>NC_072377.2:126972500-127597500 GCF_028885625.2 Pongo pygmaeus | reverse complement strand
GCCTCCCTAGCTGTGAGAGTTAGCCAATCAACTCTCTGTTCTTCCTTGTTATTTAGAGTCATCAAGAAATACATCTGTTTTTACTATCTACTAGGGGTCTTTTATTTTCATCTCTGCTCAGTCTTTTGAAGCTATAATTGACTATTGAAAAGCACCATTCCAAATGCAAGATCTTAGATTTAGGGGTCTTGGAGTGCAGCCTCCCCTCCTTGAAATTCAATATAAAGTTTGGCGTGTTTCTGAAACTTTTCTGTGGAGCAGTCTATTTTAAAATCACATTCCCGAAGAAGTCCATTACCTCAGAAAGGTAAGAATAGCCACATGTTGGCTCAATGCCATGAACCATGTTTGCTGTTGACCTTTGGAAGATTCTTTAGTTTCCATGTGCAATAGTATTATTCACACAGGAAGAACAACAATTATATATATATATGTGTGTGTGTGTGTGTGTATGTATATGTGTGTGTATATATATATATATATACACAATAACAGAAAAACCTTTGATTCACATGTGAGACAAACGTCCCAGGGAAGGGCACACTGGATAGACACCAACATAGTTGGCAGATCTTCCAAATGAGCCCACGTGAACAGTACCTTATGGTTGCTGTTTAGCAGGGGATTCAAACACTTGTCTCTGTTCATTTCAACTCACATCTCAGAAAGCAACTCTTTGGATTTACCAGACCTCCTCCCTCCAGGAAGAACTGACTACTCACTCAATTTTGTCCCCATTGGTTCCTGTATAGCTACTTACAACCTCTGTAGTTTACTTGATTACATGTCTTTCTCTCCCATCCAGATTTTGTAACCCACCAAGTCCTATTCATTTTCGTATATAAGCACCTTAGCACATAGATTTTTGAAACTCTTTGTCAAGAGGATGTATGAACGGATGGATGAATGGCAAACATTAGTTGTCTGTAGACAAGATGTCTCATTAAAGGTGCTCAGAATCATCCCATCCAAGAGGCTGAAAACCACCAACCACCCCTGTGGTTGGCACTGCCTTCCACACTGAGCCTAAAGCGTAAGCAAAGAAATAAGCTAGACACGGTAAAGAGTCCATGTATATTCCCAGAGTACCCTTTCCTTAAAAAATTTCCAGAATGAGGCTCAGGTGCCCCGTGGATGGAGAGTGCTACTATTTCAAAAGTATATCTTCACTTCTGATGTAATATTTTTTCTCAAGAAACATAGGCATGCCATTCTTGGGCAATGGAATAACCCTGTGCTACAGCAGAAGCAGCAAGATGAAATTCAACTTTTTGTTCCAGGTGGGGCTAGGTGCTAAGCTTGGCTACTCTGGGACAGTCAACAGTTTTGTAAGATAGCTGCCTGGTATGCACTATCATTTGCACATTTATTATACTGGAATAGTCCTGGTACTTATGGAAAAGGACAAGTAATGCAAAATGGAGTGTAAACCCCCATATCTAAAAACTCCACCTTTTCAGTTGCTTAGACCAAAAAGTCTTAGAGTGATCCTTGATTTCTCTCTTTATCTAATATCCAACATCCAACCCATCAGCAAATACTGTTCAATTTTCAAATTATATCCAGAATTTAACTACTTCCTGCCACCTTCACCATTACTGCCCTAGAGGAAGGTACCATCATCTATCTTTCAGCTGTGTTGAAATCTCCTCTTAACCATCTCCTGTCTTCAGTCTGTGTTCTCCCACAATCTATTCTCAACAGAGAAGCAAAAATTATCACTTTAGGTCAGATAACATCCTGCCTCTGCTCAAAATGAGATTTTCCCACCTCACTCAGAGGAAATGCCAAGTTCTCACAATGGTCTTCAAGGCTCTATATGGTCCAGCCCACTTTGTCTCTTTGACCTTACCTCCTGCAATTTCCACCTCTTTCAATCCACTCCAGCATCAGTGTCCTTCTTGCTATTCCTAGATGCTCACATATTTTTTCTAAGTGAAATTTTATTTTCCAACAGAACAAGAGACAAACAGCTGACTTTGGCTTTCTTTCTGAGAGTCCCCTAATCACATACATTCAGAAGAGTCACAGCCCCAGGCCACTTTCTGGGCAAGTGCTTTCTACTCTGCTCCAAGGCTTACGGGGTTAGAGGTCAAATATCAAGTCCAGCCTGCCACAGATTTGTGGCTGGGTCTCTGTGCACAGTTTCCTTAAGAAGCTGTGCACCTGACTTGGTTGGGCAAATGAGCAAGTGAGCACATGAATGAGGAAAAGAGTAATCTCAAATGCATCCGAATAAACCTCAGGGCTGAATTTTAACAACCTTCCTGCTTGCTAGGTGTATTTTCTAGCTTATACTTCCCCAACAAGAGTTTGTTGACAGCCTACTACCTAAGCTGCACACCAGAATCAAACAGATGGTGCTTGAAAAATGACTGTGGAACTGGAAAAGACAGAATCCAAGGGAAGATCGAGTCATCATAAAAATGTTTTATTAATCAAATATATTTACATTTCTTTGTCAATGATCTCTAAATGTGTACCTGTTTTTTCATTTAAATACAACTTAATCCTGGTAGATTCTATCACAAGACTACAGCAGCATGCATGATCTCATTGGTCCTTTGCAGTTTTTTTTAATTAAATAATGTGAGTTTAATAAAGTTAGAAAACTTTATTAAGTTTTACCCATTCTTACTGTGGGGTAATCATTCTTGTCCTATCAGTGGCCCTTACAGCAAACTACACACTCCTTATCACCCACAGTGAGATTCTTCTCATTCTCTTAACTGACTTGTTTAAGCTTTCCAACCTCCAAAAGGCAGATGTGAAACCGGGCATTCACTCTAACCATTTTATTTGGTGGAAAGTTGGAGAGAGACATATTTCTATTCCAGTAGGGAACACTTTAAGTCCTAAACTTAAAACAACCACATTAAAGAAATTTATACAATGTCCTAATAGCATCTAAATATCACACTTCTATTAGCATCCTACAGAACTGGATGTCTTCCCCTTGATATAAAAAAAATAATTAGCTTGGACGTTAAGTTTCCAAAATAATTTCACGGATCTGAGCCAAAGTTTTCCTTAATACGTTAGTCATCACCTTAGCCTCTGCGTTTGAACTGGGGGAAGGCTTTTTCATGAAATACTTAGAACTGCTAAGGAGAATACTTTTGCCTCTGGCTTTTGCTACACATTTTCTCCAGGTTGGGAGAAACTAGAGAAGTGTACTAGATCGTTCAGAGAAAGTGAGTCTACAAGGGCTGATTTTGTTAACATTAGACAATGCCCACATGTGGATCAACAGGGACTGTGGGTTGGCAGACTTTTGCTCTAAGATGGCTGCTTTCCCCAACATGTGGCAATCACCTGATATGGTATAACTGCTTTTAAACATGAAAGAGTTGTGCCGTAGAAATAGATCTCCAACTTGTTAAAGTTTATATCTAGACTATTTTCAGCTGGGAGTGATGTGCCAAAGTGGGAGAAAGGCACCAACGAGGATGTTTTTCAAGGCAGGAAACAGGAAATATCAACCAGGAGCCCACCATGTTTGACGGGGAAAATACATTTATCATTTCAACAAACAAATGTGCCCATTAGAATCAGAATCTGGAGGAAAGTAGTATACATTGTGGTTTCAATATACCATGGTAAAGAGTTGCCTTGTAATAAAGCCAGTTCATGATGAAATTTTGTACACTTACTTTCTGAACAAACCTCACAGTTTCATCTAGATTGTGCCCCAGAACTTGAACTGGTTCCTTGAGTACCTTATGCATGTAACTACATTATTTGTGCCTTTGACAAACCAAACCTATAGTGACTCCAGTCTTTCTACTTCACTGCTTTAAACCAACAGGCTAACCACATAAGCCCATATTCTTAAGGCACATAACTGCATAATGACTCCATTGATGCCCGAAAAGTAACTCACTTAGCATTCAGTCAGAACAAAGAAAGAAAACGAGATTTCACTTAGCCCCGTTGAGGATGTGTTTTTACCTGTCGATAGTGTTCGAGCCTCATTCTCTTCTGGCCACTCTCCAATACAATCTGCCCTTCCTGCCTGTTGCCATTTGTCCTAATGTATATCACACTTGAGAGAGTTAGTTTTTTTTCTTTCAATGTGGAATTTTAGTTTCCTGCTTAGAAAAACAAAAACAATGCCTGACAGCAATGGAATAGTTGAAATTCTGTCTAGCAACGAGATTTGGGCATGACAAAATCAGCAACTATGATGATACATGTTTTAATAGCATTTCAGTATTGTTTCCACAAACACATTTTATAAATAAATTATACTTGTGTTTATTAATTTTTAAAAGCTCTTGTTCTCAAAAAAAAGCTTTATGTAGAGAAGTAATTTCCTCTTTTAACAATTGCCTGTTTATGGCTTTGAAAGAGGAAAAAAACTAAAGAAACTACAAAGCTAAAACTGTTAAGCATATATGAGAAGGGGATAATGATAGTATCTTTGTTATAGAGTTACTAAGGATTAAAAGAGATAATCCACATTAAGCGTTAGAACAAGGCATGACAGTAATTGCACAATATAATTTATAATCATTATCATCATTCCCATCAACATCTGTGGGAATAAGCGCAGAAGGTCCTTATTTTTCCATTAAAATTTCCTCCACAGATTCTAAGTGCGGTGGTAGCATATTCAGTCTATAGGAAAGACAATTCAAATGTTTCATGACTTTGACCTGTTTTCTGACGTATTTTTTGTTATCGTTTTACGTATTGATCTGATGAAACATCTGGCATTTATTATTTAAAGGAAGAAACTAAATAAATATTTTAAATGTCAAACACAGCCATGGACTACAGGTTAAACATCTGTGGCAAGGTTTCCACAGATAAAGCAATATTCTTTTCAGTTTGGCTCCGTCTAGCCAGTTGTACCTGACAGCCGATCTTTGGGTTTGTAGAATACAATCTTGGGGAGGGCTGAAATAGGTGCCTTCCTAGTAACCTGCGTTGTTGTTTTGTGGTAGTTCAGATAAATGCTAGTGAGGGGAGAACCTTAAACTTTGGATTGATGATCACCCAGGTATCTAGTCAGCGCATAAAATTTTCCAAAGCTCTTCACCTTAAAAGGATCCTGACAAGCAAATAACGTTGCTGGAACTTATAGTTATCATTTAAAGAAGCATATATCTCAGTATCTTTTAAAATCTGATGTCAGGATCTAGTAAAGCCTCTGGGAAATAAAAATTAAATTCATGTCAAGGAAGAAAAAGATAAACATTTCAGGAAATGTGATTATTTATTTCTTTTTCCTGGCCTGGTTTCTGTAGGCATGCATAGCCTTAATATGAGAACAATGAATTTGCTCCTAAACGCAGGCTGCTGGGTACACTCAGAGTGACCCATTAACCCTGCTGTTCTGGAAATGCCCTCTTTGTGAGATGTGCCATGTTTCCCATTTTAAACAACTTAATAGATACTTGCATTTTATATTTTAAATTAGTGGAAAACAAATAATGTTACATCTGCACACTGGGGAAAGGGACTACACTGCCAACACTTATCACTAATGAGGCAACTCCGACCCATTCAGGGTCACAGATCTCCTTCCCTGAGCAACTCCAGCCTTGTACCCCACTTGTTGCCTTATCATTGAAAGGGGGGTCATAAAAACCCAAGACCCAGGCCCTAATCCTGGTCTCTTGATACTGCTGCTAACAACCAATAGCCCAGTGAGTTAAGCAAAGACAACCAAGTTGTGCATCTTAACTTGTTTTGCAACATGCTATTTTCTGGTCCCCAGATGAATTTACCTCTCTCAGATTTTCCCAGTTGGAACAAAATCTTTAACTTCACTGAGACAATGGTCTAAAGGACTAAAATACCCATTTTACTAGCAGCCACTTAGGAGGAGAATATTATTTTATCATGAATAGTCACTTAAATAATGCTGCTTATGGTGAACATATAAAATGAGGTCTTTATATAAAATAAAATTTCAATAAATACTTGTTGAATAAATGAATGAAAAAATGAACATTTGATTTAAAAATTGATGAATTGCTAAATGTTCGTATAAATCTTTGCATACCTGGGCCAGAATGAAATTTTTACAAGGTAAAATTCAATTATGAGCCCTATGAGGATACAATGATGTCATGATCTTTTCCTGTTATACACAGTTTCCCAAGAAGGCTACATTTAAATGAACACAATAAAAAATGTACCAACTGAATCAAATTATATAAATTATATAAGATTAAGTTTTATAGCTTTAATTAGCCACACAATAACTTTTTAGAAGTATATCTCCTCCAAAAAAAGTCATTTTTAAAGATAAAAACAAAACAAAAATGAAAAGCTTATCTATGAAAAATGTATGCACATATCCTGGGAAAAATATAACTTTGCCTTGGGATATTGAGATTTTTCTGGAAATGCAAAGGTCTGCAGCTCCATCTCTCATCCTATTGCACCCTGACTTTTCCCTGGCATTACCTTACGTCTTAGACTTTTTGCTAAATAAAGGAGCATACGCTAGGATGAAAAGTCTTATTCTGAAAAAATTATTATTATTCTGTCCCCATTGAAGGAAAAGAGTAAAGAAGGATTGCTTCAAGAGCCAAACCCTGATTCAGCTCTGACAGACTACCTTTCTTATCTTAAATATCCTTTCCCCAGTGATTCAGAGCGTTTACTCTCTTTATAGCACTACTAATTAGGAAGTTACTAATAAGAAAAACTGGCAAATCTTTATGACTGCAATTTCTACCACCCATTTGCTGTATCCCAGGGGACTGTGTGTCCACTTTAAATAGAGAAGGCTAAAGCAATTGTTAGGAAGTTTCAGAGAGAAACCTCCTCCCCAGCATACACTTAGATTAAAATCATTTTGGACCCAAATGATCTCAGTACCTGCTTCAGGGTTTCAAGTCAATGTCCAGGTGTAAGCCTGTCTTTGTGGACAGTCAGCCTAGGCTGGTCTGCTAGAAGCTGGCAATAGGACAGCAAAGTAAAAATTGTGAATGTGTCCACATTCCTGGAAAATTAGAGTATCCAATTTTCTATCTGTTAAGCAGAAAATATTTTCTGACCAAATTTGGTGGAATATATATGCCAACAATTTCTCTTAATAATAGAGGATAAAAATAGATTTAAATGGAGTGTTTTGGAGTAGAGGTTACTGCCACATTCAGTGGAAGTTTGGGATCAGCTAGCAAAGCCATCAGGGTGGCAGAGAGATCTTTGTTAAGGAAAACCTTCCCATGCCAGATATCAAGGGAGGAGGGAAGCCTTCTCACTCTCCCACGTTCTGAAGCTCATGAGAACTAAGTAGGTACATGGTGTTCCACTGTGAAATATGGCAAATGGCTGAGCTGATTCTTCAAATGAAAAAAAAAAATATTAGAAACATACAGGTGATTCCCTACTGCTGTTTTCAAAAAGTTTGAGTAAATCTTTCAACCTTAACAAATGGAACAGCTTACTCATCTGTGAAGCTGATCTGTCCTTTTCTTGCAGGTTTCAGGTTAATATGGCTACATTTAATTCACCCTTCCCAATGACACACATTGTTTGCAAACGTATCCATCACTTAGGGCGGGGAATTGTAAAATCAGAACACATTCCTAACTACCAGAGAGAATAGTTTCAATCAGCTACTGTTATACAGCAGCATAGATTCCTTACTACTTTCATGACCAGGAGACAATAAGAACTGGAGGAAAATTCTAGGTGAATGGCTTGAGATTGGGCAACAGAGGTCAGAATTAGCCATATTTCTCTTTATGGCCCAGGGTTCTAGAGATTATTATTATGTGTATATATGTATATATACGTATATAAATAATAACTATAAACACTTATTAATTAGACCCTGTTGAATTCCATTTAAAATGTGGTAGCTGGGGTGCTAAGGAATAGAGAAGCAAAATTAAAAGGGAAGCGAGATTTTCTGAGAGCCAGATACATAACAATAGGTTAAACTAAACCATACAGTATCCTTGCCTTTTAGTAGTGAGTTCAGTTATGTGTCTCATTTTTATTGAGGGAAGACAATGGGAAAGCTCAAAGACAAGGAGTTCCTTAAAAGACTGTGTCCTGATATCAGGTGATGATGAAATTTACAAACAGAAATTGTTGTTATTAAACACTCTAGATAAAACTGAACAGTTTTTATCTAAACTGGCCATCGAGGTAGACAGTCTCTGAGATGCTGCTGGGAGCTATCAGTTCTTCCCAACACTAGATCATTTCATTAAATGTGACCCAATTTCATTGAGCACCACTGTTGAACCACCAACAGGCTAGCTGAAATTAAACTCACATTCTAAGCACCCAAAGAATAGTGAAATTGTGTGGAGAATTCCTTCTCTTTCAATTAATCAATCTCGAGAAAAGAAAAAGTAATTCTATTGATAAAATTAGCTGTTCCTGGGCTATCTGTTCTAACCACAACCTTCTCCATGGTTCCTCCTCTCAAAGTCTCCTTGTCTGGGCTATTTTCACCTGTATTTGTAGACATACTCCTCCCACACTCAGGAGAGAGGAAAGGGGGCTCCTGGGGTTCATCTGTAAGAGGAAGAAAGATAAAACTGCTAAAAGGGCCTTGACGATGGGGTTTGGCACTATTTTTGTTCACATGTTCAACACTTTCACAGAAACAACTAAAAAAATTACATGAAGCCTAACACCTTATCTCCAGCCTTAGACCAAAGAACTTTATTTTCATTTTCTTTTTTTTTTTAAGCTAAAATGTTATTGAAAACAAACGTTTCTCAATGAGCTGCTTCGGAACAATATAACGTACTATCAAGCTCCATACATTTTACATGTTCTTGCAATCTTGACAGGACAAAATAAGTCCTCAACTTTTTCCTTTGAATTTTGAAACTGAAACCATTTTCTTCCTTTTCCAGACTCTCCTGCATCAAGACCGGGCTGTTTGGAAAAAACCGTGTAAAAAGTGCATGAGCAGTGAGCATGGAAGACATGGAAATGGGATGCGTCTGGGGCTGAAGGTAGCATTGACTCAGCGAAGGCTCTCGCTCTGCTTCTGTGGTCCCCGCTGGGGCAGCCAGTGTCAGGCCAGGCCAAACTGACACAGCAGAATGAAGGGCTGTACAGTGGGTCCCCATGAAACATGTTACTAAAAAAAGGTGCAATGAGAACCAAGTCCCTGTGCATTCTTAGTCACAACGGTGGGCAGAAGAACCCATACGATTCCTCCCTTTGGTATTAAATAACAGTTTTTAAAAAGCTTTTTAGAAACAAAGCAAAATACATGGTGGGACTGGAAATGTTAACCATCCCAGGTTAGTTGTCCACAGAAATAAGTCTCATCCCTAAGTCATAAATAAATAATCTCTTTCCTGGTCTGACTTCCATGCCAGGATCAATATCTCTTAACATCTTACTTATTTTATTACTGCTTTTGGTTTTCTGGGACTGATTGAAAGTTGCTCAGAGGAAATCTTTGGTTTTGCTTAAGTGTCCGTGACATTTAATCATGACTTTCCTTGCAGTTTAATTCCAACCAGTCAATCAGTTAATCCACTTCGATTGATTCTGGACTCTCGGTTATTGGCTTGCACTCATTGGGCATCCGCTGGTGTCGGCTCAGCTGGGTGGCCTGCGTGAAGCTCCTCTCACACCTCTCGCACCTGGTGGAGGCAAGAGAGAAAATTGAGACCAGGGAGCGGGGCCTGCAGGGTGATGGGCTTCCTCTCATCCTGCCTAATCAGAACAGACACTCCAAAGTGGCTTCAGATTTTACCAGCTCAAGAGGTTTAATTGGTGGCTTCTTCCAAGGCCTGGATGCCTGTGATGGGATAAAGCCCGTCTGATGCAGAACAGAGGGATCTGTCAATAGGCAGGGGGAAGGTGATTTCTCCAGAGAGCCCTGTCCTGCTGCAGTTCTGATCACTGTCAGTTCAAATAGATAAAGAACAAAAAGAGATTTTTAGGAGTGAGCCATCAAAGAAGCAGCTTGCCTGCAGTTTTCTACTCTGTAACCCCAAAGAGAAATTGATGACAAATAGAATTTCACCTACTGCTAATTTACAATTGGGAATTCTACTCCCTTCAGAACAGCAGCCAAAGAGTGTACACCCTGGAATTTGGAAACTAGAGGAAGCAATACGTTAGATTGCAGTGACTGTGAGGGGCAGTAGGCGTGGTCGCTGCTTTTTTGCAAAAGCTGGTTACAGTGTCACAGCCTAACCAAACTTAGGGTTAAAATAATTTATAAAACTAGAATTTGCAGTGGCACAGTGGAAAGGATGTACATATGGGCTAGAATTAAGGGCAGTGTGTCTGTTGAGGAGAAAATGTCACACTTCAAGATTTATCTCTTCTTTTTAACTTAAATGAGAAACAACAACAACAAAAGACTGTAATCTAGAGACCTTGAGTTCCTCCCTATCTCCCATGTCCATATCTTCCAAACAACCTTCACTTACTAGCTTGGTGGCTACTCAGTCTACAAAAAGCAGAACACACACTCAAAATCTAGTGGGAGCCTGTTGTTTTTCTGTGGATGTTGTCGCTGCCTGATTGTGATTGTGTGTGTAAATACACACACCCACAGATGAACTGTGGCAGCTGGCTGGGGACAGACAGCGACTTCCCCATCACCACCTTACTTACCTGGGCTGCCTAGAGCACTGGCCCAGCAACTAATACAGCTCAGAGGCCACCTCAGCCACCCCTAATGCCCTTTCCTCAAACCTTTGAAGAAAAAGATATTCAAGAAGAGCTACAGATAATTGTCCCATTTTAAATAATGCAACCTCCAGTTTGTGAGCCCCTGCGCTATGAAAGCTGTGGCAAAAGCCACCATGACATAGTCTCCCTTCCTTATCACAGACAAGAAAGCCACAAGCCCTGTTATCTGTTAGGCATTCCACTCTTTCTCCTCTTCAGTAAATTATATTAAGTGCCCTGTCTTGGAAATAAGTACCTATAAAATAGAACACATCCATCCACTCTGGGAATTCTTGTGTGTTTTTGAACATTGGGAGGCAGGAGCTTCACTTCGCATTTGGATTTTTCAGGGCTCCTGCACCAGCGGAGTGTGTCGGGGGAAGAAGTTGTGTTTCTTTGATTGTCTTTCGGGGAATATTTTTAGCAGCCTTTTCCACTGTTAAAAACTGCACTGTGATCTTGACAAATGTATAATGTCAGCTTTAATGTATCAGACCTATCAGCCCAATGAAAATAACTCAGAAGTATTGATCACCTAATGATTTTTGGTGTATTCATTAACGTCCGTGGGCAGCTCATCCCCTCTCCAGAGCTCCTGGAGTGCTGATGACACGTTAGCGAACTGCTGATTGTTTATTAGAAAACTGATTAGTTACTGGATTAGTGTGTCAAAATATACTACCTTTCACTGCTTGACAAACTTTCAAATTATTATATTCCTTTTTTTTTATCTTGAAGCTCTAGAATCAATTTCAAAGAGAGTAGAATAGCTTGAACAATTGTGAGGAATGAAAATGTGCCTGGGTCATGGTTTTGCATTTTTAATCTTGTGTATTAGAATATGAGGAATACACGAGTTGGCAGTTTAGTGCTTCATATAAGGCAAAAGTGTATGTCTATATGTAATATTTTAACATCCAGATTGGATGGAGACATTAAGAGAAAAACACATTTTTCTCAAGTGTTTGCCTAAATGCACTGCAGATATTTACACACATGGAACAATTTGTTGTAATAGTCAGAAAATTTGTCCAATATATAGGGTGCATAAGAAGAGTATTCCAGAAAAATCATTTCTAGAGCCATCTGCACACCAAGCGTGAGTAGAAATACAAGCAGACGTGTAGAAATTACCTTAATTTAGAATCTTTTCTCAGGGAGTTCTCCTTCTTGAGGAAAGAACGCTACTAGAAATAATATCTATGTTGTTTGGGAATGACAAGAATGCAATTTATATATTTGAGGAAGAGCTAGATATAAAAATACTTTTTTAAAATAAGAGAAGGACTTCAGTTTTATGTTCATTATGTTACATTTTAGAGAAATCTCTTCCACAAAATATTTTCATACTTTAATGAAACTCATCTCAACAGAACTGACTCAACAGAAGTCAGAGCCAGACTTCACTTGGTTGGCATCTAAACTAACCCTGAATTACAATCCCTGATGACTGACTGGCAGGGGCATCTCTAAGCCTGGACTTCGTGCAGTGTAACAGAATAAGAAGGAAGAAAAGATGCAGGTAATGCGTCAGGAGGGAAAAGCGCCTTTGCACTCACGGGCTTCGTTGTGTCTTCCCTTAGCATAGGAGCTGATGCCACAGCCTTGGCGGGAGTATCTCAGGAACAATGAAGTGGAGAAAGTCTACTAAGTATTTCAGCAAAAAGAAACTCCTCATTGTGAGGAGTTTCTTTCTATTACACCATTGTGAGCATCTTAATTAGACTTAATTACCTCTAAAGTTTGAGATCATTCTTTACTTACTATGATGGTTGACTGGATTATATGTACAATGAGCTTAACAAAGTGATGTCAAGTTCTGTTACCACAGAAAACCTGCAACAAGCTTTCTGTGCCTCTATGATATGCCACAAAATACTTTTTGAATTGAACCAAATTGCACAGGGCTTTGTATGTATGATGTGTTCAATGCATATTTACAGATTTGCTTCTTGGATTTGCTTTAATTTTACTTAGATCTTGTTCAAATATTAGATGTCCTTTGGAATTTCCTTTGATTTTTTTCATACTGAGCCAAACTCCATTTTCTTGATGCAAGAACATAGCGATGAATGATTCTCCTTGCTTCTAACAATAATGAAGAACCCCTCCTAAGGAAAATTCTGGCCTGTTCTCAGTTTCCTAGGTTCAGAAAGCCAGGCCTCGGGCAGCTCACACAGATCCTCTCCAGCAGAGCAGAGCAGCCCACTGAAATATCAAGACACTCAGTTTAGTAAGAAGGAAGAAGGAGTCCTTGCTGCATAGAATAATTTTTAGACTGCCAACTAACTTCCTTATTTCCTTCCTTCCTGCCCGCCTGCAATAAAATGCTTGGCCATTGCTGTTAAATGATATCTTGCTTTTGCTCCTTGTTTTCCATGACTTCCAGTATCATAGAGCAAATTGAAAGCCAAGACCTTCAATGTGATCCTCTGATTTTTATTTTTCGTACATGCTCCTTTATCTTAGAAATCCTAAGTCTACAGCCTAGGGTAGCTGCTGACAGGCCCATCATCTACCTAGAACTTGGGAGCTGGATTCTTTCAGTGGAATTTCAGCCAATCAGATATGAGGCAAAGCCTGGACTGAAACTCTGACCTCTTCATGCCAAATCTTCTGCAGCCTTCTTTGGATGGCAGTAATCTTGATATGCCTTCAAAAACCACTTCTCAGCAGAAGATTTTAGAAGTTGGAAAGGGCTTTCTCTGACATGGCAAGCTTAATCTCAGCTCAACCCTGAGAATTCTGTAAAGGCCTCCTGAGCCCTGGGTGGGTGGGACAATTTGGGGACTGAGCCATCTGGGGCATCTATTTGGAAACTCCCCAAGACATACAGTTGAGGGTTATGTGCCTTTACAAGATTCTTCTCCTTCTTTGTAACATTGTGTAAGCCAATATCCATTAGTTGAAGTAGTAAAATTAACTGTTGTAGAGAAACCCATTTTATTGACTAATCTGCAAAAAAAAGGTTCTTAAAAATGTTTGTTTTATAAGCTTGTAAAAGGATATCTTCATAATATTTACAAATGTCCACTGGATGAATATCCATGAGCTATGGTTGGAAGATTCCCAAAATTCCCTTGGGATAGATCAATTCTGAAAGACCTGGTTGTATACACTAAAGGATTTAACTTTCCATTTCCTAGAAGATGTTTAAATATTGCACTTTCAAAATAAGCATACACTCAGCTCTCCCCTGGGAATATCTATTTGATAAATTAAAAAAAAAAAAACAACTACAGCATGTGGCTGTCTAGATAAAAGTAGGAAAAGAAAGAACTAAAACATATACACAGAATTTAAGCCAGCAACCTTGGTTGTTTCCTTTTTTTTCCAGATGAAAGTAGGTATGATCAAAACATATATTTTTGGAAAAGGAAAAATACAATCATCAAAGCCCTTCAAATATTAATCTGATGAATTAAAATTATGTTAAAATGGCAACTCTGTTGGAAATATGACAAAAACAGATGTTAAAGGAAAAAAATTGAGTGGAGTCAACAAGGTTACACATAAGTAACACCTTAACATTAATAGAAATCTATTTCCCATTTTGACCCTGAAACCTCTTCAATTAATTACTAAAATCTATTTACACAGCAACAAGATAAAAATCAATCTGATTCCTGGCACTGTATTGGTCTGGCTGCCCTTTCTAATATAAGGGGCCAGAAGGATCCTGAACCCTCCTGTATCTCTGCTTTTGAAAAGCTCTCTTGCTCAAAGGCACAGGCAATGTGCCACTCATTGTCAACGCCCTCCTCCAGAGCAGTGAAGCCAGAATCTAGGAACCCTATGGGGCTCAGGCCTGAAGGCAATGACAAAGTCCACTAGGCAGGATACAAGCACTGGTGATAGGGAACTCCTAGGACTGTGGTAGCCCATGCAGCTCCTTAGGGGGGATTAGAAAAAGATGCCCTCTTTGGGCTATTGCAGCCTCAGGCGGCACAGCATGGGTGGCACAGTGCAGACTTGATTTTAGGCCCCATCCTCCCCCCTTAGCCAGATGCTCTTATGCAGTGAACAAGCTGCGCCTATGTACCACAACAAAAATTATCACTATTTTGATTATTAACACCATAAATTAAACTATGTTGGACAATAGTTAAGAATGCTGAATAAAGTAACTAATTATTGAGGAGAAGAGGGACAATGACCATCTTTTATGAACTTCTCCCGTCACTGGCAGACAGAGAGGAAGGCAGGACCCAGACCACAGGACTCTGTTTCCCAAGCTGAGCCTGGCCTCAGGCTGAGCACAAAGTGCGCCACGACAGCAGGTCTGGATGGAAAATCCTGGGTAATGAGGCTCTGGGAAGACTTCTTGGCTGAGGCTGAGCAGGCGGATTAGTCTCCTACTGCCTGAATCATTTCCTCTCTTGCTTGATCTTGTCCTACAGAAGGTACATAAGGGGGTAACTCTGTTCTTTTAATTCTCCTTCTCAAACAGAAAAAGCCAGTATAGCAAATGAGTGAAGAGAGCTGTAAGAGGGTTGAACTGAAAAGAGTTCATCACACAGACCATAAAAACTGCTCTGAGAACACCAACCAACCATGCATGCCGACTCACACTCTCAGGCCTTTCCACCTGCTGTTTGGACAGCCCGAAATACCTTCCCCCATGGCCCGTATGTCTAGAAAGCTCCTACTCATCCTTCAAAATGTATCTCAAACATCATTTCCAGATAGCATTGATTACTCCATTTCTGTGCTACTGTGAAACATCATACATACATGTCTTACTATTGTACTTTTCACCCTATAATACATTTACTAATTGGGCTTCCCCTTAGACTTTGAGGTTTTCAAAGATGGAGAAAAGGAGGAACAGCTAAATGTCATTCACCTTTGTATCTCTTGTACCTACCAGGGTGCCTAGCAAAAAAGTACGTACTTGGTAAATACCAGCTGAATGAATGAACACATACATACCAGAATGAGTAAATGAATGAATGAGTGAATAAGTGAATGAACAGACCATCTTGCATGGATTCAGAGGTCCATCATTTGGATAAGTGTGCCATGTGTAGAAACACACTCTCTTGCTCAGATGCCATTATCTTGCCAAAGCCCTTAGAATTCAATTCCATCTCTTTCCACATTCCCTGAATCCTCAAAAAGTCAATGTACTCTGGGTTAGGTTTTGTTTTTCTTTTTTCACCAACATGGTAATTCTAAAGTCCAAAGTATACACTGAAAAGTCACAAGTTGGCTGCTATAATAGGTTCAAACTCTTTAACACATAGGAAAGAGGAGGATATATTTCATCAGAATCCTGAAGGGTTCAAGTTCTCCAAGAGGGGATTATTCTGATGTTCTAAACTTGTGGTCACCTTTCTGATGATCATAAGGCTTGCTGATGGCCACAGGAGCTCTGTGTGGCTCCTAGATAAAATTCCAGAAGTACATATCATCAGGGACTGAAAAAAATATTAAAATCATTTACTCCTACCTCTTTATTTTAATGATGAGAAAACAGACCCAGAAGATTTGTCTCATGACCAAGGTTGGCAACTTGAGCCAGGACCAGTGCATAGGTTTCCTGACTTCATTTTTTCAAATGTCAGTCATTAAACAAGGAGAGATTCGTTTGCAGCCTGGACACTGGCCTTCCAAGTAGCCTTTGCCAGCTGGCTAAGCCAGGCAGCACTGTGCTGATGCATCTGCTGGCTCTTGGGAAAGGCTAAGAGAAAGAGAGGGTGGAGGGCTAGCCACTACTTACTTGAAGGGCTTTTCTCCAGTGTGGGTTCGGATGTGGTTGTTGAGGGTGGTGGCCCCGGCAAAGGCACGACCACAGTAGCCGCACTTGAAAGGCCGGTCACTAGAGTGAGTGACCACGTGGTTCCTCAGTTCCGAAGGTTGGGAAAAGGACTGGGAGCAGTGGCCGCATTGGTAGGGTCTGAAACAAATAAACAGACTGTCTGGTCATTATTTTCTACGTTGGTCAGTGGAAGTCAGAATCATATGACAAGGGGCCAAAACTTATTGGTGACATTTTCTCAGTTTCTAAGACAGGGCATAGAGCTTTGGCCACTGGATTCCCACTACTTTACTTGTTGCTACAGGAACAAAATTCACAAAGCTGCTGAGACACATCAATTCCTGAATGAATATCCCTTTCCAGTACTAATCATACCATTTTGGAAACCCCTACTTTCTTATTTTTGTCTTCCCCCAGGCAAATGTTAGGGTACTTTTGTAAGTAGTGAAAGTACAGACTTCATTAAGCAAACTGTTACAAGAGAAAATATATAATTGTCTCTTATGCTTCCATGGCACTTTTATCTTTTTAAAGTGCTTTAAAATCAGTTATCCAGTTTAATCTTTATGATAATCCCCTGGGACAGAGAAGGCAGTTGCTATTATCTCTGTTAGTTCAGAAAACTGAGGATAAACTGTCCTCCCGGGACACAAGCTCTTGAAACTAAGGCCGTTCTAGGATGTTTGGACCTTATCCTAAGTACCAGGTAAACATACAGGCAAGTCAGCAAGTTACATGTGTGTTTTAACGGATATTAAACTGTGGTAGACTTATAGCATAATCACTGGTATTGCACAGATGAACACAGATGTACACCCAGATGTGTCTCTTTGTCAAAGATATCCTGCCTTCTACCTACTATTCCCTCCTCCAAATATTTATCCATCAGATCTTTCTCTTGAACATCATCTCCCCAGTTGAATCTGGCAGCAAGGCATGATTTTCAGCAGCACAGAAATGATGGGATGTCACTGTGCTTGCAGAAGGATGACTGATGCAAAAGCAAATGGAAGGAAGTGGTGACAAATACCTGATAATTAGTAAGATTATCAGAGCACATTCTTCCCAGCTCACGAGAAGTAAATCAATTTTGGTTTTCATAAAATAGATTAAAATTCTGTCTTCTCTACAGAAGTTCTTCTGCTTACTTAAGCAGAATCTGGTGAGTGATATAAAACCCAGGGAGTTTTCCCTATTCAAAGCTATTTCATATCATTCCTTGACAGGATTCTAATTTGTTTATCAAAATTTTTGTTCAGATAATTAATAATCTGTTGTGAGGGATATTAACAGCATTCACTAAGCCCTGGCTTATGAGCCAGACATTTCTGGCTGCATTTAGAAACCAATGGTGAAAGCAGACTTAATTGCTCAACCTTTAACAAATGCATAAGCTCCAATGACCAGAAACCAAAATGAAGGGCCAGGAGACAATGGTGACTGAGCATGTACAACAATTCAATTAAGTGCAAAATAAAGTGTACCCTCTCATTTGTCAAGTGAACTGCTTAATTGTGGCTACTTGCCTCACTGAACACAAATACTGTTATTTTACCAGGCTTCAGCACACTGAGCCCTGATTGTAGAATTTTTTAGCTTGATTAACAGCCAAGGATTGGTCAATAACTCAATACTATACAATTTTAATTACTTACATTTAGAAATCTAACTGCTCTCAAACAAGTTTCAAATAAATATATAAAAAGTCTTTGGTAAGGAGTTTATCAATCTTGCCAAATTACATATGCATTTTATTATAATTATAAAATAATCCTTTGAAAGCGATTAAAATTATACGTAGATGAAAATGTCCTCCTGCCGAATCTGTTCTTTGTGGTAAACATTAACCTTAAAGGGTTCCTGAAAAAATAATTCTTCAGGGTTGAATTTTCTTAAGTGTTATTGAAGATTATAAACAAAATAATATATTAATATATCCTATATCCACTGACAATTGATTTTTCTAATAGTGAAGGGACCATTAACATTTATTAGCCTCTGGTTATCTATTTTTGATGGCTGTCACAATAAACAATAAGCCACTAAATAAAACCAATTAATCTTTTCTTTTTTTTCTAACTCTGCTGTCAAAAGTTGGGGTGATTTATTTCTCACAGTCAGAAGTCAATCCATCCTTTTTATGTTAATAGTTCACGGTGGTAAAGATTTACACACAGGAGAGCAGAAATGACCACAGAGAGGCTTATGTTGAATTCTTATATCAAAGTAACGTCAATGGAAGGCAAATCGGATTCTAAAACATCACCTTTGCCTGGCACTGGCTTGAGAGGCATATGCTACGGATGCAGTGACCTATGGCACAGTTTTTAAAACTTCGCAGAACTCAGTTTGACTGAACAGAAGAGGCTAGAACGAGAGAGATAGGGCCCCTGACTCTGATTAGCTGTGGCATTTGGACAAGCCACTCAACTTCCCTGACCTGTTTTCTCATCTGCCTGGTAAGGGGAATGGACTGAAGATGATGATCTCTTGCATCTCATGCTTGTTCTTGCTTTCAGGTAATTGACGAATGTGCATCACCCAGGAAACCTGTACAATACACTGCCTCCCAAGATACAGCATCACCAATATGATCTCTATTCTCCATCACGTCTACAAGTCAGCTTCCTATACATGGAGCTTTCTATGGTTCTGTGTGTGTGTACATGCTCATTGGAATATGGAAAATTTAAATGCATTGGTAAAAAATTGAGAATTCAGAGTAAGAAAATCTAGTACCAAAATATAGGACCAAACCTTGTTTTAGTTAATCTCTAAAAGCAAAGCAATATTCCTTCGTTCTTAGGTACATTGAAAAATAAGATTTTAGAATACCTGGTCACATTCACCTTTGCAGAGGCTGATTCTGTATAGAATTTAGAACTGAAAGATGTACCTCACCTGCCACTATAATAACAGTGTCTCTTTCAGCCTAGAAATTTATAGAAAGTTAGCCCTTAGAAAGTACAGAAGTTACACTGTAAGTAGACAAGATTCCTTTAAACCCCCTTTTCTTGTATTTTCAATATTTCCTTAAAATATGAATAAAAGAAAATGATCAAAAAGTAATTTTAAAATTGATTATGTGCCTAGGGTTTCATCCAGGGACATAGGAATACATTCAAAAATTAAATCTTCAGGCCCAACAGCAGAGCTTAGGAAACATTATCATCACTTTGGAATCTCAGGCATCACAACTTCTTTTGGGACAACTGGCCACAGGAGTTAAGACTATGTTTGCATGTTTCAATTAGCACATCCTAACTCCACATCTCTCAATATACAGCCAAAGGGCCTTTGGAGCACACAATTAATTGTCATTACTCAGCTTTTTATTCTGACAACCAACATTCCCATTAATTTTCCAAGGTCTGGCCAAAAGGTAAGACTTATTAAACTTTTGGATATAATCAATTCTGAAGTTCTGCCTCCCTCGATGTGTCATACTCAGAGACACTCTTAAGGACTGACATTCTTGAGTGCTGGGTTTAGCTTTACTCTTTCCAGGATCTCATGACATTGCACAACTAAATGGAAATCTTCTTTAATTTTTTTAATTTTTTGAGACAGGGTCTCGCTCTGTTGCCCAGGCTGGAGTACAGTGGCATGATCGTGGTTCACTGCAGCCTCAAACTCCTGTGCTCAAGTGATCCTTCCACCTCTCAGCCTCCTGAGTAGCTGGGACTACAGGCATGTGCCACCATGCCCAGCTAATTTTTATATTTTTTGTAGAGATGGGGTTTCACCAGGTTGCCCAGGCTGGTCTCAAACTCCTGGGCTCAAGTGATCTGCCTGACTTGGCCTCCCAAAGTGTTGGGATTACAGGTGCGAGCCACTGCGCCCAGTCCCAAAATCTCCTTTTTAAAGCACTTTATTCTCTCTAAATCATCATAGACATACAGCACTCCACTCTTCTCAAAGCAAAGGCAATCAGTATGCCTCACAAAAGGACAGTATCTCACAACCACAAGTAGCTTGTGGTTTTTTTTTTTTTTTTTTTTTTTTTTTTTTTTTTTTTTTACCATTTGAGATCTGTAGTAGTGTTGTCTAACGATGGAGCTGTTCTGTATGTGAGCTACCCAATACTGGAGCCATGAGCCACATGCAACTACTGCACACTTCATGTGTGGCTAGTGCGCCTGAGAAACTGAAGTACTATTTTACTTAATTTGGATTAATTTAAATGTAAATAGCTTTGTATGGCTAGTTCTGACACAGAAATATCCAGCTTGATGAAAAAACAGAAAGGTGCTCCTTAAGAAAGAAAGAACTGAAGAACAGAAAACACCTGGTTAGATTTAGTTGGCATATATCAATACTGGTAAATGTTTAAGCAGAAAGAAGGCAGAGAGACAATCTTGCACATCTCCTGGCACTCCTGGTCACTGGCACCTCCTTTGCCAAAGATAACTCTGGTAAAATGTGCAATTCATCTGCTTTTAATCTGTAATTGGTTTGGTGTATACATGGGAAAAGGATGAAACATTTAACAAAATTAAGTATGGTTTGGCTTAAAAATATTAATCCTGCTTTGATTTTTTCTTCCATGGCCTCCAGGACAAAACTTGTTCAGTTGAGGCCACAATCTCTCCTTGCTCAACATCAGCCAGCTCAAGTGCAAATCTCTCAAGACTTCAAAGGGAGATTACTTAGGTCACTGCTGGCTGGGTGGAGTGAGAAAAGAACTTAGTTCTACATAAGGAGAAAAATATTTCAGGACAGTGACAGAAGTGCAAGACCAAACAGCCCAAAGAACATCAGAGCTAGAAAGAAGATAAACTTCACACTTGAGGGATAGGGAAGAAGTGGGACACAAGAATACTGATATATTCTAAGAAACTATTATGGATGAATTCTCTCCAGGCCCTCCTATCAGAGCGCCCCTTCTAATGTCATTTTACCCTCTGATCCCACCACATCTCTTACAAACAATGATACTTAAAACACAAATGTGAATAGGTGATGGTGTGCCCAGGAGGCTGAAGGCAGGCTTGCCCCATGTGGCACAAACAGTCAAAAAGGAGAAAGGAAAAGAAAAGGGATGCAAAATAAAAATAAGCATTATAAAGACACTTTCTGCAGAAAATAAAAGAGAACATACTTGTCAGAAAACAATCCATTGTGATTGAAGGCTTTGCTTACCCCTTTCTGGAGCATACCCCCCACCACCATACTGCCCCAATGGGAGTGTTGAGAGTTTCTGCAGCAGAAAAACAGAAGAGAAAAGGGATTTCTAACTCCTGGTTCGAGCAAAAGCAAGAAAAGGTACTTTGGCCTAGGCAATAAACTTATGCAAAACCCCAAATGTTTATAAAGTCCCTGAACAAAATTTTGGTTGATTTAGATTCCAACAGCTTCTTCTCTTCGAATTTATTCAGGAAAAGAAAAAGTCAGTAGCCTGGGAAAAAGGAGGAAGAGATTTTCATTTTGCTTAACAGAACAAAATCAAGAAATAATAATTCCGTGGTTCCTGGACCCTCATGGGTGTGTTTTTTGTATTTAGTGTTGATTTCTACTTTGCCAGGTCAGACAGATTTTTTTTTTTCTGTGTTAAATGTGAATAATGCAGTGGTAAAAAATAAAATAAAATAAAATAAAATAAAATAAATGGTGAGGCTGGGATCCCTGAGGATCTACGGATTTCTTTCCTTTATATCAAGGCATAGTCTTTTGATGGTACCTCACATGAAAAAGCTCATGAATACAGACACAACGTCTCTTGGATGGAGGTTCAAATATCTGGGGTTTCATGGCCAAATATTCAGTCCATTGAATAAAAAATCATTTGGACCTCAGATTCAAGGGCCTGTTTCAAATTTGGACTTCTTTGAAACTCAAACCTGTTTTACCTTCTGGCTTTCTCTCCTGTGTCCCCCTTTCTTGCCTTTCTTGTACCTGGTTCTAGCAAGATTTTCCTATCAAAATAAAGCTTTTGAGTTTTTTGAGCAAGGAAAATGCATTCTAACTATTCAGCCTTTTCACTGTAAATGGCTGAATGGGCATATATTGCTAAAGACTAAAGGCCAGCTGATCTATGGAATCAATCACTAAAGAATATATGTATACAGGTTGAGCATCCCAAATATGAAAATCCAAAATGCTCCAAAATCCAAAATTTTATGAACAGCAACATGTTGCTCAAAGGAAATGCTCATTGGTGCATTTCAGATTTCAGATTTTCAGATTTGGCATGCTAACCCAGTGAGTATAATACAAACATCCCAAATCCAAAACAACCCAAAATCAAAAACTCTTCTGGTCCCAAGAATTTTGGACAAGGGATACTCAACCTGTATTCAGCAGTTGTAATCCATGTGGATAATAACCATAAAAAGGTTCCAAACATAGCTACTGTCATGAACAAATCTGATGTTCCATTATAGTTCTGTATATTTTTTCCATTTAGCAATTCACCCGTGTGGTTAAGAAATTATGGAGAGTATCTCTTACCTCCAAACTTTCTGGTACAAACAGAGCATTCTGGGTTCCTGAACAGAAATGAGCCATTCCAGCCCTTTATACTAAAAGCAAATTATGTAACTAGAATGAAACTAGGGGGTCCAAGTGACTGGATATCTCCCTCTATTTCCGCTTATCTTCAACAGTCAACTCAGATGTGATGATGTAATTCAAGCATTTCCTCATCATTACTAAGAAACATTGTACTTTATTACTTTGCTTATAAAGGAACTGATCTTTTGAAGTAATTTTTTATTTTAACTTATTCAAGACTGATGGTGAACACCTCTCAAGTCTTTACCAACAAAGTGCAGGGAAAGAACCCACTGCTTCAGTAATTTAATCCCACTCTGGCACCTTCCCAGATAACAAGCCCATTACTTCACCTCATCTGGAAAGGCTGGCAATTCCACACTTGGACATCTGAATCAAATAAGCCCATCAGGGTCCATGATAAGACAGGAGTCTCATGCCGCCTAGATTTTTGCCAATAACTCTAAATCAGCTTGGAATCAGTATAGACCTAACAATCTCCCACTGAAATGTATTTTGAATATGTAAGCTTTCTAGTTTTTCAGGTATTTTTTCTGATAATATACATAATATACATAAGTATATTACAAATTATGACATTATTATTTTACAGGACAGACATCATAACACATACATTTGATTTTTTTTTTTTTTTTTTTTTTTTTTTTGAGATGGAGTCTCACTCTGTCGCCCAGGCTGGAGTGCAGAGGCGCGATCTCGGCTCACTGCAAGCTCCAGCTCCCGGGTTCACACCATTCTCCTGCCTCAGCGTCCTGAGTAGCTGGGACTACAGGTGCCCGCCACCACGCCCGGCTAATTTTTTTGTGTTTTTAGTAGAGACAGGGTTTCACCATGTTAGCCAGGATGGTCTGGATCTCCTGACCTCATGATCCGCCCGCCTCGGCCTCCCAAAGTGCTGGGATTACAGGCGTGAGCCACTGCGCCCAGCCCCACACATATGATTTTCTAAGTGTAACTGAGATCAGACAAAACAGTCTGTTTCAGTATCTACTTACCATGAAATAGTTTCATTGCTTTATATGGCATTCAGCATAAACTCATCTCATCTCATCCTCAAAGCTAAACTTTTAAAGTTCTACTATCCAGAAATTCGTCAACTATTATTTTATTTTACCTGGCATAATTAGTTATTATGACTATAATGAACCTTTGCAAATAATAGATCCAAACATCTGAATTCACTCTATTTAAAAAGCAAGTTTATAATCAGATTTTAATGCATCTTTTGTATTTTAAAGACTACTAAAATGCTTTGCAAACTTATAAGAGACATATCTTGAGGTTCTACGTATACTTGCAAGGAAAGCAAATTTTGAAAAAAGAAATTTTTTCTGAATGAGGAAAACATTTTTAACTTTTGTATCACCTCTACACCAATAGTACTAAGATGTAGAGAAGTCTGTTGATATTCTCACCAGGGGGCTCACCTATTGAAAATAAAGATTTTGAAGACATAGCTGCCTTAACAACCCTAATTAATGTTTCAACATTAATTAGCTACAGCAATGTTGATGCTAAGAAAGTAGTTTTTCCAACAGCACAAATAAAAATGTATGCATGTGTAATGTGCACATGTATCCTGTAATTGATTCTTATTATTTTACAAAATATCCACTCCCTCTCCCCCCACCTCCATCCTCCCCACCTCTGCTTGGGTTTTCTAGGCACACTGTGTATCCTACAGAGCTGGGAGGGAAGAGCTGGGTGTACATTATTAGGCGAGGAGAGCCAAGTGGCTTGCTTAAATTAGTGGCAAAATTAAGAAAATAACCCAAGAGCCCTGCTTCCAAGTCTCTTACCCTAGCTTCAAAAATTATCTTCTGCTTTTATATTCAAAGTGCATTTTGAATGCTATTTTTAGATACTTGGGTTTTAATCAAGTTTTCATAGAACATGAAGGAGAGATTAAAAACACAAGCAATCCTTTCTTATTGAATTAATTTGATTTTTGTCTTTTGTGCTCCCAGCTATCAAAACTGTCAAATAAACCAGTTTTGATTCGTAAATAATAGTTCCATTATATCTACTGTGCCACTCGTCAGAGTACCTGAAATTTTAATTCACTTGTTCAGCTAAATTTCATCCTCAGTTCATGGCCATAAAATTCTTTATTGACAAACTTTCAAACCAACTTTGACTCTGAGGTATCTAGTCAACATTTTTCTTCTGTGTGGATATTAGTTTATTGAATAAGTGGCATCTGTTTTCCTCCACATCACTAGCAGAGTAGGTATTTCCTTTTGACAGCTTTGCAGGATTTATGGGTTTGCATGCTCTGAAGAAAAATAGTACTAAGCAAAAAATTCCAATTCATTACCTCTTAGTACTTAATTAAGTTCATACCCACGGCACACTGGAGGTGAACCCTGAAATGACTGTGACAGCAGCAGAGCAGCCAGCTATATTATCTTTGGAAGACAGAGAAGATTCTAATTATCCTGACCTCATTTTTCCACCTATGATATTCATAAACATTCCTTCTATTTCTCTCCCTTTTAGGCTTGGGTAGAACTGTTTGGAAGGCAAGTGCAAATTCCTCTCTGCAGCCACCAACCTGTCTGTGCAGCCCTTATATGCAAGAAAGTCAAGCAGTGGTCTCGCATTTCTCTCTGACCTTCCAGAATTGCAGACACCACTTATCACAGGGCTTCCCCTGTGGAGGTGCTCAGAAGTTGGCGGGAAGGCAAGCAGTGGGTCTCACTAAGCAAATACACTGTCAGCAGTGAGAGTCAGGGTTACCTGTCGGGGTTCTGCGTGCACACGTGCATCTGTAAGAGGATCCGCTGGGTGAAAGTCTTAAAGCACTGCCCACATTTCCAAAGATGCCAGTCACTGAACTCCGAGTGGAGCTGGCTTGTGGAAGTTGGGCTCGCAAGGACTCGCTGGTTTTTCACGTTGATTTGATTAAATCCTGATTCAATGGGCCCAGACTTATCCAGAAGAGAGAAGTTCCTGCTGCATGGAGTCTGGGGGAAAACAACGGAGCGCTGCTGGGTGGTAGGGGCGAGTTTGCTGCTTTTGTTGAAGGGCTGCAGGGTGTCTTGTCTGCACATGGCTTCCATTACCGTTGAAGGGACATTTACTAGGAGAATAGCAATAGTTTAGAAGAACAGTTTTATTAGCCTTTAAAATAAGCACAATAACACATACTTTAAAAAAATCAAATAAATCAACATTTTAAAAATTTGTGTTTCTGGATGCAGAATTAACATAACAAACCATCTGATTTGAGGGGAAAAACTATTATCACAGATTAATAACTCATCTGATGCCTACTTATTAAGCAACTATATGCTCAGGATTGTTTTACATGGCCTTTGCCCTCATGGAGTTCACTTATGACTTGAGACATACAGGAGTCCATAGTGAGCACCACACTGCACCTATGCCTGGAGGGAGTTTAGATGGGAGGCACAGCAAGGGAGACGGAGTGAGCAGGGGATGTTGCCCAGAGAGGGTAGCCCTGAGCAGTGCAGAGAAAATGGATTCAGCTTGACTGCTGGAGAATTTCAGGCTTTCCTCCAGATTTTGGCAGCACAGGATAGGTATCCAGGAAAAGCTATTTGAAGAGATGAAGGGAACGAGATGAAAGACACCTGGAGGCAGGAGAAGTCTAGCATGCAGGTGAGAGGAGGCAGGAGGAGTCTAGCATGCAGTAAGGGAGACGGGCTGACTGAGCAGGGCATGGAATCTGGTCACTCTAGGAATAAGGATTGGGGGTCAGAAGGAGACCTCAGAGGGCCTTAAAAGTCCAAATAAATAAGATATTTCAGACCTAGGAAGTAGACACAGACTATTCCTGAGCAGAGGGATAGCAAGAAAAATAGAATCAGTGTTCAGGAAGGGCTTGAGAGAGACCTGATTTATAGATGGGATGCAAGTGGATAAGGAAAGAGTAGGAGGCAACCAAGTGTGGTGCTTGTGACTTGGGCTTTGGAATCTGAAAGACCTAGGTTCAAATCCTGCCTCTGCCTCTTATTAGCTTAGTGGTCTTAGGCAAACTATTCAATAGCTCTGGGCCACAGTTATTCCATCTATAAAATGAGGACAGTGGTACTAATGCTTCTAAAAATAATAGCAGCATGGTGTGGTGGCTGAGATGGCTGAGGTTTTAACTCCACTATTTACTAGCCTTGGGCAAGTATGGAACATCTAAATCCGTGGTTTGGTCCCTGGTATAATGTAAAATAGTCACTCTCAGGACTGAATGACATAATATAGAGACAGCATTTAGTAAAGAGCTTGACCTATGATTGACACTAAATAGATGTTCGGCCCTATGAGCCTTAGCATCCTCATCTTTAAAGTCCCCTTTTACAAGGTTTCAATACATCAATGAAAGTACTTACTATAGGGCCTACCATGAACAGCAACTACCATTTTTATTATAGAAGGAGAAGCGACAGCTGTGAGGGAGATGGCCCTAAACTGGGGTGGTGGCAGTGGAAGTGGGGAGAGAACTAGAAGAAATACTTCTCAGGAGATAAATCTAATAATATATATAGAATTTGTTGTTCTTTTTATTAAGACATTAGTGAGTTAATAATATTTATAAACTATTTGCTGGTCATTTCATAGGTCCAGAAGTGATTAGAACCTAATAGGCTTAAAAATTCTTCTTTTTTTATTTTAACTACTATATCTATGGGTCATTTCAAGGCTGAGAGATTAAAGTTACCAGGTGGTCAAGACAATGAAATTAGAGACCAAAAATTTTGAAAAGGATATTGGCAAAAAGACTGTGATAGCAAGTAACAAAATAATGCAGACTATGGCCACTGGCTACCAGTTCAAGGCTGCGTGGCAGGAAACACATGACCTGGGAGCACTCCTCATGCCCTGCCACAGACCATCGCTGAGAATGCTACATGGCACGAAGACGCAGGCATCCTCAATGGTAGGGGACTATGACTACCACGAAGCTCTGTGCTCAAGTGGACAGGGAGATGCCATGTGTGGGCACAGAAAGGGGTAAGTGTGCTGCCTAAGCACTCTTCAACTGAGAACATTCTGTAGAATCACATGTGTTAAGCAAATCCAACCAGAGGACTAGCTCTGTCTGCAGCGCTCCGTCAGCATAGCCCATACTATCTTAGGAAAGAAAAGTAAAGCAAGAGACTTGCAGACCTAGAAAGAGCCTAGCATTTGTCTAGTTGACAGTTCTTAACCTTGGCTACTGCACATTAGACTCACACAGGAGAATCTTTAAAATCTCTCCATAGGGCCTGGGCATCTACATTTTTTAAAGTTCCCCAACTGCTTCTAAAGTGAAATCAGGGCTGAGAATCACTGATCTAATCCTACCTTCTCCTGTCACAAATGACAAAAGCCGAGTCCCATGAAGGTCCAGTAACTTACCCTGGGTCACACATTCACTTAAGGACACATCCAGGTGGCAAGTTTTAGCTTTCAGACTTATAAGACAGAATTTTTTTTTCTGACCATACACTCATAGCATGCCTGCTCAATAGCTGTGTTTCAAAATTTAAAGGACGTTTTTACAGCTAGTACATTGTTTTGTGTGTATTATATACATAAATATACACGTTATATATACTTAGGTTATACCTATACTTATATACACCTACGTACATATGTTTGTATGTATGTCTTTATTCTATATACAAATATTTATGTATATTTCAGTTCTGGGGCAAAAGAATATAATCAATATAGAATTTGTGGACAGTTTTTACACTTAAAAAATATTTTATGGCACACAGATTGTTACTTTTTAAATAGGCACTGAAAGACAAGAAGGAATGTTTTGCCATGTTCTGGCATTTTTTAAAATAAAACATAAAAACAGCAGCATTGTCAGAGATTGGGGTAGAACCTTCTTGTTTGGCCCTTTCATTACTAATCCAGAAGAGGCAAGGCACAGGGAAGCCCACAAGGTTTTAGGTAACACTAAGCTTTCACAGGCCAGGCAATTTCAGACTAACAGGAAGTAATGCACGGTGAGAAAAACCATAGAATGAAGATGTCATCAACATGCAAGAGAGCGGGAAACACTGACCAGCTGCTTCACTGTAGGAAAAGGAATAAAATGCTTCTGGGGGTAAATAGTACAAATAATACTCTAAGTGTAGATGATAGATGCTGAGCTCTGACTTACACTCCTAGAAAGTAACCTAACTGAGCCGGGCACGGTAGCTCAGGCCTGTAATCCCAGCACTTTGGGAGGCCGATGCGAGCAGATCACCTGAGGTCAGGAGTTCAAGACCAGCCTGACCAACATGGAGAAACCCTGTCTCTACTAAAAATACAAAATTAGCCAGGCGTGGTGGCACATGCCCGTAATCCCAGCTACTTGGGAGGCTGGGGCAGAAGAATCACTTGAACCTGGGAGGCAGAGGTTGCGGTGAGCCGAGACCGTGCCATTGCACTCCAGCCTGGGTAACAAGAGTGAAACTCTGTCTCAAAAAAAAAAAAGTAACCTAACTGATTAATTCTAAAAAATTGTTAAGGTCACATAACCTTTTATATTAAAACAAAAGAATGTGTGGGTGACAGGGGAGTAGGGATAAAGAGAGATTGATTCATGGGTAGACATTTACAATTTGGTAGAAGAAATAAGATCTAGTGTTTGATAGATCAGTATGGTGACGATAGTTTACAATGCTCTATTGTATATGATCATGCCACTGCACTCCAGCCTGGGTGACAGAGTAAGACTCTATCTCCTAAAAAAAATTTAAAGCAGCACTTTTTAGGAGACACGCAAGATTATTCTTCCTAAATATTTGCCTCACTGACTATGGCCATTAAAGGTATAAACTAAACACAAGAAATTTTCAGAAAAAGGACAAGAAATTTCATCCCAACACAAGAAAGACAACATAGACAATGGCAAAAGGTGCAGAGATGGGTTATTAAAATGACCAAAAAGATGAAGTGGTTTCTGCAAGAAGCAATATTGAGCTAGTCAATCTCTTCAGTTTGGAAACGCAAAGATTAAGGGGAAGAGGGCAAACTCTCAAAGCCTTAAAGGATACAGTCAAGGAAGAACATGAACTCATGAAATTTGGACAGTTAAAATATTGAGAGAGGCAAATTCAGGATCTATAAAACAAAGTTCAGTTTACCCCTTCCTCATTCATTCATTCAGTCCACAAATAGTTGCTGAGCATCTATTACATGCCTGACCCTGTGCTAGGCACCATGGATATAAGGGGATCAGGAAAACCATAGTCACTGCCCTCTGGCACATAAACTCTAGTGGGAAAGATAGATATTAAGCTGATGTTTTTACAGATAAATATTTACTCAGTTTCATCAAATGTAACATTCCATTAATTTCACCATTATAATTATAAGTCACCATTAATTGCAAGACACCAGTTTCAGAAAGATTAAAATGTAAAAAAAACCCCATAAATTTTAGAATTGACAAAATACAGTTAAGACAAGTGTGGTAAGTGCTGTTAGAGAAAAGAGAGGATATCAGGAAATGATAAATCAGGGATGGCTAAACTTGGGGTATGAGAGAATCTGAGTTCCTGAGGGGTACACGGACATCATTCAAGTGCAAAGGGAGGAAAAGGCAATGCAAAAAGATGGAATATCGGCAGCTTTGCCATAGAGTCTTGTGCCATGCTGAGGTAGGAAGGAGCTCAGGACACTAAAGGAATGGAAAAAAATGCAATGTGGCCAGAGAGAGAAGAGGAGACGGGCTGCAGCCGAGGCTGGAGAGGAAGGCAGCACAATTGCCAATGCCTGTGGGAGATGGACAGGCCACGGAAATATCTGACGGGATGATGGGAGGCAGGTTAACGCAACAGAGGATGGTGGGGGTGGTAACATTCTGAACAGGGCATGGCCAGTCTAGAGATGTTTGGAATCTAATCTTGTAAAATGCTATATGGGCTGTAGAAAATGTTTCTGGAGACTCTATGTGACCCATAGGCTACCATATTAAGGAACTGGGGATTTAGCAAAGAGTAATGGCAAGCCAAAAAAAGATTTTAAGCTTGGGTGTGAGATGATCAGATTTATGCTTTAAAGGCATCATCACTCTGTATCGGTAAATAAAGAAACAAAGTACAGAACAGTGTATACAGTGTGCTACATACACATGTGGGAGAATGACAGCCAGAGAATAAAAGGGGGAATATGATTAGATGCTCAAATAGGTAAAAATTATCTCTGAAAGAATACCTGAGAATCTGCCAACATTACTGATGGCATCTTGGAAGGAGACTAGACTTATATGTCCACAGTACTTTCTGCATTTTGGTCTATGGGACAGTGCTACCTATTAACAAAACAAGTGAATAAACTGAAACAATAAAATAAGCAAGTGGTTGAAACTTCACTCTGGCCACCATGAACTAAAGAAAGAAAGTGTGAAGTCATGCAGAAGGCTACCGCAGGGGTCCAAGCCAGAGTGGATGGTGACACTAGTCAGGTGGCAGCAGAAATGAAGTGAAGAAATGCATTAAGAATATGCAATCAACAGGACTTGGTGGCTGATTGGATAGAAGGGTGAGCAAGAGTGAGGTGTCAAGGTTTCTCGACAGAGCAATTGGATGATTGGGAGTGACAGCTGCTGAAAGATGGGAGAGGCAGTTAGTGGGAGTGAATAGAGTGGTTTTAGTTTTACACAGGTTTGGTTGGAGATGCATGTGAGACACGGAAGTGAAGATGTTGCCAAGACAGCTGGAGAGGAGTCTGGGGCTCAGTAAAGAGGTCTGGATTGAAAATGGAAATCTGGGAGTACCTGTCTCAAATTAGGTCACACAGGAAACAGACTCTGAAATGGGGATTTGGGGTTTGGGGATTGCTCTCAGGATCAACACCTGTTGGGAAGTGAGGCAAGCAGCACTGGGCTGAGGGAGGAGTTTAACAGCTCTGGAGCTGGATGGAATGAATGTCCTTTAGGGTTGTCCTGGTTTGAGGCAAGGGAACCAGTCCTTTATACACCCCACATTGACCAGTCATTGGACATGGGCTACTGTGGGAGGAAGTATGACCAAGGGCGAGGTGGTTCAAGTGGGCTAAAGGTAATTCCTGGAAACAACTCATCCAAGATGTCAGCCCCCTACACTCCCACAAACAGTCGGAATGAGCACCTCCATCCAGTAGCAAAGCTGGGCTTGAGGCAGCACACCACAATATCCTACAGCACGCAAAAAGTCAAATCTCTCATAACTGTGACTTTCCCTGAGACCTTTGTCATTTGTCTCTGTCAACACCTTCTTGTTGGAGTCTTGTAGAAGAGTCAGAAGCATCCCTGGGGAGTGACTTCTTTCTTCTTCTAGGAACCTACAGGTTTCAACAGCTCTAGACCAATTTTTATATTAGTTTCCTGGCTCAGGGTTTCCATAGCTGGAAAGTAGTGCAAAATCAAGCCTCATAACATCCTATGGCTAGGGCTAGGTTTTAGAGTGTGACTTCGTTTTCACCAATGCCCCAAGATGGACAGTTCCTTAGCTTACTGGCTTGAGGGCAGCATTTTTCTATTCCCCATTCAGGGACAGGATAGTATCTTTTGGTTCCTGGTTCTAAGCCAATCCCAGCTTTGCACTGTACACAAGAGGCCTGGAACCTTGACTCCTCCCAGCTGAATGACTTAGAGAGCCTGACAGCCCCGAGCTCAAGCTCTCTGCTGTGGCCACCTCACACAGCATCTGCACAGTGTTTGATATCGTGGTTATGTGCTTATGTGTTCTCTTGTAGACTGAGCTCCTCCAGGACAGGGCCTGGGTTTTTGCACCCATCACAATGCTTCCCCTGGGGCCCTGCACAGATGGTCTTATGGACTGAACTATACATTATCTTCTAAAGGTCACCACTAAGGGCTTGAGTAGGGCCTTCCTGACTCTGACCTAGTTTCTCGCTGTTGGTGGAACGGTGGGGGTGAGGGGCACCGTGCAGAGGTCCCCCTTTTTATTTTCTGCTCTTTAAAATCAAAATAAAAAGGCAGGACTCCTCCAGGCAGGGTTTACTCCAGTGCAGCAACTCCCCTGTTGCCATCAAGGTTCACATTCTGCCACCTCAGCTTCATATGCTGAGACTGAAAAAGCAGCAGGAAGACTTGTTTAACATTTATTCCCAGGATTTTTTTTAATTTCCTCTGAAACGAATATGAATACACTAAGGTCTTTACACTCTGCAGGAGCTAATCCCCCACTGGAAGCTTTAGGGAACCTCATTCCTTTTTGCGGATGCGATCTGTCGACACAGGCGTTCCTTCAGGCTCTTTTGAAAGGCCCACAGTGGATGGAAAGGCACTCTTTTTGGAGCTGTATTACATTTATAATATGACTTTTTTAAAAAGAAAATAACATAGGAATTGCTTCCAGAACCCAAATGCCTGTGTGAACTGCTGTCTTCTCTGAGTCAAGGCAGCTTTCAATGAGCTGTCCGGGCAGTGAGTGTACCCACGGCCGCCCTGCTTTGGGGCCGCCGGCGGAGCGGGTACGTCCTGAACCCAAACCCACCGAACACTCTCGATAGGAAATGTGTACTTTCAATGTTGAAAGAACCATGGGAATAAAGTTATATTTTTATAAATGAAAGTGCTTAATATTACTCACTAAGTAAAATCATATTTTCTTTGAATGCCTTGGTCCAGGTATCAATTTCATTAACAACAACAAAAAATCTGCCTGAAATATTTAATCCATTCTAATAATGGTAATAGAAATTCTCAGTATTTATTCAGTGCACATTTCTTCATTGTTCACTGTGTGCAGAGCCCTATAAAGAGGCTCTGTGGAGGTATTTTATCGAAAAAGTCTTTGATCTCAAGAAGCTTCTTTTTAGGTACCTAATTTATTTTGTGGCCAGTTCAGTGGGATAAAAATTGTCTTGGAATTGCTAATCCAGTGGAGATGATTTAAATTACTCAGGGCTGTGGAAGGCTATCTGTTAAATTATCTGTCCATGCCCTTTTACACATTTGTGCTTTTAAATCACAGAGTATTTTCTTAGCACAGAAGAAGGAATCCTCATTTAGGTGTTCCCAGGTCTCCCAGTGAATCACATGGAATGAGAATCCATCTTAGAGGCAGTCAAAGTCATATATCTCCCCAACACTATCTGATGAAGCCTTCTGCTGGTTTCTTGGGTGGCCAATCACATGACAGATATATGACTCTGAGACAGGAACTAAAATAAAATTCCTATAATACCCTTGGGGGAAAGGGGATTGTCACTGTTGAGCACTTTAGTCAATGGCTTAATTCCTTTTAAACTTCCCTCAACCCTTACTTAGAGCTCTGAACGGAACCCAAAAGAACTACTTAGTTTTCCTACTGAGTCTACAATACTTCAAGCTGATGTAGCTTTGCAAATTTTCTTTCAAGGACTTCAGGTGCTAAATGATATATCATACATCCTGGTAGAGTTTATTCAATACTCTTAATCATCAATCTCAAGAATGCTTCACTCAGGTTAGACACTAGCAGAAAGAAGAACTGAAAAGCAAACTGGTATGTTTTTTCCAGAAAGTACATTTTTGGCATGGTGGCACCAAATCTGAAGGCCAGTGGTATGCTCTTAGACACCCATTGTCAGGTGGATGTGAATGGCGCACAGACCCAAAAATGCTCTACTCCAACCCCTCAATCCCTCCCGTCCATGTGACAGACAGCATTGTCAGGTGGAAGCACCATGTGGATATGAGTCTCCCACTCCAGAGATCCAGATCGAGGGTAAGAAATGCATTTCCTAAGTGGTCACTCCACAGTTTCCATTTCTGGCTCAGAGCTTAGTAAGTGGTCATGCCATCCTTCCAGCTCCTCAGGCCAAAAGCCTCAAAGTCATCCCTGACTCCTCTTTCTCACTCAGCATCTAATGTGCCAGAAAATGCTGTTGGATTTACTTTTAAAACATATCCAGAATCCAACTACTTCTCACCACCTCCACCACTTCCATACTAATCCAAACCACCATCATCTCTCCCCTGGATTCCTGCAAGAGCCTCTAGCTGGATTCCCTGCTCTTCCCCCTGTCCAGTCTACTGTCCAGTCTCCACTCAGGGATTATTCCTGAAAAAAATTCAGTCAAATCGTTCTTTTTCTCAAAACCCTACAACAGCTCCCTTTGCCCAGCTCACACAGAGTTAGAGCCAGGGTCCTGACAATGGCCTCCAGGGACCTACAAGGTCTTCCCTGCCCTAGCACACACCCACATCTAAGTTAATCCCTCTTCACCTCGCTCACTCAGCTGCACCCATGCTGACCTCTGTGATGCTCTTCCAACATGCCAGGAACATTCCCATCTTGGGACTTAAAATTGTCTGGCTGCCAGGAATGCTCTTCTACCTACTAACACATGGCTTATTCCTTCACCATCTTAAGTCTTTGCGCAAAGGCCACCTTCCCAGTGGAGCTCACCCTGTTCACTCTCTGAAACTGTAACTCCCAACTCCTGGCACCTCTTTACCCCTTTTCTGCTTTATTAGCCCACAACACTTATCACCATCTGACCAACTATTTATTCACTTATATATCTGTTGATAATCTGTCTTCCCCAATTAAAATGTAAGCTCCATGAGGGCAGGGATTCTTGTCCATTTTGTTCACTGCTGTATTTATATCACCCAGCAAAGACACTGGCTCATGGTAGGTGTTCCTTACACATCTGAACAATGAATGAATAAATATTTGGCCTTGATATGTTTACTCTAGACATTCCTCAACACACACACCACAACAACAGCTTCAGAGTCTGTAGCAGGTTGTAGTCGTCAGGTTCCAACCTACAGACAAGTCCATGTTAGTAGATGGGGAGGCTGGCTGATGCTGACGCCTTTCTGTGCATAGATAAAGATCTAGTTTTGGGGGCATGGGGCATGGAGCCTTTCAGTTTGAGGCAGAGCACAGTGGCTTCTACGTCTACATTTGCCTCTCACTGCATACTCATGGCCAACACTGAGATTTTCTCCTATGAAAACAGGAACTCCCTCAAACAGGAATATGGCTGCAGAAAAGAAACTTTCCAGTGGAAGCTTGCAAAATCAGAGGAATGTACTATATGTCCAAAGATTTATTTCTTGATTTGAGATTGGTTTTGGGGTTAGGGTAAAATAGAAAAGGAAAGTTGATAGTAATAGGCTTTTTGATGATTTTTCTTTTTACAAAGAAATTAAAGACAAAATGGGAAAGAAATATCTGACCATCAGCATTTTGATCAGTCATAATATGGGCGTTTTTAAATTGTAGTTTTTGTGTATGTGAGTGCATGTGTTAGAAAGTGGAGAAGAGAATGAAAAAAAAAACACTTTTTTCAAAATGAAGTGTCTTATCCATTATCAAAGATATCTGTTATCTTTGTTTCTTTTTGTAGCATAACATCAAATTATCAGTTCACAAATTAGTCAGTTTGGTGACAAGAAAACACAATATCACTAAAACCAGTGTTTCTCACTGAAGCATATCAGAATAACCTAATTCTGTTCCAAATACTGGAAATCACTTTAAAATACTTTTCAAATAACGGATAGAGCAGAAATATAAAGTTTACATGAAAGTTGCTGCAAGTTCACATTTGCCTAGATGTTAATTCTTTTAAAGATAATGGTTGGCACGGTAATAAAGATAGGAGAAAATTACATGTTTCCAGACATGGTTTTAGACAAAAAATTTAGAAAGACACAAATTCCTCAGTCACATATCTACCATTTTAAATATTATTTCTCATGTAAATGACTATGTAGGAGGAAGCACACCCAATCAACGAAAGGGGTGTTACCCCAGTTAAATATCATTGCTTTCTTATTACTTCATTTTTGCATACAGTGCGGCTCCCACAAGACGGTACATCCCTTCAGAGCAGAAGGTGAATCTTACACTGCTCTTGTAATCCCTAAGGTGGCAAGCACAGAACCAGACACATAGTAGGTACTCAGTGAATACCAGCTGACTTAACTTGCTTCCACTATTATTTAAAATTTAAAATTCTGGCAAAGGCTTTGAAGTTGTTAATAAGTGAAGGACTGGCCCATACAGGTTAAGATACCCTAGAGAAAGCAGACGACATGCAGGGAAAAGAAAACGATAGAACAGACTTGTATATGTTTGTGTTACTTATTATAGTGAACCACGTTTCATGAGTTTCAAAAAAAGCTCTTAAAAAGTTAGCTTTGAAATAGGTATATTGAAATGTGAATTCAGAGCTAAAATAAATTCTTACAGTTTTCATCCTGGGCAATGCATTGTAAGGGGATCCCAAAGAAAGACGTATAGCTGTCATTGTACCACACCAGAAGCTCGGTGCCCCTAGGGATATCTATACAGGCTCGGTAGAATATATTCGACCTATTCAAAACAAAAGAAAACCCAGCTTAGTAATACATAGGACTCATGTGCCCCCATCCATATTTTTATTGCCCCGAAAAAGTTCTGCACAGCTGCATCTAAACAGTTTCTGTTTGTAATAAATTTACACCCAACTGATTGTCCCCAGCAACCAATTAGAGTCTGTAACTCAGTATGATAAACAGCATTCAGTTAATTTCCACAATGACCCTCCCTAGAATGAATTGGCTGAAGAGACAGATATTTAGCCCAGGAGACATTAGAAAGGAAGAATTCATTAAAAAAAAATTTCATCTCACACTAATGAGAAAATTCCCTCTCTGGAAAACTGCAAAGACACTGGTGCCCCAACCTCATATATAAATACTATTGATTTCTTATTTGAAGGAAAAACATTAAATGTATTATTGCAACTTGGCATTGGGAGTTCCAAAATTTGTAATAAAATTAAGCAGCTTTGTGATATAAGGACTCAGGGAAATAAAAATCCTCTCCACTGCTCTTCTTCTAAAGTTTGATACAGGAGAAGAGAAAAACCCTCTTATGTGAAATGGATGGAAATTCAATAAATACAAGAGGAGCACTTTACTCTGGCTGAAAGATTACACTCTGAAATGATACAGTGAAGGTACCGAGAAATGAACATTTTTTATAATAGCTTTGGTACTGTAAAAAAAAAAACCTGCAGATTAAAAAAATGAGGAGACTGAGACTGGTTTTCTCAATGAAGAATTGCTACAAATATGAACCTCAAGTTCAAGATAAAAGTGTGTAGGGTTTGTGGGCCTTAAATTTCTCCTTTCTGTAAGGAATTGGCTGTAGCAGGGCAATTTGTTCCTTGTACAACACTGCAGACATAAGGCGAATGCTTCTCCACATTTTTCATGGCAGTGAGATATGCACTTGTCAACATATTTTGTCACCACAAAGTGGCTCTTGGCAATAGGATCATAAAGATCAATAAAAAAGTGCAGATTCTCAATATTTTACTTGCAGCTGCAAAAATTTCATTTATCTTGTTATTTTCCTTACTTGCTGCCATTCTGTCTCACGAGGGCACTGCTAGCCTAAGCAGAATGTTTTTCCCAACATTCTATGAATATCTGACAAAAACTCCAGCCAGTTGCCTAGCTCTTGCTACCCTTCCTTCCTCTGCATCTCCAAGAGCTGTGCATTTTATTAATTCTTTCCACTGCTGCATAAAAAAATCAAAATTGGAGCTGAGCTATAAATCACTGGCATCTCCTAACTTGAGAAAAATTGAGTCTACTTTGTACTTCACCCTTGCAACATTTCATCTCTCGGTTTGGCTTCCCTTAATATAAACACTGCGCCCAGCAAATGAATGTGCTAAAACCAAATGACACACTTTGCTGCTGAAAGAGCAGAACTGTTTTCAAGCAATGGGTGGTCTTCTGAGGCACCGAGTAGGCCGAAAGGGGGAAAAAATGTGTAAGCATACACCATTCCTTACAAGTGGGCAGAGCTTCCAAAACTCGCAGAAATCTCTGCATGTTGAAGCACATCAAAGGGATTTTTCCCTTTTCAGATAATATTTCCTTTGCTGACATGTATTTAGTATTGTGGTTGGATGACTCATAAAGATAGCTTCATGGCGTCCCAACGCAGTTGAAGTGGAACACATGCCAACAAACATTATTGTCAGCCTCAAAATAAAAACAAAACGTTCAGCTAAGGGTCAATCAATCAAGGGCGCTTTGAAGAAAATTCCATTTAGATATTACAAATCATAACAGAATGAATTTAAACCAGCTGACTTTTTGTGAAGAGGACATTCATGTACAATAAAAATTAGCCTGGCTCTTCAGGGTCCAACTTTTCTATTTTCTTACTCTTGGACGTGGTCACTGGTGATGAATGCCAGTTTTTAAAATTGTGTTTTTGTATTTCATTTTGTAAAGATCTGAAGTAATCGAAAACAGATCGGCAGAGAGAGCTCATACTGTAAGCGCCATCATGAAAGGGAGAGTTGTAGAAAACCCACTTAATATTGACAGATAGGCAATGACTTACCCATGTCCACCTTCCTCTTAGGGGGTTCTTGTTTTCCCAAATTCAGAATTTGCCTCAATAGCTCCCTGGGTACCCATTACAGAACCAAACTATCTCTTACTAAGTGGACAAGCACAATCTTCACTAATTTTCTAGCTCAGAGTTTTATAAAAAACATCACAACAGAAATGCAGCTGTAATAAAGGTGAATAAAGCCCACATACAGCAGTGTAACGAAATACTGTCTTGTGCTACTTCATTTAAACCGTTGCTTAATGAAATAAAACTGCACTGAAAACCAAGGCGGTGAGTCACATACTGCCCAAATTTTTTTTAATTGAAGACCTCAGAGAGCAAGCCAAATTTGTGCAGCCTTTAACCAACAAGGGGAAGAAAGTTAAAAAGAAAAAACTTAAGCTTCGTTTAAAAAAAAAAAGAGGAAAGGAAAATAAATAGCCATAGGCAGGACTCCAAGTTGCTGAGCACAGAGCCCTCTGCTTTGATGTGTCTGTGGTGCCTAATAAAGCTAAACAGTTGCTTCTGATTCTAAAGGGAACACGACTGTTTATAACTGAGGTCATATATTTATATGGCACACGTTTTCGAGGGATTTTAAGAAAAGAAGGCTTAGTGGTGGGGCTTTTTTCCTATTTGATTTGTTTTTGCCCTCTCATCTCCACTCCAGCCTTCCTTAGCACTAAGTGGAAATGCTTCACCAGCAGGTGCACTGAGAAGAACTGGCTGAGCGTCCGGGGAATCCACCCTGCTTCTCAGCTCCCCAGAGGCCTCCCTATGTGGACCCCCTAAGGGAAATGGGGATGGCTCCACCCTGCCTTTGTTATCCTCTGGGTTTTGCCCATACCTTTCAGGAAACCAGGGGCTTCTCTATGCCCGGAAGCTGCCTCATCAACTGAAACGAATCCTGAATCATCAAAGGGCCAAACCCACTGCCACCTTTAAACGGAGCAGGAGAGTTACCCTGGCTCTGTCACTGCCACTAAGTCTAACGGTTTTGGAAAGGTATCCTTGGGAAGGTAGAGAGTTCTTGGTTTCCCATGCTGTTGTGCAAATAAAGCTATTCCTCAAAGGAGACAGCATGAAGGAGACTGAAAGCAAGAGACCTGAGGCTGAATCTCTGACCTTCTACTTATCTGTGTGAATACGTCTGCTTGGGAAAAGCACTCCAAGTCAGTGGGTTTGCTGGGCTCATTCAGACCATTCTGGAAGTTCTAATGACATGGGAGTAACTTCACCATGTGCACAGAGTGAAGGAGGCCATCTACTAGAACTTTTAATCCTAAATGTTCATGAATGCTCTTACTGTCATAGGAACTAAGGAGGTTTCAGAAACCCAGCAAAAAAAAAAAAAAAAAAAAAAAAAAAAATGCCAGTCCTTGCAGAGTTCTGCAGGATTTTTTTTACCCACCAGCGGCAAGCCTGAATTTGTATATGCAAGCCAAATGGCTTCAGCTCTGTAGGTGGTAAATCAAGATATACTTTACCTGTACTGAACTACTGTTAGATTCTGTTCTCCGCAGTGCCTTGCACATCGGATATACCTCATCCAGCTCGACTTACTAGGTTCCCCACCATCAATAAAGTGCTGTAGTGTCCCATCCTGGTCATATATCTGGAGAAGAGGTCAGAAGGTCAAGTAGTTAGAACGAATCATCAGCAATCATTTTCCCTGCTTCCCTTGGTGTCTTTATGTGTCAGCTGCAGAAATTTATTGCCCTTAGGTTTGCCAGTGCTTATTGATGCTTGTGGACACTCAACCGGAATAACAGGAAAATATGTTTTGATGATGCAAGTCGATCATGTTTTTCTTATCAAGCCAATCTTCTCTGTATTAAACATATTTGCGGTATCTCACGGATGTGACCATATTTCCCAAAGAATATTTAACTGATTTTGACAGGCTAGTCTTAAGTAATGAGCTGCTGGATAAACAAAGCAAGCTGAAAGGAGAGGCCGCACTGACATTGTTGGAACATCCACATTCGTGGCCCCCCAGTCTCAAACACACAACTGCCCAGAGGCATTCAGGAGGCAGTAACTGCCTGTTCAACAGGCTGGGCGACACCCAGCAGAAGGCAGTTGGAGAGTTATGGAGCTGTAAAGAACTGGCAAAACAGACTCTGATTTGGGTGAAATAAATGGACTCTCACCTCAAAGAAGATGTAGGGCTTCAGTTTTCAGGACCTGAAACTAGTAGGAGAGGAGTCATTAAAAAAAAAAAAAAAAAAGAGAGACCCTCAAAAAAGGAAAGAAAAAAATGGCTGCCTCCTATGAATCCTACATTTCTTAACTGAGTTGTCTAATTGTTACTGCCTCACATCAGTTCAAGCATATTTCCTTTCAAGAAAGCATTTGAGAAAATGAAATCCGCTTCAAACCACTCAATAAGCATGGGACAAAAAGTCTTGTGAAAGCAACTAGGGAGCCAAGCAAACACAGAGTCAGTGCCAACAGCAGAGGCAACAGCTTGCCTTTCCAGAAAAGATTTCAGATACAGGGCACTTAGGGGGACATGGTATCTAGAGAAGTGGGAGATGAGGAGGTCATGTATCCACAGCAATTCTAGAAAGTCACTCCCAGTCCTGGGGCCATCCAGGAAGCAGGGACAGTTTAAAAAGTTTTCTAAGGGTTTAAAAAGTTTTCTAAGGGTATGGTTCTCAGAAGGACCATCATACACTGCACCTTTTCAGATAAAATCAGCAGTGGGATCCTTCTGGTAGCTACTTCTCCAGAGCATCCTGACAAATCATATCTCTCACTCTTGCTAGTCAGTCCTTCCACTTTTCCTTTTCAAATAAGCATGGAAAATAAGTGTTAGAGAGAGCCTCACTGGTTACATTTAGGCTCCAAAATTAGTATGGTCATTCATATTAGTTTAGCTCAGCAGTTCTATTCTGGGGGAGGGGGTGCAAACGGGCTTAGTGATGACAGTTTCTTTTTACTATCACTGGTCATTTAAAAACAGCTGAGTTTTTTTTTTACTTTATTTATTTTATTTTATTTTATTTTTTGCTTTTCTTGAACTCATTCCTCTCCAACCCCAACCTTTCCACTAACCCCACAATGAAAGACAAACATTAATCTGTTAAAAACAATTGAGAAGTTATGACTGGGTAAACACACCAGAGTGATCACAGCTGATAATCAATTTAGCTTGAGAAGAGTGAAGAGATTCTTGGATTATATTTATTTAAGCCTAATGACTTCTTCAAATTTCTAGGTTTTGGATAATGGCAAAAAATGGAAACATTGCATGGGGTGGCTACATCTGCTACATGAGCAATCTAATGATAGACAACATATTTAGGATTGATTACACTGTAGTTGTTTCTGTGTTTGTTGTTGTGGGGTTTTGTTTTTGTTTCTGTTTTTTGAAAAAAACTAGTTAAGATTCAAAATTTCAACTCAGAAACTGTTGTTGACAGCCTCAGAGTTGAAATTTTTTTTTTCTTTTATTATTATTATGATTATTATTTTATTATACTTTAGGTGAAATTTTTAATCTTAACCAGTTTCTTTAAAATTGCAACATTGACCAAAGCCATTTGGTTCCCTTAATGCCACTGTTAATCTTTAATGGAGTAAGAAATGTTGATGACCCAGCCCCCTACCCTCCTTTCCCTCAAGAATAAACCTTCCATAGGGACTGCTGGTGAAAATTATTATGAAGCATTTTGAGAAGTACACACAACAATCCTCCTTTGTGCATCAAGCCACTATCTTCAACAGCAAGTAAAATCCTCTAACATTTCTAACTAGTGGGGGCTGTCTTAACTGTTGGCTCATTTGATCACCAGCCACTAACCAGTCCACCTTGAAAATTAGTATGGAAAGTGTTTCCCCCTACACTCTTGTTTCAGCAGTAATCTTAACTAAGTATATTGTGACTACAAGGAAATCTACAATTTTTGCCTGCCTGATATAAACTGCTACTTGCCTTGAGGAAAAGTAAAAGGCTATTTGTCAGGCTTTTCCCAAATATCACACAATGTAGCACATGGCATGAGGTTTGGCTTTCCTGGCTTTAGCTAATACTAATATTATAATATTTCACATGAAACTGTGACGCAAATCCCATGCACCTACTTAAACCCCATAACTACATACCCAGAGTTGAACAAACTCATTCAACCTTGATACTGCTTTCTCCCTCAGCCCCCAGAGCCTAGCCATCATCAAATCCAGTTGAATTTGCCTTCTATGTACTTTTCAAGTGCATTTATGTCATTCTCTCCACTGTTAACCATTTTAGCCCAAATGAGATTTTTTTTCTCACCTAAAGTATAGCAAGAGCCTCTTAACTGATTTCAAAAAACATTAGAGAGAAAAATAAATGAAAAGAAAACCTAGCCCTTTTTTTTTTTTTTGTAGTTCAGTTTTTGCATGCATTGTTAAAACAGAGAAGCTATGTTACCTAATGTTAAAAACTATCTGTTATCCTCTTGGGAAAATATTTGTAATACATATCACTATACTATCAGCCTCTGATTTCTTTTGTGATTGTTGTTGCTGCTATTTTCAAACCATTGCTTTTAGTCTGTTCTTTATCTTTTATCAATAGGAGTAGAAATATGAGAAAAAGGGAGACCTAATTCTTACCTTTTTAAGGGGATTTTAACAGTATTGAATCTAATTCTATTTATTGGGACATCACACGTATGGTTGAAATAATGATCACACAATTTCTCACTCATTACAAATCATGCATGGCATTAACCAAAAGCTACCACAAGAAAGGAGTTGTATTGTGATCCTGGATATTAGGAAGTGCCACTTTCTCCCATGCTCTTATTTTCCTTGTGCAAAATCTAGCTTTAAATAAGAGCAGCAGGAGTAAAATATGCACCAGGGTTGCATGTTACAACAACTGGCTGTGAGTGGCTTGTCCACTGCTTTGTCATTTACCAAGGCTGCCAGCCTACGATAACAATAATCATAGAAATGGTATAAGCTAGTGACTGATCTAAGCTCGTTTTAACATAAGCATAATACCATCTGCCAAATGATAGGAATTGTGTGTATTGGTGGCTCTGAGCAAAGTGTTTCTCCTTTGCAAACTAGTAGCTCTCAGGCTAAATTCAAGCAATAGACCAACCTTGTTTTCCCTGCACAATGTTTAAATTTTTTTTTAATTTTATCTAGTTAAGATTTCTAACTTCTGAAAAATCAAAAGATGGGTCCTCGATCTCCGGCAGTGATCCCCTTAAGGTAAGAAAAGATGGCTCCCTTTAGACTGGGCTTCAGCTTTTCCAGTTCTGCAGTCTCTACCACTCCCTACTGTCTTACATGCTGCTTACCTCACTAATTTACTTACCTGTTTAGCCTCATTAGACATTTACGTTTGTAAGCCCAGCTGTAAGGGAATTCCTGCCACCACTGAAAATCAGTCCATTACAGCTGGGGGCACTTTCAAAGAAAACTGTTAGAAGTGACAGCCTAGGAACACTGCAAACATTCATCACTCCTGTGCTTCCCAGATGCCATCAACTGACCCAAGATCCAAGCATTCTGTCCTGTAGTTTTCCAGTGAAGGGGAGTGCAGAGCTTTGTTTTGTTTTGTTTTGTTTTGTTTTTGTTTTTAATTTCCCTTCATTTTTACCAGCGCAGGCTTTCAAAGGTCTTTTTAAGTGAAGGATCCCCTTTAATTCAAGGAAGGCTTAAATGTAATTCCACTATAAAAACAGATGAAAGTTGCCCTGGTTAAAAAATGAGGGGTTGATGGGAGCACCTCACCAGCACAACTAACCCCACCATGACTCTCTGAGATAGTTCCCAGGACAACTCTAGGGGCCCATGGTGAGCTGGGGGACCCTGTGTGAAAAAGCACAAGCAGCACATTTCCTCCAGTAGATAAGGCCTCCGTGAAGAACTCAGTCACCAACTCTTCTGCTAGAATGCCGAGCACTGTGGCTAAATTTAGAGCCCAGGAAAATCAGATTTGGAAGGGACCTCAGAGACCATCTGTTCCAACCCCATCCATTTATACAGAAGGAAATGGCATCTACAAAAGTTAGTACTTTAAGCAAAGTGAGACGACTAGTCCATGACAGAACCAGACCTCATCTCCAGGCCTTCTCACCTTCTCGCCACTTCTCTGCCTCCCCATCTGGGAGTGTGCTGAGGCCTTCCTCACCTCATTCAGTCCTGTAAATATCCTGAAGACAGCCAATGACCTCAGACAAAAGGAATTTGAATTATACCTTAATTATGAATCTGTTCCTCCCCGAACAGATTCCCTGGATTTCAGCATGGGGAGGGGGAAGCGGGATCCGAAGTTTTCATATAAAAGGGATTAGCCAGTTTTCAGGGAGTGAGGAGACATTTCAGACGCCCTCTCCCGTGTTCCCAACCCTGGCATATCCCTGTGCCAAGGCTCCAGATACTGGCATTTGGTTGTGTGTTGAAGTGCCAGCCTCCTTCAGTTTTTGCCAAGCAGCTGAGGTGAGGAAGCATATTTTGTGCCCATACACCTAACACAGGGCCCAACACATAGGAGGAATCCAATGCATGCCGAAGTAATTGAATTCTCACAATAATTCTGTATCTTCTTAAAGATCTTGGATTTTACTCAAAGCTTAAGAAGAAATTACCACTAAATGCCATTAAACCTTGATTCTAAGTATTAACAACTAGGATTTAAAAATATTATGTTCTTTTTGAAGCCAATCCCTTTCAACTCTATGAAATACAAAGGTGAATTTCATATGATGATTTAAAATGGAATAAACAATTACCACAGAAAGGGCCCAGAAAAGGTCATTGGAGATTTCCAGTATAGACCTGTAAACCCAGTGCTGTTTAAAATCCTTTCACAGCTCATGGAGTATCCAGGGAAGACCAGATAAAAAGGCACGGTTTCTCAGATATCCTCTACCTATTTACACAGTGCCTTTACACAGCCCCATCTTTCTGTAAAATTCAGAAAACTGGGGTTCCAACGGTCAAGTGTATTAGAAATTTAAGAAAGCATACTGTTTGCCAACATAGATAAATATGTTTTACTACACAATTCCTCTCCGTGTCAGGAGGTAGAGGCCCAGTATTTCATAGTCCATAAGACAGCTCTACAACCATTTACTCAAAAAAATGATTCTTGGCTGTTTTGACTATGAAAAATTAGTAACCAGAATACTTTTATTGCTAAATAAAAGATTTTTAAAAGGTGAACGGTGGTTGTTAAAGGAGACCTTCTTAAGTATTCTCAGTGAAAACACACGATATAAACCACTATGGTTAAGGGCGACTGTAGGGTGTAGAGTACAGAGGTTAAGAGCTTGCATGTGGGTGTCAGTTTCAATGCATGTGAGTTACAATTGTGGTGATGTGATTTTGGTCAGTTATTTAACCTCTTAAGGAAACTGAGACTTTCTTTTTCTGAGGAAAAAAAAATGGTGCTAATAATAATCCCTACCTCAAAGAGCTGATATAAAAACCAAATAAGTGAGTATATGTAAAAGACTTAAAACAATGCTGGACATCTAGTAAGAGCTCAAAGAACATAGCCAGCCTTAGACCAACACTATTATTAGATGAGAAACGTCAGCCTAGACATAATCTACTAACTTGCTCACGGACACTGGCCACAATATATTATGTGCAGCATATGCAAATAAACTATTTCTAAGGTTACCAGAGCATAAACTCATTGAGGGCAGGAGTGCATTTTAATCATTTTTTAATTTACTGATAGGTACCTTACACAGGGTTTTGTACACACCAGGAAATCAACTTTTGTTGAAAAAGAAAGGAGAAAGAAGAAAAAGATTTGGAATGACATCAAGGGAATACAGGAGTAAAACACTTGACGTATTAATAGTTTATATTTTATCTCCCAGATGAATCTATTTTTAAAATAAAACAAACTATGTCAAAATAAGAAATGGTATATGAATGTAAATACTGCCCAGAAAACGGTAAGGAAGCATTTCTTCAACTCCACACTTCCCTAAAGTTAATCAGTTTTTAGTTCATTGCAGTGTCGCTTGTCATGCAAAAGACATAGGCACCCACTATATCTTTGAGAACATTTCTGGAGCATGCTTGAAATTAACAAGTATTTATTACAAATGTTTTAATTAGCTGTGGCTTTAGAACCCCAATATCCCAATATCTCTCACTGAACATCACCTACTATATAGGATTGCTTGACCTCTGAAGTCACTGACATTTTTGACCAGAGGGAGCCCCAACTTACAGTGCCATATTCCTGCATGAACACTCAGTATGTTCAAGGTAGGTGAGCTGTCTATGCAGTCACATGTACCTGGATCCAGAGCCCGGGACATTTGTGGATTTCAGCCTGGAGTCTCAGAACCACAGAGATCCAGCACTGCTCCCCAGTCTAGAGAGGAAAACAGCAAATACCGCAACAGCGTGGCCTACTAACCTTTCTGGTTTTAAACTTTCAAATAAAGCTAAATCAAGGCTTGAGAAGAAAGATCATAAAATAAAATTTTCAAAACAAGTGAAAGCATCTGCCTCCACCTTCACACAAGGAAAGAACATCAGTTAATGACCAAGTCATACATACTCGTGTGGCATTTGAGTTTATAAAATACTTTTACAGACTTATTTATCTGTATAACTGACCTACAACGGAAGCTGAGAATATTATTCTGTTTTACAGGTAATAAGCCTTGAGCTGAGAAAGATGAAATGATTTGCTTGCAGTTATATAGTTGGGAAATGTGAATCATAGGCCACCATGTTATTGCTTTTTTCACCACATCCGATTTGCCCTATCAGAGAGAAATGTAGAGCTCTTCCTTTAAAACTAACTGAAATTCTCCAAATGAGGGTCATAAAAACATTCATAATGATTAATAAAGTTCTTTATCAATCAAATTTCTATTTTTAGAACAAATGTCAATTTAGTAAGAATTACTGAATCTGTTATTAAAATGTAAACAACCAGCAACCATGCAATGGATAAAGACACAAATCCCCATTTCTGCTTATTGCAATGTGTCATAATGACCAGCAACATTAAAAAAAAAAAAGACAATGCATAAGACCGTGAATATGCATATTTTACAATAACGCTTCTTCATTAAACACTGACTAGTGTGCCCATATTATGTGTGTTCAGCTTTTTATTTTTTCTCAAATATATAATATTATACATGTTTTCATTTTAATAGTTTCTCCCTCCTCCATCCATTATAATTAACTTATTTTGTTGTTGTTTCTAATAAGGAAATCCTTTCCTCACTTTGGTTTGGAATATTTTGGAATGTCTTGAATGCCAAGATTCTAAAATGTGGCTTCAAAGGTCAAGTAATAAATGCCCCATAAAATAAGTGAGTAATGGTTATATACACCATTGCTGTATTTTCAGTAATGCTGATATAAAGCTGTATACTGTACTTTGTCAATTCACATTCATCAAGTTCCAGAAATATTAGAAAATCATTAGAGGTTTATGTTGAGTTTGCAGATAATACTAACATATAAGTCAAGACTGAAATATGGTAATCAGAAAAACAGTTGAAAAGTGTCAATAAACTGTAAAACACCCGTGGTGGTGTTTGCAAAGCCTTCTTCAGAGAGCCGGCCATGTGAAGAAATGGAAATGGGTATTTTGGTCACACTGTGGGTCAGCTACTGGTAAGTGTCAAGTTAGCAGAGGAGAGTCGGTGACTCTGAGGATTATGACATGGAGACTCAGGCACTCCTGAGAACTGTTGAGCATTTGGTGAATTCCACTTATCTCTGAAGATGGCAGCAGCCGTCGGTATGAAGCCTGCCATCCATCAATCTGGAGTCTTCTTCAGGCATCCTCTGTCTGTTGATCAGAGGAAGACTTTGGGGAATCAGGCTTCCATTATCAGGATTTTGTCTGTGATCTGAACAAGCCACTGAACCTTTAACTTTTCACTTGGCAGAAGCATATATGCTGGAAAAGTCCTGACAGTTCATTCATTTTGCTCCATCCTGGAGCCAGCTGATGTCTGACTGGTGAGACCCGCCCTCTTTGATGTTGTACTCTTTTGAGAGTGCCCTGCTGTGAAAAAAATTTTATCCATCCAAATTAAAGAGAAATATTTCTGCATCCAGCTGTTAGCTGTGACATGTTTGCCATTTTTCACGGCACTGGCTTGGTGCCATCCACAGGCTCTGCTGCAAACCTATCTTTTTCTCTCTTCTCCGTTGCAGCAATAATATCCACAGTGCACAACTGTCTCCAGTGTCCACACAACATCAACACTAAAAAGGAAAAAAATTATAACCCTACATTGCTAGGAACAACCTTGAAAATATTTGCATGGAGCAGTTTCTTTTTTGTTTTTTTTTCTCTCTCTCTCTTTTTAGTATCACTGTTAATGTATTTCACAGACTGCAAAATTCTTTGACACAATCTACCCATTTAAAAATTGCTTAAATCCAGTCTTTAAAAATCTATCTTTAATTAAAGCAGTCAACAAGAATTCTTGACATCTATTAAATATATTTACAAATGAAATGAATTTGGATCCTGCAAAAACTTATTTTGTATATACTGAGTTCACATTAAAAAAATAGACATTCATTCACGTGTTCATTTGAGCAGAGAGAGCTCTGTAAAAATAAAGAAAACTCTCATGAAAGTTTGAGTAAATATTTATATCTAACTAATCAAGAAAACCTGTATCTTCTTTTATTTATTAAGTGCCATGTGGGGGCTTATAAAGATTGCTGCCACAAACTGTGTGTATTGTAAACAAAGGGCAGCTTTCATTATTACCACGTTTGTCTCCATATCCTGAGATGAACGAGTAAGCACCACAGTTTCCAGCTTCCCTCCTATTCTGGCTTTTCTCTCTCTTCTCTCTCATATACACTTTTGCTGAGATGGAAGGGGATCAGTAAACTAGACCTCAGCCCTTGGCATCAGAGAATCCTGCCTTGCAAATAATCTCAGACTGTGGCTAGCAAATGTGAAGAGCTACTCAGCATCCTTTCTCGTGTCAGCGAAAGATGGATTTTGGAAAAAACAACACAACAACAACATGCTACATGTGAGAAAGTATCAATTTTGGAAAATAAACCACAGAGAAATTTGTATTAACATCTTCCTCCACTTTTAAAAATAAAGCCTTAATTTTGTACCAAACAGGAAATGGAACTACTATTTTGTTAAAATAATCCTACAAATAATAGTAGTGTGAACTGATGGGATTTGCACGTTACATACAATCATACACCAAATAGTTCTGCACTAGAGAACTATAAAATGACACATTTAAGTTAATGCTCACACTGCGATGCACACTTGAAATCTCTATATGGCTCGTGCAACACATCTTATGGAGTACTATTTAACTCTTTATTGTAGTGGAAATTTTGGTTTATATAGTCTAGTGGGTACAATACCGAATAGACCTTGCTGAAACCTGACTATACCTCAGTTACTGACTACACCTCAGCCTAGTAGCTATTGAAAAATACGATTTCCAAGAAGCATCTTGGACCAAAGCCTAGGTGCAAACTGCTATGTTAGACAGCAATCGTATTAAATATTTACAAAGTATTAAGTGGGAAATGTTTGTAAAGGGAACATCTCTAAAAAATCAGAGAGACTACTTCTATATATGCGTAGACACACACTATGCCCTAGAGCTCACCCGCTTTTTTTTAGTGAGAACTTTCTAAAGACACAGAATGTTTGTCCCAATGAAGTAACGGTTTCCTATGGTTTTACTTCTTTTGAGAGCAGGCAACAGCTTTATTTCTTTACTGAAATGTGTCACTCTTTAAATTATTACGTTTTCCTAAGTCTACGACATTCTTTTCCTAACCACACCAATAAAGTGTGATTGTCAGACATGCTTTATTAAGGGAAAAGTGGCCGTCTGTCAAGGATAGAAAACATATTTTCAGATCTTAAATAATTGAGAAGACATTCCTTATGTCACGTTGGGACAGTGCTGAGCATGCCCTCAGTTCCCAGTTTACACTGGGATCAGAAAACAATGGATCAGAAAACATTACACCTGGATCAGAAAACAATGGAAGAAATGAAGCCACCCCTCAGACTCAGGGTGCTCAAGAAAGGGAGCAAGTAAGAGCCACTACTGGCCTACATCAAAGACATTTACTTGCCATACGTTTCCTCCCCATCAAGATCCAAGAGATGAGGCACCAAGTATAGAGGGTGATGACAGTAATGATGAGTCTCAAATTTAGACCTCTGACTTCCCAGACAGCATTCTTTCAACAAAAATTTAGTAAGCAGCTACTGTGCTCCAGCCACTGTGCTTGGTGCAGAGCATTAAAAACCTCAGACCCACTCTCTGCCCTCAAGTAATTTACAGTGCCATAGGTGAGAGACATGTAAAACAAATCATAAGACATCTTATCTGGTACCAAATCTGTAGATTTTCCCATCCAACCTTTGGATATTTGTTGTCTAGAATGGGATTCCTACGTGTGGAAAAGGTAATCCATTATAATTTTGCAAAAAGGACATCAGGACTTAAAGAGAGGCAAAGCTAATCATTTAAACCAATGCTGGATTTAAAAGGCAGCATTAAACAAGCATGCAAGGATATAACCTCAATGAGGGCAAGGATAAAATCTGTCTTGTTTGCCGTGGTATCCCTAAGCATTAGCATGGTGCTTGGCATATAGTGCCTTGTGTTGGGAATGTCTGTCAGTTGGTTGGTTGTTTGGATGGACAGCTGCTTGGATGGGTAGCTGGACGAAGAGATGGACAGTCAGGTGGATATATAGATAAAAGGATACGATGCCTGCCAGGTACCCAAGCATTAAGGGCTGGGCCATGTCTCTCTGCTCTGTGAGTGAACCAAAACAGCTAAGGCAGAGTTGAGTATGCCCTGGGAGAATTTTATGGGATACAAGGTTGCTTTCAAAAGTATGCCTTGCCTCAATGGTTAAAATGAACATTTCCTTTAAAAATGTCCAAAAGTGTCTGCAGAGTTGAGGCTGCTACAAAGCAGCAGGATAAAGACTTCACCCAATGGAGAGGCCTAGCATGTACCTCTCTCTCTCCAAGTGTTGGTCCTCCTCCCATTCCAATCCCTAAAACTGTTCCACGCTGAGGACTACTGTTACCATCCCTAGTCTTCCCTTTCACTGACTCCTCAAACCATTCCCCCACCCTATTCATGCCTCAGTGCTTCTCTTCAGGCCCCAGTTCTCCTCTCATAAGGATCCTGGTAGCGGTAATTTATACCTAGTTGTGAAGGTGGGTCAAGGAGCTACTCTTGAAAAGAATATTTGCATTTTGAGCTTTATCCTTAAGTGAAGTTTGAAAGGGGGCAATGAACTTTTATAGGAATTCAAAAATGTGTAGTAAGGGCTGAAGTCATCCATTATGGGGGAGAGCAGATTGCCATTCCCAGGATCCTTCCCATTGCATAGATGGCTGTGTTAGTCCTTATAGAGCTCTAGGGGAAGCTGCCCATCATGCTGCTGCAGTCCTAGTACAGGAGCACAGGCTCCCTGAGGAGGGTGAGACTCAAAGGAGAAGGCAAGGGATGCTGGTGACAAGGGCAACCCCAGCTCCTCCTCAGAAGAGCTTTCTGCAAGTCCTCTCCAGGGGGTGCTAGCAGGGCCACTCAGCCCCACTTTCATAAAGAGCCTCAAATTTAGACCTCTGAAGCCATTTCCAGATGAGGTTATGCATACAATCACAGATAGACTGACAGGATTGAAAGAAGGAGGCCTTCTTTGCACAACTCTAAATTGGGTCCCATGACTGGACCACACTGCCTGTAGCAAACCATAAATTAACATTTTTATAAATCCTGTAATTAACTTATGAATAGCACAGTTCTATGTTTCTGGTATTAAAAGCATTAAGTTGTTAAAGGTAAACATTTAAAGTATACCACTGTTTTTGTAACCCTATTTTGGCATTTTTTTCATTTTTCAATATATCAAGAGCCTCAGAAAATGGAAGTGGCCCAGGACTCCAAACAGGCCTGGTTTGGGCTGGCTAATAAAGCTCCTTTCACACAGCTGGGCAGGAGGCTGGCAAGTGTGCAGCCAGCACTGGGACACCATGCTGTCTCCCAGAGAAACACCCTGTGTTTCTGGATGGGCATTTGTGTTGTGAGGTTTGGTTCCCAGGAAATCTAACCAAGAGATCCCGTCAACCTGAATGTCTGGGACACAAGGTTTGCCGATCCTTTGTTTTGCAGAGGTTATGGCTCACATCAGTCCCCAAAGAAAAGAAGGCACCTAGTTACACATTGTTATAACCTGTAGGCTTCCTAAATTCTAGACAGGACGTGGGATTGATTCCCTTCTTTCCACAGGAAGCATCTGTGGGCTGAAAGGAAATAATGGATGAAATCTCTTACGTCGGGGTCTATAGAGAAACTTCAGGCAGGGCTACAAATACCTTGAAACCACAAGAAAATGGTGTGTGTGCATATGAGTAACCTTCTGGGAAGAAGGTTCATAGTTTTTATTAGATTCTCAAAGGAGGTGTGTACACACACACACACACACACACACACACACACACACACTTTAAAAACTACTGCCAAATCCCATACTTTCAGATAAAAGGATAGTACTGACTGGAGAAAAGGAAATGAGAACATCCGTGACTGAGTTAGAGTCCTTGGGGTGTTTAATGTACTTTGAAGGAGGTTCTCTTCAAAGGTTGATGGGTTTCTTTGGTCTCTGAAGTACTTGATCTCACTCTCATTTCCTCCTTTCCTGAGCTAGAAATCCTGAGTTTTTTTTGTTTTGTTTCGCTTTGGTTTGCTTTTTTGTTTGTTTGTTTTCACTGTGCTTTCATTTTGAATTTGATTGCAATTGGGTTGTGATATACTGGTTTTACCTAAATCCCTGATCACATCTTCAGGACCGCTAGAAAAGCAAACTGAAATAGAATCCTTTGGTTGGTTTATTTCATAAGACAGATATTTTTAGGTTAGAAATCATGTGTGTGGGCCAGATTACACTGAGCTGCTCAATATTTCAGCTTTGTGAACATTTAGCACTGCCTATTGCTGGATTTAGTGAGTCAGTGGTTATTAAGACACCAAAGCTTTGATCAAATCCTATGATGCCACCATTTTTCCTACTAAAAAGAAAACATATAATCATATTAAATTAGCTCATTCAATAGAATCATTACCTTTGTGAGCTGTAAATTTTGTATAAATTAGGCATTGTTAATCTCCCTCTGGCTTACCCCCTCATATCCCCTAGTTAATTAGTTGCTAGATGAGCTACAGATGAGGAATCCTGTGTTCTACTTCTTACTCTGGCAGTATTAACTGTATAACCTACTAAGTCACTAAACTTGAATCTCCATGTGCTCCATTGTGAAGCACGGGCTTTAAATAAGATGATCTTTGGGATTCTCCAGCCCATTTCCATGACCCCATGAATTGATGACTATGTAAATATGTCTTAATATAAGTACTTGACTGTTGGAACCAAGAAGGATAAGAGTCATAATGCAACCACTTCAAGTATATAAAAAAATTTCAATACCCAGTAAGAGGGAGGTGGGATAACCTAAGTCACAATCTTTTATTAGACCTAGGCAAATTTAATCATAATTTATGCCTTCCGAGCCATTGAGTCAAGAATAAACTGTTAAAGAGATGTATTTTTTAAAATTCCACATAATTAAAACTGAATTCAGTTATACAAATGTTTAAGCTTTGCATTTAGATTTAAATGAAAAGGAGGCATGGTCGTGGAGTGAATCAGCCTGGTTCTGAATCTGGGATTCAGCAAAACACTTAAGTCATTTGTAAGATGACATATTACAGAGTTTCTGTGAGGATAAAATGAGATTGTCCATGTGAAGAGCCTGACACACAGTAAGTGCTCAAACAGCACCATTATCATTATTTTCTATTGGTGGGTTTTAATTTCCCTTTCCAAAACAAATTTCCTTCTACTTCAATATTTCTGAAAAACTAGGAATAGCTAAATACAGAAGAAATGACAGAATTCTGGGCCTTTGGGTATTGTGTATTAAGTGGAACTGGGCAGAGCAGGAATCAAGTCTCAGCTGGGTGACTTCAGATAAGTTACTTAATTTCTCCAAGCTCATTCTTGTGTGTAAGAAGAGAATAATAACTCTATAGAGTAAGCAAGGACTAAGAGAAATATGACATATCAAGGGCTGCAAATAGTGCCTGACATACAATTACAAAAGGGAATTTCTAGAAAAATAAAAATCTTTTTTTTGCTGTAGCTCAGTGATCCCCTTTCACAAATAATAAAAAATTCTGAAAAATTCCTATACAATTGCTTTAATTATATAATGAATTAATTACATAAATGCCAAGATATTAAATAATGTTTAATATGTTAATTCAGGGAAATTCAAACTTGAAAATTTTCTTCAAAATTTCTAAATCATTTCAGATGTATCTCATTGCATCACATCATATTTCTTTTTAAGTTAAAATAATATTTTAAAGGGAGGAAATAATATTACTTCCATATCCTCAAAACAATCAGAATTTGATATATTTATTTTATAAAATAATGTTGAGTTGGGATATAATTTCTCAAAACTGGGTTTATAAAACCAAGGAAGTATAATCATGATAAATTGCACATGGTTTATACTTTTAGCTATTTAATTTCTATAATCACCCTTGTAAAAATTATCAGAATTAACTCTAAAAAATAATTGACTTTATAAAAAAAATTTTAACTTAGAATCTGAGGTTCAATTTAAAAGGGGGACATGCCTGATGAAAGAATAGCCTGTAAACAACTTTAAAAATAATAATATCTATAATTAAAATTTAAGAATTAACAACTTGCCTTCTGTTTATTAGTAAGCCATTTACAAGCCTAAGTCTCAGCAAGAGTAAACACATAAAACAATCCTATGCACCAGAAGAAAGACTGAATGTAAAGATTCTGTCTTATTCATGAAACCTGTTTTTTAGACATTTACTTTGTAACAATTTCATCGGAAAGCAAAAATTCATAGCCTATCAAGATATGTGCCATTTTTTATAAGGTAAGAATTTTTTTTCTGTAAGTCATCTTTGCATTTCTTTTGCAATAAATTTAATACATGTCAACATCTAAATGGTATAATTAAAATCCAACAAATATCTTTTTTTCCCTTTAAAGTGAATAATTTTGTCCTGCTGAGAAGCTGCATAAATCTTGGCTAGTTTGTACATTTTTGCTTTCAAAGATGTAATGTAACCATCAGAGCTGTTACATCACGTAAATAAATTTCAAAGATGGTATTAATATAAAAACTATATCACATAACCCTAAAAATTTAATATAGCTGCCATGGCAATAACCAGATCATTTTTCCAAACAAATATATTCCATCATGTCATTTTGAACTTTTTCTGACCTTTTTTTTTTTTTCTGAAAGAAACAAAACTACAATTGGGACCAAATGTTTTGTGAAAGAAAATACAGGAAAACTGATTTGGCCAAGCACAGATAATTTCAGATTAAAGATGTTACTACATCTTAGAACTTAACCCATTTTTTTCATAAGCCGCAGTAATTATGATATTATGATATCAGTTGGGAAGTCTACAAGCTGGCAATACTGCTTAGAAAATTTTTGAATGGTTTGATATAAACTATTACCAATTACACAGTTTATTTACACAGAAAAATCAAGTACAAGATTTGCTGCCCTTTGAAATAAGGGTTACAAGTGTGTCAGCATCTTTTCTACAAACAAATCATAAAAACATTTATATCAAACAGAAGCCCTTCCTGCAGCATCCTTTTTACCACCCATCCTTCCTCCTTCCAGGTCGTACTCCCACAGCACCCACCCCATCCCTCATGCTCCTCTCCAACCACATCTTGGTTCCAGAATCTCCAATATCTTTCAATTCAATTCTGTACCTGTAATAAACCCAAGGTCCCCAAATCTTCACATTTTGAAAATTGGTTGGATAAGTCAAAGGAATCAAAACAGTAGATGCAGTGACCCTATAGAAATAAAGTCACCAGGGTCCAGCACAGGCCACACACAGTGAGTGACACCTGCATCCCTGAGGACTGGTTCAGCATATACCAGTAATGATTCTCTAAAGACCCTTTCAAGAACAGCAAAGAATCTATGGACCACACCATCCACATGCTAAAATACACACACACACACACACACACACACTCACACCTCCCAAAAAAATAGATGCAAAATCTAATTTTCACTGAATGTCATCCATAAACTATTAGCTGCATCTCTTCTGAATGTTTCCATGAGAAGATCATTTCACAGACTACCTAAACAAGATATATGCCTAATACGGAATCCACCAAGAGATTCTATAGTATACTTTAAAGCTCACTTCAGCCAGTTTAGACCTCTACTTTAAGAAATAATAAATTCTTTTTCTTGTCAAAGAACTGCTAATTTAATATTAGAATTTTCATTCATTTAAAAACTGAACTAGTGCACTATATTAGTCTGTTTTCACACTGCTATAAAGAAATACAAAAGACTGGGTAATTTATAAAGGAAAGAGGTTTGATTGACTCACACTTCCGCATGGTAGGAGAAGCCTCAGGAAACTTAGAATCATGGCAGAAGGCAAAGGGGAAGCAAGTACTTTTTTCACAAGGAGGCAGGAGAGAAAAGTGCCAGCAGGGGAAATGCCAGACGCTTATAAAACCATTAGATCTCATGAGAACTCACTATCAGGAGAACAGCATGGGGGAAACCACCCCCATGATTCAATCATCCCACTCCCTCAACACGTGAGGATTACAGTTCAAGATGAGATTTGGGCGAGGACACAGAGCCAAACCATATCATGTACTTTAAAGGGAAGGCGCAGGAAGCATGGTGCTTAACAAGGCTAAGGAAGGGCCCTGCTGCTTCTCTCCTTAGACCAGCTGACTTTTTCAATAGCTTCTTTCCATGCCTTCAAAAAGAAACAGCAAACAACTGAAACAAAACCAAATACTTGTCATCTAAAGTGTCCAAATATTGAAAATTCTATGATTATGTTTGCTTTGCTTTTTACAGATGTGATATATAAAAATCCGAATTTACCAAAGAGATAAAGGAATAATTTCGTTTGACAAAAAACTTTACTAGTTTTCCTGAAAACATTCAACTTTCCCAAATCCCTAAAGTATGACTTGAATAAAGCAAATTCAAATTATAATGTTTCAAAAATATAGTTGCTGTGTGAAATAGGTTTTACCTTTGTGTACACACTGATAAAGAGCAGAGATTATATAGGTGCTTAATAATCTCTGCTGAAAGCAAATGAGTAAATGCTTATATGCATGTGATAAGATAACCTGCTATCAGAACCATTCCTGACATTTTGGTTTTCATATCTGCCTTTTCCCTCTAAAGTATGTTTCACACTTCTCTTAGCTTGGTACAATTGCCAACAACTACTGCTTCCTTTTGCATTTAGGATTCCAGAACATGGATTCCTATGCTTTGGTATCATAAGTCATATTATTTACCAATATTCCCTCATGTGCTTGTTTTTTAAAGTCATTAGAACAGGAAAAACTCCCCAGGCCTAAGTTTCTTTTCTTTGGGCAAGAAATCATGAGTGAAAAAGAAAAATTCTTACATCATGGAAAACCATGTGGGCTGTCATATAATTCTGGCCTATATCAGTATTTGAAAGGTGGTGGGGTGAACCCAGAGTAGGCAGGATTTCCCATACTTCAGCATCAGCATTCATGGTTTTTGCTGTATCTTTATACCACCCATACCGTTACGTACTTACTATTCTTAAAATGACTTGAAATCAATTTGTTCCTGGTACTTAGCCTCATCATAAGCAGTACTATTTGTAAAACTGTGGGTTTGATGTGCCAGGTATATTAAGAATACTTTTCTGTATATCACCTAAAATTATTTGTTTCTATTTTTTATTATACTTTAAGTTCTGAGATACATGTGCAGAACGTGCAGGTTTGTTACATAGGTATACACATGCCATGTGGGTTTGCTGCACCCATCAACCCATCATCTACATTAGGTATTTCTCCTAATGCTATCCTTCCCTTAGCCCCCCACCCCCCGACAGGCCCAGGTGTGTGATGTTCCCCTCCCTGTGTCCATGTGTTCTCATTGTTCAACTCCCACTTACGAGTGAGAACATGCAGTGTTTGGTTTTCTGTTCTTGTGTTAGTTTGCTGAGAAGGATGGTTTTAAATAAAACAACATACCACACTTTGGGAAACATTGGCTTAAGAAGTAAGACACTGCACTGGCTTCCAAGGCCGGCTCTGCCCTAGCAATGTGTGCTATAGGTGAGTAATTTTAAGCTCTAAGGATTTCTTGGCTTGCTCATACATAAGTAAAATGCCAGGGTAATATGAAAATTTTTAAATCCTAAAATTCGATGATCCCAAGACACCAATAGTGATTTGCAGTCACCTTGCACACTGACTCACAGCAGAATCAGATTCAGGTCTTGGAATTCTCAACTCCCAATTTCATGTTCCAATTTACTCTTCCACATCCCACTGTCCACACAAATGTGCAAGTAACTTAGAAACGGGTATATTGTGAAATGACAGCAAACAAATATCTGGTGCTTACCTCATGTCAGGGACAGTTTGAAGGATGCACCATATATTATCTCACTTCATCCTCACAACCATCCATTAACCTATTTCACATATAGGAAACTAAGGCATGAAGAGAAGAAGTGTCTTGCACAAGATTATACAGTTAGAAAGAGATGTAGCTGGGAATTAAAGCCCCAAGAGCTTGGTTGCAGAGTGTGGGTTGTTGCCACCAAACCACAATGCAAACTTGGGATGCCCCTCAGTTGCTAAGGTTCCCATGCACACATTGCCAGCCAGACTCTGGGAAGTGAGGAGAGCAGTGGGTGAGACAGAGAGAGAACGCTGAAAATAATATGGAAAGTAAATGATGGAAAATGAGAAAGAAATGAAGAGGAAATACACTGAAACATGTACTCTTTTGCCTAAATTCAGCACACATAAAATCACCTATATTAAACCTTTTTCTACCACCATTGGCAAATTAAAACATCAATCCAAATAACATCTCCAGCCCCTTATTCCCAAATAAGAGAATTAAAATTCAGAAGAAAAATTTGGTCAAAAGGCTCCAAAATAGAGTCAAATGTGCTAAAATATATGTGTAATCTCTTAGATGTACTCGCTACTTAGTTTCTAATTGTTTTTTTTTTATATTTTCATTCTTTCTACAAAATAAAAGAAAATAATAACAATGAAAAACACTTTAGCCTCTCGGGTGTCTACTTTGCAAAACAGTCTACTCTGTTCGGTGAATAACGTCCCATATCTCACAGCAGTTCTCGGCCAACACGAACCCTATAAACACATTAAAACGACCAGGACAGAAATAAAATAGAAGTGGTGGGTCACCATGTAACATGCCAAAGAATATATTCAAATTGTAGTCATATGATCATAGTCTTAAAACTTGTAAATGGAATGATTTCCAAAAGGAGATAAAGGTCTGACTTCAGAGAGAGATGGGGTTGAAAACATAACCTTGTAATTGAAATCTTCCCTGAAACTCACAAGAAATCTGGTCACTCTCACTTCAAAGAGGCCTCTGCAAAACCCATGCACGTCTAGCAGAACAGTGAGAGTTGGCCCAACAAGAAAGTTTCATTTCTACTGTAAGATCTTAGACCGTCTGCAAATAAAATGTTAATACTTTAATTTCCATTACTTTAGTATGAGTGAAAAAGTAATAAAAAATTATTTTAAAATATCCCAAGGCAGTATGACAGTTAACAAAACAATCTAACAAAACTTTAAAGTAATTATGTTGATCTCCACTGTCCAAGTGGATTGGTCTGATTATTTTAATATTTGTGTATCATGGATAAATATGGGGAGGGGAGAATAAATGTGTATGAATAGATTCTCAGGAATTTAGAAATTCATCCAAAATTCAGCAGTTTGAGATGACTTAATGAGTTTGATAATAGGATACAGAAACTTTAACTTAAATCATTTGTTTTATTTCGAAGCAGTCAGGGTTGATTAATCAGCTTTAGTAATAGTTTAATGGCTTAGAGGGCTCTAGGCTAGGGAGTTGCAGGGGGTGGAGGGAGGGTGGTTGTTGTAATGTTGTGTTACTAACTTTCCATCTGTAGCAACCATAAATTGGTTCACCCTAAAGTTTTATTAAATCCACAGGTCTTTAATACAAAGCTGAGCTCAGCCCTTGGACATGTACAAGCCACCTGAGTGGAGAAATGTCTGCATTCACTCTTACAGTTAATGATGTCTTTCTGTTCTGTTTTATTTTTGTTTTGGGCAACAACCTTAGCTTTTTCAGCATGGTGAATTTCAGAAGTCTTAATGTTGCCTTAAAGATTTTCCACTACTTGTGTCTGAGTTGCTGATTTCTAAACCTTCATCTGATAGAATAAATAAAATGTTTTAAATGCACACAGGCAAAGGCAGCTTCATTCATGTTAAGATGATAACACTTGTGTAGCACTTAATTGTTTTCATAATACTTTGATATATGTTTACCTCACCACAGTTTCCGGCCTGTGTAAACCATCTAACAATTGCTAATTCTGAGGTGATCATGAACCTGTAAGTCAAGAAAACCACAGAGATAATTTGCTTTCAGCAAAAGTTTTTAATTATTTAAGGAGTACAGGGATCAGTGAGTTGGTTTTTTTTTTAAGAATACTTTTGCTCTTTTTAATGCATTATTTTGATAAGATCTGGTTGTCCTTATTGCCTGTGGAGGCTGAATGTGTCAACCACTGCAGGTTAAATGTCCCTGCATTGTGATGTGATTAGCTTCTTAAAACACTGATGTCTTAGGTAACATTCTACTGCAGATCTCCGCCTTCGGAGCAGTAACTTGAGATGATCCAATTTATTTAAATGTACTCAAAGAATTAATTCCTGGGAGCTAAACCACATACTGTTTAGCAGAAATCCTATATTGAAAATGATTGGTAGAGATATGAGGTTAATAATTTTTATGTCTGTTTACAGTTATTCTGGCTTAATTTCATTTAATTAAACCATTTTATGACAAACACATTAAAAAGCTCAGTTCCTTTTGACATTAAATTCAAAAAAGCCCATAAAATTAGCTTTCTGTGTGTGCTATAATTTAAAATACATAAAAATTTAAATGCTTTCTAAATAGATGGAGGGATCTAACATCCAAATCTATCTTCTTATATCAATTCATATTTGGTTAACATACTGTACCAATTCCTTTCGTTAAAATAAACTTTATTACTTTGAAATTAACATATACAGTTTTTACTCAGTTTTTTTCTAGATGCTAGTTTGAAACACTAAAATAAAGATCTATACTGAAAAACTTAACTGACCTTTAATGCATTTACATTCTTTTCGGTGTTACATTTTTGAGCTAACATCTCTAATAACTAAGGCTGTTACCATTGTTAAGAAAAAGAGAACAAGGAACTTAAATGCAGTAATAAAATCATGCTGGGAAAAGCAATATTTAAATCCCACATTTATTTTTCAGATAAATTTTGAGTTTTTATGAGAGAAAAAGAAGCACAACTTGGCTAACAATTAGAGAAGATTATTTAGTAAAAGGACAAAGTGACTTTGAGTTGTTGGAACTATTTACACAGAAGTAACCCAAAAGTTTGTAAACTGATCTTTAACTGGCTTGATTAAAAGAGGGTAATTAATAAATGACAAGACAGAATGAAAAGTTCGTGTGGCATTTGATAAACCACCCAAGAAGTTAAATCAATGCTTTTCTTTCTGTTTAACTTCACTATTTGTTTTTCCATTTGAGCTGCCAACTTTCTAACATGCTACAGAAGGAAGAAGAGACTTTCCTTTTTTTTTTTTTTGATTGATAAACATCATAGATTTTTGTTTCAAATCAACTGAACTTTTTCAAGATGATCTTTGCATTTGCTCTCACACTTGTGGTAAAGCCATTATTCCATCAAAACTCTTTAAATAGCCACCACCCCACTTTTTTTAGCTACTTTGACAAGAACACCATAACAGTTCACATCACCCTTGACCTTCAGGTTGTATATCAACTTGTCAACATATAAACAAACACACTATTGGTTGTATTTTAATAGATTTTGTAAATAATCAGGATCCAATTTATCAAAAGGTTCATGCTAAGTGACAGCTCTGAAGTTCTGGATTGTATTTGCAATGCTAATTCTGACTTTTAATAAAAAAGGATATTTAGGTTGTGTTTTGCTCTTTTGTCTTTTTTTTTTTCAGGAATGTGTAATAAGCTACTAGAAGTTTTCTTCCTTCCTATGGTGGAAGCTTTCACTAACTCAATTTCAAAAGGAAAAGATTACTAGTACTATCAAAGGTAGTTATGTCTTTCAGTTGTAGGAGAAACACACGTGTTTGCATAGGAAGGATTTATATAAGATTCCTGCTTCTATCCCCTTTGCTTGGCAAAATGCATTACCTATAATAGTAAGAATACTTTCTTTTAAATGGAAAAGGAGATTATGACAGAGATGACTAACACTATTTCTGCAATCAAGTAATTATTTCCTTTTTACTTTCATATTCACAGGCCTCTCACACTGTATGTCACTGACTTTATATCTTCTTTCCAAAACAAAATATGTTATCAATATCAAGGTGCCCTCTCTCCTTACATAGCCTTTACTAGGGAGATAACTATTAGAATACTGTACATTTTGCAAGCTAGGAGAATTGAATGGACAAAATATACTTTTTGTCAGAGAATAGTCTTCATGATAATATTTGTTAAAGATAACATGTAAGAGTTAATCAAATTTCAACAACTGTAAAGATATAATTTCTACATCCTGGCAAAATAGGAAAAAAATATCAAAAAGCTAATATATCTGGGACATAATTTTTTAAATAATTAAAACAATAAATTTTAATTTAAATGAACTAAAAACTTCTAAAACAATGATGTTAATAAAAAAGGCAGGGGCCTCTAAGCGATATTGACCTGCATATACACATATGTGTGTACAACTACAATTCTATCATGTTAGAAATCATACTTGGAAATTATCTTGTGTAGGCACACTTTCTTGAGTCTGGGCCAACCACTCAGCAGAAAACACAGGTGCATTTAGCAACATTCAAGGCTTCCTGAAATGTCAACACACTTGGAGAGTGCTTCACCAGAGATATGGGGATGATATACCTGCTCTTGTGAAAAACTAAACAAGGAAACCCATTAGAAAGCGCTTATAGAAAATCCAAGATTTCAAAACTTCTCTTTGATAAGTTAGAAAGAGGAAACACACACACACACACACACACACACACACACAACAACCCACATAACTTGCTATTACTTCAACGAGGAATTTGTTTATCCTACTTATGTGAAAATTGATAACTTTAATTTAATTAGAACTAGCAATAATTCTAATTTTGAAAGGCCTAAGATGTTTCTCTACATTTATACACCCCACGTGGTAATGAATGGGATTCTTAGCACTGAAAATACTACAATATAGAAGTTTGGCTCAAGCAATAGACAAAGGAAGTTTGGAACTCTCTACATAAAAATTTTTAAGTATGACATAAAGTAGGATAGCTGTTATGAAGAGGGCACATACTTCAGAATGGGATATGTCTAGGTTGGAAATAATAATGATAGTTAATATGCACAAGCTGCCCGCTCTGTGCCAGGCACTGTTCTAAGTGCTTTATATGTTAACTCACGTCATTCTCAAACTGCTTTATGGAACAGATACTATTACTATTTCCATTTTGTCTTTGAGGCACCCAGGGTACAGAAAGGCTAAACAACTAACCCAAGAACTCACTTCTAGTAAGGAACAGAGCTGATATGCAACCCTAGGTAGTCCTACGCAAAACATCTGGCACTGTACCAGACATATAATAAGCATTCAATATCAATAAATAACTCTTATCATTCATTGTTCATTCAGAAAATATGTATCAAAACTTGAGAATATACATTTGAGTCAGACATGATCTTTGGCCTCAAGTTACTTTTATCCAATCTGCTGAGAAAGATAGATATTAAAATTTATGACTCTGATGCATCATGGTGTTGTGATAGACACAGTCACTCGAGGCTTCGGTTTCTGACATAGTAAATGGAAATAATTAAACCACCCTCAAAAGGATGATTCAAGGATTAAGGTGGATAATATGTGCAAAGTGCACAGAACAATGCCAGGAATATGGTAAATGCTGTCAACATTAATAATAATTTCTTTAACTTTTCTTTTTTTATATAATACTGGTACATATTTATAGAATATATGTGAAATTTTGATGCAAGCATACAACAGATAATAATCAAATATGGGTAACTGAGCTAGCCATCACCTCAAATATTTATTATTTCTTTGTGTGGGAAACATTCCAAACTTACTCTTCTGGCTATTTTGAAATACACAATAAATTCTTGTTAACTATGGTTGCCCTATTGTGCTAGTGACCACTAGATCTTACTCCTCCTAACTGTATTTTTGTGCCCATTTACCAAACCCTCCTTATCTCCCCTCCCCACTAGCCTTCGTAGCTTCTAGTAACCACCATCCTATTCACTGCTTCCATTAGATCAATTTTTTAGCTCCCACATATGAGTGAGAACATGTGCATCACCATAATTTTTAATATAATGAAAAGAGTAGCAGACAATACTGTGTGCTATTAAGAATAAAGAAATGTAAGCAGGATTGCAGTTGCACTGAATTCCCAGACCATCTATTGAGAGAACTAGTAACTGTTTATTGGCTATCATTTGGCTCAAAAGCAATTTTTAATCACTTAATGCCATAAACACTTTAATGGAACACATGAACTTTATCATTTTAAAAATATTCCTAGGCTGGACGTGGTGGCTCACGCCTGTAATCCCAGCACTTTGGGAGACCGAGGCAGGCGGATCACCTGAGGTCAGGAGTTCGAGACCAGCCTGACCAACATGGAGAAACCCCGTCTCTACTAAAAATACAGACGGGCATGGTGATGCATGCCTGTAATCTTAGCTACTGAGGAGGCTGAGGCAGAAGAATCATTTGAACCCAGGAGGCAGAGGTTGCAGTGAGCCAAGATCGCACCATTGCACTCCAGCCTGAGAAACAAGAAAGAAACTCTGTCTCAAAAAAAAAAAAAAATCCTAAATAAATGACAGAATTTAAATAAAGTCACTACTAAAAGATTCTCTGTGCCTGATTCTTACCAAAAAACATATGTGTACTGCTAAATATATTAAGAAAATAGCTATTCCTCATGCTTGAAAATTTCTTAATTCTTTAAGGTAATCTTTCAGGGCTAACTGCTATTGAGAAAGATAAAGAGAGAAAAAAGGAGGAGGGAAGAAAAAAAAGGAGGGAGAGAAAAAGGGAAGGAAGGAGGGAGGGAGAGAAGGAAGGGAAGGGGAGGGGAGGGGAGGGAATGGAAGGGGAGAGGAAAGGAAGGGGAGGGAAGGGAAGGGGAGAGGAAGGGAAAGGGAAGAAAGGGTAGGGGAGAGGAAGGGAAGGGAAGGGGAGAGGAAGGGAAGGGAAGGGAAGAGAAGGGAAGGGAAGGGGAGGGAAGGGGAGGGGAGAGGAAGGGAAGGGAAGGGAAGAGAAGGGAAGGGAAGGGGAGGGAAGGGGAGGGGAGAGGAAGGGAAGGGAATAGGGGAGGGGAGAGGTAGGGAAGGGAATAGGGAAGGGGAGAGGAAGGTAAGGGAAGGGGAGAAGAAGGGAAGGGAAGGGAAGGGGAGGGGAGGGGAAGGAAGGGGAAGGGGAGAGAAAGGGGAGGGGAGGGAAGGGAAGGGGAAGGGGAGAGGAAGGGGAGGGGAGGGAAGGGAAGGGGAAGGGGAGAGGAAGGGGAAGGGAGGGAAGGGGAGGGAAGGGGAGGGAAAGGGAGGGAAGGGGAGAGGAAGGAGAGGGGAGGGAAGGGGAGAGGAAGGAGAGGGGAGGGAAGGGGAGGGAAGGGGAGAGGAAGTAGAGGGGAGGGAAGGGGAGGGAAGGGGAGGGAAGGGGAAGGGGAGAGGAGGGGGGGGAGGGGAGGGAAGAGGAGGGGAGGGAACAGAAAGGAAAGGAAGGGAAGGAAAGGAAAGAGAAGGAAAGGAAAGGGAAGGGAAGGGAAGGGAAAGGAAGGGAAAGGGAAAGGGAAAGGGAAATGGGAAGGGAAAGTAAAGGGGAAGGGGAAGGGAGGGAAGGAGGAAGGAAGGTGGGTAGGCAGGCAGGCAAGCTGCCAATCAGTGCAGATGCTATTTTTATAAACAGGAATTGCTTAGGTTTGAAATATTAAATTTTCTGATTCTCCCTGTCTTAGATCCTAAGTGGAACAGATCTTAATACTCCAGATATTTTTTAATGAAATAAAGGAAAGGAAATATTTATAGACACATGATATGATAAGCAGTGTACCTTTATTTAATGTCCTCAAATTTTGTGCTTGTTTACAATGCAAGGTGTTTCTCACACACCTAAATTCAGTGCATTTAGGACAGACCTACAGGTTTAATAAATACCCCAGGAGATTTTTGCCATACTTAGAATTTGAAGATGTTATTTGTTAATGATAATTATAGTTGATGATAATGATATACCAAGTCGTGAATTTAGTATGTTTTATATGGTTTCATGGTAAAATATCACTCCTTCCCTTTCTTCTTACCCTGCTCTATAAGAAATCCCTCAGAGGATGTGAAGGATAACTACAAATCACTGCTCAACAAAATACAAGAGGACACAAACAAATGGAAGAACATTCCATGCTCATGGATAGGAAGAATCAATATTGTGAAAAAGGACACTGCCCAAGGTAATTTATAGATTCAATGCTATCCCCATCATGCTACCAATGACTTTCTTCACAGAATTGGAAAACTACTTTAAAGTTCATATGGAACCAAAAAAGAGCCCGCATTGCCAAGACAATCCTAAGCCAAAAGAACAAAGCTGGAGGCATCACGCTACCTGATTTCAAACTATACTACAAGGCTATAGTAACCAAATCAGCATGGTACTGGTACCAAAACAGAGACATAGACCAATGGAACAGAACAGAGCCCTCAGAAATAACACTACACATCTACAACCATCTGATCTTTGATAAACCTGACAAAAATAAGAAATGGGGAAACGATTCCCTGTTTAATAAATGGTGCTGGGAAAACTGGCTAGCCATATGGAGAAAGCTGAAACTGGATCCCTTCCTTACACCTTATACAAAAATTAATTCAAGATGGATTAAAGACTTAAATGTTAGACCTAAAACCATAAAAACCCTAGAAGAAAACCTAGGCAATACCATTCAGGACATAGGTGTGGGCAAGGACTTCACGTCTAAAACACCAAAAGCAATGACAACAAAAGCCAAAATTGACAAATGGGATCTAATTAAACTAAAGAGCTTCTGCACAGCAAAAGAAACTACCATCAGAGTGAACAGGCAACCTACAGAATGGGAGAAAATTTTTGCAATCTACTTATCTGACAAAGGGCTAATATCCAGAATCTATAATGAACTCAGACAAATTTACAAGAAAAAAACAAACAACCCCATCAACAAGTGGGCAAAGGATATGAACAGACACTCCTCAAAAGAAGACATTTATGCAGCCAAAAGACACATGAAAAAATGTTCATCATCATGGTCATCAGAGAAATGCAAATCAAAACCACAATGAGATACCATCTCATGCCAGTTACAATGGCGATCATTAAAAAGTCAGGAAACAACAGGTGCTGGAGAGGATGTGGAGAAATAGGAACGCTTTTACACTGTTGGTGGGAGTGTAAATTTGTTCAACCATTGTGGAAGACAGTGAGGCGATTCCTCAAGGATCTAGAACTAGAAATACCATTTGACCCAGCCATCCCATTACTGGGTATACACCCAAAGGATTATAAATCATGCTACTATAAAGACACATGCACACGTATGTTTATTGTGGCACTATTCACATTAGCAAAGACTTGGAACCAACCCAAATGTCCATCAATGATAGACTGGATTAAGAAAATGTGGCACATATACACCATGGAATACTATGCAGCCATTAAAAAGGATGAGTTCATGTCCTTTGCAGGGACATGGATGAAGCTGGGAACCATCATTCTCAGCAAACTATCACAAGGACAGAAAACCAAACACCACATGTTCTCACTCATAGGTGGGAATTGAACAATGAGAACACTTGAACACGGGGTGGGGAACATCACACACCAGGATCTGTCACGGGATGGGGGACTGGGGTATGGATAGCATTAGGAGAAATACCCAATGTAAATGACGAGTTGATGGGTCCAGCAAACCAACATGGCACATGTATACCTATGTATCAAACCTGCACGTTATGCACATGTACCCTAGAACATAAAGTATAATAAAAAAGAAAGAAAGAAAGAAGAAATCCCTTAGAATAGCATTTCTCTAAAAGCACTGTTTTCGGATCAAAAGCCTTTGCTTTATTTTCATCCATAGATCATTCAGGCATAGATTTAAAAGTTAATAAAACTTGAATGGGATTAAGTCTCACAACTAATAATGCTTAAATTTTTTCAACCCCAAAAAAGTAGTCAATTCTCCATTTACTTCTCTCAACGATGCTACACACAGAGACTGAATTTACAGTTCCAGAGATTAGAAATGAGAACTTCCCAACCTCTTGTGTTTTCCTTCCTCCCCAACTGTTACATTTTCCCAATGCTTCCAGTAAATAGGAGTAAAAGAAAGTTAAGTATTGGGGCCAGGCACGGTGGCTCATGCCTGTAATCCCAGCACTTTGGGAGGCCATGGTGGGTAGATCACCTGAGGTCAAGAGTTCGAGACCAGCCTGGCCAACATGTTGAAACCCTGTCTCTACTAAACATACAAAAATTAGCCAGGCATGGTGGTGTGTGCCTGTAATCCCAGCTGCTCTGGAGGCTGAGGCAGGAGAATCACTTGAACCTAAGAGGTGGAGGTTGCAGACAGCCGAGATCACACTACTGCACTCCAGCCTGGGCAACAGAGCAAGACTCCATCTCAAAAAAAAAAAATAGTTAAGTGTTGGGAGTGGGGTAGGGTCTGTCTAAGTTCTGGGAGCCAGGGTTTTCCCGGAAATTTACTGGTAGGTCATTTGCACCAGGGCAACAACAATCAACATTCATTGAACAGTACTCACCCCAAAAGAAGACTACTTTGTGTCACATTATAAAACATAAAAGGTTTATTAATAACTATATGGACAGAGATTATGATAGTAACTCCTGGGAGGCTAGGATTAGGTGAATAGCTAGGAGGCTTTTCTTGGAAACGAAGGTAGAAACAGGTGTAAAACTTCTGGAAATTCTTGTTATTGGCTAGGAATAGCCTCCCTAAAATCCTATTTCCTACATTCTAAGAAAATGTAGAAATATGTATCATCTCTTGTCCAGGAGATATATTTTGCTTAAACAGACAAAATTTGGTCAAAATGGAATCCAAGAATCTATTGGCATCTTAAAAAGCACCAGGCTGGTTCTGAGAGCATGTCAGAACCCAGATATGTATGGTGGTGGCTGGCATGAAGCCAATTCCATAACTAATTAGCTGAGCCCAGAGAAAAGGCTCATCCCAAATAGTACTGATCCACTGCTCACTGCTGGAGTCCTGGCCCTCTGTTATTAAGGAGATGCTACATTAATTTCAACAGAAAAAAAAAAACAAAACACTTGGTCCATCAGAGCCCAGACTTCTAAGCGGTCACTCACCTCCTTTGACATTTCATGCTAAGCAAAAGAGATATAGTGATTGCCATCAGTGTGACATAACTTATGGAACCCTGGAAGCAGCCCCTGTCCCCTCTTTCTGCCTTCATTGATACTACCCCTCAGATTAATGAGGAAGATTGGGCCTACTTATGCATGTACAAGAGTGGGAAGCTGAAATGAATTTGTGAGGGATGACTCATCATTCCCAGAACTTGTCTGTTATGCCAACATGGTCCCTATGCACTAGCTATTAAAATGTAAGTAATTGAGTTCTTAAAGCAGTAACTGCATCCATGAATGAACTACTACATCTTCTATTCCTGCTCCCCTCCCCCCAATCCACCCACACACACATATAAGCACAACAGAGTAAACACATACAGGGAAAAAGACCCTATAAAGTTTTGATAAGATCCTGAAAATTAGCATACATATGTTGTTCTCCAAGATCTCTGAGAAAGAATATTCTACAGTTTCTCCCCAGAACCTGCATGTTAGAGCCCAGTGTCTTCCAGTGCATGAAACTCCCTGTCTTCAATGAGACTCTTTTGGGAAACTACCCCTTCTTCACATATTTAGAACCAAAAATAATTTCTTTTCCAACTTTTCAAGTCTCTCCTATTGGAAGTCCCCCAAAAGGTCAAAGAAACGGAGAAGAAAGTGTTCCATTCTGAATACAAGGTAACTTCTTCCTTAATCCTAATTCCAATTTCCCCCAGCCAAGAGTATCCTTGCTTACATTCTGCCTTGAACCTATCAAGCACATAGAAGGAGTAAGATCGGAGGATGGGCCATGTCAAGTAGACTTTGAATTTCTGGCAAATGGCTCACTGTATATTTCATTTCAAAGGGCTAATTATGTCTGCATAAATAAACTGTGCTACGCAGCTTGATGCATGGCCATTTGTCATATTAAAACAATGGGATCCAAAGTAAACCTCCATTAACATTGTTTAACTTTAATGCTTTGGGGTGTTTGCTACTCAAATGATTAAAAAATGCAATGATTTATGATGCCACAATTTAAATGAGGCAACACAACAAACAGACTATGAGTCACAAAGACTTAAAATGTACAATAAGCCCAGCTGAGTTAGGAACGCAAAGGGAACCCACAGCTAAAGTCCCTGGAATCTATGCACTGTGGCTTTTTTGCCACTCGTGTGTGTGTGTTTGGGGGGGGGGGTTATGTAATTACACAAATTGAGCAAGGTGCTAGGAGGGTTTTCAGAAAAATGCAACACAAGATTCCAAAAAAAAAAAAAAGAAACGTTGTAAGTTGCCTGCATTCAGTCTCCAGGGTAATGATGAAATTCTGGCATCAAACCTTCAGAATACACAAAACGTGAATAGAGAAAAAGGAAAAGTTTTTCACAGATCTGGATGCAATATCATGGACCTTTTTTCCCACTTTGTTTTACTTTCTTTTTTCTTTTAGAAAATTGTATGTAGAATATCTTTATTTTACACGTAGAAAAAAATACAGAGTTTGAAGACATATCCTTTCAGAGGTCGTAGATCAGTTTTCTAAAATAAAAACATCTTACATAGGCCAATAAATTAATAAATGACAGAGCTGCCCAACTTTCCAGACTTCTCCGGTCTTAACCATAAATTTTCCGGATGCAGCAATGTCTTGGTTTTCAGTGCTGTCAAACTTGTCTACTTTCCTCTTGGGAAGAGCCATTTAAATCCCTGATCCCTGTCCCACCTAAATCAAGGCAGTGTGATTGCCAAAAACAGCAAAGTTTCTAAATTAGACACTGTATCAGTAAAAGAACAGAATTATTCCATTTAATGCCAGCGCTAAGTTGGGCTATTGTCTGAAAGAACAGATTTGGGTAAATACATTTACCAATGGAGCAATAATATTTTTGTCTTAGCCCTTTAGAACCAAACTTCCCGTGTCTGTCTGTTCCATAAAAACACTTCGAGGTCTTTTAAAGCGCTATATGAAGTGTGTCTAAACAGCACAAAAGTAAACTGAAATTTGGCAACATTCATTCTACCAATGCGAGTGGCTAAAGTGGACGTAGGGCGTCTGCATTATCCTGCTGGACATCTACAATGAAATAAATATTCAGAATACCACCAGATTGGCTCTTCCTGTCGTGCTGCATAAACAGTCATACATGCAGAGAATTAAGGTATTATTGCTGTGCTGCAGGACAACGGCAGCACAAAACAAGGATGCCCAACCCAACTTGCCTTTAACACAGAAGGAGCAGCCATTCAATCTGGCGAGTCAGTCTCTAAGGTTGGCCTGACCTGGACCAGGTCAAAGTTTGGCAGGAACCCTGTCTTCCCTGCCCTTGCTCATGTCACTCTAATGAGTATCGTTTAAGGAATGTCACCTACTCTAAACCATGGATTCTCCAGTTTTTCAGAATATTCAAATACCCCAGCTCTCCCTTTCTCCACCCATACCTCAGCTCTCTCTTTTTTCTTCTCCATGTTATTTCTCTTTCACTTGCCCTCTAACGAGAGTCCATAGAACTCTCATCTGATACAAGAGACAGGACTGAGGCAGCCAGAAAAGCCAGGTAAGAAATCAGAAGTACATCTAAGGGTTTGTATCAAATGGGCCTAAAGTTTCCAATGTTATCAGAGTGGCATTAAGAGTTTGCATGGGGGGAATGAGAAATCATGCCTATTTAAAGCATCAGTATAAATGTGGGAAGAGAACAAAAGGCAATAGAAATAACCAATTGTAAAATATTTTTTCTGCAAACATGGATTCCAAGGATCCCAAAGACAATTGAGAAAGTTTATTTGTTTTGGATTTATTTTAAAGCCTACCAATGAAATGCAGCCACCTCCAGAACCACGGCATTTCATGATCTCTGTGGCAATGCAGTATGTAAAAGTAACCGACTAAATGAAAAATCTCAATAGTCAGCCACATGATTCTACACATCCTTAATCTCTGGAATGAGGGCCAAAAGCTTTGAACTCACTACAGGTGGCTTCCCAGACCTCCAAAAGGTGTTTTCCTAACACTCAAGAGTCAAAAGGGCCAAATACTGGATCCTTAGGTGTGATGTGCCTGGAAAGCACATACTCAGGTAATCTGTTAAAAGCCACTAATATGAAAGAGGAAAAGATATATAAATGGTTTATAATAGAAAAAGTACCGAATATAGACAAGGAATCAGAGAAACAAATACTCTCACCCTATCAGGGGAGTGTAAACTGATACAACCTTTCTGAGGGTAAATTAGGCAAAATTAAAAGCTTTTAAAATATATAAGTAATTTAACTCAGAAATATAAAAAATTTATATCAATAAAATAGTAATAGGTATGCCAAAAGAATCTATAAGAATCTATAAGGATTCAAATAAGGATTTCCATTCCAGGGGAAAAATTTAAGCAACTCAAATATCCAAAATTAGGCCATATCCATATGCTAGGATACTAGGCAATCATTAAACTCGTAGTAAAGAATGTTTCATAATTTAAAATATTTTACAATATATTATGTTTTAAACATTACCAAAATTCTTGTAGTAGGATTTTAAACTTTTTTTAAAGGTTTATTGCCACAGGAAAAAAACTAGAATTAAATACAGTGAAAATACCAAGTTATTACCTCCAGCTAGAGACATTATAGGTAATTTTTATTTTCTTCTTACTGCTTAACCTCTTCCCAGTTTTCTATAGCAATTATCCTACGTAATAAAAAAATTGCAATGAAAAGATTGATAACTACAAATATGATGCAAACACATTGAGGGATTTAAGTAGAGAGTACTCAAGAGAAAGCAGAAAAACACCTGTAACGAGAAATGATCACCGGGAAAAAAAGAAGCAATCACAGAAAGAAGCCATAAACCATCTCAGTCATCACCCATAGAAGAAGTTAGTCCTGCTTCGGGGAAATCCAATAAATAAAATGTTTACATTCACAAGATAAATAAACTAGGGAACTAGATGGTAATTATATTTCAAAAGGTTGACTACTTTACTAAAACACTCATTTTAAAGGTGTCTTAAATTTACTCCTTTGTACTGAGGTTCTCAAGGCTGTTTGTCTATCAGAATCTCCACTAGAACATTTATAAAATGTGTGCCATCAGACTACACCCCTGATGATTCTGATTCAGTAGGTTACAGGTGAGACTCAGGAATTTTTTTTTTTTTTTTTTTTTTTGTGAGATGGAGTCTCGCACTGTCGCCCGGGCTGGAGTGCAATGGCGGGATCTCGGCTCACTGCAAACTCTGACTCCCAGGTTCACACGATTCTTCTGCCTCAGCCTCCCGAGTAGCTGGGATTACAGGCGCCCATCACCAGCCCAGCTAATTTTTTCCATTTTCAGTAGAGACAGGGTTTCCCTGTGTTGGCCAGGCTGGTCTCAAACTCCTGACCTCGTGATCCACCTGCCTTGGCCTCCCAAAGTGCTGGGATTATGGGCGTGAGCCACCGCACCCAGCCTCAGGAATTCTTAAAAAAATAAAAAATAAAAAAAAAACTACAAAAACTCCCCAACTAAACTGTTACAGATTAAAAGAGATGCAAGAGATTTTTCAACAATGTGAAGACTTTGTTTTTATTGTTATTGAAACAAACTAACTATAAAAAATATTTGGGGGGGAAAGGAAGAGACATGGAACTTAGACAACATTAAGAAATTATTGTTAATATTATCAGGTATGAGGATGCGATTGTGGTTATGTGGTGGTTTTTTAATCTGTGTCTTTTAAAGACAGATATTAAAATATTTATAGGTGAAATGTTAAGGTGACTGAGATTTACATTAACATAGTCCAACAAGAAAACAGGCTTGGTGTGTGGCTCACACCTGTAATCCCAACATTTTGGGAGGCCAAGATGGGAGGATCACTTAAGCCCAGGAGTTTGAGGCTGCAGTGAGCTATGATTGCACCACTGCACTTCCGACTGGGTGACAGAGTGAAATCCTGTCTCAAAAAAGCAAAACAAAACAAAAAGAAAAAACAATACAAAATTAAAAATGAAGCACAAAAAGAAAAGCTGGAGCAAACAGAGAAAACAAGAATAGAAAGAAAAAAATATTTAAAATAAGTTGCTGGTGCAAGAGGACTTATTCACTATTTATTTCTCTGTACTTTGGGGCATGTTTGAAATTTCTATAAAAACATAGGTAAAAAAAGCTTCTTGGTGGCTTGGGAGCCAAGTGGTTTAAAGATACTCCGTTTTAAGTCTGCAAAACTGGACCTAAAGCAACTTTTCAGGACCCTTCTCTTTTGTACAAAGTAATAAATTTTACATTTTTGTAATTTTCATTTTAAAAACATCAGTGAGTTAACATTTATAAACATCAACTCACAGATCTTTAAAACAACAGTATTAAGCCCAAACATAAGAAAAAAGTTTCCACATTTAATAAGTACCCACTATTTATCATTTATTACCTTATTCATTTCTGCCAATAACCCTGTAAGAGAGGTAATTCCCAATATATAGAAGCCAAATCTATGGCTCCAAAAGATTAACTAACGTGTCCAAATACGCTCACTAAAATAATGAAAATCTGTTAACCTAGATGCTAAGGGTTTAACAGTAAGGAAACAGTTAAGCAAATTCTGACTTGTCCATTTAATGGACAATGTTTTAAATATAATTGTAACAAAGAATACTAATTACACTAGGGCACGTTTAGATAATAATTTAAAGTTAAAAGTCTATTCACCATAATACATGTCCATAGGCATATGTAAAAATTTCTAAGGAAAAATATATTTAAAATTTTAGAGTTTGCCTCCAGATGGTGAGCTGTGAGAATTTAAAATTTTTTCCTGTAATTTTTGAATTTTCGGTAATGAACATCATTTACTTGTTTAATAAAGGAAAAGCCCTTAATTTTATATTAAAAAATAAAATCCCAGCTACCCCCACCACCCCACTGAGCTGCTCAACTCCACACCTCTCGCCCTGTCCACTGTGTGACGCTGCCTCCAGAGGATAGGACAAACATCACATCATGGTCACACCATTTCCACTCAACAAACAAACAGCAGAATTCCTAGAGGATAATGACACCAGGTAACTGCATCAAAACAACACTATTTGGACATAACACAGGACGGCTTCAAAACAGCATCTAGAGTATTTTTAAATTATGCACATTTGTTTCTCTTTAAAATTTTCCATTTTCATCTTCTCAAAACATTTATCCATCTCCAAACTTCAGCTTTCTAAGACCCGCTTTAAATCTTTTTGGAAAGAAGTTAACTGAGGATAAATAAATAAACTTAATAGAATAAAAAATATTCAAAATCAACCAATAACTCTTTGTAAGATACCTAATGTATATTAAGCATTCTAGGAGAGAGGACGAGGGAAAAACCTTAAAATTTTTTTAATGGAATGAAAAAATTTTAAGTTAAAAAACGCAATATAAATTAAAATATAATTTTTTAACCTTGTTTAAAGCTCTGGAATAAAACTGACTTGACTTAACTTGGTAGTATAACCACGCGTGTATTTTCATTTAAAAAATGTCTCTGCTTAGCTTGACTGTTTGAATTCCTTTCTGTTGCTTAATTTCCAAACAAAAGATATTACTGCTGGTTTTAAATGGCTGAATCATCTGAGAAGGGTCTCTCTGACACCGCTGACAATGTAGTTCTAAAAACAGAAAATTATACATTATCAGAGAAGGAAGTTTAGATGTATCAGCTTAGGGTCTGAAGCATGTCTTGTGAGGCCACCCAAAAAAAGACAACGTTCCTCATAGTCCCCAACCCTGGGCTCTAATCTCCAGCCCACAAACAGATGCATTCCTCTAATTCCAAGAGGGGGCAGGGCCAGGCATCACCGGCAGAAGTTTCTGGTCACTGTAGCAGGAGTGTAGATGTTGCAGCTGAGGAAGCCGCAGAGCCGCCCTGAAGGTGGCAGGACTGTAAGCCCTTCCTGCAATGGGCGCCTGAGCACCAGCGGCTTTCAGGACCTCTCTCTCCCTTCACTTCTTTCCTCACCTTCTCAGAAACTGTCATCCTTTTGCCCATGTCCTCTTCTCAAGTCCTAACCCTTATCACTCATTTTGTTCTTGTTTCCTCATTTTTTTAAATCTCTCATCTTGTTTTTTCCCTACTCTAATCTCTACTCATTTAAACATTTGCATTCCTTAGTTTTCTTGTTAGTTTGGATGTCGGTTTAGGCTAGTTTTTTTCTTGTTTGTTTATTTGTGAGTAGGAGATAGTGACAGTTAATGCTATCTACTACACATCAGTCACTCTGGTGCATTATTCAACTTTTTCTGCTACTATCATATGAACACCATCACCCCTATCTTTCAACTCCAAGCCCCTACACAGGTGGGGTCTTCTTTGTTTTTTGTGTTTGTTTCCTCCATTTTTGAGCACAACTCAGTGCCATTTGTGGAAGGATGCATAAGAGCCAAGATACTTAGCTCCCGAATCTAGCAAGATGCATTCATTTGTCTCAAAACCTAAGACAGTCCTCTTTTGTTCCAACAGAAGGTCATATACCTGTGCCTGTGCGTGATGTTACCACAATCACCATCAGAAAAGGAAAGAAAAGAAAAAAAATTCTAGGGCAGAAAATTGCTGACTTAGACTCCTCTTCCCCATTCCAGCACCATTCTACCCATACTTGTTTGCTCTCTACTTCTTGTCCTTCTACTTAGAATGCTACCAAATGTAAGACATTACAACACTCAAGTGCCCTAAAAGTGCTGTGCACCCTGACTGACAGCTCATGTGTAAGACAGTCTGTGCTTTGGTCATTGAAATTCACAAGAGTTCAGGGATGTCCTTAGATTTATCGTAATCTTTATCAGCCCAAATGAAGGGGAGAGAGGTGGTGGTGAAACTTGCAAAACCTAGTTTTACCTTACTTGTTGAGTCAAACCCATGTTCTCTTCATCTGCAACCTGCCCTCCTCAAGTTTTCCTCCTAAAGATTATGTTGTAGTTTCCTATTTGCATCTCAAACCTCAACTCTCTACCTAGTTTTCAAGAAGTTCACTGATGCAACTCCAATTTATCAGCCTTATTTCTTAATATCAGCCTATTGAGAGACAGCCACACTCCAAGTCAACCTTCTAAACAAAACAACTTGCTTATTACTCCTCTGGGCTTTTGCATTTGCCCTTTGTCCCATCTTGAATTACATCTCTCTTCATGATTACTATTCCACATACACTAATCCTGAAAAACCTGATTGCAAACTAACATCCAGAGGAGGCTTGAGTTGACTCACCTCCCCAACTGGCTCTTCATTCATCTCCTCAGTTATCCCTCTAGATTTTCACAATCAGGTGCCCAGGTTCACCTAAATATCTTCCTCAGGTATCCAATGTCTTCCTCATAGACTGTAAGCTCGATCTAGTCATAGACTGTAAGCTCCATCTAGTCATAGACTGTGTCTTTCTAAGACAATGCTATCCCCAGACAACTCTTTAAAGTGCCTGGCACATTGAGAAGCTTATCAAATATATGTTGAATAATTGAATGAATGGCTCACCCCTATCACATTGTAAGCTCCTCCAAAATTGGAACTGCGCCCATTAGCACTTTACATAATCTACAATTTCTGGTCCAGCTCTTGGTATGACAGTCACTGCACATGCAAAGCAAATGAGCAAATGCTGTTTAGGCCTTCACATTCATCCCAATGTGACACACTCCATGGTTGTTCTTTGCTCTGGCAACTTCAGCAAGATTAAATACAACTTTAGCTTTAGAGTTCTTACACCAGCAGGACGAATCTGAGGAAAATCCATCAGTGACTCTAACCAAACAGGAAAGGTGATGGGGACACCAAAAAGAAACCCATCTTCCTTCCTGCTGGTTATCTAGTCCTTTCTCATATGTCCCCATTTTTAAACTTGTCAGACACAAACTTGCTGTGATCCAGTCAAGATTATGAAAATTTCCATCATGCCAGGCCACTAAACAGAGTTTTCAGAAGTAGAAGCCACTGCCTTGGCCAGAGGAAAAAAAATGCCAAAAACCAAAGGTATCTCAAATGACCCACTGCCTTCTAGGGCAGGCCAATCCGAGTTGTGACTACTTTAGCCATAAGCTCCCTAGCGGAGATAACCTGGGTATGGGTATGTTTATTGTCTTTTCCCCAGGCCCCACCCCCAACCCCTTACTAGAAGCTCTAAAACTGTTAAAATTACATAACCCTAGAGTTACTCGGGACTTGGGTCCAAATTTAAATGAACTGTTGGGTTGCTGGGCAGTCCTGGAGGACCCCTGGGAAAAGTCATCAGAAAGCTTAAAGCTATTTGGGGGCTCCAGAGCTCCCTGGCAGGGACCAGTTATGCACATAAAAGCAGGAGGCAAGACAAAACCCCACAATAGAACTTAGTGGCTGCAGAGCCAGCTTATTAGGGTACAAAACACAGGAATTTTCCAGCTACAGAGAAGTGAAGTAAATTAGGAAGAACAAGGAAATTACTGGCTGGGAGACAGAGTTATTATGGAAAGCTGATTTCACTGTCCAAAAATTTAGCCTGCACTTTTTCTTGAAATTATCCAAATATTTCAGCAATTATCTATTTATATGGTTGTTTTCTGGGCATTTCCTTACTATTTCTCCCCAGTCCATTATACAGTGTTAAAATTACTTGCTTTTGAAGTCATTTTTTCACTTCCATCACAACTTACAAAGCCTAGCCTGACCGTCCCTCTAGGTCCCAACAGGTCTGGACTTGGAAAAGGTTTTCAACTGGCCTAAAGCAAAATGTCCTGTAACAGAAAAAAAAATATATTTTTCACTTATGCTACATAATTGAGTTTGATTTCCATACATATCCCCTCCAATAACCACTGTATACAGTGATCCAAAGGTGTTCTTAAAAGATATGACAGTTTTCTTTGATAACTCTGTATCTGGAATACAAGATGTGCAATGACAGGAAACCACTTTCTTAGTCTGAAACTAGTTTAATATTACCTTGGTGATGCCAAGTTTGCAAACCAGCTCCTCTCTGTTTTGTACATTTTAGAATGCAAAGCTCCTACTAATGAGTGCATGAGTCATTCACATGGAGGTGACTTATAATTCAAATTGAATTAACTGTAAATGTAAGCAATTTGAAAAAAATTAAGGCCTTATGTTCAGTGTTGTCACTACATTTGTTAGGGATTTCATCACTGTGTGGAGGCGTTTAGTTCCAGGCTAACATTTGGACAGATGGAAAGCTCCCCTGGAGCATGTGGGTCAAAAGAGCCAGCTCCACCCGACCTTTGGAGGAACTGAGAAAGCAGACTCCGGGATCCACAGCTTCCCTATCTCACTCACACCAGGCAGCACGGAGCACTCCGTGCATTTGAGAGGGCACAGCAACAAAACAGCCAGCCAGTTGTGATGAAATCTCTTGTAAATTAAAAAGTGATCAACAAAAATGATCACTGTTATTCCTAGCATTATTGTTGTTAGTATAGAGGGAGTTCCTCTGTGTCTTTTCCTGCAGGTATTTTGGCAAGCATGATCCAATATGCTCAGGATAACAAATGATTAGTAATATTTTCAAAATGAGGAGAGCGGGATCAGGGAAAGGAGGAGAGAAGAAAGAAAGGGAGAAAGGGAAGAGAAGAGGGAGGAGGAAAGAACCAACACAAATGTTGAGCAATTGGATTCAAACATATTAAGAGTATGGAGTCAATAGAAATTATGTTCACAAAGATTTTCAATATGGGGAAATCTTACCATGGTTTTATGATGAGGACAAGCAGCATGCTTTCATCTATGAATTGTTTTTCTTGTTTTTTTCTTTTTAAAATATTTTTCTACACTTTCAAAATTCCATTTTATAAATATTTTCAGCCCTTCTAATGATAAAACATAATTAAAGTGAGGAAAAATACTGCAAAAATTTTGAGAACAGTGTGTGTGTGTGAACGTGTGCCCATGTGTATCTGCACCCATGTGTGGCTAGCATGGCTCACGATGAGTAGAGGAGGTAGAAGAGATTTTCGGTACAACATTTAGGTATGTAAGATTAGGCATCCCTTTCCTTGGAGAAGGATTCTGGTATGGCCTCAGTTGGGACATATAAAGGCCCCACGGTTCACAGATCCAACACATTTAGGAGTGGCAGCATCATTCCAACGTCACTACACTACTGAGTCACAGCAACCATGAAGGCAAAAGTAAAGCTCTTCCCTTTATTGTCAGGGGAGGGGAATGAGATGAGGCATCCACAACTACACCTACTACATGGTAATTAGCCCATATTTGACTTGCAGATCTGATTCACACAGGTTTATAGAACTACAGATGTCTTAGACCTCCTCTCGTCAAAGCTCTGCATACCCTCACTCAAGCAGACCTCAAGCAGTCTTGTGGATGTAAACAACAGCTATGCACTTACAACTCCTAATTTATTTCTCCAGCCACGTCCTGTCCTCTGAGTGCCTCCTAACAATATCCACCCCTGTTCCACTACAGACTGTTCTCCACCAAGCATCCAGAGTGGCCCTTTGAAAACATAAGTCAGCTCATGCTACTACTGCCACTCAAAATCTATTTCACTTGGAATAAAATGAAGTCTTTCCCACAGTCTAATTTATCTGACCCCAACTACCATAACCTTATTTCCCACCATGCTCCTCTGAAAACACCAGGCTTTCAGCGCCCTGGCCTCCCCAGTCACAAGAGTCATTCATTTTTCTATCAGGTGTCTGTCCTCAACTGTCACCTTAATCTTAAACCTGAATGATCAAATTTAGCATACAAAAATGAAGGACCTCCAGTCAATGTTGAATTCTACATTTAAAAAAATAAATTTTTTAGCATAACTATTTCCCAAATAAGCTTACGAAACTGACTGAGGCTACAAGAAATATTGGGAGAGAAAGCAAAACCTCAACAAGTCTCAGGGGGATGCTGGAAGGAAAGTGAGTGTGGAAAGGGTGATGAAGACCTGGGATTAGCCTGGAAGGGATTCCTGGGAGATGTGACTCTAAAATAGTAAAAGAGACGGGTTGATCAGAATAAGAAGAGAGTCTTCTGGGTACATAAATAGCACAGGCAAAATCACAGCAGTGAAAATTAGTGAGACATTGGTAAGGAAACAGAAGTGCTTCTATTAGTTTGCATGAAGGAGCTGACAGAGGAAGCCGACCTGGGATTGGAAAGACAGTGGAGTCCCACCAATGAGCGGCTGACCCTCTCCCAGGGGCATCTTTCCTTCAGATCCTTGACTCCGTGAATTAGCCATCTATGTTCTCCAGGTCAAACTCTCCCTCCTTCCCTAATCTTTCTGGCGGGAAGTCACCTCTGCCTCCTCTGTGCACCTCAAAAGCACTTTTTGCACACTGCTCCCAACTGGAGTTACTCATGATCCTCTACTACTTTACAGTCTTTGAAAGCCAGAGTTGGTCTTTTCCATCCTTGTGACCTGTACAATGCTTCATGCATGGTAGGTTCTCCATAAATGTGTTTCTCTGAATGCTGAGTTTAAACTTTCTAGGATAATAAATATGAAGCCCATGGCCCTGGAACACAAGATAGGCTAACCATGTCAAGGGCCTGAGCCATGGGGTCTCTGTGAAGCTATAACTACTCTGTCTGAAAAACCAGTGAAGTTCCCACCTAGAAAAGAAAGCTCACCTCCAGGTCCAGAGGCCAGGGTCAGCTGAATAAAGAGGCCTGTGGCAGAGGCTGAGGCCCCGTAATTTAATGGGAGTACAGGCCAGATAGTGAGAAGGGGCAGAAAGCAAAGAGCAGACCAGTGAAGAGCAAGAACTCTACAGTCCACAACACCTACGCGGAAATCCTGCCTTTACTACATACGGCCTTGGGCAAGTTACTTACCTGCCTTCATCTAAAAAGGCTCTCAATGCCTACATCTAAAAAGGCTCTTCATCTGAAAAGTGAGTATAGTAGTCTTTACCTTATTGTGTCATTGTGAGAATAAATTAAAGTAACCCCTGTAAAGCTCTTAGCAGAGTGCCTGGCCGATAGTCTCAGCTTAAGTATGTTAGCTCTCGTTATTGCAATCAGATAAAGAGAATTTTTAAATGCTCTATGTATGCTAGGCATTCTTAGCTGCTAGGAATATAAACATTTTAAAAAAGCTTTTACATAGTGATAAATGACATTATGAGTTTGTCAAAATCCATAGACCATAATGTAAACGCTGGACTTTACTTCATAGTAATGCATCAGTATCGGTTCAGTCATTGTAACAAATGTACCACCAATGGAAGATGTGATTAAAAGAAAAAAACTAGTGGGGAAGGGATATGAGAACTTTCTGCATTAACATCCTTCAATTTTTATGTTAATTCAAAAGTGTACAACATAATGTCTATTAATATTTTAAAACCTGGCAACACTGTTTCAGGAAAGGATCTATTTTAGCTAATGTTTAACAATCAGCTAAATGTCTAAACATTAGATTGAGATGTTGTTTACTATAAAAGTGAACCAAATTTTAAATTGTCAGGCTATAGTTGTGGCACTAATGATTGACTTCATAAATTTAAATTTGCACACATGAAATAAAAGAAGAATGCAGCATAGCAAAAAAAAAAAAAAAAAAAAAAAAAAAAGCCATTAGAGTAACTCTAAAATGTTGGGTTCATAGGTTAAAAAGGACTAAGAGAGCACCATAAATTAAAGATAAGGATAAAGATTAGGGGAGATGTGAGTGCCAGCAGTTAGTGAACTCAGTTTGAAACAATGTCAGGACTTTCAAATGAAGATGTTCACAACTAAGGATATAAGATTTAAGAGAGATCAGTACGGGATACTGAATCTGAGAGCATCGCTTCTGGGGAGCAATTGAAACAAGAAGAACAGGTGAGCTCTCCGGGTGTGAGAAAGAACAGAAAACAGGCTGCATGCTCGGATGACTTCCATCAACAGCAGCAATGGGAAGCCGAGGAGGGAAAAAGATCAGCAAATTAGCAGATAAAGTTGGCATATGGAAAATTTACAGACTGCAAATCACAAATGTCATGCAAGGAACATATGGGTTCTCCATATGATATAGGACTGCACTGAGGGGGCTGGCAGGAGAAGTGGAAAGGACAGTGTCGCTGGATGCAGCACTGCTAAGAGCTTAGGGACTTAAGGTGTGCTGCAGGTGGTCACATAGCTCACACCCAGTGAGAGCTGGAACCCAGGCCCTTTGTACACTGCCAAACACCTTCCAGTGGGCCACCTCCTCTGGAAGTACACCTTGATTACTTAGGAGCTAATTACACACAGCAGTTTACACGCAGTGTTTTCTGCCGTTTTGGCTGCCTCCTTGTGCTTAGCCAGGCGGAGTTCTGAAATACAGAAAGATGGAAGTCATGGGAGTTCATTTTGCTGTCTGTTAGTAGTTCTTTAATATGTACATCTATCATCTATCTATATCTGGGGAGGTGGGAGAGGTGATAAGGGAAGAGATTGGAAATGTCCACAGGAGATTAGCCAAGATGTAGCAGGGGTGAAGGCAAGGAATTAACACAGGATTGTTAACAGAACTAAACCAACTGTGGACCTGAAGCAGAAGCGAGGCCAGGTGAGCTCAAGAGTAACAAAGACAAGGGAAGAGGAAGGAAGGGGGGCAAACAACCACAAGGGGCAAGGAAGAGAAAGGACGAGACTGGCATTTTGCTTTTTTGTTTTTTTTGAGAGGGAGTCTTGCTCTATCACCCCGGCTGGAGTGCAGTGGCGCAATCTTGGCTCACTGCAAGCTCCGCCTCCCGGGCTCACACCATTCTCCTGCCTCAGCCTCCCGAGTAGCTGGGACTACAGGCGCCCGCCACCACACCAGGATAATTTTTTGTATTTTTAGTAGAGACAGGGTTTTACCGTATTAGCCAGGATGGTCTCGATCTCCTGACCTCGTGATCTGCCCGCCTCAGTCTCCCAAAGTGCTGGGATTACAGGCGTGAGCCACCGCGCCTGGCCGCGTTTTGTTTCTTAAGGATAGTTTCAGGACTGCCTGGGACATTTGTTAACAAAGTAGATTCCCCTGACCCCCAATCCAGGACCACTGAGTCCGAATCATTTAGGGGCAGGTCCCCAGACTGCACTATGCTTGACTCCCTGCTAGAGGCTGAGACCTACTGAGCTGCAGGAAAGTCATTGAAAACATAGATTTTTTTTAATTATGGCAAAATAAATATACCTAACACAAAACTTACCATTGTAACCATTTTTAAATGTACAGTTAAGTACTGTTAAGTCTATTCACATTGTTATGCAACCAATCTCCAGAACGTTTTCATATGGCATATCTGAAACCCTACACATAATATATATTATTATTATTACTGTTAATTTGTTGAATAGCTTTGCTGAAGTTCAGCCAGCTATCCTAGATTCAGAGCTGATATGCAGATCAGGGGGCACAGATATTATTGTGGGAATCTAGATTATGTGAGGCTCAGGGACTAACCTGGATTGGTCGTGACATAGTTTGACTATCACCCCTGCTTAGGTTGCCATAAAAGTAAAAACTGCTGGATGTGGTGGCTCACGCCTGTAATCCCAGCACTTTGGGAAGCCGAGGCGGGCAGATCACTGAGGTCGGGAGTTCGAGACCAGCCTGACCAACATGGAGAAACCCCGTCTCTACTAAAAATACAGAATAAGCTGGGCCTAGTGCCGCATGCCTGTAATCCCAGCTACTCAGGAGCTGAGGCAGGAGAATAGCTTGAACCCGGGAGGCGGAGGTTGCGATGAGCCAAGACTGTGCCATTACACTCCAGCCTGAGCAACAAGAGTGAAACTCCGTCTCAAAAAAAAAAAAAAAATAGTAGGCCGGGTGCGGTGGCTCACTCCTGTAATCCCACACTTTGGGAGGCTGGTGGATCACTAGAGGTCAGGAGTTTGAAACCCGCCTAGCCCACATGGTGAAACCCCATCTCTACTAAATATACAAAAATTAACCAGGCGTGGTGGCAGATGCCTGTAATCCCAGCTACTCGGGAGGCTGAGGAAGGAGAATCACTTGAACCTGGGAGGCAGACGTTGCAGTGAGCCGGGATTGTGCCACTGCACTCCAGCAAGACTCCATCTCAAAAAAAAAAAAAGGAAATTATTAATATGAAATAAATATATATTAGGAAAAATATTAATTTTAGTCAAAATTTTTGTTCTTTATGACATGTTTTGGCAATTATGTTTATTTTTTCATCTAAAATTTCTAACTGCAGAGTGTCACTTGGAATTCTTGCTTTTCACAGGGTCAACAGTGGCATATATTCAGAATTTGCATGATATACTGTTATGTCTGTATTCACAGGTACACATATGACTGCACACACATTTTTACAGACAGTGCCAAATATGTCACTATGTTGATTTGTTGTCATTTAATATTTATGGACAGGTCACAATACGCTGGACACTGAGATGATCTTCTATTCAGAATTCAATATCCAGTGTCAAACCTACCTAATGAATTGCTCCTGATTTGAGGTCCGTGGTCAAAAAGCCTTCACATGTTAGAGCTTCCTTATGATTTTTCTGGATGTTACTAAGTAATTCTCACATTTTCATCTTGCAAGTCGGTTCTTTGTTGTGAGGATTTTCAGCTAGCATTTTGCTTACTGAAATCATGTACATTTAGGAAATAAAAATGTGGCAACATTTGTAGTCATCCTTGTTGCCCTCCATTAAAAATACAGTTTTAAAAATGAGAGCCATCCAATGGGGTTTTTTTTAACATCCATGTTGCGTGGTATCCCTTTAGTACACAATTGTTTTTTATTTGTAAGCATTGCTAAGTACATTTACATTGAAATATTACTTAAACTTGATTTTTTAGTAAGTAATTAAATCCAAACGATGCATCATGGTCTACCATTAATACAATCTTTTGTTTTATCAAATAAATAATGATACTCTTTATATCTATGTGCAGAGTCCACTACAGACAAAATTTACCATTAAAATCGAACTGAAAAGTGGGGGAAAATCTCAATTACTACACAAAAGTCATCAATATTTTCTCTGTAATTTACATAGCCATCAATATTACTCTCCTTCACATGTGGGGAAAAAAGAGGTATAAAGAAATTAAGTTGTTTCACTAATGTCTCACCACAACTAGATAAATTAATGTCTCCCTACTTTAAAAAGCATTTCAAAGATACTTGATCCTTTTTTTGTTAACACTTTCATGTATAAAAAGGAAACAGAAATTTTCTCCTTCCTTTTCTGAGGACCATTATAATCTCCTCATAGACCCCAGAAACGCTTTGTTTTTATTAAAGACACGTGCTATAAAATATATGAAGATATTGGTAGAAGTGTTTTTATACTATCAGAAGGTTCTGCAGGCTGTTAATAAAATTTTCCACCAGGAGAATACAGAGTGGAGAGGGTAAGACTAGACAAAATGAAAATCTTTTCATGGGTGAGCCAAATTTAAACATTTACTGGAACCCTGTGAAAACAGTGCCATTGGTTGCAATTTCCAAGGTGTTTTGCAGTATCAAAGAGATAGTGCAAATATCTTTTACCAAAACTGTGACTCAATGAAATAAATCTATATTATATTACATAATCATGTCTCAAAAACCCATTATGAAAACCATCAACAATGGTTACCACTGCTTTATACCCTTATATAGTTTGAATTTCTAATGAGCACATTATTTGTAAGATAAAAATTAATTTCCACTTTTTAAGCTTAATTTTGAGATTTTCCACTTTGTGGATTATCTGGGTGAAATTTTACTCTGCAGTTAATTGCAATAAATTGAAATTAAGTGCTTTCCTTAGTAGCCCAATATTTTTCAGGACTCTCACCCCCAGAAACTATTTCTGTATTTTAATATCATAAATAAATTTTAATATTAGTTTGGGATAAACACAACAGGTTCCAAAAGCATTGTATTCTAACCTTGAATTTGTTTAGGAGCTATCTACCATTTTGAAGTATACATGGATATCTCGTAATTTAATGCTGTTCTTTTGTGATAAACATTAATATTCCCAGGTGTGCTAACAATATTTAGCTCTTGGTGCTTTACAAGACACTGAAAACATGACTTGATTACATTTAATTTGATTCCAATTAAAAAGCACTTAAGACGTTTCTACTGAATTAGATTATACTGGATGTTTCTATAGAAGACACTTCATTATCTGAGGCAGCTTTAATTTAAAATGACCACAGAGAGTGAAAAACACTGTTCATTTTAATAAAATGGGCTAAATCCCACATCATTATTTCACAATTGCATGCTGTAGATTTTGGTTTATTAAATAAATGTACAGGGGCACTGGGAAAAGCATGTGTTATACTGAGTGCCTCACCACAGTTCACCCAAGTCAGAGCTAACCACGCAGCTTTTAAGTCTTAACAGAAACCAGAAATGCTGTGAAAAAAATGAATTAAAAATGAGGAGATAATATCAAGACACTGACTGAAAATATTACGTTTTTACTAAATTTCTAAGTAGTCAATTTTACAACTAACTAAAAACGAAAATGAACTTCTGACTTAGGCAACATTAGCAAATAAAGGCAAGGTGCCACCAAACCACTGGACTTCCTGAAATATAACATTTCCCCTTTTAAACAAAGAACTACCTTGAGATTAAATTACTATGTATTCACAAACAGGACAAAAATCAGAACAAAAATTGTTTGTATTCCCAACACTGTGTTAAACAATTTTTTAAAGTGTTATTTTACAAGTCCCAGTTTGTGTTAAAGTTTTAAAGGGAGAAAAGGATGACTGAAAACAAAAGGATGATTAAAAACAAATGTCTCAAAGTCAGTTATTTTGTACTAAGCATAAACCACATGGCTAGCTTTCATTGGAAAGAGCCCTGCAGATACATGTGGCATGCCCATTTCTGATATTTCAGGAATAAAAGCAACTCTGTGGTTTGTGGTTAATGATAAAGCACCAAGTGAACTTGATGTGTGTATGTTCTTGTATAGGAAAACCTGCAGCATTTTGAGCATTTCACACTTGTAACAATGTATTAGGCCTTCTAGAATTAATTGACCTAAAATCCAGTGATTCCACAATATATCTGTTGGATAATTAGAACTCTAAGTATCAACAAATAAAATACATTATTGAATTTTAGATCTGCAATCCAACAAATATTTACAGCTGCAATTTGCAAAAATTATTTCCTTTTAAATTGGTATCATATCAAAATCTGTGCTACTGATTTGAAAGTATGATCAAAACCCTCCCCCAAAAGTACGATTCAAGTCCAAAAACAATGATGTAACCTTTAAAACAATCTGCACCTGCTCTCACAGCCTAGGTGGGTCTCCTCTGAAGACAAATGAAATTTCATAATTGTAAGATTCCTTGAAAAGTCCACCTGACCTTGAGACCAAGAACAGCAGGGTGGGGGGAAGAGTAACCTGGTTTAGTGACCAGCAGCTATAGATATCAAGGAATGTGCTTGTTGTCAATGATCATTGCTGAAATCTGTCTATACCACACTGGAACGATCAATTTTGTAAATGATTGCAATAATCAAGGAAATTGCCTAATTTATAAATCCTTGCATACAGCATTTTAATAGATTCCTCTATTTTAATGCTGATGCCTTCAAAGCTAAATGAATTGTTGTCCAGGCTGTCATTACACAAAATGATAAAAACATTCCGTCTGGTGTGGAAACCACATCTCATGGATATTCAGACCCTCAACCCATAATCACTCATTAGTGACTTCCATGAAAGTTTCACACTGCTGAGCCTTTGGAAGAGCGAAAGAGCAAGCATTGTGTCTGTATCTTTGCGGAAATCCCGGTTACAGTTTTGGAATTTGAACAAATTACCTGTCATTGAACTGTAATGCACTGGATGTGTCCTCCAGTTCTGACAGCCTCGTACTGTAATAGTTTTCCTCTCTCTCTCCTTTTTGTCTAATGCTGTGCCATTTTTTACCACCAAGCCTCAGAGTCAGGAGGCCCGGACTGACTCCCAGATTGTGCATCACATCAACATGGATGATGCTGGATGCACTGAAGCAAATGTGTGATGTCCCAACGCTTATGCTGCCACTAACCAGTAAATATATGGAGTCTACCTGGAAACCCAGGCTGCACACTATGCTCTTTCCCTAAGCCCGCCACACATAGATTGCTCTTCTCAGTTAAACCTTGGCCAATTGATTCCAGCCAATAGTGTGCTGTCAGTACTTTACTTACTGCTCAATCTCACTAACCTGACATTTATGGTGCACTGATTGGCCTCTGTCAGTGGTGCTGGTTGTAAATTCACTTTGAAAAGCTTTGTGTTAACAGCCTTCAACCAGGCTCCAAGAAGAGTACGAACAGGCAGCCTGACAATTGCTCGACCTCCTGCCCTTATTACAGTGAGTAAATCAGGGTTTGAGCCATTAGGCTGGAGCCTGGGGCCTACACAAAAAGGATTGACATGACGAAAGGTCAACCTCTGTCACACATGTGTAACAATTTGGATAATGGAATTCTGTAACTTATCTGAGTGAGGTGGCAAATGCTTACAAGGAAAAGTATATTCTGTTCTGGTTTCTCTGGCTTTTATGCTAAGTACTTATACCGAAGTCTGTATTTCTTGTGTAAATATACAAGGAATGTCTGAACTGATGAAATCTTGGGGTATATACGATCCTAAAAAAGAATGAAAGAAAAAGAACGAAGGAGGCAGGCTCATAGTTGTTCTACACATAGGGTTCTTTAGAATAGCAAATGGTTTTTCCCATACTACCAGTGTATTAAATCCATCTCCTGAGACAAGAGGACTTTGATATTGTAGGCATATTCCCCAGCTGAGTAATGTGTAGTTTTTCATATTCAATCACAACAATTTTTAATCCATATTATACTACAACTGTAAGTGATTTCTGGGTAACACAATAGATATTCTCAAATTAAAACTGCTTTAATTTACACAGTGAAATAAGAAGATTCCCCTGCAGGCTTCTTGGGACCAGTGTTATGGTATGACACTTCCATCAGATCACTTGCTGCCAGGCAGTGACTGGGGAGGGCAGGTTTCATTTACCCACTAACCTCTGAGATACTGATTTCTCTTTTTATACCTTACTTTTAAGTCAGTGTGGGAAAAGAAAAAAAATTACATGGTGTAAGAAAATATGCATTTATGGACCAGTAAATATTTGTGAATTATTTTCTTCATACTGACAAAATGCTATTGATAAAAGAAGCAATTTGTAAAAATAGATAAACTGAACTAATGAGAAAAATAATCCTGTGGATACAGAACTCATCAGTCTTTATAAAGTATTTGCAGCTAAAGCACTGTAGTGTCACATGCATGTTGGGATTAAACCTCACTGATGTGAGAATGTCCAAATGGCTGTTATAATTTTTTTTAAAGCAGAATTATTCTTGGACTTAGAAAACCAAGGGTGGCACTGTGCAGCATGATACATAAACCAAAAGGACCAGAACTTTAAATGGACATTTTCAAAGCAACTTAAAGTACTAAGTTTTGACTTTTAACACAATGCTGGAAACCATTCCAAGAGGTGGCAGATGGTTTTACAGTTTATGTAAAACTACAAAATGCTCACACTCTATCAAATGGGCACCACTATAAAAGACATCTTCAAATCAAATGAGGCAAAGCCAGAGAGATACAGCAGCTGTTACTCTGCATAATTTAAAACATAATAGTAGCATTACTATGGCTTATTTTTAAGGACAAATTATTTGAACTTCACAAATTTGACATAATCAAAACCAAACTGACAGGCAGACTACTATATTAAATGATAAATTGCTGAAAAACATGATTTTTACTTCAATATAACTGCGACAGCCACATAATTCTATCCCCTAGTGTCTTGGTGAATCACGCCAAAATGAGCCAAAGTCTATAAAGCAGAATATGGAATATATAATTACAGTACTATCACTGGGACAACTTTTAAATGATTCTAATTTAATTGAAAATGATTAATTTAAAATAGTTTTTTCAACATCTAAATACATATAAGTGGGTACAGTACTGTATATGTGAAATTGAGTCATTTATTGAAACATACATAACATATTTAAAATATGAAATCAATTCATTTTCTTCTAGAACCAATTACCTATGATTGGCTTTGAAATACAAACATTTAGCAATGTGTAATATATTTTTAATATTGGTTTTCATTAATATATTTTGACTTAAGCTAAGCAGTAATGATGAAAAATAGACCATTTGCTTAACAGCAAAACTCTTATTAAATCTAAAATATTATGGCACAAAACCAAATCACAAAAAGGCTCACATTATGTCATCCCCCTTGATTTTCTGAAGAAAAATAATGAAGGTTTCCACACAGTGCAAATGAAAACGAGACACTCAAATTTACTCAGGCAAAGAGAAGACAGGTTCTGTAAAATTAAAGCCCTTTCTAGTATCTTAACTGTATTACTAACAAGTCACTACATTATTTCAATTAGCAGGATAATTTTTCCAGGGTGAAAATAAGTGCAATTTATTTTGTCATTCTTGCCAAAATTTCTTGTCAAGTCAGACACTGAGTTGAAAGGCCTGAGTAATTCTAGCCTCTCTTAAACTGTAACCTTATTTTAAACTTCCGTATTTTATTCCAGTAGAATTTTAAGTATACACTGGGTACATTCCTCAGGTCCAGTCATATTAAATTCTGATGTTAAGCAGAAAGAGGAAACCATGTGCAACTAGATTAATTTATCTCAAGGGAAAGGGGGCACATTAATAATTGAGATAATGTTTTCATAAATGTTGGAATCAAATGTACCTTTTCACTTCTTTATTGGAAAACACATTAGGATAAAATTATCTCATTCTCATCAATAAGACCTAATTGCTGAGAAAGATTGTTTTCGTTGGAAAACATTGAGAAAGATTTTATTTCATATTATGTCCAAATAGCTAGAAATGTATCATGCATCCAAGTCTTGGAATAAATATATATAACCAAGGCAAGTCATTGTCTGATGCACCCTGTAATGTTTTGTTTTAAAGTATCTGAATTTATTATTGTTTAAAAAACACATTAAAATTCTGATTCTAAAAGAAACTGGCAAAAATAAATGACTAATTATTTGGCTTTTAGCTTGTAATCTTCTTAAACTATAAAAAATAAAAAATTACCTTGGCTTATTGCAAAAAAAGAAAAAAAACTCTCTTGGAATTTCCCATAAATACCCAGAAGAGTCAAAATGTATTGAATATAATGAAATGATATTTAACTTCCTTTAAATTGCTGTATTTTGAAGAACTATGATTATACACAAAGAAAACATTAACTAAAAAAATGATTGCATGCTTACAAACCAAACAAGCTCTCCATCGCTGATGTATATTAAATAACAAAAAGTCATTTTTCTACAAAGAAAATAGAGCTTTTAATGATTAAATAAAAGGAGTAACTAAGGTGAATCTGATTGTTTCTGTAATAAGCCTTCATGTGTATAATAAAGTACAACCATATTAAAAACAATGAACTGTAAACTGAAACAAAAATCCATCATCTACTTGGAAACAGTGATGGGAAAAGATTAGCAATCCATTTATTGTACTGAAATAAAGATAAGTAACCCTGGTAAGATCCATCAGGACCTCAGTATTGAACTTGAAATAAAAAGACATTTCTTCATCAGCAAATGACTTGAAAAAATGTGAGGAAGAGAAATTATTACAGTTGCCTTTTAAAATAAAATAACCATGATTCAACTGCTTTTAATTTTTTTAATACACTTTGTTGGCTTGCTATTCTGGAAGACATCTAAAAGAATAAGTTTTTGCAATGGATAATTATTACATGAGTCATTAAACAATTATTGCCAAACGTTTCCGATAGACCTACAATGTATTCTACTTACTGATTCTAATATGAATAATATGATGATTTTTTAAATTTCAGAAGAAAATTTAGCTTTGAAAGAAAGAACTAAAATTTAAGGAACAATCTAACATTTGGAATATTGTATTATAAATGTAACAATTCAAACAGTCATGTTTCATAAAAATAAATCATAATGCTTAAAAATTTCAAACTCATACTCTATATCTTAAAAATCATTATGCTAATAAAAATCTGAAACCTATTTTATAAAGTAAGTATTTTATTTTACAAATGGATATTGGCACTGAGTTACCTGGCCCCAGTTAGTCGCATTTCACGTGATCTCCCAGGAGACTGACACATTTTGTATGGCTGAAGTTCTAAAATCCCTTCAATTCCCAAATGTACTTTATTCTAACTGTTGTTACAGATAATTAAAAAAATAGATTATATCCTGAATTTAGGAATTGGATCCTGTAGATCATCCAAGCATACACCCAGCAAGTCTTTTTTCTAACAGAGAACCAAGTCTAAGAACCATCCCAGCACACTCAACTCACATGCCCTGAACAATAGATAAAATTCACTTTATATCTACTGAAGTATCAAGAAAAAGAAAAACACTGACTAAATTCCCCAGTCTCTTTACTACAACAAAATTTTAACTTCATCAAGTACAAGTAAAAGTAGAAAAGCAAGGTTTCATAGTTGTCAGTGTTAATATGCATTGTTATAGTCTATATGTGTAGTGGCCTCCTGCCAACATCCCAATCATTCGAAGCCTTCTGGGGGGGAAAAATCACACAATGAACTATGAGATTTTTTTTTCATGTTTATGTCTTTGTCCCCTGGCACTCTAAAAATAGATAGGCATCAAAGGGCAATATAATAGTGTTCAGTTTTAACATTTTCAGGTAGAGTAAATTTGTACTATTGAACAATTGCTGTACGATTTTCTTAGAAAAATATTGGCAGACCTTTATCTATATGATATTAGAGTTCCTAATAACACCACTGGAACATGAGAAGTACCTAAAAGTGTTTTATAAACTTTAAACCACATTGGAGGTTACAATTAATTAGTCAGAAACAAAAACCAAAATGTTTCCAAACCAAATGCTTTGAGTCGGGGCACTCCAGCAGATAACTATAGGGTAGGTAGTTCATTGGCTTCCACGTCCTCATTTTGGGCTGCTGGGCTGTAGACTCAGACACTCAGCTCCTCCTCCATTAAAAGAGGCTTTGCAGACATAGGCCTCAGGACCCCATCCCCAACAGTCACGGGAGGGTTCTGGATACGAGGTCTGTTTTTCACATTGTATCTCCACGGCCTAATATAGTGCTGGCCAGAGTGGGCACTCATCAAAAATTTGACTGGATTAATGAGTCCCATGAGCTTTATTTAGTGAATATAAGGCAGCTCACGTGAAAAAGATCATTTTGACAGGCCAGCAAGCCAAGTACGAGAGGCAATCTCTTGCAGAAATGATGCATTAATGGAGCCCAGGGGTTCATGTCAACTTGACCCCTGGCATTTAAGAAACTTTATTTTCTAGCTTTTCCCACTTTATTATACCACTTGCCCAGTTAGTCAGATTTACATATTGTTTAAGGGTATGACTTCTGGCATCTTGTATTACATAAGCAACTTTCCATGGATGGAGGTGGCTAAGATTGGTAGGGGGATGACCTAATGATAAGCATCTATCTCTTCAGAAGTGAACCTCAATAATCCACCATGACATTTTGGGAGAAACCTCAGGCTGACATTTTTCAAATAGGTTATTTTTAAATAATTGCTTCAGGTAAGATTGTGCCATTAAAGTATTATCCTCAATTGGGTTACACCAAAGTGCTCACAGTGTTCCCAGGTTTTGATTTTCCATCTTGATGAAGATTACATAATTTCCGTTCGTCAGAGAAGCAGCAGAATTTGTGATTTCTGATTCCCAATATAATTTGCTTATTTTGGGCCCTTTGATTCCCAATATAATTTGCTTACTTTGGGCCCTTTGAAAGTTGTGAAACATGTGATCTCTCACGTTCAACATTAACAAAATTGTTTTTATCTGAGAAAAGGGGCCAGCCTCTCCTTCCTCCCCTCTATGCTTCTGTTCCTTTCTGCTCACTACACAAAAACACACTGGAAGTGCTTGGAATGGGACATAAAGGTCACCCAGCTCAAACATTCTAATGCCCACCCTCCTCTGCTCCATCTCCTCAGCTGTTTTCTCTTTTTCTCAAAATTCAGAGAGACCAACGGTCGAATCCATTCCAGCTGGAATGGAGGCAGGTTAAGGTGATTCTGTCTTCAGACACCTGTAGGCTGTTTCCCTGGCTGGGTTGCTATTGTGTCAGTCCCAGCTCTGTCAGTCTCCTTACTGCAGGTGCTTCAGACACCAGGCATCTACAGGACCAGAGAAATCTATTCTCCGCTACCCTCTGGGGGCCAAGGGAGGCTCTCTTCGCAGTTGCCACCGCCAAAGGCCAGGTTCCCTGCCAGCCAAGGCTCCCTGCTGGCCAAGGCTCCTGCTCGGTGAGGAGGCGCTGTGCAGCCGGCCACTTACCTCCCAGAGGTGCTGCGTGTTCCTCACGGCGCCTGCCTGCACCTTCTCTGGGGACAAAAGCACGCCTTGGAAAGGTCCAATCCAGGTGCCTTGCTGGATCCTCTGCGCCGCGCAGATGCCGTAGGCCAGGCCGGGCACAGTACTGGTGCAGAGGCACACCTCGCGAGGCAGGTCCCGCAGCCACTCCGGCAGCTCCGGCGGGGGCGCGGCGGCCGCAGCGCTGCTGGTGCCCACAAGCCGGCGCAGCGAGTGCAGTGGCCCATGCATAGGGCACTCGCCGTTGCGGTTGTCCGCGCACATGTCGCAACCTGCGGGAGACAAGGAGGAGGAAGGGAAGGGAGCGAGTTAATCCGGCCGCTCCGAGCGGCCCATCTTTGAGTAAACTCCCGAGACAACAGCATCACCGCCCGCCTGGGTAAGCCACCTTTGAGGAAGGTGATGCCTTGGGGGCACCGAAGCAACTCAGAGGAGGAGGAGAAGAGAACCCGCGCCGCTCCCTTGGAATTCGCCGCACCCAGATCTGCCTGGTACCGGGCCAGGACTCTAGGCTCCCCAAAAAGCCTTCGGATCTGGGTGCAGATAGCATGTCCGCTCTCCACGGAACCGACAGTTCCAGGCTTCTTCTTCCCGTTTCAGTCTCTCTGCATCTCTCCCTCTGTCTCTCTTTCTCTCTCTCTTCCCTACTGTCTCTCGTTCCTTCTGACCCTCTCGCCCATTCCTGAGGTTTCTATCTGGAGTTTCAGGATGTGTTTATCCTTGTATTGCGGAAAAATAAGCCCGTCTCTTGCCCAATCTGCTATCTCGAAGAGATTCTATACTGGTCGTCTGGGTATTTAGCTTTCCTCTTTTTACAATTACACAGGAGACGATTTAAAATCACCAGACGGGGCGGGGTGGGAGAGACGACCAGTCTATCGCGGGTGCCATTCGCACTTCCTTCGACCCAGAGACTCGGAGGCTTCCTCGACTGCCTCCCAAACGCCACGCGACAGGGCAGAGCAAGCCTGCAGCCCAGTAGAGCAGGAGCCGCAGCCCCAGGACTCCAAGGGCGCGCCCGAACTGGGGTCCCTCAAGCGACCAGTCAGTTCTCCCTCCAGGCACTGAAGCAGGGCGGGGACAGGTAGGGCGGAGTGGGGGACGGGGGTGCTGTTCTGGAGAATTTGGTGTGCACGCTCTCCCTAGACGCCGGAAATAAACGAATAGCAAATTTAACGATCAGCGTAATTGTTAGAGAAGGGACCAACTCCTGCCCAGACGGCTGTTCTCCAGGCTAAATGCGATTCTGTTGTGCTATACAATGGGTGAAGCTGTAGATAAAGCTGTCTCTCTCCGACACTCTCCAAAGCAGCCTGCGCGAGAGGGACCCCCACCCTCCGGGCCGGGCAGTAGTGGGCGCCCAGTATCCCTCCACTCGAACTGGGCTGGAAGGGAGCAGGCGGCCACGGGAAATAGAGCCTGTGGCGACTGCGCTGTCGGATCGCAGCGCCCTCCGGGTTATTAATGGGCCTGGAGGAGCCGCCGTGTCTGCGCCTCAGCGCGGAGGGCCTGCCCCGAGAAGGTGGCCTCGGCGCCCGCCGCGCGACCCAGCCTCCTTGGCCCAGCTTCCCTGAGGAGCCACGGCGACCCCGCGCAAGTGTCAGGCTTATGGCACTGAGCCTGACACCTGGCGAGTCCCGCCTGGCAGACACGGTGAAAGCTGGCCACGGTGAAAGCGCGGGGCGGCGGGTGGCCCTCGGGGCACCCGGGTACCTGCCGCCAGCCTTCGCCGCAGCCAGGCCTGGTGGATCACCCTGGATGTGCCCTATCTGCGCTGAAACGGCCGAAATGCCCAAGAAACTTGTGAGTCTGTACAAAACGTTTGTGTCAGGAACACCTAATCGCAACCCAACATGGTAAGGGAGCCCTCGATTTGCCATTTGCTTCACAGCAAAGGAGAGCTGACTATGTAAGCCTCCTGTCTCACTCGAGGGGGCTCTACCCAGCCAAACCTTCGCCTCAGTCAGCAGCTACTCCTCCATTCCTCCCAAGAGAGCTGGAAGAATGAGGGCTGCAAGCTTCTCAGAAATGTCCCCAGACCTCTGAGGTGAAAAGCAACAACTTATTTCAGAAAGTAGAGAAGTGTCCATGCCGCTGGGCCTCCCTCGCACAAAGGCCCTCTTCTGTCCCTCCTCTGCCAGCAACACAAACTATTGTTAAAATTCTTCCAGACTCTGCTTTTGACCCCAGGGCCTGGATGGGAGTATTCTCACACTTATCCATATGTCAACCCCTCTGAAACACATACGCTTCACACACCCTCTCAAGCTTATTGATTGTGAAAATAAAAACTTCAAGACATTTTGGGAATTACATGAAAGACAATAAACACAATTACAGTGCATACCATGTGTCAGACACCTGTCTAGAACCAACAACCAGCATATTATCTAAGTATCATGATTCCCATTCTGCAGATAAAGCAATTCCCAAGCACTATTATCTCCACCAAGAACAAGAAGCTAGAAAGTGGCAGAGAAAGGATTCACAGTCAAGGCTGCCTGACTGCAAGGCCTCTAAACCCAGAGATTTTTAAAAGACTAATGAAAGCTGGGAGAATTTAACATTCAAACTCATGACTCAATTGAATTGAAATATTTCACTGAAGTAACTTTGGGGGCCATGAAAATTGCTGTAGCATGATTGAGTTATAGAGGTTTCTCTCTTTCCCACACTCTTGTGTTTTTGGACATTAAAGTAAGAGATTGGATAGGAAAATACATAGATAATGTCTATAATTTTGAATGTTACTGTCTGACTTCAGAGACAGCCTTTCAGCACCTTTGCAAAAATAGCTAAAAGCAAATGACAATAAGCAAAGGCAATATGCCCATGGAAATAGAAATAAGTCACTCCAGGGAGTTGCTTAACTGATTTTTTTTTTTTCTGCTTTACTCAATGATGCAAATGGTGAGAAGTAAGAGTGTTTAGTTTTCATTCCCTAGCAGCCTGTACCAGAGATAGTCAACTTCCAACATGCTTCTCCATACGTGTCATCCCATCAACAACATCAGCATAGGTACCAACTCCAGCCATAGACAAAAAGCACACTTCTAATATTTGTAATGCTTGATAATAAAACTGTGGCTAAGGCCTTTCTCCAAGAAGTCCTCTAAAGCCGTCTTCAACTTATTGTTTCATTTGTCTCCATAAAGAGTTGAAAAACTTAATAGCATTATGCTACTATTAAGAGTGAAAAACTGAGGCTCTCCCAATATCCAGAAGACTATCTGTGTGTTAGGTCCACAGCAGGCTAGACAAAGTCAATCAACTTTAATTAGTCCACCCAACAGGGGTCTTCTTAATTTGTGAACCACTTCATGCTATATCAAAATACTCTGCCAGAAAAGTTGACCAACTGCCATCAAGATACAGGTTATATTCCAATGTTATTTTTTAATACACAAAATACCCCCAGCTGAAACATTTGGGTTCTAACTTATGTCTGAGTCTCAGGGTAGCTTGAGGATATTAAAAACAAGTAACATTTCTTGGGATTGACAAATATGCTCAAGAAGACAAACATTCTAGCAGAGTATAAACACCTACATGAAAAGGTGTGAAAGAGAAGCAGGCTATATGAGAGGGCCAAACTATGTATAAATGTATATAATATATGTCATTATATTATATATACACACACAGAGCATTCCAGGCCAAGCAATACATAATACAACTACTTAGGTTCCTAACAAGGAAGCAAGTAAATGTTCATACTTTCTCTTAAAATCAGGGGAAGAGTTTTTGTATAAGTTTATAATTGTTATTCATAAATAATTTTTTACATTTGTGAGAGATACTTTCATATGCTCTAAGCAACACACTTTGAAATGCCATTTTAGCATTAGGTAATATAAGAGACCATGGTTCCTCTTCTATCTTGAATAAATCTGTCAATGCTCCTGTCTAAGGGTCTCTGAGTAAAGGAAGGTGCTGTCTTTAGGTTACAGACTTGTTCGCCTACTGGCATCAGAAGGCCAGGCCAAGTGCAGTTAAGAGCAGACTTTCACTCTTCATTTCCCATCCTTCTGTATTGTTTCAATGTCTTTAAAGTGCAATAGATCTTTACAATATATCTGTTTTAAGGTAAAGGCGGCAAAGCAGGCCATGGTTTTCTTTTCTGGAATTTCATTTCTCGTTCTAGGAAAGGTGAAATATAAAACGCTTCCGGGCTTTTGGTGTGTGGAGAGGCCAACAGTCATGTGTAGGCGCGCGGGGAGTGCGCGCTACACCACATCTTCACTCCCCAATACCTGCCCGAGGCCTTCGTTGGCTCTCACCCGCCCTGTATATAGGAAACCAAGGAGTAGGTGAAAAGCCTGCTTCCCCGCCTGGACGCCACTACCCACCCCGGCTGTAAATCCTCCCCTACCGCCGCCAAGGTCGCGGCCCTCAGTCTCGCAGGCCGAGACCTGAGGGGCCGGCGCCCATCGATCCCAGCCCGGCGACGAGGACCCAGGAGTGCCGCCTGCTGGCAGTGCCGCGTGCGCCCTAGGCGGGGAGGGGCGTGGGGGCTGGGGAGCCGGGCAGAGGGCGGGCAGGCAGAGCATCCGGGCCCGAACCTCCCGCGTGGGGTTCACGCCCCCGGGGCTCCAGCCTGCGGTCCCCCCACTGCCTTCTCGAGGTATAGGCTAGATGCGATGGCTGAAAAGAAGTGATGGGCGGGGTGGCGCGCCCAGGCCTCAGCGCCGAAGGCTGAGTTTTGAAGGTCCCACCCCGCTCCTGCCCACGAAAGGCTCTCTTTTGACGTGAGGCGTGGCCCCCGACACCACCCACGATCCGACGTCCCTACTGCACCCCGCCACCCACCTGGCCCTCCTCCTCTACCCGGCAGGGGTCTTCCAAGCCCCGGGAGCGGGTCTAGAAGCAGATCCAGAGGCGAGGCAGGTTTGCCTGGCCGCCGGAAGGGGAGCCAATTGATTTCAGTCTCGACCCTGCGGGGCGGCCCAGCTCCTGGAAATTCTCTCAGGAACTCTCCCTCTACGCGAGTTTAAAGCTCCCCGCGAATCGCAAAAGCTCTGGGCGTTCTCTGCCCTGCCTGGCTGCAGGCTTGACCCTGGGACCAAGAGGGAGAGACAAAAGGAAGAGGGCAAGAAGGTGGGAGGGAGAAAATGTGGGTCTTACTTGTCTTCCGATGACTGTATTAACAAATTAAATGGGAGCGCCAGTTTGTGAGGGTGAGAGAATATTGCGCAGAGATAAACCTCGCCGGCCCCTGCCCCTGCGAGGCTGCCATATACAATGCGGAGATGATGAATAGGAGCCGCGAGAGGAGATCGAAGCGGGTCTGGGCTGGCTCCACTCTCTCCTACAAAACTATAGGGCAATTAATTGTGGCTTGTCCCCTCATCCTTCATCTCCTGGTGGCACATATCGATGGAGATTACTGCTGATGGACCATTTTATCACCTTGAATAAACAGTCGCCACCTCTTCTAACCTCAATCTAATATATGGCTCTATGTTCGGTTTCAGGGCGCTAGATAACGAAAGATGTAAAATAGCTAAATCATGTGTGTTACGGGATGAGGCTGGGCTTGCACACACGCGCGAGAGAGAGAGAGGGAGAGAGAAACACAAAAGCCCACGCACTGAAGCCAAAGCTCCCTCCCACCCGGACCAGGTCTGCAATCTAAGGCTCTCGCTGGTCTTTGATAGAGGAGGCGCAGGGCAGAAGGGGCGCAGTGGATGTTCCTCGGTTGCACAAAAAGCCTACTGGTGTGCCACTGGGCTCGAAGTTGCCCAAACAGGACCCGCGTTTTCCACGTGGGTGCGAAGGGATTAGGGAAGGTCAGAAAACACTCTCCCTCCTTTACCTCTTTCCTTGATCCCTTAGCAAGCAACCGGACAAACAAGTGTTAGGCCCAGACTCCCTTTTCTCTCCCGAGCCCCTCTCTCTAAACCCTTGGAAAGCCTGGCGTTCCCAACAAGGAAGCCTCAAGCCCCGCTCCCACACCCATTCACACACCGGCGCTGTTTCCAGCACTGTTCCCTGCGCAGGAGGGTTCCAGTAAATCGGGAGGGGACAGAGACCCCTCCCCCAACTGGGGAATTTGCAAAGTGGTCCAACTCTCCCCCGAGACACCCAAAGTGGCTCAGTTCCCGCCTCCCTCCCAGGTCCTAGGGAAGCACATCTTTACAAAAAAGGCATGAAAAACTAATGGGCTGTGCTGAGAGAACAGCCTGGATGCTCCTCAGTAACGCCAGAAGCGCCCTGTGACTGTCTCTCTCTACTTTTCAAGAGCAGGCAACGTACCAGCTCCCAGAACCCGGGAAGAGGCCACTCCGATGGAGCCTGACTAAATCAATGGCTTCAGGCAGCCCAGCAGCAAATGAAGGCAGTAATATTAGACGGGGAAGGAAGGGCCCCATCCCCCATTTATATCGCAAGAGGCACCACTTGATTTTTAAGAGAAGGCAGCAGCAGCAGCAGCAGCAAAGCATTCAGACCTTCGGTGGAAAGTGTACTTCAGTCACAGGGTAAATTGATACGGAGTTAGGAATATACTGGAAAAGCTCACCCGGGTAGCTTGCAGTTTCTGCTATTTTAAAATCTTTTAGAACGAAAGAGAACTACAAGCCCCATCACTGTGACATTTGCCATAGATGCCAATAAAGTTTCAAGGTGAAACTAGTGTTCCTAAGTTCTTTTCTTACAGAGCAATGATATGTATTGCTGATCCTAGGCAAAAAGTTACTTTGCTAAAGGGAAGGGAGAAGTAAGGAGGCACCCCCGCATCCCGCCCTTTTTATTTTGCCTTGTGAGAAAAAGAGAAAACAACTCAATACCTATCCTTTTAAGTACGAAGTGACAAAATGAAGCAATGCTAAGTGGTCACTTCACAGAATTCTTTTAGAGGGAGATGGCAAAAAAACTAAAAGAAAAACTAGGGAAATCTATACATGATAAATTAATAGGAGCTTCCCTCTGCCTCCACCCTTCCTTTCACTCCACCCCCACTCACATACAACTCGAGAATGAGGAGAAGCTTCTGTTTTTCACAGCCTTTCAATAACCATTATGCCAACTTCCCCTGCCAAAGGAAATGAGTTTCCCAGTATTTGCATTTCTGACTTGTTTTAAGCCCCTACTTAGATTAAACTCAATCACGTTTCATCTTTGTAAAAGTACATCCCATGGCTTCAAATGAGTGCCTAAGCTTGCTTGTCCAGAGAAGTTCCTGGAAGAATGGGAGATCTCGTCTCCCAGCATTACACAGCGCTATCTCAGCTTTCTATTTTCTTTCTCAATTGCCCTTTAATTAGTGAGCAACGTGGGGTGTAACTCTAATAGGACAATCTAATTTTCTTTCCCTTCTGTCTTTTCCCCTGCACTTCACACACTGAAACAATCCAGTTGGCTCAAAAGGAGATACCAGAAGATTAACACAATATAAATCATTTAAATAAAATTGTAATTTATTTTCTCCAACCAGAGAAAAAAGTTATCCAGGCAATAAACTGGTTCAATACCCATATATTAATTAGGAATCTATCCTAATTCTTTCTCGGATTAGTCTGTTTTCTCTGGTGAAAACGTATTAATTTTCCAGACTGCATTGTAAACAGTACAGGAGCTCAGCACACAGCCAGGGATTTGGGGTGTACTGCTGGTGACTTCTCTAGCATATATTTAATTCAGAAGTACAGTTGCAAGATTGATGAAGCATTCTCAGCCTGCAATGGTTATATTTCACTTAGCAGTAAGACGTACCTTTTCCAAGGCAGTTTAAAAATCTTTTTATTTCATAATTTAAAATACTTGCTTCAAAAACACACATTCAAGAAATTCAGTAGGAGATAAGTATTTTTTGAAATCTGTTGGGAGAGTATAATTTTGTAAAACTTTCTGAAACTCTGAAATACAAGACTTCTCAACTGCACAGCAAAATTAAGAGTTGAAACCACTATTTTAAGCCAGTGCTTTACTCTCAAACTTTATAAAGAAAAAAGTAAATACGATTGCCCTTTTTGTTGGTAATTATTATTCCATCACAGCTATGTCCAACATAATGAAAATATTCATAGACCTCAACCACGAGGCAGTTGCCCAGTGGCTTTTTTCATCAAATCAACGACTTAGGGAATCCTTTAAAAAGCTATAACTGAACTTATTTTGCTTTTACAACGAATTAAGAAGTTCACAGAGCGGTAAACATTTTGCAAGAAGCAACTTATTCAAAATCGAATAAAAATAAATGTTTTAAATTAACTTTACTCATACAGAAGCCAGACGAAGGAATGAGATGAAGAAAATAGCTGAATGAATGCTGATCTTTCAAATCCTGTATTGCTTTCAATCTGACGCCTTAACACACTTTAATGTTATCTCCAGAAGTCCCTGGGAGCACGTTTAACACTCCCAACACAGTATAGGTGTAAACACAGTATAACTTCTGAAATTATCAAAAAGAAGCAGGTATAAAGCAGTACATATTGCTTGATCTTCATTTAGAGTTTTGCTTCAAAACCGCCAAATGGAACTGTACTTGTGATAAGCGTTTCAAATTGTGAATATAGAAACCGAAGCTACAGGAATTCTGATGTTTAGTTAGGCATTTGCTATTAACTTGGAGGAAGAGGAGAGTAAGCGTCTTTTACTAAATTACAGTCACCCTAATTTCTAAAAATAAATACATAAACCAACATGGGTTATGAAAGTTTGCCGGGTCAAAGGTGCGCGGATAAAGCGGGATCAGCGGAATCGGAGGAGAACAGAAATTTTCTTCTCAGTAAGTAGCAGTCATTTTTTTTTCTTTTCCTTCTTTTTAAATGAATAGTAGATCTAAGAATACTGCCTGACTTCAAGGAAAAACGGACTCAGTTTCATCCAAAATTCCTACTCCAGTGAGACCTGGCCAGCGAACAGCTCCCGGCCGGTTCCCACACAACCCCGACGCCCGAAAATGACCCCTCCAGAGGTGGGGTGGAGAGTAGCAAAAACAAGCCCTGGTCTGCGTGCTCCCCAGAAACGCTGAGGGTCCCTCCCTCGTCCCGGCTAAGGCCAGGCAGGGCCTGTCCCAGACACCCCCTGTCACACGCTGCCAGTATCCGCCTGGCCCCAGGCACTGTCCGGCGGGAGGGCAGAGGTCTGTTAGGCCGGGTCCAAGGTGGACTCCGGCCCCAAACACTTGGGACTGTGAAGCAGGTGAGGAGAGGGAGAGAGAGGGAACCCCAAAGTGCCACCGGCCGTCCCATCCGTTCTCTTTCCTTCTCCAACGCCAGAAAACTTTTGTCACAGAGATCGGGGAGGCGCGGGCCAGCGGCCAGGACCAGCTGCTCCCCCCCGGCCCCGTGTCACTCCTATCCGTCTCGCTTCCCTGACAGGCGCCCGCGCCCGCCGGCGCCGGCGCCCCGGGAGACAGCGCGCGGGCTGCGGCTACGTACGGTTGTTGGGGTCGCTGGTGTGCTGGTTGAGCGGGATGATCTCCATGCGCTGCTGGCCATACAGGTAATAGTCCAGCTCCTCTGCGCTGCAGCGGAAGCGCGGGGCGCCCCGGCCATCCCCGCCGCCGCCGCCACCGCACTTGGCGGGCCCGGGGCCGGAGGTGGCGCCAAGGCACAGTTCCTTGGGGGCCAGCGGCTCGGCGGCGACGGCAGCGGCGGCTAGAGGCGCGAACACCGGCAGCTGCGACACCGGCAGGGCCGAGAGACCAGCCAGCGCGGCAGCAGCGGCTGCAGCAGCGCAGGAGGAGGCGGAGGAGGCGGAGGTGGAGGAGGAAGCTGGGGTGGACGAGGCGGAGGAGAGAGAGGCGGGCCGCGGGCGCAGGCTGTCAGGCTGAGGCTCAGCGCGCTCCGGGAGCGGCGGGGGCGGCGGCGGCTGAAGAGGCTGCTGCGCGGTCAGGGGACCCGCGGCGCCGCTGCCCTTGAGCGGGCCGGCGCCGCCGTGAGGGAAGAGTTGCTGCCAGTGCTGCAGGTAGGCTGGGTCCACTTTGAGGAAGGCCGAACCGCCGGGGTCTCCGGGCTTCAGCATGTCCGGCGCCTCGAACTGGGGGCAGAGGGCAGGGAAGAGGGGGCGCGTGAGCTGGGCGAAAGGGGCCGGGAAGAGGGCCGCTGGGACTCTGGAGAAAGTGCCCGAGCCGGTGGTTCAGCCGGCGGCCGCCCGGTTCCGCGGCTCCCTCTTCCCAACTTCGCTTGGGCGCAAAGTTTACTCCAAAGCTGCGGCGCCGCACAGAGGGAGCTGTGTGCACCCTGCTCTGCCTCCCCGATCACAGCGTCCAGCTCCCATCCAGCAATGCTGGGGCCCGACAGGAGGGCGCTGCCCCGTAGAACTCGGCTGCAGGATGCAGCCCCCGCCCTCAGCCAGCGCCCGGAGCCGACCCGAGCCAGGGTGGCGCAGCGCCCGAGCCGCGTTGGCCTCAGGCGCCAGGAGGCAGAACAGTCTCGCCCCCCGCCCCCAACCTAGGACCACCAACCTTTCTATCTACCAAGCCCTAGACTCTAAGTTCCAGACGAGCCTCACCTTACCTGAAAACTCGGTGCTGTCGGTGGGTGCGTGCGGGTGTCTCGGTGAGCGTGCGGGTGCGCGAGAGTGTGCGCCCTGGGTGCGCTACATGCCCCTGAGCAGCGCGGGAGGAGAGTCCTAGAGATTGTGCCGCCTGGAACCCTCCCGACCTGCGAGCGAGAAAATCGGGAGGCCCGCGGAGGGCGCGAGAGCGCGGGGGGACCTGGGCGCCCGACTCAACCGCCGTGGGCTGCTGCGCTTGGCCGCTGCCGAGTCCTGGCTCCTTGGCTCCACGCTCTGGCAGCCTCCCGGCTGGACACGTGGGTTTTACGACAGCACAAAATACGAGAGAGAGAGAGAGTGTGTGTGTGTGTGTGTGTGTGTGTGTGTGTGTGTGTGAGAGAGAGAGAGACAGAGAGAGAGAGAGGGGGAGAGAGAGAGAGAGAGAGAGAGAGAGAGAGAGAGAACGGAGGGGGGAGGGGAGGCAGGCCAGAAGAAGAGGAGGGGAGAGGGAAGAAGGAAGTTCTAACTCGGCCCGACCCACACCGCCAGAGCGCCTTTCCCGCACAAACTCCTCCGCCCTCCCATCCCCCGTTTTTTTTGGCGTGACGTCTCCCGCTAGCCTGTTGTCTCTTTCTGCCCATGATATGTCTTTTCTGGGTCCCAGCTCAGTGCCCTGATCTTGAAAGCAGTGGAAACGCGGGAACCGGAATGCATCTCCGCACATGCTGTGGTGTCCGCGCTGGAGCAAGCCCGCGCCGCCAGTACCGGGTTTGCGCTTTTGCCCGGCTCAGTTTTTCCAGGAGTGCTTCTGGGTGCCAGAGTCCACTCGCCCGCCACGCAACCTCTAACATAAATCCTCCGGGGAGAAAAGTTGGGGGCGGAGCTGGACGGGTTGCGCGCTGCAGTGAAACCCTCTGTCTGCAGCCCAGGAGGGAGGCTTGTCGGTGCAGGGAGGCGTGGGACCGAGGGTCCTGGGACCGAGAGTGGCTGGTCCTGGAGGGACTCAAGCTTGGCCGTGGGGCTGGGAGGCGGCTGCAATAGAGTCTGCACACCACCCAGCGCTCTGCTGATCCCCTCTAGGGTTGTCTTCTGGAGGGCTCTTTCCCTCTCCTTGTTGGGGCCCGCAGACAAGTATCCAGTGTTACATCTGGTGGCACAACTGCTCCGGGACACGGGCGAGGCTGTTTGAGTCAGCTGCCTGCGGCTGCCCCAGGAGGTCTCGCATAGGTTTCTCTACTCAAAACCTGGTGTTAGAGGGGCAGGGTGGGAGTGCAGCCCCACCTCCACCATGCCCTCTCCCCAGACTTTGTGCCAGGGCAGCCCTTCGATGCAGTCTCGCATCCACGAATTAGGCACTTGCCCCCCAGCTCTTCCTGGCATTTTCGATAGTAGATGGTAGAGGGCACAGGTAGGGTGTGTGAAATTGACCGATTCAGGAGGTACTTTCCCATCGCCGGGGTTCTGGCCATACCGCAAAGAAAAAAAACGGCATTTATCTTTCTCCAAACAACCTAACTTATTTAGCACTTGCCAGTCTGAACAATTAATAGCCATTCTTTCCTGATTTCTGCTTGTTTCTTTTTCTTTTCCCACCACTCAAGTTGTCTGAGCCTGGGAAACGTGCTGTTTAGACTTCATCCGGGTCTCATTCAGGATGCTTCGATGTTGGTTGGAACAGAGTTAGAACGAAAATGTTTTGACTGGCGTCGTTATGACAAGGTCATCCGTCATTGTTGGATAGATTGATAGCACCCAAGTTTAAGGCAGACACCACGAGGGAAAACCCACGGCGCTGTGGTCCCGGAGGCTAACCAGGCAGTGTCCGCAGACCTCCAGCAACTCCATCGGGAGGAGAGGATGAAGTTCCAGGCCCGTTTCAATTAATCTGCTCGCAGAACTGCCGAAGAATGGCTTGTCGGGCCACGGGAGAAGAAACAAATGCTCTTTCTCACACTCTCCTGGTTCATTGCTGAGAAACCAGGACACTCCTCTGTTCCCTGGGAGAGACAGTGAGCTCCAGGGATGGAAGTCCGGACTCCGCGGGGTCCCGTCATCTGCCTTCTTGTTTCTGCCCAAACCCAGCTACTCCCAAGCGCTTGGTCCCCAAGACTGGAAGTCCCAAAGAACCTACCTCTACTTGTCCCAACCCCGCCTCCCCCCTACCCCTTCACCCTCTGCCACCATTAGAAAGTCTCCGGATTTTGAAACGCTAGTTGCAGCAGCTGCTTCCGTGGCCTCATACCGCCCACACTCTGGGAAGCGGAGGAGGGAGGGTTCCTCTCGTAATAAGATTAGCTGACCTGTTAATGAGAGCTTTGGACGTGCCGGGCGCGGGTAGGCGCTTTATGTCCATTTAATCCACCTAGCAACCATGCGGAGAAGGCATTATCATTAACCCCCATATTGTAGATGGGGACCGCTGAAGTTCGGAACGTTTAGATGGGTTGCCTAAGGTCACGCCATTAATGAGTAATGGAGGCGGATTCAAACACCGGTAAGGTGCCAAGTGCATCTTCTGCCCACCCTAGTCAAACCTGTAGCCACTCGGTCCAGACTGACGCCAGAGGGGGTACCATGGGAGAGATTTGGTTCCCCTCGCTGCGGGGGCCAGGGAAGAAGCTAAGAAGGTAGCGAAGTCCCCCTCGCCCACTACGTCTACAGGTGGCGTACCTGGGTTAACCGATTCAAGCTTCCGCCCCACCCACCCCGGGCACAAGTCGATCCCGAGGCTTACGGGACCCTAAGGCCCAGAGGGTACAGGGACCTCCCGTGAAGGGGGCAGGAGAAAGTTTGAGGGAGAGCCCTGAAGGTCCGGGAGCGAACGAAAAGGTCTGGAAGGGAATAGACCAGGAGTCTGGACCTCCCCTGCGCCTCCCGAGCAGGCCCACGGCGCCGGGCGGGGCCCCTGCCTCCACCGCGGCTTCCGGGATGCCCGCAGAGCTCGGCTGAGGTGGGGTCCGCGTCATCCTCCCCTGGTGCGCACAAGGGCGCGCAGCGGCGTAAGCGGGACCCCCGACGCTGCGCGCGCTCTGAGGGGCGCTCCTCCCTCACACAGTTGACCCTGGGCCCGCTTGGTCACGGCCACCCTGGCGCATCTCAGCAGTTTTTAGAAAGTGAGCCCACCGACGGCAAGGACATGCACCCCCTCAAATCCGCTTCCCCCACCCCCTTCAATTCTGAGAAGACCGCGGAAACAAATCACTTCGACCACTTAGAAAGCGATCAAACCTTTATAAAAATCCATCGCTCCCAAATCGATGGGTGAATATTTGCTGGGAATTTGTTCCAGAGGAATAAATAAGGAGGCTGAGTGTATTAAATGCAAACGGGGGGACATGGTGGTGTTTTTCTTCATTGATTAATGACCTGTAAAATAAAACAAGTGGGAAGAGGAGCCAGGATCGATAAATTACCCAAATTCATCATTTTCTCGAGCATTTTCGCCCCGAAAATTATCCTTGGGAAGCCCATTGTACCCTGAGCTGGGAGGGGAACGATGGAGCTGGAGGCCAGGGTAGGGAGGGAGCAGCAGAAGGGGTAGGAGGAGAGAAGGGGGTTCTGTCCAGGAGACCCTCTATCTGATTTCGTTTGACACACAATTCAAAAGTTTGCCTTTCATATTAATTATTTTTCTTAATGGGGGAGTGGAACAAATGGTCGGTTGCCTTTGACAGGACTCCAATAAAGGAGTCAGCAGCTCTCCGCTCTGCCCTGGGTGCTCCTGCTTCTAGGTTTAAGGTCACGGGTGGCTGAGTTAATAATTCATTAATATAGACATTTATTCAGAAGGGTTCGCTGAGATCCACTCTTCCTGCCTCCTCCCAGAGATTTATTTTCCTAGGAAATGGATGGGGGTGGGGGGGTGGGCTGCAGGTGAAAGGAGGGGGGCGGGAGGAGAAAAAGAAAAATGGAGAGAGAAAGGCTGGATATAGCTAGGAGGAATCTTTGCTAAGCCATATTAGCAGACAGGTCCCTTGAGCCTGCCAGCAAAAACTTGGTTGAAAATGTAGTATCTAAACAGCCCAGAGACTCTGGCCTGCGGTGGCCCTTTTTCCTTCCATACCTGTTCATTCGCTTGTTTAGAAAGCTCCTTTCCTCCATGGTTTGGGACCAGGGAAGAGCCTTCTCACTGAGGATCTTGGATTGCAGGCAAAAGGGGAAAGCTCTGAGAAAAAAACAGGACCCCACCCCCATCCCTATGAGGTTCTCAAGGGAGGAGATTTGAAACTTGCCCAGACTTGGAATCTAAGGGAACCTCCTCTCCTAAGGGCACAAGCAACTTTTGGAGGACACTCCACCCCTCAGAAATGGGATCTTGGAGAAGGGGGTTGGAGGCAGAGACTGAAAGTAAATAGTAAGTAATAAATTAGTAATGGTCAGATGGGAATAAGTGCTATGGAAAGCAATAAAGGATAGAGGGAAAGGGAGTGCGTGTAGGTGGAAGGAGTTACTGTTTTACATATAGTGGCCAGGGAAAGCTTCTCTTAGAAAGTGAAATTTAAATAGAGACTTGAAGCAAGAAGATGCCAGTTTTCTGTCCAGAGCAGGATATTCCCTGCCCTAACCTATAGCCAGTGGCTAAAGCAGTAAAAGTGGCCTCTCCTAAAGAACTGTCAAGGATTTGCCTCCTCGCTACTGGCCACACTTGCTTCCCTTAAGCTGCTGTGTACTACTCGATATCCTTTCAATACCTCCATTGACTGTTCTCATCAACTGGAGTCGCCTAACTTGCTGGTAACTCAGACCCTGACACAGTGACCCACCTCCAACTATCTGGACCTCAATTTCTTCAACAGTCCAAAGAAGAGGCAGGACAAATGCAGTGTTCTGTCCTAAGCTTTTATGAAGCAGCTACCGAATTCTGACCCCCCACCCTATTACATATTTTATACCCCACTCCTGCATGCTGTGAGTCTAAGATGTGCAGCGTGTAAAATGTATTGCACAACTAAAAACTAGAAAACCCTCACCATTTATTTTAATCACTGCAGTCTGCCTGTTGATCCCTTTGCATCTTCACTTGTTCATCCTTACTTAGTGACAGAAGACAGTGCCAGCCACCATTGGAAAGAAAGGGTGCGAGGAGTGAGGCAGAGGAGGTAGAAGGCAGTGAAATGCTTAGCACGCAGAAGCCAGCTCTGGCCTCAGGTGATGCAGCAGGCGCCTCGCCATTCATCTGACACACCCTACCCTTCTGAGGCCTTGGCCATTTAGACATGTCCTTCCCTCAGCTTTCCTCCTCTCACAAAAGTACTTGGAAGTTCAGCTCCTCACTTTGCCAGGTAAAAAATGGCCTCTGGGTCCGGGAGACCAAGCCCAAGAGATTTGTGACCACTCTCTTTCATCCTCCTCCAGGACCCTGGCAGACAGCACCTGTTCATGTTACTTGAAATGCAGCCGAAGCCTCCAGCTCCTTTCACCGTGGTCACCCAACAGCTGCCACTCAAATGATGTCTCTCAGCCACCTCAGGCCTGATTTGGATTTGACCTACTGACCTTGAGGTGAAAGGCTCTACAGTCCATTATGAATTCCTGGGGCCAGTTCATTCTCCCAGGAAAGCCTCTAAATATATCCTTTCCATTTGCAGGGAAATCAGCTATTATAATTTGCAAAGGTCTCGTGAGTTTAAAACATATTGGTGGCAGTTCAGTCCCATAAAGATTTAATGAATAGCCACTGGGTGAAAAACAACTGCTCTTTTTTTTTTTTTTTTTTTTTTGTCTTGACAAGTCAAGGAAAAGAGAAACGATTAGACAAGAATAGCTATCCCTTCAGAAACTCACAAATTCCCTTCACTATCTCCTTCCCATCCCACCCTTTCCCCAGGAATTTAATCTTATATTTTCCCAAGCATCCGTAAGGATAGACAAGCCCAATTATAGTTACCTACAATTTAACAGCTGTACAGAATATCTAATGAACACCTACTGTGTGCACGAGACTATTGGTAGGCATCTCTGGGGCAATCTTCTTTGAAGCTCTTCTAGCAAATGCTACCTGGTTCAAACACAGTCTTCTGTTGGTCACCAGATTGTTGCTTAAATTAGTTGAAGCCTATAGGACTTCAGTCATAACCAGGATGAGGTAAGCATTTTACAGTGCATCTGTTCGAATTAGAAACATATGCTATGGTTGATTCACATTCTGAGGGTTGGCAGTTCCTAGTGCATAGTAGGTTCCCCTGAGTGCTCAGCAACAGTCTCTAGGAGCGGCTTCCAGCTACCCTCTAAATGAGGGGGTTCCTGAGGATTCCCCCCTCCCAGGGCGGCTTGAGGAAAGAGAATGCATATTCTCACAGCGGCTCTTACATATACCTAGAGGAACCTGAGGAAGCCTGTCTGCCTCCCTCATCATACACTTTCCTGCCTGGCTGCATGCCTTTACCCTCCTCTGAGCTGGGGTGTCAGAGGGTGACACTAAGGCTTGTTTTTATTGGATTGTTTCCGGTGAGTCTATGTTCTCTATGTAACAGCCTCTCAAAGAAAAAAATAACCTATTTTCAGTTTCCTTTTGAAACTGGAAAACTTGTCTTTAAACCAAAATAAAGACACCGTGCAGGTCACTGTGAGGAAAACCAAAAGTGTGTAAATTGTGGTACCCCTGCCTTCCATAATCTTATACTGTGGAAATCTTTCAGAGACCTAGTTTCTCTCTCTAATGCTCGGGTTCAAGAGCCGACAAGTGGCATAAGAGTTCAGAAGAGAAAGCCATCCCTTTAGGAGACAATCAAGCAAAGCTTCACAAACGAGTTGGGCCATAAAGATTGTGTGCATTCAGGTGGGTAGGGAGGAACTGAGGAAAAGTGTTCTAGGACGGGGGCTGCCTGAGCAAAAACCCAAAGACTGGTCCCTACACAGTCTGAGAGGCCCAGGTGACTTTTCTTCCTCCATTCATGAGAAAAATTGGATGGCTAGCTGCCCTCCCTAAGAACCAGGACCTCATCTCACTAGGGGTCCTGAAGTCATATTCCACAGATTCTGAAAGATGCTTTTACGAGAATGTTGTGACCTAAAATATTCTCAGGCTTAAGTCTGAGAATCAACTCACAATTAGGGCAATTGAAAAACAGTTGAGGGCTCCAGGATAAAGCCATCAATACAACACATATTCTCCTGGACTGTGATTTGGTGAGCTTGGCAATGCCATTTCCTAGCTCTGGATGGCACAAACTATGATTTTCTGAGCTGCTCTTTTTAAACTATAAAGAACTACGACAAAAAAAGGAATGAAATGAAGTTTAAAAGACTAGTGATCCAGATACATCTGAGGTAAAGACCATGTAGGAAAATGTTTTAGAATAAGCAAATACACTTCCCAAAGATCCTTACAGATTAACGGTAGTTATATAGCTAGACTGCATCAGCCCTGCTTCTTTTTAACATGCCTCTCTCTCAGACTTTGGGGACAAATGACCACGGTCCTCTAACTTCACATACACACAGATGCACATGCATACACAGTCCCTCACAGACTTACACCAACTTGGTTTTCTCTCCTTTCTGTAAGGGAGAAGGGAGTGGAGGGGCTCCTACTCTGTATTCTGGAATGAAACAACAAAGACAAAGAGTGCCAATCTGTAAAGTTAATCTGTAAGGAAAAGATGTTTGGGAAGACTCCAAGTTATATGGTGAACGTCCCTTCAAAAAAGAAGAAGGAGAAGGAGAAGAGGAAGAGGAAGAGGAAGAGGAAGAAATTGCAAAAAAGCAACTTAGGATTCCTGACACTCAAAGAAAAAAACTGTTTTTGCATTGATAAGACTGCCAGATTCTTAAATAGAATGTTTTAAAAGATGAATAATCATAAAATACATTCTTGGTCTATTTTTATATTATAATAATTGACAAGTGATACTGGAACATTGATTGGAAAATTACCATCTTGACAATTCAGTGGTTAACAACTTGATTTTTAAAATATTGCTAAGTTTGACCATATTTTGGGCATTTCCTTCTGCTCTGTCTACAATGGCAAGCATTTTTCATTGAAACATATGTTTGGGTGGACAAGTGTTTTATTTGGCAGAAACCTAATAGTTTAAGTATAGATTTTAAAATCAACTGTTTGCTCCGTAAGCTAATGTTTTCAAACAGAAGCATTTTTCACAATTGTTTCCTCAAAACAAATGTTTGTCTTGGAGCCAGTAGAGAAGGTCAAACATTCCAGTCAGCTCCTCACTTAGGACTGTCACTACTATTCTGTCACCTTCAGGATCTTCTGTTGGTCTCATTCTCTTACAGATTTCCATGAGTTGCTTTACAGGGCTAGTCCTCCAAAAAATGATTTTTTAACATGAGTGCAAGCATTTCTTAAATGATTTTTTCTTGGTAAAAATGAATTGGAAGTACATTCACATTTAGCAATGTTGCATTTCATTTGTGTAGATGCCATTTTACTTGTGACATGATTATTGGCACTCTTTGTCTTTTCATTGCCAGATACAGAATGGGTGGTATGAGTCCTCCGCTCCCTTCTCCTTGATGAAAAAGGAGAGGATCAAGTTGGTGTGAGTCTGTGAGTGACTGTGTGTGTGTGTGTGTGTGTGTGAAGATAGAGGACCACTGTGATTTGTCCCCAAAGTTTGAGGAGGGTGTTAAAAAGAAGCAGGGCTGATGTAGTTTAGCTATATTACTGAGGACTCATTCAACTGCAGGTTGCAGAAATTAAATTGAACTGATCTCGACTGGGAAAAAAAGGATTAGATGGCTCAAATATTAAAAAAAAAAACAAACCAAGTTATGGGTTTTGGGTATAGATGCATTCAAAGGTTCAAACAACATCATGAAGTCTCAGTCTCTTTGTCTCTTCGTTCTGCCTTCCTCTGTTCTGAATTTAATGTCAGGCAGAATCTTTCATGTGGTTGCCTCCACCTTATTCTTCTAGAATAAGATAGCAATCCCAGAAGAAAAACTTCCAACAGAAATTCTGGAATTGAGTCTTAGACTAATATGGTCACCCTGTTATCCCTGAACTAGCCATTACAACCAAGGAAATAGAGTACATTGACTGGCCAGGTCTGGACCTGAGCCCTAACTAAGCCACACAGATTGAAACAGCCTTCAGGACATGGCACAAGGAGGAGGAAACCAGGTGGAGACCAGCAACTTCTTGAGTCTAGGAGATGGAGCCAAGATTCTGGGGAGGCCAAGGTGGCTAGAGTACAGAACAGAGGACTCAAGAGGATAGTCCAGATAGTCGCAGAGTCCTGGAGAGTGTTCAGCAGCATGCTGATCAGGTATGTGGATGAGTCACCCATTTCTCCTCTCCTGAGGAAATAAATGATTCTAGTACCTTAAATATCCTTCCAGAGATATTCTGTGCATATATAGTTACACCTCTTCCTCAAATGTTATATGATACACTGCTCTGCATCTTAGTTGTTTCCATTTAAAAATATAGCTTAGAGATTGTTATATACTTGTATATAAAGAGGATTTTCAATGTGTTTTTATAATGTTATGCTCTAATTAATTTAAGCAGTTGTCTACTTTGTTTCTCTGCCATCTGTATTTTAATAAGCAGTTCTTCATTGATAGCCATTTAGATTGTTTCAAATCTCTTACTATTACACATAATTTTGCAATTTGGCACATATATCCTTTTGCATTTCCTGATGAATATTCAGTGGTGTGCTAAGACGGGTTTGTGACAGCCATTTGTGAAAAGTCCAGAAATTCTGATATTAGTTGATGTTAGGACAGTAGCTTGAAATTGGTGTGGTGGAACTACTTACACCATTAAAATTGGCAAAGTCTACAAATAAAACGCTTCCATTACCCTTTTTTGTGGGGACAATTGATTGTTAAGTATTTACAGTTCCCACTGAATACCTTCCGAGTAGTAGAATTGCTGGGTCAAAGGGTATGTGAATGTGCAATGTTCATATATATATATATTTATCTCTCCAATTTGCCCCTCACTTATTTTATTTAGTTACATAAAAAGCTTTGAATAATCTGCATTGCAAAAGTCATAACAAATTTAAATAGAAAACAAAATTCTGGAGAAAAAAAATTATAGGCAAAAACTTTTATAAAGTTTTTCCTGAATCCTCACCAGCACAGTGTTATCAAAATTGTTGATTTGTGCTAATCTGATGGTTGAAATTGGTTTCTCTGTGAGGTTGTAATACTTATGTCACTTATTATTGGAAATTAGCAACTTTTTATATGTTGAGTTTTCTTTTTATTAAAAAACTCAATTTATATCCTTTGCCTATTTTTCCCTTTAGATTGTGTGTGGTTTTGTTTTTTGTTTTTGTTTTGTAAAAGCTCCTTTTAAGTTAAGACAATTAGCCTTCTTTGGGTTCTGGGTTATGAGTTGCCCATTTTTTTTATCTCCAGAATTTTGTTTGCTATTTAAATTTGTTATAACTACCTTTATCAATATTTTCTCTCATGCTTTTTAAAAATAACAGCTTTATTGAAATATAAGTTACATATTATAAAATTTTCATTTTAACTGTGTGCAATTCAATGATTTGTAGTATATTTGCAGAGTAGTGCAACAATTAGCACTATCCAGTTACAAAAGATTTTCATCACCTCAAAAAGAAACCCATTCTTTTTGATATGGGTTTCTCATTGTGATTTTTATTTGTATTTCTCTGATAGCTAATTATGTTAAGCATCTTTTTGTGTGTCCTTTTTTCTTTTTCTTTTCTTTTGTTTTTGTTTTTGTTTTTGTTTTTCAGACAGGGTTTTGCTCTGTCACCCAGGCTGGAGTGCAGTGGCATGAACACAGCTCACTGCAACCTTGACCTCCTGGGCTCAAGTGATCCTCCTGCCTCAGCCTCCCCAGTAGCTAGGACCACGGGTGCACATCACCACATCCGGCTAATTTTTAAAATTTTTTATCAGTAGGGACAGGGTCTCCCTGTGTTGCCCAGGCTGATCTTGAACACCTGGGCTGAAGGGACCCTCCCGCTTTGACCTCCCAAAATGCTGGGATTACAGGTGTGGGTCACTGTGCCTGGCCCTTTTTGTGTCTCATGGGCACTTGTAAATTTCCTTTGGAGAAATGTCTATTTAATTCCTTTCCCCATGTTTAAATTAGGTTATTTGTGTTTTTGTTGTTGAGTTCTAAGAATTCTTTGTATATTCTGGATATGTTTCCTCTCAGATATATAATGTGCAAATATTTTCTCCTAAACTGTGCATTGTCTTTTCATTTCCTTGATGGTATTCTTTGAAGCACAAAAGTTTTAAATTTTCACGCAGTCCAATTTACCTATTTTTTCTTTCCCCACTGGTCTTTTAGGGTCATATTATGACTAAAGTCATTAAGATTTACTCCTGTATTTTATTCTAAGAGTTTTATAGCTTTAACTCTTATATTAAGGTCTATGATGCAGTTTGAGTTAATTTTTGTAGATGATATGAGGTTGGGGTCCAACTTCACCCTTTTGCATATTCAGTTGTCAAGGTACCATTTCTTGAGATGACTATTATTTTACCATTAAGTAGTTTTGGTATCCTTTTGAAAAATCAATTGACTATAAATGTAAGGGCTTATTTCTGCACTCTCAATTTTATTCCACTGACTTACATATCTCTTCTTGTACTAGCACCACACCGCCTTGATTATTGCAGCTGTGTAGTTTTGAAATCATGAAGTGGGAGTTCTCCAGTTTTGCTCTTCTTTTTCAATATTTTTTTCTTTGCTATTCTGAACTTCTTTACTTTCCATATGAGTTTTAGGAACAGCTTGTCAAATTCTGCAAAAAAAGCTAGCTGAGATTTTTATAGGGATGTGTTGAATCTGTAGATCGATTCAAGGAGTATTATATTCTTAACAATATTAAGTCATCTGATGCATTAACATGAGATGTCTTTTCATTTATTTGTCTTCTTTAATTTCTTTTGACAACGTTTTGTAGTTTTCAGTTACGAGTCTTGCACTTTTTGTTAAATTTATTCCTAAGTATTTTATTATTTTGATACTATTATATATGGAGTTGTTTTCTTAATTTCATTTTTGTATTGTTCATTGTTGGATATATAAATACAATTGATTTTTGTGGGTTGATCTTGTATCCTGGAACCTTGCTGAACTTTATCACTTAAAATTTGTTATTTTGTGGATTCATTAGGATTTTCCATAAAAGATCATGTCATTTGTGAAAAAAAGTAATTTTACTTTTTGTTTTCTGATCTGGATGTCTTTTGTTTCTTTTTATTGCCTAATTTCCCTGGCTAGAGCCAGTGCAATATTGAAGAGAAGTAGCAAGAGTAGACATTCTTGTCCTTCTCAACCTTAGGGAAAAACGCAATCAGTCTTCTACAAGGTTAGCTGTGAATTTTTCAAACATAGCTTTTATCAGTTTGATGCAGTTTTGTTTTTTCTAGTTATTTTATTTTATTTTATTTTATTTACCATGAAAGGATGTTGGATTTTGTCAAATGTATATTCTGGTCTATTGGAATGATCATGTGATTTTGTCCTTTATTCTATAATACATTGTATTGTGTTGCTCAAGTCTCAAATGTTAAGCCACCCTTGCATTCCCAGGATAAATCCATTTGGTCATGATGAATAGCCCTGAATTATTTATCAAATAATTCATCCTGAATTTGGTTTGAAGTATTTTGAGAAATTTTTTCATCTATACTCTTGAGGGATGTTAATTTGTAATTTTCTTGAGACATCTGTCAAGTTTTACTATCAGTAGAAGTATAGTGGTTAAGAGGATGAACTCTGGAGTCTGAATGACTGGGTTTGAATCCAAGTTGTACAACTTATTAGATGTATAAAATTCTCCCTCCTACAGTTTGGATGTTTGTCCTCAAAAACCTTGTGTTGAAATCTGATCCCCAATGTTGGAGGTAGGGCCTAATAGGAGGTGTTTGGGTCATGGAGATAGACTGCTCATGAATAGATTAATGCCCTCTCTGGAGGGCAGATGTTCTTGAGAGAGCTGGTTGTTAAAAAGAGCCTGGCATCTCCCTCCCACCCCTTTGCCTCCTCTCTGGCCATGTGATCTCTACACAGCCAGCTCCCCTTCACCTTCTGCCCTGAGTGGAAACAGCTTGAGGCCTCTACCAATAGCTGAGCAAATGTTGGCACCATGCTTCTTGTACAGCCTGCAGAACTGAGAGCCAAATAAACCTCTTTTCTTTATAAATTGCCCAGCCTCAAGTATTCCCTTATTGCAACACAAAATGGATTAAGACATTCTGGACCTTTTTCTCATTTTTAAAAATTGAGAATACTAGTACCTATCTGATAAGGTTATTGTGAGGATTATATGAATAACATAATGTGCTTATGAGAGTGCCCAGCATATAGTACTATGTAAGCGTTATTATTGCATTATTATATGTATATGTAGTTTGTTCTTTTCTAAAATCATCTATGGGAATTTGGACATGTAAGTGGTGCTAAATATTTAAGGATTATGTAATATGTTAAATATGTGAGTTATTTGAACCTTAGTCAAAGAACAAGAAAAAGTGATTGTCTTCAACTTTATATGAGATTACTGAAGTTGTACATTAAATCCTCCCGCTTGCCCTGAGCTATGTGAGCCAATTCATTCCCCTTTTTAAATAAGCCACTGCACAAAAGGATCTCTCTCACTGGCAATTCCTGTTTGATTCAAATTTACACATGCACACCTATGTCAGAAAGTTGGCCGGGCACAATGGCTCACACCTGTAATTAATCTCAGCACTCTGGGAGGCCAAGATGGGTAGGTCACTTAAGGCCAGAAGCTCAAGACCAGCCTGCTCAATATGGCAAAACCCAGTCTCTACTAAAAACAAACAAACAAACAAACAAAGAAACAAAAACAGCCGAATGTGGTGGTGCACACCTGTAATCCCAGCTACTTGGGAGGCTGAGGCACGAGAATCCCTTGAACCCAGAAGGCGGAGCTTGCAGTGAGCCAAGGTGGTGCCACTGCACTGCAGCCTGGGCAACAGGATGAGATTCTGTCTCAAAAAAAAAAAAAAAAAAAAAAGAAAAAAGAAAAGAAAAAAGAAAAAGAAAGAAAGTCCTTTAACATTTCACATAGGGTTAGAGAAATCACATTATCCTCCCTCTTTGATCAATTTCCCCTTCCTCTTCTCACTACTTACTAGGGGGTTGCCTGTGTCAAAGCTCCCTTCCCTACTGTACTTCCAGGAATACCATCTGATTATTTGGGTAATGGTGGAACCCCTGAACTACTGTAAGCTCTTTGCAACAGCATCACATTTCTGTTCAAGACATGTGCTAAAGGTTCTCAAAACCTATATTGAATAAAGTCAAAACACGTTGTTTCTCTTATTCAAATTCCTTCACTATCTGGCCCTCATATAATTTGACATTTATCCCTTATTACTCCAAATATGGCACCTTTCCTCTTGCCAGAATAATCTCCTCACTCTCTTCTATAAACAGTATTATCATGTATGACTTTCTGCATTTGCTTATTCTGTGTTTTTTTGTTTTGAGGTCCCTTCTCTCTGTTCCATTCCTGCTAAAAGCCCCTATCTTTCAGGATCCTGCTCAAGTCCCATTTTCTCCTGGTAACCTCCACTGCTTATGTTCACCTTTCTGGGAATTCCCATAGTTCATACTATCTGGGTCACTTTTTTGGCACTGACATTCTCAACTGTCGTGTATTATACTAAACTCTAAAATATGTGCTAGATTTGTCTCTTAAATAAAACCATAAAGGGCCAGGTGCAGTGGTTCACACCTGTAATCCCAGCACTTTGGGAGGCTGAGGTGGGCAGATCACTTGAGGTCAGGAGTTTGAGACCAGCCTGGCCAACATGGCAAAACCCCGTCTCTACTAAAAATACAAAAATTAGCTGGGCATGGTGGTGCACGCCTGTAATACTAGCTACTTGGGAGGCTGAGGCAGGAGAATCACTTGAACACGGGAGGTGGAGGTTGCAGTGAGCCAAGATGGTGCCACTGCACTCCAGCCTGGGCAACAGAGGGAGACTCTGTCTCAAAAACAAAAACAAAAACCCATAAAGTTCTGGAGAACAGGGATACAGGAATTGTGACTTACCCTTATTTGCATATACCCCTCATACACCACTCAGTTCCTGACATGCCACTAGGCACATGGAGGCTCTCATCAAATACTTGTTAAATCATCAATAAATGAAAGATTGAGTGCATTACTGAATGAATGAATGAACAAGGGTACACATAAATAAATGAACAAATGAATGAATGCATTTACCCCAAATTCCTACCACATGGAGGTTTGTCACAGACAAAACCCAGAGAGTCAAAGCCAACAGGAGGCTTGTAGTTCAGAGACTATGGCAGGGCTAGAGGGTGGGGCTGGAGACCTAGAGAGTTTGAGTCCACCTGCCCTCTGTGTTTTAAGAGAGTGCATTCTTGCACCCTGCCTATGTATACAGGGCTCACTGTCTTTCATGATGCCAGTCATAAATCGCTACACATTGAATTATTTCTGCATTAGTGTCTGTTTGTACTCCTAAGTCCTTTCTGAAGCTAAGGGTTTCTGCCCCTGAGACCCCCATGGAGCCCTCACACAGCTCTTTGGAGTCGTTGAACTATACGTTCATAAACAGTTCTTCCAAGGAAGGAAGGAAAATTAAGAGATTCTCCCTCTCAGATGGAATGACCTGATAAAATTACTACATTACCATTATCTCTTGCAAGTCTTCCCTATGGTCTAATAATTTCCATTAAGACCTTGTAAGCACAAGCCAGAAGTGTGTGGTCCATTTTCTCTTTAACAGGAAATGGCAGCACACGTCTGTGGACTGGCAGAATGCACTCATATCTCACACAGGAGCAACGCTGGGACATTCTAAATGAGCTCCATGGTGTGTAATCATGGGGCCAAGAAATGAAAGTATAAAACATTATGTGATCCGATCGACACAAATGAAAGAAATGGGAACTTGGCTGGTCCTAGCAAAGCCCCAGATAACCTGAGAGAGTAATCAAATTAATTTTGAACTACATGGCTTTCATGAATTCTACATGGAATACAGAGTTTGGAAATAACATAAGCTACAGCAGCTCCTGGAAGAATGAAGGAAACTTTTATTTATTTAATACACTCAATTTCCAGATTTCTGAGTCAAATGTGAACAAATATACACACTCAGAAGGGAAAGCTTCACCACTGGATGTTATGGGATTGGAGTGGAGTAGGGAATGTGGTAGACCAGGGCAGATGGAAGATTAATGAAGAAAGAAATGGGTGGTGACAAAAATCAAAGAACTCCTCTCACTCATCCGAAGGAACAGAATGCCAGGGGCTGGGAAACTTCAGCGTGCCTGCCATTTCCATGGCCTCCCTTGTGAGGAGTTTGTTACCAGCAGATGTAACATATAAGTGTATCATTTAAAACCAGTACACTGGCCACAGCTAAGTTGACCAAGAATGGGAGCTTAACCCAATCACAGCTATCTACACATGACTAGGTGACCTTGTCTAAGATCTCTGCCTAGAAGCAAACTCTGGGCTGGCGGGGATTGACTGACCAATCAGATTTTTTCTCTTGGGTAATGTGATTTGGGGATAGAGTCTCTGAGTCCATAAGAGCAGGTTCTTTGGAAGAAGAAAGCAAGAAGTTGATGCACCTCATAGTAGCACAGTAGAAAAGTGAGGAATAGAAAGATGCCAGCTCTTGAAGAAACAATAAGGTGGCCCATTCTCTAGAGTTGTTTTTTAAAAGACATTTTAGCCTCGGTGGGGCAGGGCTGTTTAAGGCATCCTAAATGAGTGTCTTTCTTTTCCATCCGAAGTACCAACAAACATGCTACAAAACTGTTCCCCACCTAGGGTCTTTGAGACGGATAGAGGCTATTCAAGCATCTATGAGCTTGACAGAAAGAAAGTCTTTAATGGTCCTTCTGACATTTTCTTGTTTTTATTTTAGCCTCAGATTTAAAAAAAAATAAGCTGAAATTCTTCATCCTCACCTCTTTGTCTGAATTGAAATGCAATACATATTATATAATATTCAGGGTAGACCTCTACCATCAAAATTAAAGTAATGGTGGGCAAAATGAGAGAGATTTGAGAAAGGAGAATGTGTGTCTTTAGAATTCCATATGGTAGCCTAGAGAGAAGAGGGAAGCGTTCTAAAGTAGGTTAGCACATCCAATTACCTAGCAAAGTTAAGAGTGAGTTTTCTATAAACAATTCCCCTGAAAAACTAGGATTAGGAATGCTTAAAGCTTGCTTGCTCGAAAATGATAACAATCCAATATTTGTGATTCCAAAGTTCTAAGTATTGAAAGCTCAGATTGAGGCATGCTGGTTTTAATGATCCATATTTTATCCTAGACTTGGGTCATGAATTACTCACAATTTCTCTTCGTAGAGCACACTTACACTCTTCATGGATCAAGAGCTTCATTAGACTATTTTCTTACTATAAAAACTAGCACAGTTTCACCAGATAGCAGGGCAGTGTGTCAATCCTGCATGGAATCTGACCTGCAATCTCATCTGACATGTGTTAAGGCATTTCCATCCATGTTTAGGAGGTGCTTCTATAGCTGAATATGTACGTGGAATCTAGAAGCTTCGAATCACATTTAATGTGAAGCTCACACTCTCTTTGTTATAAGATCCACAGAGTAGCCACAGCTTTAGATAGAAGGATGAGCCACATGCTAACATATTAGAACAGCTACCAGCAGAGGCTACCAAGGCAATAATAGGAAAAAATATGTAATTCCGTGTGGCAATCTAGAGAGAAGAAGGAAACATTCTAAAGTAGATAAGCACATCCAATTAGTAAAGGAGTTGAAATTTGTCTCTTTCTCACATATGGTGTTCCCTCATTCAACAAACATGTGGTTGAGTACCATCTCTGTGCCTGGTACTCTGAGATACAGGGGCACCAAGATGAATAGGAGCAGCACTTGCTCAAAGGTATGCAGTCTAGTGACTGTCAAGGGTAGACTGCACAACAGTATCTGGAAGGGTCCTTCACCAAGTCAGGAAAATTAAGTAATGTACAAGGTATCTGGCTTATGCTAGATGTGGGGTTTCCCCCCTAGTTTTATTGAGGTATAATTGACAAATAAAACTTGTATATATTTTTAGGTGTACAATGTGATGATCAGATATATGTATACCTCGTCAAGTGATTACCACAATCAAGCTAATTAACACTTTCATTGTCTCACAAGTAACCTTTCTTGTGTGTGGTGAAAACAAAACGTGGCTTTTTTAAATGACAAGAATATATTGCATTTTAGAAAATGTAAAATTTTTTAAAGTTAGGGAAAACGAAAGAGAAGACTTCACAGTTTAGGATCTAGCAAAAACAAGGTGAGAGCAAAATGCATAAAGACATATTAATCTTCCAAATTCCTTAACATCCCACTTTGCCCTAGACAATTCCAGTTTCAGCTATTATACCAAGGTAATTATTAATTAATCAATTAATTATTAATTTTTAGAGACAGGGTCTCATTCTGTCGCCCAGGCTAGAGTGCAGTGGCATGACCATAGTGCACCATAACCTCATAACCTGGGCTCAAGCCATCCTCCCACCTCAGCCTCCCCTGTAGCTAGGACAACAAGCATATGTCACCACATCTGGCCAAGTATTTTTATTTTTTTTATTTTCTAGAGATGCAGTCTTGCTATGGTGCCCAGGCTGGAGTGAAATGGTTATTCACAGGCAAAATCCCACTACTGATCAGCACGGGAGTTTTGGCCTGTTCTGTTTCCAAACTGGGCTGCTTCTCCCCTCCTTAGACAACTTGGGGGTCCCCTGCTCCTTGGAGGTCACCATATTGATGCCGAACTTAGTGTGGATACCCGATCAACAAAGCGCACTATAGCCCAGAACTCCTGGGCTCAAGCTATCCTCCCACCTTAGCCTCCCGAGTAGCTGGGACTACAGGCACACACTACCACACCCAGTGAGTTTTTTTGTTTTCTTTTGTTTCTTTCTTGTAGAGACAAGGGTCTTGCTATGTTGCTCAGGCTGGTCTCAAACTTCTGGTCTCAAGCTATTCTATCCTCTCACCTCAGCCTCCCAAGTGCTAGGATTACAGAGGTGAGCCACTGTACTCGGCCGCAATGTAATTACTAACAGCTCTCCTTTCACTCACAAAAACTGTCCCAACTTGACCATGAATTATATGGTCACCCAAGTTTGAAGGAATTCTCATGGGCACAACAGAGAAAAAGTTTATGTTTCACACAGGAGCCTAAGCTAGAGGAAGTAGAAAACATCATAGTTGTAGCTCAGCCATTCTCCCTAGAGAACTGCATTTTGTTTGTGTTATTTGCATTTGTTGTGTATCTTTAACATACATGCATGTTGTTAGCCTGCATTACAATTCTCTACAGTGTAGAAGAAAAATTTAATTGGTATTAATACTATATAGTACAATACCCACAAAATACTCACTGATGTGTTTAATAATTAGATGATGGGTGTTCTGAATACTTTAATATGATGTGAAAATCCTTGGTGGATTGTTACATAGATGTTTAAGATGTTTGGTGGTGGCTGGGCACGATAGCTCACGCCTGTAATCCCAGCACTTTGGGAGCCTGAGGCGGGCGGATCATTTGAGGTCAGGAGTTAAGACTAGCCTGATGAACCTGGTGAAACCCCGTCTCTACTAAAATACAAAAAATATATATATAGCCAGGAGTGGTGAGCACCTGTAATCCCAGCTACTCGGGAGGCTGAGACAGGAGAATCACTTGAACCCAGGAGGCGGAGGCTGCAGTGAGCCAAGATGATGCCACTGCACTCCAGCCTGGGCAACACAGTGAGACTCCATAAAAAAAAAAAAAGAGATGTTTGGTTGTTTGGTGGTAATTGGAGCAAATTGACTGCAATTTATTTTTGAATAAGCCCATTCCAATAATGCTCTATCTGGCACATTTTCAGGAATAAATTAAATTGATAATGGGGATATTACCTCATTGGGTTGTGAAGATGAACTAGAACAAGCATGTATAAAGCATGTGGCCCACAGTGGATGCCCTCCCCTGAAGCAGAAGTGAAAACATTGGTGTGTAGAGAGTAGGAATTTCAGCCCCCAAGCTCAGTGTGCAAGAACGATTACTTCCTTTATGGATCCTATGGGCTAAAATTAAGGTGTCAGCAGGGCTGGTTCCTTCTGGAAGCTCTAGAGGAAAATCTGTTTAACTTGCTTTTCCCACCCTCTAGAGACCACCTGCACTCCTTGGCTGGAACCCCTCAAGCCAGCAGCGCAGCATCATCACGACTCCTTCACTGATTCTGCTCTCCGGCCCCCCTCCTATAAGGGGCATTGGAATCACATCAGGTCCATCTGGGTATTCCAGGATACTTCCCCACCTCAAGATCTTTCACGTAATCACATCTATAAAGTCTGTTTTTGCCACATAAGGTAACATAGTTCTGAGAATTAGAATGTGAACATTTTGGGGGGACCATTTGTCCTTGCACCTCCCACACACCCGTTTACTCCCTGGGGCCTCACTGCATCCAGGGTGTACTAGAAAGCATGGTGAAGGCCCCTTTTGGACCTCCACTTCTGCCTGCATTCACACCCATGTACCTCCTTAATTCTCCCCCACCGTGACCCAGGAAAATCTTTTTCACGTTTAGAGGAAAGCTCCTCCCTCTCCCAAACATTCTGTTCAAACACAGAATCTATCGTGTCCCTAAAGATTTAGGCATTTAGAGCACAAAACAAGTAACTTACCATCTGCTTTTGCTTTTTGGCCAGTTTGCCGTCTTCTCCTGAGATTATGGATGACTGCCAACTATCTGATTGAAAGGAAGGAGGCAAAGAGGGGAAATATAGGAAGAGAAAAGTCTGTAAATTACCATCTCAAAGTATTGTCCAGTTACAATTAGAAAAGAACATCCAACCTTCTGAAGGCCAAACATAAAGGATGTCAGGGAGGGTCCCAGAGGAAATCTCTTCCTTCCTCTGGTGTCTTCTCATCCTTATTTCCACTGTAGCCACCCCCTCACTTGGCTCTGGGAGCATCCTGCCTCCCCACGACCAAATATTGCCCAGAACCCTTTTCTGTATTCTCCCTAGCATACCTGAGACAGACTGGTGTTTTCACAAAGAGCAGTACTCAGTGCCAAGACAGACAAAAAGGAAATTGTTACTCAAAATACAAACACCATAAAAATTATTAAGACTTCCTTAGAGAATTGTCTGGCCCAAGATCATACTCTCTGGCCAAGGAGGCTGTTCCAGCTAGTAGTGTGTCTGGCTTTCTCCCTTACTCTCACTCCCACTGACACCTGCATCTTACCTTTTACTCCAAAGCAGATGCCACGTTATTCTCTGACACAGGGCAGCACATCAGACAACTCCGCTTCCTCCTGGCCCAAGTTAAATAGAGCCCACATTCTCACACCTGCCATTGTCCCTGCCGTTCAGCCTGGCTTGTCATCTGAGCGACTTCCCCAGCCTAAGGACAGCACCACCATGATGGACAAATGGATAATCTCACCCTTTGCATCTTAGGTTATCCATTCCGCCTGTGGAACTCACCTCCTGTGGTAATTTCTATATCTACTCATAGGTAAAGATAACTCCCCACCACACTACACACACACACACACACACACACACACACACACAGCTCTACAATATCAAAGAATCTCAAGAATGTGATAACTACATTTTTCTTACATAACTATACAGTTATGGAGCAAGAAGGTAAATTTTCCAAAGGCACACTATGGAATTTTAGGAGGAGAAAATATAATTTCTTTTAAAAAAAAAAAAGAAATACAGCAACCCAACTAAAAAATGAGCAAAGGGCTTAAATAGACATTTTCCCTAAAGAAGATACACACATGGCCAACAAGCACATGAGAAGATAATCAACATTAGTCACCAGGGAAATGCAAATCAAAACTACAATGCAATGAGATAGAACTTCACAAGCACTAGGATGGCTATAATTTTTTAAACACACAAAATGCAAAGTAACAAGTTGCTGAGCCTTAGAGAACCCTCATCCATTTCTGGTGGGAATGTAAAATGGTGTAGCTACTATGGAATATAGGCTGGTGGTCCCTCAAAAAGTTAAAGATAGAATTACCATATGACTCAGAAACTCTACCCCAGGACTATACCCAAAAGAACAAAAAACAGGCACTCAAATACTTGTATATAGCAGCACTGTTGACAATAACCAAAAACTAGAAACAATCCAAATGTTCATCACTGGACAAAGAAAGTGTGACATGTACACATGTATAAAATAGAATATTACTCACTCATAAAAAGAAATGAAGTACTGATACATGCTACCATGTAGATGAGCCTTGAAAACCTTCTGCTAAGTAAAGGAATCCGGATGCAAAAGGTCACATATTATATAATTCCATTTTTATGAAATATCCAGAAAAGGCAAAACCATAGAAACAGAAAGCAGATTTGTGATTACCAGGGGCCAGAGAAGGGGGATGGGGAGATGACTATTTAATGGGTATGGAGTTTTCTTTAGGGATGATGAAAATGTTTTGGAGCTAGATAGAGGTCGTGAATGCACAATATTGTGAACATACTAAATGTCACTGGATTGTACACTTTACAATGGTTAATTTTATGTTATGTGAATGTCATCTCAGTCTTTTTAAAAAAGGGGAAAATTACAGAACTAGGAGTAAGAGGACCAGAGATTGAGTCCTGACTTTAGTGCTTATTAGCCACTTCACTATGGGCGAGCAATTTAAATTCCAAGTCTCAATTTCCTCATCTGCAAAGCAAGACTAATAATATTTGTACCACTTGCTTCATATGATTATTGTAGGAGCAAGATGAGATATTGTTTGGTATAATTATGTCATGTAAAAGTGATATAAAATGCTAGATATTATCATTATTGAGCTAATAGTCATTAAAATGTATACTCAGCGAGAAAACTGAAAGCTCCCTTTCATACTTTTACAAAATCCAAGTTGTGATAAGTGTACTCACAACTGTCTATTTTGTTCATTTTCTCTTGAGACACGATCTCACTCTGTCACCCAGGCTGGAGTGCAGTGGCTCAATCATGGCTTACTGCAGCCTCGAACTCCTAAGCTCAAGTGATCTTCCTGCCTCAGCTTCCCAAGTAGGTGGGACTACAGATGTGCACCACCACACCTGGCTAGTTTTATATATATTTGTAGAAACAGGGTCTTGCTATGTTGCCCAGGCTGGTTTTGAACTTCCAAACTCAAGCAGTCCTCCTGCCTCAGATTCCCAAAGTGCTGGGATTACAGGCATGAGCCACAACACCCAGCCACAACTTTCTATTTTTAATTTATATATTGTAATCAAAAGATTACAATAGATCACTTTTATTCAGACAAGAAGGCAGCATTTAAAAAATTTACTCTAGAATGTCAAGTTTCATTGTAGAAGTGACCTTAGGCAAGGAAGATTAAAACATACATCATAAATTCTTTACATATAAGTGACAGAAATGTGAGTCATTTTTTATGCCCAACAGGCACAAGTGACACATGAGTATTTGTGGTGTATAAGTTCTCCTTGAAGCAGGTGATATGGTTTGTCTGTGTCCCCACCCAAATCTCATCCTGAATTGTAACTCCCACAATTCCCATGTATTGTGGGAGGGACCCAGTGGGAGGTGATTGAATTATAGGGGTGGGTCTTCCTCATGCTGTTCTTGTGTTGGTGAGTGGGTCTTCTGAGATCTGATGATTTTAAAAAGAGGAGTTCCCTTGCGCAAGCTCTCTTTGCCTGCTGCCATCCATGGAAGATTTGACTTGCTCCTTCTTGCCTTCCGCCACGATTATGAGGCCTCCCCAGCCATGTGAAACTGTAAGTCCCATAAACCTCTTTCTTTTGTAAATCGCCCAGTCTCAGGTATGTCTTTATCAGCAGTGTGAAAATGGACTAATACAGCAGGTTTTCACAATTTTCAACAAAGTAATGATAAAAATATGGGGGTTATTAAAACATCTTTAGTTTAAGAAAACATAAATAGGGCTTATTTCGTGGTTGCAATGGCTTAATGTTTAGTTAGGAAATACTAACAAAAGATCAAGTTTCTCTTTCTCTCTTTGTTTCTTGAATAACATAAGCAGTCTCAAAGAAATTTGGTTATAAAGAAGTAAAGTCTGATGAAATAATTAGGGTTTTATAGCATATTTATGAGACTGGTAAGTAGTTACTCTTTTCTGACTTTATATCTCTATACTATCTCTTCAAAGTACGCTAGCTGATAATTTCTTGAAATATTTTTTAGGGTAAAATACAAGAGAGTTGAGGGTTTTATAGGATTTTACAAATAGTCTAGACTATTTAAATATAAATCCATTTTTCTTGATAATGTCATAGTCATTTCATGCCACTGTAACATTCTTGCCATCTAATAACCAAAGCCTTACTGCACCTGGCAAATTTTTTTTTTGGTAAAAATTATTCATTTTGTACTATTTGGTAATTAGCAATAAAATTCTCGAACACAAACTAAATATATGCAGTTGTCACGAGTTCCCGGCAAAATTATAATAGTTCAGTCCATTCAGAATATGTGACGTTATTGTTATGATACTGGTTCTGTTTTATTACTAAACACACTATAATTGTCCAGTAGCAAACACGTCAGTCCCCAAAATTCTGTAAACCCATCACGATTCTGGAGTTGGAAGCCAGGGTCAAAACAGGTGGTTGGAAATAACCAAGGAGGGTGAAGGTTGAATTATCTGTTGGGTACAATGTTCACTATTTGGGTAATGGGCACCCCAGGAGCCCAGTCACCACCAGTATGTAACACATCCATGTAACAAACATGCACATGTACCCCTGAATCTAAAATAAAATAAAAAATTTAAAAACGGACTTCTTGGAATCCTAAATAACCAAGGACACCTCATGAACTCCACATCTGGGTTTTTATTTACCAAGTTACATATATAAATAGTTCATTTTCCTATTTTTAATTAATCTAACGTGTACGCACCAAGAAAGACTACTTGCAAGTATGGGATGTTAATACATTTCCCAAAATAACAACATTTTAGTTAATATTATTGTAAGTAAATATAATAATTCTATTAGTCTTTTTGGACTATTAAAAATAGTTTTCAGCCCTTTATTACTATGTCCAAGGAATTATATGCATCAGTAGCTTGGGTAGTAAACAGAAAAGATCTAACATTATTGAGTACTTATGATGTGCTAGATTCTGTCCTAGACACTATGTATATGGTTCTGGCACATATATAAATATAAAAATCTTATTTAATTATCACCAAAATCTTGTGAAGAAGGTGTTATTATCACTTCCTTTTTAGAGATGAAGATACTAAGGCTCACAGAGTTTAAGTAAATTGTCTGAGGTCCCATTGCTAATTGGTCAAATTGTGGCTCAAATCCAGTGCCCTTTGAATTTAAGGGCAAGGCTTAAACACCCAAGTTAATGAGTTAACTAAGGAACCTAGCATCCCAACAGCAGCCCAACATCAAGCAAGCCTCCTGGATGTTGAGAATAGAAAACCAGAACCAAGCCTGGATTGCAGGGTGGATGAATGCTCCTCTAACAAGTATCTTCTAAGCAACCGCTATTGGCCTTGCCTTATGGAGTGTGAATGAGACAGACTTGGCCCCTGCCTTCACAGAGCTTAGACTCTAACAGTTTGGTTAAGACATTGAACCAGTGATCAAGTGGCTCTAAAGACCTATGGAAGTGGTGGTGAGAACATGCCACGGGAGAAGAAACTTCTGGCTCTCAACTAGATTCTCAAGATTATGGGGAGGAAGGTGAAAATAAATCCTGTAACAGTGGCAAACAATACATTTAACAAGATGCCTTTGAGTCAACAAGCATGACAGGGCACCAACAAAGTGCAAGGTACCAAGCTGAGCCCCGCTCTTCATAAGATATTCCAATATTTCATGCATCTCCTACTTCATATATACAGGCGTCTCCTAGGGAAAGTTGTATTTTCGCTGAAAGATCACACGTTTTGTTAAAGATTTCATTTGTTATCCCAAAAGTAGTATGGCGATAAGAGTGTCTTCCATGTGGTGAGCCTGGCTGGACTTGAGGATACAAGGGTGGGGTGCTCCAGACCAGATTACATGCAGGCAATAACCACAGAATTGAAGCATTCAGGTCGTGTCTCCCTCCAATGCATCTAACTGTGGAAACTCAATCAGGTCCAGAAATGAATCAATTTCCTTTGCCTGTGTCCTTAAATTTGATGAATAGAGCCTTTGCTTAGAGCTACTGAAGCTGCTATTCATCTCAGTTAGTTGCTAAATAAAACATTGTTCTTGGATGTAATTCTGGCGAATATGACTTTGGAGATTTTTCGTGTAACTGTGTAAGTCCAAATTATTCCCCAAGTGATCCTACATTCGAGCTATTTTTGTTCCACGTGTTCCATATTTTTTTCCATGTTAGTGACTAGGAATCTAGAAGACCGGGTTTTCTTGTTGAATGGTGAGGAAGATAAATCTGAGTGCAAGTGCAAATTTTTGTGAAATAAACAGCTAAAGTTATCCTCATTGAAAATTACCTTTCTAGTCAGTGCAATTTGATAATCTGGAAATAGTTTCGGACTTTTAGACACATAAATTTAAAGTAATGAAGAAAGACAAAGTTTGAAAAAATAAATAAGCCTGTGTCTGATCAGAGAATCAATGATTTTAACTTGAAATAATTGAACTTTCTTCATACAACAGTCCAGAACCCTGTTATCCTCTATGGTTAAGGGTTTGCCCAGGGTCATGTAACTAGTTACTGGTAGAATATAACTGGACCATGAGTCCTTTTTTCCCCTTTCTTTACATCTTTAAATAAAATTTTGTTTTCAATCTAAGTGAGGCACATTCATAGTTTAGAAAGTAAAACAGTAACAGCTACAAGCTTCTCACAAAAACACCAATCCTTGACTCACCTTTCACTATACTCCTGGTCTCTGTCTTCAGAGAGTAACACTTTTGGGGTATTGTTTGTAGCATTTACACATGTTAATTTTTCTAAGTCATATGTTGTTATCCATAACCTTCATTATAAAAAAATTTTTAACTTATATATATACATAGACAATCATATACACCCATGGATTTGGTATATCCTTTAAGCTGCAAACATCATACTTCACTCCTAAACACTATATAGTAATACTAAATATAAAATTGTGCTGTCTTTGTGTCCTCTGTTTTAGACAATATCACTTGACTTTCTATTATGGGAGTTGAGGACTTCATTTTCTTTTTCTTTTTGAGACAGTTTTGCTCTGTCACCCAGGCTGGAGTACAGTGGCATGATCTCAGCTCACTGCAACCTCCACCTCCTGGGTTCAAGAGATTCTCTTGCTTCAGCCTCTCTAGTAGCTGAGATTACAGGTGTGTGCCACCACGCCCGGCTAATTTTTTATTTTAGTAGAGGCAGCTTAGAGACATAAGCTTCACCATGTTGGCCAGGCTGGTCTCGAACTCCTGACCTCAGGTGATCCACCGGCCTCAGCCTCACAAAGTGCTGGGATTACAGACGTAAGCCACGGTGCCTGGCCTGAGGATTTCATTTTCTTCCACCACCATCCATCTGCTTCACCTCCTTCATCCTCCCAGTATATGGTACAATTTTAGATTAAATATATTCAACAATGTTTTTCCTGAAGTTAATAATTGCCTTGATTTTTCATTTGCTTACTTTCTTTGCTAGTTTCTTATCAATTGTTCCTATATCTTCCAAAAGATATAAGATATATCTTATATCTTCCAAAAACCTTTTAAAACATTTCACTCACAGACCAATTTCATCCAGCTAATCTATCAGATATATTTCTATATGTATAGATATATATAATTGTTTTAAAAAGATGCCCTTCTAGAAGACTCCACTCTCCTTCTATCCTTCTGTCTAAGCTTATTACTACCAGGCTTACTGGCAGCCGCCATCTTGAGACCTCCTTTGGCTGTCATCCCTGAACTGCCTTTGCCCATCTCTGGGTTTAGATTCTCTGTCTCGTGGGTCTCACGTCTTCCTCTTGCTTGGTGCACTCTCTTGTGTTGGTGGGACACAGCCTCTAACAGCATTATGAGGTGGAAAGGGCAGCACAATAGCACTAGTCTATCTTTTGAGTCACACCGCTCCAGTCAGGACTGGTTTCCCTCCTCTCCTGCTGTGTAACTGTTACCCTGACATCCTGTTCCCAATTATCCCAAGGATTCCTATTACCATACTCCCATGTTCAAGCTTCCTGGTACCATATACTGTGTCTTAGTCTTTCTTGGTTTATTTACTCCCTTGCTTTGGCAAGGTACAGCCTCCAGAAGCTTCCTAAGAAAAGGTGCAGGGGAGGTAATAGTTTTTAGAGCTTTCAAGTCTGAAAAATGCCTCTTTTTTTGTATACTAGATAAATATCGTGACTGGTAATGAATTGTAGGCTGGGAATAATTCCTTCAGAATTTGCAGTCATTCCACTACTGTCTCTTAGCTTCTAGTGATGCAGTTGAGAAGTCTGAAACCATTCTGACCCTTGATCCTTTGTATGTGACCTGTTTTGTTTATCCTTTTTTGTAACTTATAGAATCTTCTCCTTATTTCAAAATTTTAAATTGATATGTTTTGGTGTGGGTCACTTTAATTCATGATGCTTGACACCTCATGGGCCAATTAAGTCATGTTCTTCAGGTCTGGGATTTTTTTTTAAAGTACTTTCTTATTCTTTCTTCCACTCCTTTTTCTGTGTTCACTTTGTAAAAAAGAAAAAAGAAAGAAAAACTGCTATTATTGGAACTTCTCTACTAGTTATACAATTTTATTATCTTTTATCTTGTAGTTTCCGTTTGCCTTTTTTCTCTATTTTCTGAAAGATTTATTCAACTTTCTTTTTCAGTATTTTACATTCCAACCACAACATTTTTGCTATTATGCTTTCAATTTCTAAAAATTAATTTTTGTTCTTTGGAAGTTATTATGTTTTTGTTTTGTTTTTTGGTTAAAAACATTTGTTACTTAAATGTAGTATCTTCTCTTAACATTCTGTAAATATTAATGACATTTTTGGGGTTTTGTTTCATTTAGTTTTCTTCTTTCTGCGTTGCTTCTGATTTCTCCAAATTGCTTTTCTTTCTGTCAGTTCATTTTCACCTCTGTCTTCTGGGTTAGTGACACCCCTACAGGCCTGGCAATCTTTGGCTGTCTACTTATGTTTAATATGGGGAACTGGCAAGCTGATCGGAAGTTTTGAGACGTTTCCTTTGAGTTTATCCATAATGAACTTAATTGAAGATTTATCTGGCTGGGTTATTTTGAGACACCTTTTGGCATCAGTCAGTATCTTTAGGTCTTTTTTCTAGGGCTGGTCAATTTCCAGCTAGGATACTTTTCTCTCTTTCTGCCTAGAAGGAAAAAAATAACTTTCTGTATTCTGAGAGTCAAGTGGGAGAAAAAAGAGAAAGGATTCAGCATCTAGTGCACAAACATTTGCCTAACTTCCTTGTTTTAATATGGTAGCTCCAAAAAGCCCTGCCTAGCATTTCCCAGTCCAGATATAATCGGTTCACACTCTGCAGGAAATAAAGCTCCTAGGCTGAGGGGCCAGTTCCCAGGGTGGAGTGGGCAGCCAGCAGAAGGGCCTGCTCACTCCCTCAACAGCGGTCATTTTAGCCTCTGTTTTTTTTTTTTTTTTTTGGTCTTTGTTTTTTTTTTATTATTATTATACTTTAAGTTTTAGGGTACATGTGCACAATGTGCAGGTTACTTACATATGTATACATGTGCCATGTTGGTGTGCTGCACCCATTAACTCGCCATTTAGCATTAGGTATATCTCCTAATGCTATCCCTCCTCTCTCCCCCCACCCCACAACAGTCCCCAGAGTGTGATGTTCCCCTTCCTGTGTCCATGTGTTCTTATTGTTCAGTTCCCATCTATGAGTGAGAATATGCAGTGTTTGGTTTTTTTGTCCTTGTGATAGTTTACTGAGAATGATGATTTCCAATTTCATCCATGTCCCTACAAAGGACATGAACTCATCATTTTTTATGGCTGCATAGTATTCCATGGTGTATATGTGCCACATTTTCTTAATCCAGTCTATCATTGTTGGACATTTGGGTTGGTTCCAAGTCCTTGCTATTGCGAATAGTGCCGCAATAAACATACGTGTGCATGTGTCTTTATAGCAGCATGATTTATAGTCCTTTGGGTATATACCCAGTAATGGGATGGCTGGGTCAAATGGTATTTCTAGTTCTAGATCCCTGAGGAATCGCCACACCAACTTCCACAATGGTTGAACTAGTTTACAGTCCCACCAACAGTGTAAAAGTGTTCCTATTTCTCCACATCCTCTCCAGCACCTGTTGTTTCCTGACTTTTTAATGATTGCCATTCTAACTGGTGTGAGATGGTATCTCATTGTGGTTTTGATTTGCATTTCTCTGATGGCCAGTGATGATGAACATTTTTTCATGTGTCTTTTGGCTGCATAAATGTCTTCTTTTGAGAAGTGTCTGTTCATATCCTTTGCCCACTTTTTGATGGGGTTGTTTGTTTTTTTCTTGTAAATTTGTTTGAGTTCATTGTAGATTCTGGATATTAGCCCTTTGTCAGATGAGTAGGTTGTGAAAGTTTTCTCCCATTTTGTAGGTTGCCTGTTCACTCTGATGGTAGTTTCTTTTGCTGTGCAGAAGCTCTTTAGTTTAATTAGATCCCATTTGTCAATTTTGGCTTTTGTTGCCATTACTTTTGGTGTTTTAGACATGAAGTCCTTGCCCATGCCTATGTCCTGAATGGTAATGCCTAGGTTTTCTTCTAGGGTTTTTATGGTTTTGGGTCTAACGTTTAAGTCTTTAATCCATCTTGAATTAATTTTTGTATAAGGTGTAAGGAAGGGATCCAGTTTCAGCTTTCTCCATATGGCTAGCCAGTTTTCCCAGCACCATTTATTAAATAGGGAATCCTTTCCCCATTGCTTGTTTTTCTCAGGTTTGTCAAAGATCAGATAGTTGTAGATATGCGGCGTTATTTCTGAGGGCTGTGTTCTGTTCCATTGATCTATATCTCTGTTTTGGTACCAGTACCATGCTGTTTTGGTTACTGTAGCCTTGTAGTATAGTTTGAAGTCAGGTAGTGTGATGCCTCCAGCTTTGTTCTTTTGGCTTAGGATTGACTTGGCGATGCAGGCTCTTTTTTGGTTCCATATGAACTTTAAAGTAGTTTTTTCCAATTCTGTGAAGAAAGTCATTGGTAGCTTGATGGGGATGGCATTGAATCTATAAATGACCTTGGGCAGTATGGCCATTTTCACGATATTGATTCTTCCTACCCATGAGCATGGAATGTTCTTCCATTTGTTTGTATCCTCTTTTATTTCATTGAGTAGTGGTTTGTAGTTCTCCTTGAAGAGGTCCTTCGCGTCCCTTGTAAGTTGGATTCCTAAGTATTTTATTCTCTTTGAAGCAATTGTGAATGGGAGTTCACTCATGATTTGGCTGTCTGTTATTGGTATATAAGAATGCTTGTGATTTTTGTACATTGATTTTGTATCCTGAGACTTTGCTGAAGTTGCTTATCATCTTAAGGAGATTTTGGGCTGAGACAATGGGGTTTTCTAGATATACAATCATGTCATCTGCAAACAGGGACAATTTGACTTCCTCTTTTCCTAATTGAATACCCTTGATTTCCTTCTCCTGCCTAATTGCCCTGGCCAGAACTTCCAACACTATGTTGAATAGGAGTGGTGAGAGAGGGCATCCCTGTCTTGTGCCAGTTTTCAAAGGGAATGTGTTTTGCTCTTCACCACCCAACTTCTTACTTCTGGTCCAGCCCTCCTCCTCCTCAAACCAAGCCTTTGTGCTCAAACCAAATGGTGCTGCCACTGCTCAAGGCTTTTGAAGACTGTGCTTCAAAATCAGGTTGGTTCTCAGCTTTTTCCACCATAGGCTTAGATTTTGGTTTCTTGCATTTGCCTCCTGTCCATCTGCTTTCTAATTTACAAAATGTTGTTCTTATCTCTTGTTTTGTCCACTCTGCCCTGATGAGTTCACCTTTCACTTTAAATCTCTTTGCTATAGTTTTTGTAGGGTTTCAGGAGGGAGCAAAATTAGACAAATGGGTTCAACATGCCATGTTATCTAGGAAGCTCTATTGTGTTTTTTCTACTCTATTATAGATATTTGTGTTAATTATGTGACGCATATAACTCAGGAATATGTAATAAAAATAATTATGGTACTTTCACAAATAACCACCTTAATCAGCTAAAGTGGTTTTATGTCAGATAAAAACCACAAAGTAATGACCAGAGGTTATGAATTTTAAAAGGAAAAAAGGGTTGAAAAACAGGGGAGGAAAGAAAAAGAATTTTAACTTGTGGATGATGTAAGTTCCAACAATTTTGTAGAATAAAAATGATTATCTAATACAAGAGCAGTCTTAAGAAGCTTATTATTGATTCATGTTATGAACAAAGAGGAAAAAGAGGAAACTCCAGGGAATAAAATTCTCCAAGTTTGGGAATTCTGCCTTTAGGGATATGCAGCTAATAACAGTCATGACATGAAGAGACCCTTCTCCAATGGTGAACTTCCTGGACTTGTCCCATGGTGGATGCCATGGGGATTGAGCTGGGGCTCAATGGTTCACTGAAATCAACAAGCTGTGTTTCTTTTTATTTCAATAGCTTTTGGGGTACAAGTGGATTTTGTTACATGAATTATATAGTGGTGAATTCTGAGATTTTAGTGCACCTGTCACCTGTGTAGTGTACATTGTACCTAATATGTAGTTTTTTATCCCTATCTCCCATCCCACCCTCCCTCTTCTGAGTCATTAAAGTCCATTATATCACTCTGTATGCCTTTGCATGCTCATAGCTTAGCTCTCACTTATAAGTGAGAGCATATGGTTTTTGCTTTTCCACTCCTGTGTTACTTCACTTAGAATAATGACCTCCAGCTCCATCCAAGTTGCTGCAAAATACATTATTTTGTTCCTTTTAATGGCTGAGTAGTATTCCATGGTGCATATATACCAGATTTTCTTTATCCACTCATTCGTTGATGGGCACTTAGGTTGGTTTCACATCTTTACAATTGTGAATTGTGCTGCTATAAACATATGTGTGCAAGTGTCTTTCTCATATAATGACATATTTCCCTTTGATAGATACCCAGCCATGGGAATCCTGGATTGAATGGTAGATCTACTTTTCACTCTTTAAGGAATCTCCATACTGTTTTCCATAGAGGTTGCACTAATGTACATTCCCACTAGCAGTGTATAAGTGTTCCCCTTTCCCCACATCCACACCAACATCTTTCGTTTTCTGACTTTTTAATAATAGCCCTTTTTTTTTTTTTTTTTTTTTTTTTTTTTGAGACAGAGTCTCACTCTGTCACCCAGGCTGGAGCACAATGACAGAATCTTGGATCACTGCAACCTCTGCTTCCCAGGTTCAAGTGATTCTCCTGCCTCAGCCTCCCAAGTAGCTGGGATTACAGGCATCTGCCACCACGCCTGGCTAACTTTTGTATTTTTAGTAGAGACAGGGTTTCCCCATGTTGGCCAGGCTAGTCTCGAATTCCTGACCTTCAGTGATCCACCAGCCTCGGACTCCCAAAGTGCTGGGATTACAGGAATGAGCCACCGCACCTGGCCTTATAATAGCCATTCTTACAGGAGTAAGGTGGTACCTCATTATGGTTTTAATTTGCATTTCCCTGATGCTTAGTGACATGGAGCATTTTTTCATGTTTTTTGGACATTTGTATATCTTATTTTGAGAAATGTCTATGTCCTTTGTCCACTTTTTAATGAGATTTTTTTTTCATCCTGATTTGTTTGAGTTTCTTGTAGGTTCTGGATATTAGTCAGACACATAGCTTACAAATATTTTCTCCCATTCTGTGGGTTGTCTGTTTATTCTGGTGATTATTTCTTTTGCTGTGCAGAAGCTTTTTAGTTTAATTAGGTCCCATTTATTTATTTTTGTGTTTGTTGCATTTGTTTTTGGGGTCTTAGTCATGAATTCTTTGCTTAGGCCAATGTCTAGAAATTTTTTCCAATGTTGTCTTCTAGGGTTTTTATAGTTTCAGCTCTTATTTCAGTCTTTGATCCATCTTGAGTCGATTTTTGTGTAAGGCAAGAGATAAAGATTCAGTTTCATTCTTCTATATGTGACTTGCCAGTTTTCCCAGCACTATTTATTAAACAGGGTGTCCATTCCCCAATGTATATTTTTGTATGCTTTGTGGAAGATCAGTTGGCTGTACATATTTGGTTTTATTTCTGGGTTCTCCACTCTGTTCCATTGGTCTACATGACTACTTTAATACCAGTACCATGCTGGTATAACTGGTAACTACAGCCTTGTAGTAGAATTTGAAGTCCAGCAACGTGATTCCTCCAGATTTGCTCTTTTTGCTTAGGATTGCTTTGGCTATGTGGGCTCTTTTTTGGTTCCATATGAATTTTAGGGTTGTTTTTTCTAATTCCATGAAAACGTGATATTTTGATGGTAATTTCATTGAATATGTAGATTGCTTTGGTAGTGTGGTCATTTTCACAATATTGAATCTTTCAATCCATGAACATGGGATGCGTTTCCATTCATTTGTGTCATCTATGATTTCTTTCAGTGATGTTTTGTAATTCTCCCTGTAGAGATATTTCACCTCTTTGGTTAAGTATATTCCTAAGTATTTTATTTTATTTTATTGCAGCTGTTGTAAAAGGGATTTAGTTTTTATTTTCATTCTCAGCTTGGTCGTTGTTGGTGAATAGCAGTGCTGCTGATTTGTACACATCAATTTTGTAACCCAAGACTTTACCAAACTCATTTATCAAATCTAAGAGTCTTTTTTGAGGAGTCTTTAGGATTTTATAGTTATACAATCATATCATCTGCAAACAGTGGTAGTTTGACTTCCTCTTTTCCAATTTGGATGCCCTTTATTTCTTTCTCTTGCCTAGTTACTCTGGCTAGGACTTCCAGAACTATGTTGAATAGGAGGGGTGAAAGTGGGTATTCTTGTCTTGTTCCTGTTCTCAGGGGGAATGCTTTCGACTTTTTCCCATTCACTATGACGTTGGCTGTGGGTTTATCATATATGGCTTCTACTATTTTGAGGTAGGACCCTTCTATGCTTAGTTTGTTGAGAGTTTTTATCTAAAGGGATGCTGTTTTTTTTTCAAATATGTTTTCTGCATCTATTGAGGTGATCATATGGTTTTTTGTTTTTAATTCTGTTTATGTGATATATCACATTTATTGACTTGCATATGTTAAACTATCCCTGCATCCCTGTGATGAAACTCGATCATGATGAATTCTCTTTGATGTGCTGTTGGATTCCGTTAGCTAGTATTTTGATGAGGATTTTTGCATCTGTGTTCATCAGGAAAATTGGTCTGTAGTTTTCCTTTTTTGTTGTGTCCTTTCCTGACTTTGGTATCAGGGTGATACTAGCTTTATTGAATGATTTAAGGAGGATTTCCTCTCTCTCAATCCTTTGGAGTAGTTTCAGTAGGATTGGTACCAATTCTTCTTTGAAAGTCCAGTAGAATTCAGCTGTGATTCCATCTGGTCCTGGGCTTTCTTTTGTTGGCAATTTTAAAATTACTAATTCAATCTCACTGCTTGTTGTTGGTCTGTTCAAGGTTTCTGTTTCTTCCTGATTTAATCTAGGAGGGTTGTATGTCCCTAGGAATTTATCAATTTCCTCTGCGTTTTCTAGTTTGTGTGCATGAAGTTGTCATAGTAGTCTTAAATGATCTTTTGTATTTCTATGGTGTTGGTTGTAATGTTTCTAGTTTCATTTCTAATTTAACTTAGTTGGATCTTCTTTCCTGTTTTCTTGGTTAATCTAGCTAGTGGTCTATAGATTTTGTTATTTTTTTTTCCAAAGAACCAGCAAGCGGTATTTTGCAACTGCATCTTCCCTTGCCCCAAAAGGCTTGGTCCCCTCTAAAAACTCTCAAATCTACCTGTCAATCAAAGAAAGTCCCCACAGTTCTCCTGCACAGGGTTTGTCCCATCAGAAGCAATAATTTAACTTTGGTTTGCTTTTGCATCTTTCTATTGGCTCTACTTTATCTTATGTATAAGATAAACTATGGCAATACTTGGAATTAAAATATTTTTATGACATGTTGGCTGACTGAGACAAATTAACTTTGACTCATTTTACATTTTAAACCAAAATATCTGTCTGATATTTGAGTAGGAGATACCATTTTCTCATACCACAGGCGCAAAGGTCACCAATTAAATGTTAAGACATGTCCTCATGTCCTATATATATGAGAACATGTACCCCTGTGGTTGGTTGGGGCTAGGGGTCTTCATAAAGGGTTTCTGACTTGGCCAAATACTGTTCATGCAACTCAATTTAGACCTGGTGTCCTGGCTTTACTTCTCAAACCAACTTGATCTTGATCTCCAAATGTAGATTCCCTTGTTCATTCTGCTGAGGCCTGAAGTCCCTGTGGGTTGATTTTGTTGCTGGTTTAGCCTATCCCTGACTCAATATTTGATAATTGAACCAGGTTTTTTGTTGGTTTGTTTGTTTGTTTTTGCGATGGAGTCTTGCTCTGTTGCCAGGCTGGAGTGCAGTGGCACGATCTCAGCTCACTGCAACCTCCACCTCCTGGGTTCAAGTGATTGTCCTGCCTCAGCTTCCTGGGTAGCTGGGATTACAGGGACGTGCCACCGTGCCCAGCTAATTTTTTTGTATTTTTAATAGAGACAGGGTTTCACCATGTTAGCCAGGATGGTCTTGATCTCCTGACCTCGTGATCTGCCTGCCTCAGCCTCACAAAGTGTAGGTGTGAGCCACTGCACCCAGCCAAACCAGGTTTTATGGGCTCACTCCTATTCTCTCCATCATGACCTCTGCTTTTCCACTCTTACATTGGAGGCTACAGATGAAATTGGAATCAAAGGGAAACCTTGAGATTACTCATATGGAAGTCAGGCTGCTACTGTATTCCAATGTGCTTCATTTGTAGGGGCCACTCCTATGGTTGGAGGTGCAGTATCATCCTGTATTTGTCAGGATTTTTGACTGTAGACAGCCGAATCCATGTTATCTAGTTGAAGCAGAGAATAATTCATTAAACAGTAGTAGGTACCTTGTAAGAATTTCTGGAAAGAAAAGAGAACTGGCCTTTGGAATCCAAAATCCCCAGAGCAGCTGTCCCAGGAAATCCAGGTGTCTTGTCCACTGCACTTGCAAGATCTGATCTCTCTCTCTGCAGAGCTATCATTCACATTTAGCATCTCTGCCTCCTAGTCTCAAGCACTATGTCTTCTTGGTGATAGCTAGGTCACATGCAGAAACTAGCTACAAGGGAGTCTTGGAGAATGTAGTTGTAGCATTCCAGCCTGCACAGTACAAGAAGGAAAATTGAAATGAAATTAGAAAAGGTGCTAAAATCTAAATGAAATTAGAAAGACAATTTACAGTATCTGCCAAACCCTAAAGGGAATGGGAATTCCCCATGTTACACAGCTGGGATGAAGGAGCTCCCACCCTTGGGCCTGGACTCTAAAAATTTAGACAAGAGGGTGTCCCTAGGTAAAGGAGGAAGAACAGTGTCTGGCCCAACGAGGCAGGCTGCAGTTAGATAAGGCGCCAGTGCAGCAGAAAATCCCATTACAATGGATTGGTACCTGGGGGCTCCTAAAATAGCCACACCTAGAAGTCACACATATGACTCTTTGTGGCAGTAGAGTGCAATTGTTAATAGCACAGACTCTGAAGCCAGACTGCTGGGTATGAATCCTAGTTCCTCTCTTTACTAGTTTTGCGACCTTGGGTTTTCTATATGTGTGTATGATATATTTTTTATATATTACATTATACTATAATGGTATATAATGGTTACTATAGTATATAATGATATATATGTTAATGTAAGTGTCAATTTGAGTGAGCCATGGGATATCCAGAGTAAACATTTTTTCAGGGTGGATCTGTGAGGGTGTTGCAGATGACAGCAGCATTTGAATTGGTGAACTTAGTAAAGATGATTGCCCTTCCCAGTGTGGGTGGGTGTCACCCCATCTGTTGAGGGCCTGAAGAAAATAAAACATGGAGTAAGGAGGAAGTTACCTCTTTTTCCTACCTCACTACTTGAGCTAGAACATGTCATCTCTTGCCCTCAGACTGGGACTTAGGTCATTGTCTCCCTGTCTTCAGACTTGGACTTAATTACACCACCTGCTTTCCTGAGTTTCCAGCTTACAGATGGTAGATTGTGGAAATTCTCAGTCTCCATAATCATGTGAGCCAATTCCTCATAATCTCTCTCCCTCTCTCTTTCTCTACACACACACACACACACACACACACACACACACACACTCCCCTTCCATTGGTTCTGTTTCTCTGGAGAACATGAATATAGTACCGTGTGTGTGTTTATTTGTGTGCATGTGTGTGTTTGTGTGTGTGTGTATTTTCTCCTTTCACTTACTCCCAAGTCTTTGTAGGTCCAACTTCACCTGGAGCTGTGTCTATATCCATGCCAGCGTGGTGATGGTGATGAGAAGAAAGGGAGAAGTAGCACTCCCCATACGAGATTCTCCTTCTTCTACTAAGCTTGGAAGTTCAAGGTGTTCTTTTATTAGGCAGGCAAATAACATTCATTACAGAGAGAATTTCTCTGCATGGGGAACAATGCAAGAATGCAGAGGAATTGTAAAAGGTTCCCTTAATGAAATAAGCTCTTGTAATATAATTACAGGTTAAAAGATTATGACAGGCTGTGTCAGCTATCTATTACTATGTAACAAATCACCCCAAAACTTAGTGTCTTAAAACAGCAACAGTTTATCATTTCTCATACTTCTGTGAGTTGGCTGGGCAATTTCTCTGCTGGTTTAGCCTGTGCTTTCTTAAGTAGCTCCATGCAGATGGATGATTATCCGGCTGGAGGGCTCAGATGGCCTCATTCACATGTCTGGCAGTTGGTGCTGGCTGAAGTGCCTCGATATTTCTCCAGGTGGCTTTCCAGTCTCCTGTAGACCAGATTAGCTTCCTTACATGGCAGTTCTGAGCAGTGTTCCAAGAGGTGAAAGCAGCACTTTCGAGGCTACTTGATACCTAGGCTCAGGAACTCAAACAACCTCACTTCTATCACATTCTATTGATCAAAGCAAACAAAGTCAGCCAAAATTCAAGGGGGTGGAGAAATGGACACCACCTCTGGATGGGATGTGAAGCAAAGACATATTATAAAGAGGAGTGCATAACTGGAATTGGGAGGCAAGGGAGGGGATTTGGGGTCATTAAACAATCTACCACATGGGCAAATTCAGAGCTAATACAATTAAACATTCAGTGATTGCTATGGTCTGAATGTGTCCCCCCAAAATTCATATATTGAAACTTAATCACCAATGTGATAATATTAAGAGGTGGGGCCTTTAAGAGGTGATAAGTCATGAGGGCAGCCCTCTCTTGAGTAGGATAAATGACCTTATAAAAGAGGTGCAGGGAGTACTGACCTTATAAAAGAGGTGCAGGGAGTACAAGGGGAAGATGGACTTAAGGTGGAGAGTTTAATAGTTTTTCTGTTTGTTTCTTTTCCTTGGGATCAAATTTGTCATCTATTTAATATAACTTGTTATAAGATATTTTTTGTAAGCCTCATGGTAACTGCAAGTAAAAACCTATAATAGATACACTGAAAATAAAAGGCAAGAAATGAAAACACGCTACCAGGAAAATCACCTAATCACAAGGGAAGAAAGGAGGAAAGGAGTTACAAATCAGCCAAAATACAAGTGACAAAATGGCAGTAGTAAATCCTTACCTAACAATAATAGCACTGAATGTAAATAAATAAATTTCTCCAATCAAAAGACATAGAGTGGCTGAATGGATAAAGAAACAAGACCAAACTACATGCTGCCTACAAGAAACTTACTTCACCTATGAAGACACACATAGATTGAAAATGAAGGGATGGAAAAAGATATTCCATGAAAATGGAAACAAAAAAAGAGCAGAAGTGGCTAAACTCATAGAAGATAAAGTAGACTTCAAGTCAAAAACCATAAAAAGAGGCAAAGAAGGTCACTATATAATGATATATGGGTCAATTCAGTAAGTGGGCATAACAATTCTATACACACACACATACACACACATACAATACTGGAACATCCAAATACATAAGGCAAATATTAATAGAGCTAAAGGGAGAGATAGACTGTAATACAATAATAGTAGGGGACTTCAACATCTCACTTTTAGTAATGAACAGATCATCCAGACAGAAAATTAGCAAAGAAATATCAGAGTTAAACTACACTCTAGACCAAATGGACCTAAGTGATGTTTACAGAACATTTCATCCAAGTGCTGCAGAATATACAATCTTCTTATGAGCACATGGAACATTCTCCAGGATAGATCATATGTTAGGCCACAAAACAAGTCTCAACAAATTCAAAACACTTGAGATCATATCATGAATCTCTTTTGACCACAATGGAAAAAAACTGGATATCAGTAACAAGACAAACTTTGGAAGCTATAAAAACACATGGAAATTAAACAACATGCTCCTGAACAATCAATGGGTCAATGAAGAAATTAAGAAGGAAATTAAAAAATTTCTTGAAACAAATGAAATGGAAACACAACATACCAAAACCTATAGGATACAGCAAAAGCATCTCTAAGAGGGAAGTTTTTATCAATAAATGCCTAGTAGAAGGTAGAAAGGCTCAAATAAACAACCTAATAATGCATCTTAAAGCACTAGAAAAGCAAGAACAAACCAAATCCAAAAGTCGGTTTTTTGAAAAGATAAAATTGACAAACACTTAACTAGACTTAAAAAAAAGAAAAAAAAGAGAAGACCCAAATAAAATCAGAAATTAAAAAGGAGAAATTACAACTGATATACAGAAATACAAAGAATTCTAGAGACTATTATGAACAACTATATGCCAACAAGTTGGAAACCCTAGAAGAAATGGATAAATTCCTGGACATATATGACCTACCAAGACTGAATTGTGAAGGAATGGAAAACCTGAACAGACCAATAACAAATAACAACAGAAGCAGTAACAAATAGTCTCCTATCAAAGAGAAGCCCAATACCTGATAGCTTCATGACTGAATTCCACCAAATATTTAAAGAATATCTAATATAAATTCTGCTTAAGCTATTCCAAAGAATTGAATAGCAGAGAATACTTCCAAACTCATTCTATAAGGCCAGCGTTATCCTGATATCAAAACCAGACAAAGACATAACCAAAAAAGAAAACTAGGGACAATATTCCTCACGAACAGAGATGGAAAAACACTCGACCAGATACTAGCAAACCAAATTCAACAAGACATTTAAAAGATCATTCACTGTGATCAAGTGGGATTCATCCCAGGGATGCAAGAATGGTTCAACATATGTAAATCAATAAATGTAATACAGTTACAGAATCAAGGACAAAACCCTATGATCATTTCATTAGATGCAGAAGCAGCATTCAATACAATTCAACATTACTTCATGATAAAAATTCTCAACAAACTGGGTATGGAAGGAACATACCTTAAAACAATGAAGGCCATTACTGAAAAACTCTCAGCTAGCAGCACACTGAATGGGGAAAAAGCGAAAGCCCTTCCTAGGCAAGCATGCCTACTTTCACCACTTTTATTCAACATAGTGCTATAAGTCCTAGACAGAGCAATTAGGCAAGAGAAATAAAGGGCATCCAAATTGGAAAAGAAAAATTCAAATTATCTTTGTTTGCAGATGACATGATCTTATATTTAGAAATATCTAAAGACTCCACTCAGTAAGTTTTAGAGCTGATAAAGAAATTCAGGCCAGGCATGGTGGCTCATGACTGTAATCCCAGCACTTTGGGAGGCCAAGGTAGGGGGATCACTTGAGATCAGTAGTTCCAGACCAGCCTGGCCAACATGGGGAAACCCCATCTCTACTAAAAATACAAAAATTAGCTGGGCGTGGTGGTGGGTGCCTGTAATCCCAGCTTCTCTGGAGAATTGCTTGAACCTGGGAGGTGGAGGTTGCAGTGAGCCAAGGTCTCACCACTGCACTCCAGCCTGGGTGACAGGGTGAGACTCTGTCAATCCCAGCTTCTCTGGAAACTGAAGCAGGAGAATCGCTTGAACCCAGGAGGTGGAGGTTGCAGTTAACCAATACTGTGCCACTGCACTCCAACCTGGGTGGCAGAGACTCTGTCTCAAAAAAACAACAACAAAAAAAGAAATTGAGTAAAGTTTCAGGATACAAAATCAACATACAAAAATCAGTAGCATTTATGTACACCAACAGTGTATATAAGTCAAAAGAAAGCAATGAAGAAAGCAACCCCATTTACAATAGCTACAAAAAATACCTATGAATAAATTAAACCAAAGAAGTAAAAGATATCTGTAAGGAAAACTATAAAATACTGATGAAAAAATTGAAAAGAACACAATACAATGGAAAGATATTCCATGCTCATGGGTTGAAAGAATTAATATTGTTAAAATGTCTATACTACCTAAAGCAATCTACACATTCAATGCAATCCATATCAAAATATCAATGACATTCTTCACAGAAATAGAAAAAAAATTCTAAAATTCATATAGAACCACAAAAGACCTCAAATAGCCAGAGCAATCATAAGCAAAGAGAGCAAAGCTGGAGGCATCACACTACCTGACTTCAAAATATACTACCATAGTAATTGTGATGGTTAATGTTAAGTGTCAACTTGATTGAAGGATGCAAAGTATTGTTCCTGGGTGTGTCTGTGAGGGTGTTGCCAAAGGAGATTAACATTTGAGTCAGTGGACTGGGAGAGGCCGACCCACCCTCAATCTGAGTGGGCAGCATGTGATCAGCTGCCAGCGTGGCTACAGTAAAGCAGACTTGCTGAGTCTTCCAGGCTTCATCTTTCTCCTGTGCTGGATGCTTCCTGCCCCCAAATATCAGACTCCAACTTCTTCAGCTTTTAGATTCTTGGACTTATACCAGTGGTTTGTCAGGGACTCTCCCACCTTTGGCCACAGACTGAAGGTTGCACTGTCAGCTTCCCTTCTTTTGAGGTTTTGGGACTTGGACTGGGCCACTACTGGCTTCCTTGCTCCTCATCTTGCAGACAGCTTATCATGAGACTTTACTTTGTGATTGTGTGAGTAAATTCTCCTTAATAAACTCCCTTTCATATATACCTATATCCTATTAGTTCTATCCCTCTAGAGAACCCTAATACAGTAATCAAACAGCATGGTTCTGGCATAAAAGCAGATATATAGACCGACAGAACAGAATAGAGAGCCCAGAAATAAATTTACACATTAACAGCCAACTGATTTTTGACAAAGAACATACATTAGGGAAAGAACAGGTTATTTAATAAATGGTGCTGGGAAACTGGAAAACCATATGCAGAAGAATGACACTAGATCCTTATCTCTCACCTTCTACAAAAATCAAATCAAAATGGATTAAAGACTTAAATGTAAGACCCCAAACCATAAAACTATAGATTAAAACATTGGAGAAATGCTTTAGGACATTAGCCTGGGCAAAGATGTTTTGGATAAGACCCCAAAAACACAGGCAACAAAAGCAAAAATAGACAAATGGGATCACATCAAGCTAAAAAGCTTCTGTACATCAAAGGACATAGCAAAATGAAGAGACAATCTATAGAATGAGAGAAAATATTTGCAAACTATCCATTCAACAAGGGATTAATAACCTGAATATTTAAGGAAACCAAACAACTGAATAGCAAAAAACAAACCCAAGTAATCTAATTTTAAAATGGGCAACAGATTTGAACAGACATTTCTCAAAAGAAAATATACAAATGACCAACAAGCATATGAAACAATGCTCAGCATCACTAGTCATCAGGGCAATGCAAATTAAAACCACAATGATATATAATCTCACCCCAGTTAAAATGGCCATTACCAAAAGGAAAATAACAGCTGCTGGTGAGGATGCAGAAAGAAGGGAATGCTCATACATTCCTGGTGGGAATGTAAACTAGCACAGCCTCTACGGAAAATAGAATGGAGATTCCTCAAAAAACTGAAAATAGAGCTACCATATGATCCAGCAATCCCACTGCTGGGTATACATCCAAAAGAAAGGAAATCAGTATATCAAATAGATATTTGCACTCCCATATTTATTATAGCACTATTCATAATAGCAAAGATGGAAAAACCTAAGTGTTCATCAATGGACAAATGGTTAAAAATGTGTATATATACACAATGGAATATTATTCAGCCATAAAAAGAATGAAATCCTGTCATTTGCAGCCACATAGATGGAACTGAAGGACATTGTTAATTGAAATAAGCTGCTGGGCACAGAAAGACAAGTATCATCGCACATTCTGACTCATATGCACGAGCTAAAAAAATTGATCTCATAATAGTTTCACATATTTATAGGGTACATACAATGTGTAATGATCAAATCAGAGTAATTGGGATACCTATCACCTGAAATATTTGTCATTTCTTTGTATTGGGAACATTCCAAATCTTCTCTTCTATTTTGAAATATACAATAAATTATTGTCAATTACAGTCATGCTGTTCTCTTGGACATTAGGACTTACTCCTTCTATCTAACTGTATGTTCGTACTCATTAACCTACCCCTTTCCATCTCCCCCTACCCACCTCCCACCCCTCCCACCCTCTGGTAATCACCATTCTATACGTTAATTCCATGAGATCAATTTTACACTACTACTTTAGAATTCAGTTCAGAAAAATTGAAAAACTATTTCTGCAATAGTTTTAGTTGAAGGCAGGAATGTTTAGTACCCTCTCGGTGATAGAGGTAATAACCTCCTTCTTTTTTAAACTGTGGCTTAAAACTCATAACAAAATATCACCTTTATAAAGCTCTTTCCAGCCCCAAGGGTCTGGAATTCCAGGGTTTCTGTCAAGCCTGAAGGGACAGTAGGGCTTTATCGGATTCTGTTATTGAAAACTTTAGTTTTCGAGTTCCTCTGGCATGTTTCCTCATTGAATGGAAAATGTAGAGGATTTTCAGAATTCAAATGGATTTATGATGTGCTCTTGGTAGAAAGGGAGGTCGAAATCCTCCTTTGCTATTTAAAAACTTTCATTTGTGCTTATGCTTGAAAACAGGCTGACTTTGGCCCACCACTGCTGGGCAGTTCTCTGCAGGCAGCTGGAGGCCGCAGAAGTCCCTGCGAAGAGAAGTGGAGAAGTGGCCCGGTACCCCTTCAGATGCCCAGGGAGGGAGGATTGCTGCCTAGTGACAGAGCCAGCTCTGTGTTGAGTTATTTCACTTCCCTGGACCTCAGCATTCTTATCTGTTAAGTGAGAGGCACTGGACTAACGTTCTTCCTGTTCTGATATCCTTAGAAGGAGGGTGGATAGGGATCACTGCCACATTCCTCCCTGGGCCTGGCTGGCTGCAGCAGCTGCCCTGCGCAAAGCAGGGCAGAGGAGACACCCCATAGTTTACCAGGGGCTGGTGTTGCCTGAGAGCAGGTGGGGGACATAGGTGAGTGAATCTCCACACCCTTCTCCACCAAGGCTGGGATTCTTTTCACTTCTCCCTGCTACATTTTCAAATTCAATTTTTAGTTCCTGCCTGTGAAAACTACTGTTTGGTGTTTACAAGATTTGGAAATCTTTTCTTTTGAACAATTTTGTTGTTGCAGGAGAGATGATACTTAAAATTTTTTCAATTCTGTAAATTTTCTTACATTTTTCAAAAGCCTGTTTTAATTTTCATTTAATTTGTTAATTAAAAATTTTTTTAAGAGATAGGGCCTCAGTATTTTGTCTAGGCTGGTCTCAAACTCCTGGCCTCAAACATTTCTCCCACCTCAGCCTCCATCATCCCTGGGATTATAGGTGTGTGCCACCACACCTGACTCAAAAACATGTTTTAGGCTGGGTGTGGTGGCTCATGTCTGTAATCCCAGCACTTAGGAAAATCAAGTTGAGAGGATCACTTGAGGCCAGGAGTTCAAGACCAGCCTAGTCAACAGAGTAAGACCCCTGTCTCTACAATTTAAAAAAAACAACAAAAAAAGCCAGGAATGGTGGCACTCGCCTGTAGTCCCAACTCACACCACTGCATTCCAGTTTGGGTGACAGAGTGAGACCCCATTTCTGAAAAAAATATACCCAAACCTTCAAACTCATAAATCACGCATCATCATGAAAGACATCCCAGAGCATTATGTTAATTGAATTCAATAAAAAAATGCAAAATTGGATGAACAGAATAACCAAAACACTGAAAGGAAAAACACCAAAACATTAACAGTATTTACTTTGGGGGACTGGGACTTTGAAAATTTTCTCCCTTTAGTTTCCTGAATTTTAACATTTTTATTTATTTAAAAAAAGTTACATATAGGAAAAATAAATATGATCAAAAATATTTGTTATGATCATCCCATACCTTGAACTACATCTTTAAGGATCAATTAAGAATTTTGTTTTCACTCCTAAAATAATACATTAGCTTATGTGTATAGATTGATGTAAAAAGAGTGGCTTGCAGTTCATCTTATATTTGACTCTAATTTTATGGCCATGGATTAGCCCTGTGATAGTGAATACAGGCTAGATTTACAATACCAGTGTCTTTTCTCTCCCACAAAAGCATATTAAACTGCCACTCTAGTGCCCGGGCGACCTCAACCTGAAAGCTCAGTAGCCTTTAGATCTATCCTCAAATATGAAAAAACAAACAAGCAAGCAACAACAAAACACAGAACAAGAAGAGAAGGAATGTTTTGTTGCAATTTCAAATATGTACTCTCAGCTTGCTTTCTTTGAGCCATGCTCTTGGCCAGAAATCCTAGGAGTGACTAACTTATCAGTTGATGGAGGAAAGATATTCAAGGAGAAATCCATACAGACACTGTTAGCCAGTGGCCAGCGCCAAACACACAAAATGATAAGAATGTCAATGTTTAAAAGGGCTGGGACTTTTTGAAACAGAGAAGTATATGGACTTTGTCAATGTGATGTTTTAACGAGGAGATAGATACCGCCATTTTGCTTTGCCAAACTTTTTTCTAGGGGCAGGGATATTTGTTTCCGAGGATACTAATTGTACCTCAAGTTGCAGTCAAGAAAAATGTTTTCCTAGAATACTGTTGCTATCACAGCTGGGCTCAGAATTGGATATTTTTGTAAAACAATAATACTGGAAGTATTTTACTATCACATAAAAATATTAATAATTTGAGCTTTCCTAAATTTCCAACTTGTAAAGAAAAATCATTCAGATAATTTAACAAACGACATAGGAGTGTTCAAAGTGAAATTTCTCTCCTCTACAATGATAGGGTTTTCTCAACACAATAAGTCATTAACAATATAACAGAATCAATTTATATTTTACCTTTTAAGTTAAACATAATATATAGCATGATTCAGTCCCAGAAACATGTTCTGAAGTAGATAAATCTGCTCATAGTAACTTCACAAATGTTCCTTTGACTTTCAATTTATTATTTCAACTGTCTCTGGTGAGGGCATTTCATATGCTTATAAATCTCTTCAGTTTCTTTTTGTGTTTTAGTGCTTCATGTTAATGGACTCCGTAACTGTTACATAAAGTACATCTATCAGCAAAGGTTTAGGAACAAACATTTATATCAAGACTGTTTAAAAGTTGGCAGCCTTGGTGAATAGTAAATAACAGTGAATAGGACAGAACATAAATACACAGATCAATTTAATAACAGATTGTCTCCAAAGAATTAGAAACAGTGTTGCCTGAAGTGTCAAGGAAGACACATCTAGCTCTCAGATCAATGCAGCATGAAGTAGGAATCATCAGGGTTTTACAGCATGAGACTTTTGTTCTTTTGCATAAATAAATTTTCCTTAATTTTTGGAATATAATCAATGTGTAATCAATCTCCTATTTCACCAGTTGCAAGAGCCATATTTACTTGCTCTCTAATTCTCGCCACTTCCTAATTATCATGCTCCAGTGCAACTGTGCTTCCATGTTCTCTAAATTAACCATTTTTGACCAGTTAAGTTAGATATTTGCGAAATCTCCATCACACCTGAACTTCACAGATGCAGACACATTGAGGTTTTCGATGAACTTCAACTCCTCAGTTTTATCAGTTTCCAACAATACCTCCCTCTCGGGATTATAGAGGATATTGTACACAAGATGCCTTGCTTAGTATTTCCCTTCTGCAATCTTTCTCCGTGGGCTGAACCCATTCCTTTACATAGTTTTTAAACCCTTCTCATGTACATATCCTACCTTTGAAATTCCTTGAGGGCACCTTTGGTTTTGTACCCCAGTGCCCAGCCTGGGTAAGTATCAATGCTGCTGCTTCTCTTCTGGCTGACTGCTGAAGGAACTCAGGGAGGGTGAGAACCGAGTGTCTTAATGATACCTGTCATTAACAGTGCTAGTTGGTTTTGTCCAGGTTGGCAAATAAAAGCAAGATTCGTTTTTAATCCCTTGAAGATTTTGTCACTGAAAGTTTGGCAGGGGCAGGTAGTAAAGGAGCAGAACATTTGCCTAAATGATTAGCTCCAGAAAAAGATGCTAGGCACATCAAAGACAAGAACAGTATGAGAGCCCCAGTAACGTCAGCCCTGATCTCGGGTTCTAGCTAGGAGACCCCAGTGCCTCCTGGATGATCTCAGGTGACTGCACACTTCCCTCATTCTGACATTTAAAGGAAATTTCCCAAGCAGAATTCATCATTCAAATAAATAGCTAGTAATTAACAAGGGTTTCGGCATTTACTTGCTAAAAGTGAATGTAATTTAACAAAGGCATTTGTGCCAGTTCCATCTTAGTTTGAGAGGAAGGTAATATTTGACTTAACTAAGATGGTATTTACATAGATGAGGGATGAAATTGATACAGCGGACAAAAAATAAAGAAAGGGTATTATAAAAGACATTAACATGCAGCTTTGAGAGCCACATTTATTTTACAAGTAGCACAAATCTAAAACTTGCTTCTAATAAGCTAGGGGAAAAACACTAAATGTGACAAAACTGTACCCTTTGGTACTCATAAATGATTAATAAATGAAACACAAACAGTCTGTGATGGATCAAAACTACAACAAAAGAAGCAAGCTACAAAAATGTTATACTGCCATTGTTTATTTTAGTATTACAAAAGATAACTGCTAGCAGATTAGCTAATCTTCTTATAATTCATCCATACACTGTTTGGATTTCATGTCATAGTCTTACATTTTATTTATAATTTTAATTGTACAATTTTACAGTATATTACTTCAAATGTCTTGTGCATGTAAAAGACAGTATACAGAAATATGCATAAATGAAAGTAATTGGGCTGGGCGCGGTGGCTCACGCCTGTAATCCCAGCACTTTGGGAGGCCAAAGCAGGTGAATCATCTGAGGTCAGGCATTCAAGATCAGCCTGGCCAACATGGCGAAACCCCGTCTCTACTAAAAATACAAAAATTAGCCCGGTGTGGTGGGAGGTACCTGTAATCGCAGCTACTTGGGAGGCTGAGGCAGGAGAATCACTTGAACCTGGGAGGCAGAGGTTGAAGTGAGCCGAGATCTGCCATTGCACTCCAGGCCTCCAGGCATGGGGTGACAGAGTGAGACTCTGTCTCCAAAAAAAAAAAAAAAGAAAAGAAAAAAAGAAAGAAAGTAATTGTACGAGGGTAGTGAGATTGATTATAACTGACTTTTCAAGAGTTAATGACTGGGAATTTTCTAAACTTGGTAAAAAGTCAGAAATCCTGAGTCCCAAGTAGGATAAGTAAAAAGAAATCTACATTTAAGCAAATTCTAATAAAACTGCTTTAAAATCAAAATATAGAGAGATAAATGTTAAAATCATTCAGATTTTAAAAAACAAATCACTTTCAAAGGAGCAACAATTAGACTAATAGTGGATTTTCCAACAGAAATAATGGAAGCTAGAAGTCAAAGGAAGTAACATATTGATACTACAGAAATAAAATAGTTTTATACTGGGCAAAAATTCCTTCAGGAATAAAGTCAAGTAAAGACAATTGCAGGCAAATAAAAATAAAATAATTTGTCACCAGCAGACTAGCAGTTAAGGAATACCAAATGTATTTCTTCAGGCAGAAAGAAAATGACCACATAAATAAAGTCTGAAATGCAAGAAGTAATGAAGAGCAATGAAAATGTAAATATGTGGATATATCTAAGTGTATATAACTTTATTAAACAATAATAATTGTGTGTCATGGGGGTAAAATAAAATACACGACAACAAAGGCATAAAATTCTTAAGAAGGGAAAAGGAGGTAAGTTTCCTGAGCTTTTTGCATTACCCAGAAAGAGAGCAAAGGTAACAAGTAACAGTAGGCCTTAAGGAATCAAGAATATATACTGTAATCTCTAGTATAACTACTGAAAGAATCATAAAAGAATGTATAACAGACCAATCCAGTAGAGGGAGAATTAATATCAGACTTTAAGGCAAAACACATTATTAGAAATAAAGAATGATACTACATAGTGATAAGATAATTTAATTAATCAAAAGATAATTTTAGATGTGTTTGCATTCAACAGAGTCTCAAAAATATATAAAGAAACATATAAAGAAAAAATTTACAGACCTACAAGGAGAAATAGACAAACTAGAGTCATGATGAAATTGATTTTTAACACACTTCTCTCAGTAACTCTTATAATAAGCAGATAAAAGGATAGAGATATGAATTGATCTAATGAACACATATGTAGAATACTATATCTAATGAGGGCAGAATCAAATAAATTGTTCAGATCCTATGTGATAATGCAAGTCTCTACATATTTTAAAACAATGAAATAATATAGCATATGTTCTCTGACCACAATACAACTAAGTTAGGAATCACTAACAAAAGGATTTTTTAAAAATCATGTTTGGAAATAAAATACTATACCTTTATATAACACATGGGTCAAAAAAGAAATAAAAATGTAAGTTAGAAAATATTTTCAAAGAATAATGAAAATATGACATATCAAAACTTTCAAGAAGTGCAAGGGGAATTTTATCATTTTAACTGTATACAGAGTATTATATAAAAAAGGAAGGGCTTTAAAAATTGATGAGTTAAGAGTCTATCCAAGAAGACAGAAAAATAACAGTAAACTAAACTCAAAGAAAGCAGAGGGAAGGAAATAATAAAGTTAGAACATAAATTAATAAGATGAAATATATTGGATTCATCAGCTTCCTTGGTGAAACTGTTCAAGGAAAACAAGAAAAGAAACAACCAGTGTCAGGAATGAAAAAGAAGACATTACTACAGGTCCCACAGACCTACAAAATCATTTAAAAATGTTTTAAACAACTTTATAAAACAATATTTTAAAATATAAATAAAATGGATATATTCCTTGAAAAATACTTCAAGTAAAGGAACAAAATAGAGAATTTGAATAATCCTTCAACTATTTAAAAAATTAAATATATAATTTAGAATGTTACAATAAAGAAAACTCCAGGCTCAGATGGCTTCTAAGAAACATTCAAGGAAGAAATGGTAATCTTACACAAACCCTTTAAGAGTAGGGGAAAAACAGCTACCATTTGCCAACTCATATTAAGAGGCCAGAACAACTCTAATATAAAAACTAAGAGGAAACTCCAATAAAGGAAAATTTCAGGCTAGTCTCATTCAAGAATTTAGATGCAAATATCCTGAAAATAAGATTAACAGATTTACCCACTAACACTGAAATGACATGTGGGTGACGAACTCAGTCTCAGCTGGACAGCCAGAGCCACATTTTGCCCGCTCTTTTTTTTTTCCTGAACTTCAGAAGATAGTCTATATTCAGTTTTTGCCAACTTTGTTAATAAACTGATATTATCAAACCACATCTAGTAATATATAAAAAGGATAATCCATGTTGGACACATTCCAGAATGTAAGCTTGGGTTAAGATTTGAAAATCAACGCAATTCATCACATTAACAGAGTAAGAGAATCACATAATTATTTAAATTGATTTCAATAGATGATGTTAATAAAATTTAAATCAAATATATGCTAAAAACTCTTAGCAAACTAGGACTAGAAAGGAATTTTCTGAATCTGAAAAAAGATATCCCCCAAAAGGACCTTCAGCAAATATCATGCTTAATGGTGAAACATTGAAGCTTTCCCTCTGACACTGGGGCGAAGACAAGGTGTATGAGCCCCCTAGGGCTGCTGTAACAAAGTACCACAAACTGGGTGACTTCAAACAAGAGAAATGCATTGTCTCACAGTTCTGGAAACTACCAGCTGAGATCAAGGTGTTGGCAAGGCCACGCTGTCTTTGAAGGCTCTAGGGGTGAATCCTTCCTTGCCTCTTCCTAGCTTCTGGGGATTGCCAGCAATCTTTGGCATCCCTTGTCTTGTAGATACAGCACTCCAATCTCTGCCTCCATCCTCATATGGTGTTCTCTGTGCGTGTGTCTGTGTCTGTTCTCTTTTTATGAGGACACAAGTCATATTAGAGTAGGGCAAACCCTACTCCAGTATGACTTCATCTTAACTTCATTACGTCTGCAAAGGCAGTCCAAATAAGGTCACATTCACAGATACCAGGGTTTAGGACTTCAATATATCTTTTTGGAGGATAATTCAGTCTACAATACAAGGACTCCCACTGTTGCCACTTCCTTTTGTACTGCAGATCCCAGCCAGTGTAAAAAGGCCAAAAAAGAAATACAAAATGTAAAGATTAGAAAAGAAGAAATAAAACTGTCATTATTCATGGATGACATAATTGTCTATGGAGAAAATCCTAAACAATTCACAGATAAATTATTAGAATATGTTTAACAAGGTTGGTATATACAAAGTTAATATATAAAATTAATTTTACTACAATACATGACAATAGTATTAAAAAACACTTAGAAATCAAACTAATAAAATACATGTAAGACCTCTGGGCAGAAAGCTATAAAATCTTATTGAGAGGAACCAAAGAAGACTTAAATATGCTATGTTCATGAATTAGAGGACTCAATATTGTAAATTTGCCAAGTCTTAATTGGTCTACAGATGCAGTGCAATCCCCATCAAAATCTCAGTGTGTGGAAACTGACAGGCTGATTTTCAAGTTATATGGACATGGAAAAGCTCAAGAACAGCCAAGAATTTGTTAAACAAAGCTAAGAGGGTATGTATTACTGAATATGAAGAGTTATTATAAAGCTATTTTAATGAAGACAATGTAGTATTGGCACAAAGACAGACAAATAGGCCAATGGGACAGATAGGGTGCCCACAAACACACCTATGCATACATGGGCACTTGCTCTATGACAGAAGAACACTATGGAGCGGTGAGTTAAAGGGGAGAATTTTCAATAAACTGTACTGAAATAAATGAATATTCTTATGAAAAAAATGAATTTGCTTCATGCTTTGTATTAGCCACCAAAATAGTTATATGCAAAAATATAGATGAATTTCCCAAAAATTTAAGCAAAAGAAATACATACGGTAATACCTTATTCAAATAAAATTAAAACAAAATTATAGTACAAGAAAAGTCAGGATTGCAGTTAATTTGGGCAGAAAAAAGTGTTCGTAACTGGCAGAGGGTATAAGAGGAGTTTCTAGGGAGCTGGGAAAGATTTCATTTTTTGCCTAGAGGGTGAGTTGGTGGTAGCATAAAAAGTAGTTGGACACATTCATTCATTCAACAAATAGTCATTGAGAAATCACTATATATCAGGCATTGCACTAGATCTGGGTCATCAAAGGGGAATAAATATAGGCCTGATCCCTGCCCTGGCCGTGCTTACCTCTGATAGCAGACAGACAAAAACAATTAACGAACACAGATAAATATATACAATCACCTCACAGTCACCTCGTACGGTAAGTGCTCTGAGACATACCCTTGTCTTGCTACACAAGGGGGACTCTTTCCTTATTGGGGGTGGGGATGAAGAGGAAAGCCATTAGGTCTTTGACTGGACTGAATAATAAAAATAGTTCAGAATTGCATTTCTCCTTTTCCTCACCCCAAAAAAGTAGTGGTTACTCCTTTTATCTCTAATGGTTCCAATGTCATTTTAGATCTACACTTAGGTACACCTAGGAATCCCATCTGACATTTAGAAATTCCATCTGTTAGTCCGAGGAAAATCTTGGCTTGAAAGTAATGGCACCAGCCCCTTAAAGTGGCACCTATGTGCGAATACCACTAATTTTTAGTTAATTTTAGGGCTGTTACTCTAAAATAAAAAAGTTATTTTGAAATTCTAATTCAAAAAGCAATGAGTTTTAAAATAACCCTTTCCATGTTATAAAATACTTATATATGCTCATTGTAGAACATCTGGGAAATCAGAAAACCGTAAAAAAAATTTTTTTTAAACCCTCAAAAATCCGTAATTCTATCAATAGCTATCAATTCTATCTACAGCTACTGTAAACGTTGTGCTATATCTCTTTCAATATTTAAATGCCTTGATATATCTATTTTCACGGTTGAGATCAGAATTTCTATGTGGTTTTGCAACCCGAATTTTCCATTTAAAAAATATAATAACTTATTTCCCCAGTCATTAATCTTCCTAAACATAATTTTTAAGTTTGTGAAAATTCCATCCTACAGATACACCTAAAAGTCAGTTTATTTACTTTGTTTCCCCAGGAAAGAATCCTACATGACCATGGTTCTGGGCCCGTGTAAGTGCTGCCTTGTGAACAGTGTAGATAAGATCACAGAATCATCCTCCAAATAAAGTACTTAAAGCCAATGTAAAAGTTTTTCGAAGGCAAAGAGGCACTGTGAATTCAGCATTTTCCAATGTTCCCTAGACGTGAATCATCTCAGAGAGGCCATTATTCGAGTGCAACAGGGCTCCACGCGTCCAGCGGTGTCAAAAGTTCTGCTAAGCGCCCAAAATCTAGCAAAAGGTTCCGATGGGCCATTGGAACTCGGCGGCCGCGGCGGAGGCTGCTCCCAAGGCGGCAGCAATCAGACCTAGACCGGCCGCAGAGTTCCCAGTCCCGCGGAGCGCTAGCTGCCGGGCGGACGCGGAAGTCCGAGAGCCCTGGTCTTCCCGTCCAGGTTTAACCCGCGCCTACGCGGTAAATTCCAGGAGGTGCTCCCAGCCTAGCCCGTTGCGCCCGGCTCTGCGCCTGGGCAACCCGGGCTCCCTCCAGTCCCTGGCGCTCTCCGCACCCGCCACCTTAGGCACGGCGGCCGAGCGCTGGCTGCGCCCTCTGGGCGCGCTCCCCCGAATCCGAAGTTCGCGTCGCAAGTCTGAACTTGGGAGGAACGCGCCCCGGGTCCCCGCCCTTCCCGGACTGCCCGATCCCCATCCCCCGCAACCGGGAGCGCGCAGGCGCAGCCGGCCGGGAGTCCCGTCAGCGGTCCCGGAGCCTGTGTCGCGCCCGTGCCGGTAGCGCCGCTGCCACCGCTCACCATGGGCCCGGGTCCTCGGCTGCTACTACCTCTCGTCCTTTGCGTGGGGCTCGGCGCGCTTGTGTCTTCTTCGGGGGCCGAGGGCTTCCGCAAGCGAGGCCCCTCGGTGACGGCCAAGGTGACCCAGAGCGGCGGGCAGCAACTTCCCCTGTTGCGGGCGGGGCCCTGGGGGCGCTTTGGATACTGGGACCTCGGTGTCAGGGCGGGCGAGGGGGAGGCTTCCCGGGCGCAGGGGGACTGGAGGCGGCCGCAGGACAGGGTGGGAGGGGGCCGCTCGCGTGCTGGGAGGCCGGCGCTCCGGGGGAGACCCTGGGGGAGCTGGGCTGAGGCCAGCCTGCCCCCGCCGCAGGCTGCTTGGACTTCTTGCCCCGGGTCGGTAGTCCGAAGTAACCAGCCTGGGGGTAGAAGAGGCTTCCGGAACCGGCGGGCCCGTTCTCCAGGAAAGAGACTGCCCAAGTACTTCCTTCAGCGTGGCCTGGGCTGGGGAGCACAACGAGAGGAATGCGGGGAGGGGGGCGGGACCCGCACAGGAGAGGCGCTCGGAGCCCAGGGCTTGCAGCCGCTCGCCCGCCACGTGGTCTCCACGCTGGCCGCGGTGGCTTCGGGCAGGCGTTAAAGCGCCTCGCTCAGATGAGAGACTACCCTCCGCCTCTTTTGGGGAACCGTCGTCCTCTCCCGGGAAGGGGAGGTGCGCCTTCAACTTCGGCGGGCTACGCGAGGCCGGGCGAAGGCGGCACCTACAGACCTGGGGCAGCCTCCACTGCGGGGAACGGGGGCGGAGGGCTGCCAGAAAGTGCGTCTTTAAGGCTTCCTCGTACTTAACTCCGCTTCAGTTCTTTTTTCATCATATTTAACCAAGGGTAGACGATAATGGGAGAATGCAGGGAGAGGGAGGGGATAATTTGGTGACCATGATCACCACTTCTAGAAAACCCACTGGCAATAGTGTCTTGGAAACTGAAGCTGGAGGGGGCAGGCTGCAGCTGAAAGTGGTCTTCATCAGTCTGGGGTTTGTCAGTGGAAACGATACTAATCAACGAGTGGAATGCTTACATCCTCTACCGCAGACGCCACCTGAGGACGGGGAGGAATAGGGGTGGGGAGGAGGAGGTCCAGCTCAGCATCTGATGTCGCAGAAAGGCCGTGCCACGCTGTGGGCGGGGTTGATAAACAGCCTGATGGTTTTGAGAAGCTCTGATCTTACTCCCAGCCTCTTGATCTTGTAGGCATGTCTAACTTTGGGAAACGGTTTGTGCAAGGCCACAGAGCTGAACGGGGTCTCTTGATAAAGCCATAAACATAAAATTCGCACAATTATGAAATGTTGGAGGAAATAAACTTTAATATACTTTGGGTGACATTTAAAAATACCTGAAAAGCGAGAAAAACCAGCGCAGGGAAGACTAAGGAGGCAAAGGGAACTGCATGTGCATAGGTCCTTAAACAGGAAAGCCCTCCCTGCATTCAGAATATGTGGAGAGGATGGCGTGGCTTCAGCGCAGAATGAGAGGTGACTTGACATGAGGTTGCGAGCAGCAGCGGGATCACACAGGGCCTTAAAAGCTGCAGGTAGGCGTGCGGGTATTGAGACAATTCTTAAAATTTGAAGTGTTATTCTGCAGTCAGAGCCACTGAAGGGTTTTAAGCATAAGAATGGCATGATCTCAATATATACTCTTGAGAAATTTATGTGGTCACTCAGTGGAGATAGAAATGGGAGGTCATTCAGGGCACCATGCCAGAGTCCAGATGATGGCTTGGATTAGGGTGGTAATCATTGAAATGGGGAGCAAGGGAAGGACTTGAAATAGATTTTGGAGATATAACTAACAGGAGTTGTTGACGGTTTAGAAAGGGGGTGAGGGAGAGGGAATAGGATTGCCAAATAAAATACAGGGTGCCCAGTTAGATGTGAATTTGAGATTAACAATGAATAAATGTTTTTAGTGTAAGTACGTCCCCTGCAATATTTGGGAACAAGTTTCACCTGGGAAACTTCTTAAACCTACTGATGCAGTGACCTACCCCAGAGCAAGTCAATCACAGTCTGTATGGATGGGGCTCGGTATCCTATCTTTTAGAAGCTTTGGGTGATTCTGATGTGCAGGCAGTGTGGGCTGGGAACCCCTGGAAGATGGAGCCAAGAGAGGAGGAAGCTGGTGGCTGCAGGAGGGGAAGGGTTTGAGCATCCTAAACCCTTGTCTGTGACACTGTCACTGAGGGAGAGTTTGCATGTACCCTACTCTCAGAATTGTTACTTAACATGTCTTTTTTTCCCCCTACTAAATTTGTCATTAAGTTTTTCTAAAAGCTAATTGTGTAGGTGCGTCTTAAACAGATTCTGCTCTGTTAAATTACTTTTTCATGAACTTCTAAAGACAACTAAATCTATTGGAAAATGATGTTAAAAATAATTTCTCTGAGTGCAGACAAGTACATTAATTGGCCATTGCTGTAGTGTATTGTTTTCTTCAGCAGTGTTTTTGTTTACCTCTCATTTCATTTAAAAATAGGAATCTGTAAATAAGAGAGGTGTGAGGTGCTATTCCGCCCACATGGCCATTAGTGGCACTAACTCTGTCCACAGATCCTGCTGCTGGGCCAGCCTGGCAGGTTCCTGACCCAGCCATAGAGGCTCAGGTGGGGGCTCTGGCTCATTGGGCTCCAAATCCACAGAATTATATTTGCCGACCTATATTTTTGAACCAATGCCATGGGATCTGTGCAGGATCCAGCATCGGGAGTGTATGAAATAATGCCACTATCCTTCCAGCTGCACACATATTACAGCTTGCAAGCACATTAGCATGTAGTGGCCAGGAGGCTGTGGCTAGATGGCCTTGGACAAGTTATCTAATGTCCACAGCTCAGTTTCCTCCTCTGTCAAATGGAGATAGAAATCATCCCTACCTGGGAGGGCTTTGCACATTAGATGTGGTAAAGCAGATTTCTTAGTCCATTTTATGTTGCTGTAAAAGAATACTTGAGGCTGGGCAATTTATGAAGAAAAAAGGTTTATTTAGCTCACGGTTCTGCTGTGAGCTGTAAGATTCAAGACTGGGCATCTGGTGACAGCCTCAGGCTGCTTCCACTCACAGCGGAAGGTGATAGGGAGCAGGCATGTGCAGATCACGTGGAGAGAGAGGAAGCTGAAGGGGATGGTGCCAGCTTCCTTTTAAAACCAGTTCTCATGGGAACTAACAAAGTGAGAACCCACTCACTTCTGAGATGGCACCAAGCCATTCATGAGGGATCTACACCCATGACTCAAACACCTCGCATTAGGCCCTACCTCCAACATTGGGATCAAATATCCAAACCATAGCAGCAGGTAAAGCACATAGTCCATAGTCCCTGATTTCAGAAGTCACTTGTTAGTGTTATTTGTGTTTATCTTAATCCTACTGTGACAGAGCAGACCTGAAAGGAATCATCATTTATTTTACAGATGAAGAAAGGGAGTTCAGAGTTTAATTAATTTGCTGAAGATTCCATGGCCATTGAGTGGTGGAGCTGCATTTGAGAACAGTTTCTTCCACATGCGCAGCTCATGTACTGGGTGTGTTCCCTAGTTACTTTGGAAACGGAATCAGGATTAATTCCACAGGGGTTTGGGTCAGGCTGTGTAAGTGCCTCCTCCCTCTTCCTCTACCTCCTCCCATCTCCAATGCCGAGTAATTTTCAAATGACTTTCAAGGGCAGCCTTGAGGGAAGAAACAAGTGACTGAGGTGCTCACCCCCAAAGTCTAGCATGGAATCCAATATCACCTTCCCCAGGAAGCCCACACTGGTCTCCACAGATAATCACCACCCCTTACCATGACACCTTATCTGTACTAGTCTTATAAAATCTGACTTCTTATTATATTATAGCATTCATATATGTGTTTTCTGTTGGACTGAAGCTCCTTGAGGGTAGGAGCTTTGTAGCCCCACCCCACCGCTGGCCCAGCACTGGGCTTTGTTCCCAGAGGCACTCAGCAACATCAGAGATGAATCCAGTGGTGAGAGGGTTTAGAGTGAGAGCGTTTGCTGGCAGCTGTCTCACCTCCTGTCTAGGAATGTGTGTGCCCAGGTCCTCCTTGAGTATCATTTGACATTGAACCATTTAACATTTCTTGACTGCCTCCTCCTGCTGACCTTAGGTGGCCACTGGGGAACTAAAAACACTGTTTCTACTCCTTAGGGTTTCCCTGGCTAGACCGGGAGAGCCCTATTAACGATAAACCAGTTTAGCTAGAGGCAGCCTTGAAATTCTGGCTCTCACACTCATAGTAGGGAAACCTTGGTAAATCACTTAACCTCCCTCATTCCCACTTTTCTCATTTGTAAATTAGTGATAATAGTTCCTGTCCCACCTTTCCCGGTGTGGTGAGGATGAATTATATAAGATGATGTGGGTTACCCACACTGAGACCACCATTAAGTCATGTTTGTTTCCTTCCCTCTTTCTTCCTGCTCCTCCTCCAGTGTCTGCCCCTTTGTTTAAATGCCTCTCCTGGCTGGGCGCTGTGGCTTATGCCTGTAATCCCAGCACTTTGGGAGGCCAAGATGGGCAGATCACTTAAGGTCAGGAGTTTGAGACCAGCCTGGCCAATATGGCGAAACCCCATCTCTACTAAAAATACAAAAATTAGCCAGGTGTGGTGGTGCACACCTGTAATCCCAGCTACTCAGGAGGCTGAGGCACAAGAGTCGCTTGAACCTGGGAGGCAGAGGTTGCAGTGAGCTGAGATTGTGCCACTGCACTCCAGCCTGGACGGCAGAATGAGATTCTGTCTCAGTAAATAAATAAATAAATGCCTTTTCTGTCTCTCTCATACATTCCTTCCACCACCACCCCAGTGCAGGCCATTATGACCTTATTCTTGAACTGGTGTAAGAGCCTCCAGATTCTCTTTCTCTCTGTTTGAGTAACATTCCCAGAGCCTCACTTGACCCTATTCTTTCTCTTCTCTCTGTTGCCTAACAAAACTCATGCTTAGGCCAGCATCTGTCCTCTGCCTTCTGGAACTGGTGGGCAGCTTCTTTCCTGGCCCCCCACCCACTCTAACCCCTAGTTGTGGTCAGAAGGGCAGCTTTGCTTCTCTGCACACAGGTCACATTTCCTGCCTAGGTGCATTGGTTCCAGAAAGAAGTCTGCCAGGCAAGGCTCACCCCCATCTGTGTTTGGGGAGATGGCTCCCCTTCTCCCAGGCCTGCCTGCCTTCAAGCCTTCCTCCTTAGCCTCACCATTCCTGCGGGCCTGGGCATACAGTGTTTGGGTGGCATTTGTCACACACTGCCCTGTACTGTGGTTATGGGTTTGCCTATCCTATCTCTTTATTTTAAGCTGCCTTAGGACAGGGACTCTCTTATACAGTTTGTCCCCTCACATTGCCTTTTACATAACCTTGCATAAATACTTGTTGACAAAATGAGATTTGATTTTATCCTTTCCATTAGAGTTGGCAAAACCTGCTATGAAAAAAAAAAACTGCTATGTGTTCTTATGCTCACTCATGAAGCTGAAGGATATTTCAATTTGGGGAAAAAATTATAATAATATGTGTGCTAGGCTGTGTGTAAAAATACGTGATTTTTGCTGAAGAGTTATGTTGGGTGACAGGTACTTTTTCTTCATCTGCTCATGCTGCTCTCCCAGATCTTACTCCCTTCCTAAACATTCACAGGCTTTGTTGTCTCTTCTTTATTTTAAAAGTCTGGAAGGCTCTTCTAGTGTCTCATATGATGTTTCTTTAAGGTTTCATCTCTGGCTTCCTGGTGCTGCTTTGTTATTGCTGTTTATTGAATTTACACCTTGGCTTGCAAATCCCTTTGGAGAAACTGCTTCTCTCGTAAGCCGGCTCTGCACTGACCAGGCCCATGGGTGTGTTGAAGCACCTTCCTATCCCAAGCCATGCTGAATTGCACTCCTTTAATACACTGCCCCATCTCAAGGGCAGGGCCTTTCATGCATTCTATAAAGCTCTTCTATATAAATAATAATAAAAGTTTTGCTGCTTTGGCCATGTAAAAATTGTAAAATGCCACATGGAACACTAAATATCACATCACCCTGTGACAGGCGTACTGATGTATTGGCAGAAGCTCTTGTCTTGAACTGAAGCTTGGCAGTCTTTACTTAGTGATTTTTCTAAACTGTAAGACATCTTTTTTCTTTGACAACCGTTCTTATATTTTTTAAAGCCATCTCTTGAATGTCTTTTTTACCCATTCAAACAGTAAATTGGTTCATGTAATCTAAACGCGCTAATAGAATGCCCTTTGACTTTGTGGCCTTTTCAAGCGTTCTATTTCAGAATCATCTTAACACAGTGATTTGTGAAGCAAAATGCATATAATTTTGTTTCAGATGAGACAGTTAAAAACAAGTCCAAGAGAACTTTTATGGTTTTACCTGCAAAAAGGGGACTCACACTCACTCCTGGCTATGTGTCTTCTTTTTCCTGTTGTAAAATGTTGGGTTAGGAAAAGCAAATTCTACTTGGGTAACTTGGGAACAAGAGGACTGAATTCAGTGTCTGAGTTTACAGGGTGATGGCTTTGTCAGTGTGATGACCCACGCTTAATGTTTGCTGTCCTTTGGAAAGCTGGGGACCTGGTGCTTTACTGTGCTTGGACATGAGTGGCAGGCCTTTTGAAGGACTGCTGTGTTTCACCATTTTTACCATCTCCTGGATGGCAGACATCTATTGAGAACTCATTGCAAATTTAGGACTGTTTGAAATTATAAAAAAATAAATTTTGGTGGTTAGCCTGTTTCCTCACAACTTTTTTTTTTTTTTGTCCTGCCAAGATTAGAGAGCATTACTTTCTAAGAGAGCAACATTTTCCATTCAACTCTTCATCCATAAAGCCAGGAAATGAGAAGTAGCAGCAGCGTTTGTCTGGGGTATGGGAAGAGAAGAATTATTGAAGACTTCATTGGCCAGCGCTGACAGAGTTGAGTCAGCCTGTAAACTCAATACCTGGTACAGTGCCTGGCCCGTGGGTGGTGCTTAATAAATGTTTCTTGAAAGAATATTTGTGAGTGAAATGCACCCATGCAATAGTTTTAAAGTACCTTTAATTGATGTCATGATCCTTTACAAAATACTGATGGGCAGGGCTTTTGTATGTGGGTCAATTCTCAGATTTTAATTTTCACTTACCTTGTATTTGTGCTTTTCCACCTTATAACCTTCCACTTTGCCTTTCAACTGCACACAGGTCTTCTTTGATGTGAGGATTGGAGACAAAGATGTTGGCAGAATTGTGATTGGCCTCTTTGGAAAAGTTGTGCCCAAGACAGTGGAAAATTTTGTTGCTCTAGCAACAGGAGAGGTATGTCTCAATTTTATTTCCTTTAAACTGGGTCTTCTTTCTTTTAAGCCAAATATAAAGATGTCATCTGAGAAAATAAGTATTAAATTAGTATGTCAGATGAACCTTACCACATTTGACTTTATTTTCCAATAAAATATGTATTATTTGGGCACTCAGTGCCCTTAGGCTTCTGGAAATTGGGAGAAAATCATCATCAACTGAAAATATGGTTTGCTCTCTTTTAACTTATTCACATTAATACTTGACTTCCATAACATATTTATTTTTTGGTCAGCTAATGACAAATTTCTCTCAGTAAACCATAACTGGGATATAGTCAAGTTCTGTAGTCATTTTGTTTAATTTTCTCAGTTTGTCCTTTCTAGATCAACACTGAGTTTATCTTTCAGTATGGCCTCTGTTACTTGTTATTCAACTGAAATAATCTCTTTAGAAAGGATATGGATATAAAGGAAGCAGGTTTCATCGTGTCATCAAGGATTTCATGATTCAAGGAGGTGACATCACCGCTGGAGATGGCACTGGGGGTAACGTCTTTGCATTTTTCCTTTCCCATTTACCAAACTGAAACCTAAGATTAAGCCAGTATATGAACCCAATCTGTTGAAATCCAGAGCTAAGGAACACAGTTGTAAAGATGACTCTACCTCTTTAAGAAGGTTGGAGTTTTGGGGACTCATCTAGCAGCATCTCGACAGGTATAAGGGAGGCGTCCTCATTTTAAGCAGGATTGTTTTGGTGTTTATTGTCTTTCCGTAATTGAGATGTATTCATTTTGCAGTTATTAAAATACCAGACTACTAGTCAGTAGCCATACAGAAAATATCTTTCGTAGGAAGGAAAAGGTGTGGAACATGAAGCTGCATTCCCCTGGGATGGCAGCGCGCGCGCAGAGGTGGGCGTTGCAGGCGGAAGATGGGCCTCACACCAGGAGGTTGAGACTAGAGTTAGCAGCAGGGTCACAGCGCACTTTCCTCATTCTTTCAAAATCTTTCATCATATTGACAAAACAGTAAAAAACAAGTCCAAGAGAACTTTTAAGATTTAACCTGCAAAAAAGTGACTCACACTCCTAGCTATGTGTTTTCTTTTTTCTGTTCTAAAATGTTGGGTTAGAGAAAGCAAGTTCTACTTGGGTAACTTGGGAACAGGAGGACTGAATCCAGTGTCTGAGTTTACAGGATGGTGGCTTCGTCAGGACCCCAAGCTTACTATTTGCTGTCCTTTGGACAAAGCTGGGAACCAATACTTTTTTAAAGTTAAAGCAATAGCTGAGTTGTCAAAATTGTAATAGAAACAAACTCTTATAAACAAAGTTGGAGTTCAATAAAGTAGAAATAGTTAAATTTAGAGTTTCAAATCTCCTTAGCTTATTGTTTCTCATTGAGGATTATAGCTTTCCAGCTCCATACACTGTTTTCTCTTAAAAGTTTAGTTCTTTTCTTGAACATACACCATATATGTAACTCCAAAGAATTTAAATTTACTTTAGATTTAAGATTTTTAATTCAACAAATACTGGTTTGGGTGGATATCTGTTGTCCATTTTTAAAGCAACAGGCCATTTTCAAGCACTATTTCTAATTTTATGTTTATTGCAATGGTTTGTTTATAACAAAAAAATGGCTACTATTAAGTGCTTTGATTTGCCAGGCACTTTGTGAAGATTACTTTTAGTTCTTGCAAAAATGCTGAGGAGTATGGGGATGTAGACAGGAGTGGAGGAAGGCATTTAGGTTACCCCAGGCAATGGGATTTGCTGAGGACACTCATGGATCTCACTGGAAAACCCTGGAGTGCTGGTGCCCGTGCCCTCGGTGCTGGCATCCCACCTTCCTGCCATAAGAATGGTGCCAGCAGGAATGGTGACTGAGCTTCATTCTGCCCTCTTTTCTGCTACCTTTTTTTTTCTCACTACCTTCCCTGCCCAGTGTGCATCTTGCGTTAGAATTCTCTGAATTTTGGATAGACAATGTTTTGGGCAATTTAAATATAGCCTAGACCCTTCTGTGGGAGCGCTCTCCTACAAGGCCACTTGAAGTGTCACTGACCAACCAGTTATAAATTGCTTGGCTTTGATATCCACTTCTGGGCTTTTTTTTTCTTTTGAGACACAGTCTCACTCTGTCACCCAGGCTGGAGTGCAATGGCATGATCTTGGCTCACTACAACCTCTGCCTCCCAGGTTCAAGCGATTCTCCTGCCTCAGCCTCCCAAGTAGCTGGGACTGCAGGCGCCTGCCACCATGCCCGGCTGATTTTTTGTATTTTTAGTAGAGATGGGGTTTCACTGTGTTAGCCAGGATGGTCTCAATCTCCTGACCTTGTGATCCGCCTGCCTCAGCCTCCCAAAGTGCTGGGATTACAGGCGTGAGCCACTGCGCCCAGGCTACTTCTGGGTTTTCTAACTGAATCAGAATTTTGAAGTTGGCAACTGACAGATAAGGGGCCCTACAGAAGGGGAGGTGGGCCTGGCAGACTCTTGAGGTATTAGAGGATAGTCAGATCCATCTCATGGTCTGTGGAGAAAGATCTTCCACTCTGCCTGCCACTTTGCTAGAACTCCAGACCTCCTGCCTTGCTTTGGTTCTCCTGTTCAAGGTTGACCACTGGGTACTCCCAATTGCCATCATCCTCTGTGTCCTGTTGGGTCCTGAAGTTGCTGTGACCAACAACTTCCAGATCAGCTGCTATTGTTCTTGGTGCTGAGGCAACAAAAAGCACCAGCTTTAGAATCAGAAAGTCAGATGTTCAAATTCTGCTCTGCTATTTTCAAGTTTTGTAACCTCTGTTTCCCATTGTAAAATAGGACAGAGAATACCTGCTCTTCAGGGTTGTTATGAGAATTCGCTGTGGGTGTATATTGAATGCTTGGTGCATCCTGGTTGGGTGCTGAGTAACACCCAATCCTGGAAAAGTCACAGGACTGTCCTGAGCTTTGAGTCTCAGGAAACAGGTACACAGCCACTAGGATGGCTCACACCTTTTCATCTGGCTTTAGGATGTTTTCCTGCCCTTCAGTTCCTTCTCACTTCAGAGTGAAATCATGGACCTGCTTGATCAAGGTTTGGTCCTTGGTATGAGGCCAGAGAGTATCCCGCTATCCTGTCCCATATTTAAGGCTTTCTTTGTTTATTTTAGGCCCTAGTGCCCTGTTTCCTTAAGGAGTTAATTTTATTCCCTCCTTCACTTCTCCTTATGTTTGAACATGTCTTCCCCATCCCTACCTCCTATAGGGTTCTAGTAACTGATTCCTCTAAGGCCTTATGTTTCCCTTTGAAGAGGTGACTTTTGGAAGACATCTGTTCACTCTCTTCCTTGTTTTGTCTCAGGTGTGAGCATCTATGGTGAGACATTTCCAGATGAGAACTTCAAGCTGAAGCACTATGGCATTGGGTGGGTCAGCATGGCCAACGCTGGGCCTGACACCAATGGCTCTCAGTTCTTTATCACCCTGACCAAGCCCACCTGGTTGGATGGCAAACATGTGGTATTTGGAAAAGTCATTGATGGGATGGTAAATTGATACATTTTTTTCCTTTCAAAGCTTTATATTTTTATTGAGAGTACTTTCAATGATTTATTTTAATCTTAAAATATGCTTGTTAGAGATCCATTATATAGCTGACTGGCCTCTTCAAAGGTGAATAAATTATATATGGTATGGCATTTTAATTCTTAGGGTCATTGGCACAGCAGCTAGGGACTTGACAAGGAGAAATTAAAGACAAGTTGATTTATTTTACTACTTGATATAAATGTAAAGCCCTTTTTAATGGAACCAATATATACCAGGACCCCATATATACACACAATGGAATATTATTCAGTCTCCAAAAGGAAAGACATTCTGAGGACATTATGCTAAGTGAAATAAACCAGTCATAGGAAGACAAATACTATATGACTTCATTTATATAAAATATCTAAAGTGGTCACACTGATAGAAACAGAAAGTAGAATGGTAGTTGCCAGGGGCTGGGGATGGGGTAAATGGGATGTTGTATTTAATAGGTATAGGGTTTCAGTTTTGCGAGATGAAAAATTCTGGCTATTGGTTGCACAACAATGTAAATATACTCAACACCACTGCACCGTGCACTTACGAATGAGTAAGATGGCACATTTTATGTTATGTGTTTCTTACCAGAATTAAAAATAGTTAAAAACAAAGCAAAACAAAACCACCCCAGAATCCCATCTGGTTCAGCTCAGACACCTAGGTCACATTCACAGAGACACGCAACAAAAAATTATCGAAGAGAATTTGAATCTGTACTGTTGGGTCTCAAAGAATGTCAAAGCAGTCCAATTCACAACCCGTAGGAACACTTCGTAAAACCCTCATTCCCTTTCTCTCTCAATATTGCTGCCTTACAGGTGCCTGAAGTAGCACTCTCAGCTCCTAAACTGGTTACTGTAAAGTCTGTCCATCCCAGGCCTGGACCATCCTTGTCTCCCTTTCCTTTTTCCATGTTTCATTTTATTTTGTTTCCATGTGACTTATTCTGCCTCCCTCAGCCAAATGTAAATAAACCAATCTTGCTCGCTGCAGTTCCTTCACAACTACCTGTTTTTCTGATTCTATCTAACACAAGTTTGGGAACTGAGCTAGTAGCCTCAATGCTGTCTGGGAAACCCACCAAAAACCTACTTTCTTATTCCTTGCCCAGTCCAACCTCCTTCAGTGTGAAATACCGTACTGTTGGGCTTGTGAAGCCTTCCAGGGTAGAGAAAGATGCCTTCACAGCACTGTGGGGGGCTGGGGTTACATTAGTATTGGGCTCAACTTATAGGTTAATGGCTTGGGTCACCTTTAAAATGGACAAACCTAGAACTAGGTCCATTTCTGAATCTGCTTTCTGGCCCATACATGTGAAGACCTATTACAGGATGGAGCTGAAACTGACTCAGACTTCATGTTGACTGTTACGCTGGCTTATACCAGGTGAATGGAAATGCCTTTTACTAGAGCTGGGTGTTTACAAAAATATCTACTTTTTTAGAATATAAAATGCTTATTTAAAAAGAAGTGAGGAAATATACCAGTGTGGTCGCTGAGTAAGAAGGTCATGGGTGAATTTTATTATGTGATGTATGTATTTTCTACATATTCTAAGTTTTCCACAGTTAGCATGCATGGTCTTAGTAGTCATAAAAAACCAACCAACCAACCAACCTTATTTCCTTCCCACGTGGGCTTTTGGAGTTGGCTTTGGTTTAACCTTTGGATTGCTATAGCTGCTGGTCAGAATTAAACCATGTGTCTACTTTTCTCTCACCAGACAGTTGTGCACTCCATAGAGCTCCAAGCAACTGATGGGCATGACCGTCCACTCACCAACTGCTTGATTGTCAACAGTGGCAAGATAGATGTGAAAACGCCTTTCGTGGTTGAGGTCGCTGACTGGTGACATAACTGGCAGAAAACAAGGATATGCTTTGGCAGGGGTGTGTGTGTGTGTGTGTTTGTGTGTGTGTGGTGTGTTGTCTTTCAATTATTTGCTTTTTTTTTTTTTACTTTCTTTTTGTATTCTATCGCAGATCACAGGAAAGTTATAAAAATCAAACCATCACCCTTTAGTTTGCTTGAACTTTAGTAAACCACCTGCTTAGGGACTTTTAACTTAAATATATCCCCTTCCTCAAGTGGTGCTATTTTTAAACTAAAAAAAACTTTGAATTGGCTATTTTTTTAACGCAATAATTTTTTTTATGAATTCATTATGATCCCCATATTGGGTAATGCTGAACATTTATCTGAAACAGATGAGGATATTAAGTTTATTATTTTGTATCCAAACAGAAATTCAGATAAAGGGAAATTTGACTAGTGTAACCTGAGATATGTCATAGGGATTTCTTTCTGACAAAAGGGTGCTTGGCTGTTCTTTATATTAAATACTTTTAGATCAACTCTTTTTGCAAGACTTTTTAAAAATGTAAAGTTCTTTAAAAAATAAATATACAAAAATACACACACTCTAGCATTAACAGTGAACAGATTAGAAAGATTTTATAAATCAAACTACAAACATAATTAGATAACTCAGAAATTATGCCCATCCACATCTCATATACTTAAGGTGATTATTTACTTATTGTTATTCAATGTAACATTTTTAGAAAGTTATCTTTAGCCCAGTTGCAATAGAAATATTTTTTGTTACTTACATAAGGGGATTAAGACTCAGGCTATAAGGCCTGGGTATGGTGGCTCATGCCTATAATCCCAGCACTTTGGGAGGCTGAGACAGGAGAATTGCTCGAGCCCAGGAGTTTGAGACTAGCCTGGGCAACATAGTGAGACCCTGTCTCTACAAAAACTAAAATTAGCTGGTCATGTTGGTGCACATCTGTAGTTCCAGTTACTCAGGAGGCTGAGGTGGGAGGATCGCTTGAGTCCAGGAGATCAAGGCTGCAGTGAGCTGTGATTGCCCCAGGCAACAGAGTGAGACCCTGTCTCAAACAACAACAACAACAACAACAAAACCCACTCAGGCTGTATTTAAACTAGATGAGGCCAGGTGTGGTGGCACATGTCTGTAGTCCCAGCTACTGAAGAGGCTGAGGTGGGATGACTGCTTAAGCCCAGGAATTCGGGGCTATAGTGAGCTATACTGATTGGGTATCTATACTGTTCGGCATCAATATGGTGGCCACTGGGGAGCATGGTAACGCCAGGTTGCCTAAGGAGGGGTGAACTGGCCCAGGTTGAAAACAGAGCGGGTCAAAACTTCTATGCTGGTCAGTAGTGGGATCATGCCTGTGAATTGCCACTGCACTCCAGCCTGAGCAACATAGCAAGACCCTATCTTTAAAAAAAAAATAACTAATGGGAAAGTGAAATTCTACTGGGGCCTTGTTATAACATACCTGGCTATAACAGAGTGTGCTTGATCTCTGTTCAGATGGGAAGTGTTGTCTGTTAGAAAACAGTGCCATTGCTTCTCCTCCAGGACTCAAGCAGTGAGGATCCATCTCACCGAGTTGTATTTTAAGAAAATTGCCTCCGTGAGAGATGAATTGAGTATTCCTACTGCTGATTCGCAAATTGCTGCAACACTCTGGGAGAGCAATTTGTTAATTTTTTTCCAACAAATATTTTTTGAGGGTCTTTGATCTGCCAGGTACCAGTTTGACTTTTGGGGATACAACGATGGACAGAAAAGGGCCTCATGGGGTTTACGGTCTAGTGGGGGAAGACAGAGAATAAACAAGGAAACAAATAAAAAGGGTGATGAGTGCTGTGAAAAAAAAATATGCCCATGTCTGCTGGAGAGGCTGGGAGAGAAGCATCGTCGGAGTGGAAGGCCTCTTGGGCCCCTCTTGGTTCTCTTGGGCCTCTGGAGGGATGGCATTTGTGCTAAGGCCTGAAGGAAGGGTAGAAAGCAGCAAGAAGGGCCTTCCAGGAGGAAGGAAGAGAAAATATGAAGGTCCCAAGATAAGGATGAATGAATTCCAGGGCAGAAGAGAAAGCCAGTGTGTTAGGGCCTGGTGCGAAAAGGGGAGCGGGATAGGGGCGCGGTCAGAGGTAATGCTGAGACTGGACCAGTTTGGGCCTGGGTGCCAGGGTGAGTCTTTGGTCATGGTATACGGAAAGGTTATCTGTTTGAAGTTGGGGAGGGGCATGATGTGATGATCTGCGTCTAAGAATTATTATTTTATCTGCTATAAGGAGAATTTGTATAGGGGGGCTAAAAGTGGAAGCAGTCCTTATCAGGAAAGCCAAACATTTATAACCTTGGAATTTCTCACTCCTGGGATTGGCTTTAGAAAGTGATCCAAAATTGTAAGGGACATCAGTGTTTCGGTCAGCCCGGCATTTATTCTGCTTGCTCTGGTGATGGCTGCCCAATTTCTTATTTTTCTTTTGAGAAATCACATCCTTCTCTCACCCATCTCTAGTCCTTAGGGTGGGCTGACCCTACAGATGGGTACACACCTGGCCTGGGAGACTCGTTCATTAACTCACTTGATAAATATTATCAATATTATAGGGTGGGATAGAGCTGTAAACAAATGGTGTCACCCCTTGTGGTTCCTGTGAAGGTGACAAATTATACTACATGAATATATAATACAACATCAGGGAGCAATAAGTCAGTGAAGTCAGGGAAAGCAAATAGACAGTGAAGGGGTGGTCAGCGGGGACTGAAGGAAGTGAGGGAGCACCAAGCTATGGGGACAGTGGGGGAACTGTGTGGAGGCAGAGGGGACAAGAACAGTGGTCATCAGTGATGGGCAGGCTGGGTGGGCTCAGGAAACAGCAAAGGGGCCAGATGAACAGAGCAGGGGAGGTGGGAGAGGGAGCAGGGCTGTCCTGTTGGCCAGCCAGAACATTCCCTTGCTCTGGCTCCAGTGACTGGCTCAGGCCTAGGTGCTAGACCTCAGTCATGTGAATGAGCCGTCATTGGACTTCCGGAATGATTGGGAAAGAGCTGCCATCTTTCTGAAAGAATATAAAGGAACAGGCCTAAGAGCGAAGCCGGCACAGAAGGAAGTGGCCCAGAAGACAGAAAGGTTCCGAAAACATCATTTAGCTGCTGTGTCCAGCTGTGCCCAAAGCTAGTCCACACTTAGCTTTTCGCTACGTAAACTAATACATTTTCTTTTTTCTCAAGCCAAGGCAAACTGATTTCCTTTGACTTGCAACCTAAAAGTCTTTACCAAATATAGCAATATTGAAAATTTTTTATGTGTAAAGATGTGAATTGCAGAATATTTATGATAGCAAAATACTGGGAGCAACTTCAATGTCCCAAAATGGTTATAAAGCACACATCCCATAATAGAATAGTATGCATTCATTAAGACTGATGTTAGAGAACTCAGAGTAACATGAGAAAATGATTGTTTTAAAGAAAAAGCAGAAGTTCTGTATGCAGCATGATCTCAATTATGTAAACACATTCTCATAAAGCAAATACAACAAAATGCAAATTCACATAAGTAAATGCAAATGGTGGGATTTTTTAACTATAGTTTTACTTTTTTCAGTTTTTAATTTTTCTCTAGGGTGCATTTCTTTTTAATAGAAAAAATTCTTTTTAATTTTAAATAAAGATAACATGGAGGAAAAATCGGAAACAAATGACCTCTTGTACATGCAAAAGTGCTTTACATCACAATGTCCAAGAGCACATAGACATCACTCTCCCCCTTGCAGAAGGACATGCGCTTTACGCCATACATGCCATCTAGTTTTTTCACTACTGTGAGCATACCTGACTTCTCTCTAGTAACAAGACAAAAAGTGCTTCATTTTGGAAGTGCTGAAATTCTGAACCCACTAAGTGCACCAGTGGTAAATTATCATGTTATCTGTTATGCCAGATGACCAAGAGCTAAGGACATCCCCCTGCTAAAAGCAGTTTATTTCTTGTACACGAAAGGTCAGGCCTCATACAGAAAACATGAGCAAACTGATGACTATGAAAATAGGAACTGTTACTTTTTATAGTCTAATGTTTTCCGCAAAAGCTTTTGAAATAAATAGTTCACTGTTTTGCAGATCACGTTACTAGAAGGACACATTTATAGTTGTGGGCGGATGTGGAATCAGAAGGAAATTTACACTGGACACCACCACCAAGCCCAAATTATTATAATTTAGTCTTGAATCACTTTAATCAACACTATAAAATATTTTGGTATTCTTAGCCATAATTTATTTTGTTCTCTTACAAGTGCTCTTTAGCAATTTTCTGGATCATCAAATAAGAGTTCAGTAAAATTTACTTTTGGGTCAATTAGTTGGAATGACACTTTTGGAATTATCAATTACTTTATTTCTCATGACTTTTGAACAGGACTCACCAACCTCATTTCTCAGTTTAGCCGTTTTGAGTTACATAAAGACAAAAACATGGCAAGGATTTTACAGCAGGAAAATGAGTTGTTTTTGTTTTTCAACATTCCTATAATCCAGAGAGCTGAAGAAATCTTTGATCTAGAAAGCTTGGAAATTCAAAGCCCCCTCAAAGCACTTTTTTTTTTTTCAAATTAAGGAAGAATTAAAAACAGTATTTGTAATGGAAAATTTTGGCGCCATTAAGTACATAACGGCTTTTACTTAAGTCTGTAATTCATCTTGTGGATTTAAGATTTGGGCCAAGAGTAAGTTTTAGGTGTGATATAACATAAGTTCCTCCAAGGTTTGCTAGTGTTACTGACATTCTAGAGTGGTGGAAAAACAACTGGCATTAATGCAGAATTGGAGTGACTAGTCCCAGGAATCAAGTCAGAAAAAAAGACCATCTGACAAATAGTAAGAGTTAATACAAAATGAATTTTAAAATCCCACCCTAAGCCGGGCGCAGGTGGCTCATGCCTGTAATCCCAGCACTTTGGGAGGCCGAGGCGGGCGGATCACAAGGTCAGGAGTTCGAGACCAGCCTGGCCAATACGATGAAACCCCATTGCTACTAAAAATACAAAAATTAGCAGGGCATGGTGGCAGGCATCTGTAGTCCCAGCTACTCAAGAGGCTGAGGCAGAATTTCTTGAACCCGGGAGGTGGAGGTTGCAGTAAGCCGAGATCCCACCACTGCACTCCAGCCTGGGCAACAGAGCGAGACTCCATCTCAAAGAAAAAAAAAAAAATTCCCACCCTAGTTAGATTAGGATGCAGAGGACTCACGGATTTGGAGGACCCAACTTACCAAAACCCCTTCTACTACCCACTTTTAAAGTTTTATTAGCAGTCAGGTACGTTTCCACCCCCATTAACTTTTCAGAGCATGTGAGGACTTTCTTCCTGGAGCACGGTGGGCCTCAAAGCACTGTTAAAACTACAGTCACCATTTGTCCGAGGTGGTAACATTATGTCCTGTTATAGATATCCTGGATCTATTTCCAGGATCTAGATATCTCTATCTGAAAATGACCCTTTTTCTTCCCTGGTCTTAAAAGACAAGCCTGCTTCTGGTGCCTCTGCTGGACACCAGGAGCTGCACTCTGACAAAATGTCCAGGGTAAAGGAGGAAGAACTGGTCAGCCTAGGGCACAGAAACTCCAGACTTGATTTAACCGTGTCTGCTTGAAGCATAGCCTCTCTTACAAAGACTTCAGAACTCCTGAATTGGCTCCAAGCCTTGTGCGAGGTGCTCTCTGCTTGCCACTGGCCATCCCTGGGTACTCAATGTGGGGCTCTTTTGGGAAGCCATCTCCAGATGCTTCCTAACTCTGAGCTGTACCTGCTTATGGCCCTGGTGTCTCCCATCTCCTCCCTGGACTGGAAGCTCCTCTAGGGCAAGGATTAGATCTCATTCCTAATCTACCCCCAGACAGAGTATTTCACACCTAATTAATGTTCAGTAAGTATGTTCAGAATAAATGTGTATTAGTCTCTTTTCATGCTGCTGATAAAGACATACGCAAGACTGGGCAATTTACAAAAGAAAGAGGTTTAATGGACTCACAGTTCCATGAGGCTGGGGAGGCCTCACAATCATGGTGGAAGGTGAAAGGCACGTCTCATATGGTGGCAGACAAGGGAAGAGAGCTGGTGCAGGGAAACTCTCCCCTACAAAATCATCAGATCTCCTGAGACTCATTCATCACCACGAGAACAGCATGGGAAAGACCCACCCCCTACAATTCAACCACCTCCCATGGGGTCCCTCCCAGAACACGAGGGAACTGTGGGAGCCACAAGTCAAGATGAGATTGGGTGGGGACACAGCCAAACCCTATCAAAATGGCCAAAAAGAATACGCTCAACTTTAGACTACTAGGTACTTATAATCCCTCAAGCCCCCGAAGATTGTCAAACACGGGACCTGCCTTTCAGCTATTTCTACTATTTTTCAAAAGACTTATCTTAAAGAAAAAAAAACTTTTTATTTTCTGAATTGAGGTTTGAAGGGCATGACAGAAGTAGACTGGCAAAAATGAGGTGAGTGGCAGACGGCAAGAGGAAAGGCCCACGGGAGGTGCGCATGAGCGGAGCAGGTGAGATTTGACCTAAGAGGTGAGAAGGAACCACCCTCCCTAGAGTCTTAGGTACTGTGAAGCATGGCATCCACTCTGCAAACCATTAAATTCGAATCCCCATTTGTTGGGTGATTTATGTGGCCCTCCTGGGGCCCCATGAGGCAATTATATACAATCATACCGTTCACCACTTGTGAATTCGGTAGCAGTGTGATGTATTGACTGAGGACAAAGTCACAGGTTTGATCTCTGTGCTCTGCTTTGTTCCTGACCAGCGTAAACTGGGGAAAAAGTTGGAAATGGTTCTGCAAAAATCTGTCACCATGGTGGGAAAAACCTAGGATCATTTCCTTCTGCTGATGGGTCTGTGTTGCATCTAGTTTTACTTTCAAACAGCTGCAGACATCCTGGAAATGGGAAGTGGAAGTGTCTGAACTATAGAGGAGGGAACAAGGCCTAGGAAAGGATTTCTCCAGCCACGTGGAGCTCCCTGAGCTTCCTAAAGATAGGAGTCCCACCCTTCCAATCTCCATCCATGAATAGCACCAACATCCACCCAGCTGTTCAAGCCAGAAACCCATCCTTCACTTCTTTCTCCCTTCCCTTTACCTTCCACATCCAAATCCATCAGCAAGTTCACTGGTAGCACTGCAATACATCCTGAATCTCTGTATCTCATCCTCTCCACTGCTGCCACCCTACACTAGGTCACTTCTCATCTACTCAAGTGGCCTCCTAAGTCTCTCTGCTTCAAATCCTGAGCCTGTCCAGTCCACTCTTCACAAGCAACTGCAGTAGTCTTTTAAAAATAACTCAGATGAAGTGTGAGCCATTGTATACATTACCCTAAATTGCATAGTTTGCCCACCTCACTACCATAGCCCCTCATTATCCTTCAGGCTCACTGGCTTTCCTTCAGGACCTTGGCTGAAGCTCTCTTCTGATTTGGGGCTTTGTAACTTGCTGATGTCCCTGCAGCACCCTTCCCTTTCCCTGTTGCTTTTCCTGGCTAATTATTCCAATATTCTTTAGGTCTCAACTTCAATGTCACTATCTCAGAGAAGGGCCCTTGCCTGCCCAAATCTAGGTATTTTACCTATGTACAAGTAAACCTTCTTATTTTCCTTCATCAACACTTAACACATATTTCTAATTACAATTGTTCAAGTATTTATCCAGCCAATATCACAATATTCTGTAAGTTTCATAAGGGCAAGGATTCTAGTTTACCAAGGTCGACTTTGGAAAGATATCAAGGTTTTAGAAAAACACCATGTTGCCTGCTGTGATGAAGAAAAGTTACTATAACTAGGTATAAAAGTTCATGTAAAATATGGCAATTTCTAAGTGAATGGTATATTTGTTATTACATTTAAAATACCTTACTTATTTTGTCCAGTCATCCTGATATTTGCTTGAGTTGCTGAGCACTGGACTGCTGCCTTAAAGGGTGGCTCATGCCTGAAACCCCCACTACAAAGTCACCAGCTTCTTGTAGTAGCCATGCTGGCATTCTGTTTGATTTTGTGCCTGCTCCTTCTAGAAGTATTGAGGTGTTTTTTTTCTTTTTTAATTAAAAAGAAATTGAACATTTTAAAATGCACAACATGAAAATAATTTGAAGTGCCCTAGGACTGTGGTTCTCAAACTTTATGGTGCATCAGAATCACCCGGAGGGCTAGTCAGATCTCCAGACTGCCTGATTCAGCAAGTCTGGGGTAGGGCCTGAAAAGTTGTACAAAGTTCTTGGGTGATGCTGATGCTACTGGTTCAGAGTCCACACTTTGAAAACCACTGCCCTGGGGTGTCACAAAGCTATGGTTTGTAAACACTAAATTAGCTTAGGTATTTGTAAAAAGAATAGACATTTAAGAGATCATCCAAATACGTAGTTACATAATCCATTAACCACTCTTTGTCAGACTGGTGAGCAAACTATACACAGTCACTGTTTTCAGAACAAGGAGGATGTAACAAATCACAATTGGAATCTGGGAAAATGTTAGCCAATCTTGATTTCAAGGTCATTTACTCAAAGCACAGTTCTGAAATCCCTGCTATGGAATATGCAGCCAGCACTGAACTGGGGGCCAGAACATAGGCTGCCATCCACCCACCCATTCAACAGTCGTTCTTAACATTGACTCTGGGCCTCGCACTGGAGAAACTGTTCACAAGTCAGACACTACTTCTGCTCTGATGGAGTTCACATTCTTTGAAGGAGTAAAGGCAGTAACAAGTTCACAAATAAACAGGATAACTTCAGATGGTGATAGCAGCTCTGAAGGAAGCAACAATAGAATAATGGTATGGAGTGGGGCCTAGGGTGCTACTTTAGATGGGGTGACTGAAGAAGAACTCTTTGAAAAGGTGACATTTAAGCTGATACCTAATGGGTGAGAATGAGTCAGCCTTTGAAGAGGGATGAAAAGGGTTTCAGGCAGAGACTGGCAGGTCCAAAGGTCTTGTGGAGAGACCAAGGTTGGCATGTTCTAGGAACTGAAAGGCCACTGTTGCCAGTGAGCACCTGCAGGAAGAATGTAGAAAGAACTCGGAGAGGGCAGCAGAAATTTAAATGTTTTTCTTAGTGGGAATGGAATCTACTGGAGAACTTTGAGCAAGAGTGATGTGATCTGATCAACATTTTAAAAAGATCACCCTGGTTTTTGTGTCGAGAATGGACTGCAGTAAAAATGAAATCAAAGAGCCCTGGGAGGAGGCTGCTGTTAGCATGGAGCTTGGTTTAATCAAGTGAGATGGGAAAGCACTTTGCAATTTATAACATTGTGGAAATATTAGCAGCTATTGCAATACTAGTTCTGATTTAAGCGTTCATGTCTGGTTCAGAATTGCACATAGGCCACACAACTATAATCCCAGCACTTTGGGAGGCTAAGATGGGAGGATTGCTTGAGCCCAGGAGTTCAAGACTAGCCTGGGCAACATGGTGAAACCCTGTCTCTACAAAAAAAAAAAGAAAAAAAGAAAAAATCAGCTGGGCATAGTGGCATGTGCCTGTACTCCCAGCTACTTGGTACACTGAGGTGGGATGATTGCTTGTTTCCAGGAGGTGTAGACTGCAGTGAGCTGAGATCATGCCACTGTACTCCAGCCTGGGCAACAGTGGGAGACCCTGTCTCCAAAAAAGCACATAAATACAATTCTATTGTAAGGCTGATTAGGGAGTGGATTCGCCCAAGCTTTGTAGATGAAAGATTCAAATCCAGATCCTTTATTAACTGGTATCCTTGGTCAAGCTGTTTCACTTCTCTAAGCTTCCTTTTAATCATTTTAAATTGGAATAAGAATACACACATCTTTAAAGATGTTGTGAAGCTTCAATGAGATGGTCCATTAACATGATTTAGCCCAGTGCCTCTTGGCCCCTAAATTAGTATTCATTCATGTTAGTTACTATTTTTATTAATGTCTCTGATCTTCAATTTCTTCTTCAATAAAATGGGGCACTAAAAACTACTCTGTAAAGAACTTAACATGATAAAATATGCAAAACCCTAGTCCAACAACACATGACATCCAGTAGAAACTCAGTATATAGGAGTACATAGGAGTATCTAAATGACATAGAATATTGTAGCTAGGGACACCAATGTCCTAGCTGTCACTGTAACTACTGTTAAGTGTAATGAAGACAGAAAATGGTTCACATTTTATAGGCCAGACTTACAATCACATTCTTAGGACACAAAATTTTTTTCTAGTAAATTAAGTGTACTCCAATGACTTAACATAGATAATATGCCCTCCTTCCCATCACACAAAAATAGATGCCCCTTCGACCTCATCAGAATCCAGTCTGTCACTATGTATCTGCACAGACAGAAAACATAAATGTTGCAGACATTTTGGTTTTGAGTTAGTGCCTGCTACTTCCCTGGGTTTCCGCTGCTGAATTCAAAATCTGTAATTATCATCAAGAATAAAAACCAAAACAAAGCCAAATGAAAATAATTACTTGCAAGGAGTAGAGAGACTGGAAGAAGACAGCCTTAATCACTGAACTTTATGTCCAATTCATTAAGATGGAAAAACCCTTCCTAGTAAATGGCCAACAATTCCAGAAGGCAAGGATTACATCTGTATTCTTTAAGTAATTAACATAGTGCCTTAATCCAGTGGGGAGACCCAAGTGCATTTCACTGAACAACTGAATGAATGAATATACAACTTCCCAATTATGTATAGGGCATCTATTGAGACCACTACCCAAACTTGTCCTTCCTGCTTCTTCAGAGTCTCTTCCTGTGACCTCATATAACGAATACCCCCAAGAGTTGAACAGATGTCTCTTGGTACTGGATTCTGAAGGAGTTACGAAAGTCAATAAATAATTCAAGAAGATGGCTAAAGGGTAGGTCATAAACCATCTCCATCAATTGGTGGTCCCTAATACAGGTGTGTATCAGAGTGAACTGGGTGGTGTTTCTAACTACCCAAGGACAGGTCTCTGGCCAGATTTATTGATTCAGAATCTCAAGTGATTCTGATGCAAATCTCTGGTTTAGAACCACTGTTTCAGGATTGTAGAGGTTGCCAGGGATGTGAGACTAGTAACTGGTATGTGTGCCAAAAGCTCTCCTGCACCCATGACAGACAGTGCTACTTGATCACTATACCCTTATTCTCTGAGCCTGCACTCACTCAAAAGCCTTTATTGTTTTTATTGTGGTAAAATATACATGACATAAAATTTATTTTAACCATTTTTAGTGTACAATACTACGGCATTAAGTACATTACATTGTTAAGCAACAGTCACCACCAGCCAGCTCCAGAACGTGTTCATCTTCCCCAGCTGAAACCTATTAAACACTAATTCCCCATTTCCTCTTTTCCCTAAGCCTCTGTCAACCAAAGTTCCACTTTCTGTCTTTATAAATTTGACTATGCTGGATACTTCATATAAATGGAATCATACAGTATTTGCTTTTTTGTGACTGGCTTATGTCTCTGAATGTCTTCATGGTTCATCTGTGTTGCAGCATGTGTCAGAATTTCCTTTTTATCCATTCATCCATCGCTGGACACTTGGGTTGTTTCCACCTTTTGGCTACTATGAATATATGCTATGAACATGAATATATGTATTAGTCCGTTCTCACGCTTCTATAAAGGACTGCCCAAGAGTGGGTAATTTATAAAGGAAAGAAGTTTAATTGACTCACAGTTCCACATGGCTGGGGAGGCCTCAGGAAACTTACAATCATGGCAGAAGGGGAAGCAAACACATCCTTCTTCACATGATGGCAGGAAGGAGAGATGCCAAGCAAAAGGGGGAAAAGCCCCTCATAAAACCATCAGATCTCATGAGAACTCACTCACTATCATAAGAACAGCAGCATGGGGGTAACTGCCCCCACGAGTCAATTACCTCCCAGCAGGTCCCTCTGACGACCTGTGGTGATTATGGGAACTACGATTAATTCAAGATGAGATTTGGGTGGGGACACAGCCAAACCATATCATTATACAAATAGCTGTTTGAGTCCCTGCTTTCTTCTTTTAGGTATATATCCAGAAGTGGAAGTGCTGAATCACATAGCAATTCAATGCTTAATTTTTTGAAGAAGTTATACCATTTCCCACAGAGGCTGCAACCATTTCACACTTCCACCAGCAACGTACAGTTACAAGGGTTCTAATTTCTCCACCTCCTCACCAACACTCGTTATTTTCTGCTTTGATAGTAGCCATCCTCACAGGTGTGCTAGAATTCTTCTTGACGCAGCACTTCAAGCAGCCATTGTCAATCGATCAAAGTTGACAAACGAGATGAAAGCCATTTGTTATTTCAAAAGTGTGATCATATTTCTCTAAACTGATTAAGAAAGCTCAACTTCTTTTCAATGGGAACTTATAACTGTAACTGTAGGATTTACCAGGTATTGATGGCCATGGTGTTACTGGGGTTGTTCACATGGCTGATTGTAATGGGGGCTGTAACAAGGACACCAGGAGAAAGGACAGGAGGGCTGCCAATATGCAGAATGAGTAGGCAGAGATGAGGCCTGAGAGGCACTGCATAAGGTAGCATCGAAGACAGTCCAGGCAAAACACCAAGTCCAGGAACCAGGCAGGACAAATGATGTCCCTACATCCTGACTTAAGTGGTAATGGGATTTTTTTTTTTTCCTTTTCTTTCCTCTGGTTTCCTCTCTCTGTCCTTTACTTCTCTATTGCCTGTGAATCCATGGTTTGAATGATTAAAGTTTTTGATATTTCCCCAAGTGCAGGGTTCCAAGCATGACTCGGAATACTATTAACACTGTGGTCCATGTGAATGACACTGCTTGGACTTGTGCAATGCACAACCTGTAGAGCAATATGGGCCAGGCATGCCTAGTGAAATCCAAAAGTAAAATGGCTATCAATATGGTACTGGTCACACAAATTATAGAAGATCCATACAGCTTTTTTTTAAAAAAGAGGATAGCACTTTATATACTGATACAGAAAGATTGCCAAGATGTTGTTAAATAAAAACAACTAGAAAGCAATGGGTATTGCATGCTACCATTTTTGTAAAAGAGGGGAAATTAAATATATGTACACTACACATACAATATCTGCTTGCATGTAGATGAAATATTACTCAAAGTAGACACATTAAGTACAGACACATTAAGTACTCCCTTCTGTGGGACAGGAATTCGGTATTAGGAGATGAGATGGGAGACAAATTTATTTTTTATCTATAGTTTTCTATATATTTTTTTAAATTTTCAACCATGGAAATGATGGAAATATGTTCTGGCTGGGCATGGTGGCTCACGCCTGTAATCCCAGCACTTTGGGAGGCCAAGGTGGTTGGATCACAAGGTCAGGAGTTCAAGACCAGCCTGGCCAAGATGGTGAAACACCGTCTCTACTAAAAATACAAAAATCAGCCAGGCGTGGTGGCATGCACCTGTAATCCCAGCTGCTCAGGAGACTGAGGCAGAGAATTGCTTGAATCCGGGAGGCGGAAGTTGCAGTGAGTCAAGACTGTACCACTGCACTCCAGCCTAGGCCACTGCACTCCAGCCTGGGCGACAGAGCAAGACTCTGTCTTCAAAAAAAAAAAAAAAAAAAAAGTTCCATCATCTTTCCCATGTGCATTCCTGAGCTGTAGAAGGCTAACAGCTTCTTTCCAGACTCCCTGCACCTGGGATGGAGAATAAGGTTCTACAAACTGGATGTGCGTTGAAGGGAGCTATGGAGTGGGAGGTGGGAGTGGGCGAATACCATCCTCCTGCCACTTTGGGCTGTGGTTGCTGGCAAGCAAGGCCACGGGTGTTGATAGGCAATTGTGATGCAGGCCCAGTCACCAGCTTCCTGGGTGCTGCTATGAGGCCGCACCTCATAGAGAGATCGCCATTATATTTCCTGGGAGCTCCATATCTCATGGAGATAACAGGTCCTTTTTGATCCTACTTGCTGATCCCTGGATTGCAGCTCTCATGCTGTTTACCTCAAGGGCTTCACTCACAGCCCCCTAAGTCCCTATATTCCTGCTTACAGCACAGGCTGTAGCTCCCCAGGCAGGTCAGTGCTAGAAGTTGCTAGGGCATTCTGGAATTTGTTCTTGGACACCTACCAGGAATGCACTCCTCTCACCCTTCCAACAGATTCTGTAAGCATTCAATTTTCAGCATTATAGCCTTTTCTGCTTAAAAGACCTACACTGGTTTCTAGTTCCTTCAATAACCCTGACAGAATTACACATTAAAAATTTAAATAGATATGATCCTTGTGTAGTGCATAAGTGTGACGACTGGGTTTTCCCACTCTTGTGAGGTGTGCCTCCTGCAAATCTTATGATGTCTGCATATGACTTGTCTGACATGGGAAATAAAATTTACATAAATATAAAAAGTGAAAGTCATCACTAAGAAAAACTTAATTCTCAGAAAAGATTTCTTGGGCAGTGTACCACTATAGATACTTGGTCTTTTCAAAAAAATTCTTATTATCTTGGTAAATCATCAAATATTTAATGAACATCTACTGACTTAATAGATGAGGTAATTTATTATAATAATTTATCTTATCATATTAGAAATAAACATCTATGTGAATGTATGAGAGGTTTTGTGTGTGCACATATGTGTGTGTGTGTGTAAACAGATACAAACTACGTTTCCAATGAAATCTTAGGAGAAGACAAACTCAAATATTTCCTTGTTCTTTGTTTTTATTTAACTCCAAATAGCTAATAACATAAAAACATTTTTAAAAAATCTCCAATACCAGACTATTATTTTTGGTTGACAACATTTGATTATTTAGTTCTTGCTTGTTTCCAACATGTAGTAACAGAATCTATCATAATATCTTTAAAAGTTTGCAGCAGGCTTAAAACCTGAATATTTAGATCCTAATCAAAAACCATGATGTAGTTATTAGTTTTGATTTTAAATACTTTGTCCCCACAGAACTTATTAAAACGAATAACCATAAATAGGCTAGCTATTAATTAGATCTCAATGAAATGCCCACATACAGCACATACATATAGGTAGTATATATGCTTTTATCCTTTACTACTGAAAGTATGATGTACAGTGGAGTTATATCATAAACACATTTAACTTACATTAACTCAACAAATGAGGTCAGTGAAAAGGAAGCCATAAGGAAAATAACATGAAATCCTGTGGCGATCCCACCTATGATGACTGCACACCCTTGAGTAAACCCAGGTGGGTGCTGTCCATCCGCTGGGTGGGTGCTTCACTCCTTGTCAGTTCACATCTGCCACTAGCGGGGCAAGCATCTTGCAGGGCTGATTCTAGTGTTAAAAGGTATGTGCTTTTTTTTTTTACAAAATGGCCCCTAAACAAACACCAACTTCACTTGGTCCTCAAACAAAGAAACAGTCTTTTTTTCCAACATAGGAGGAAAAGCTACTTGTTGTGGATGTACAGGTTTCCAACATGGCACCCTTCTAAAGGGCTTTCAAGGATCATCCTAATAGCCCATTTTACCTATGTACTGACCTTGGAAGCTAACCCCTGAGTATGATGCAACTCCACTCTAATGTAAATTAAAATGCCATGATCTTAAAAATGCCATAATATTGTCAGTATAATTTAATTTCCAGTTTAGTTCCATCTTCACATTCAGCAGTGTGTGTCTGTGGCCGTCTCCTGGTGCCAGCATTTCAGAATGTACTATCACTGGCTGAGAAAAATCTCATGGTGAGAAGAGTAGTGTGTCGTAAGATTTGAACAAAAAAGCTACCAAAGTTGATCAGTCTCAGTATGATTCAGGATATGATTTTCAATTAGCAAACGGTGTGACTGAAGCAGAGAGTGGCTTTGTTTTGCTACACCCAGTGCTCCCAGGAATCTCCTGTGGCCTCCTTTTCATGGGTTTCTACGCCGGCAGCTACACTCTACTTCTTAAACACTTGGCCTTAGCCTGACCACCGCCCCGGTTCAGTTTCTATTTTTAAGAGCACCATTCTAATGGAAATGTCCCTGCCCTGAATTAAGCTGGGACTGTGCACTTTACCACTAGCTAGAGCTGTTATATATCATAGCGTTTAGGTTAATTTGGTAGGTATTGATTTCCTTGACTGTGACTTCGAAACTTGCTTCTGCTTCTTTTAGCCATGTAGGATTTCTACCTGGGCTGTAGATGAGGGTAAAATATCCCATGGAGGACTCCTTCAATAACCACATTTGGAAAATCTGGAAAAAAAGAAAAACTGCTTTTCTTAGGTGAAACAAAATATAATTGCATTCTGTAGAATGGAACAAGGCAATGCTTACGGTAAACACAGGAATCTGCATCGCCAGGCATTTGCCTGGTTGAGGATGTGCTATCAGTCATGCTGCTTCAGCCTAAAGCCACTTGAGTGCACCACCAGGCGCGGCAGGAATGTGCGGCCAGATTTGTAGCTTATTGATTTAAGGGATGTTCTAACGGTTAATGCTGCTAGGCCTCAGCTCTTTATCTGAATGTTTTCTCACAAGGAAGATGGATTACACTGGCAATTCAATTTCTAACAAAATCTCAATATACTTGAAGGAATTCCAAGATTTCTACCGGGAATACCTCACTGCAGTTTTTCCATTGTGGTTTACAGTGCATTTAGTCCAAGTTGTCTTGAGTCTACTTGTTCTATTAGACTAGCTTCGAAACAGAGCAGTAAGATGGGGGTCTGTTTTCCTAATTTAAAAGGGCAAATTTCCAACAGAAGCCATCCTGCCAAACTTGAAAACACAGCTCCATTATTATAGGAGATAGAAAGGGAGGCCAGGGGTGCAGAGTATGTCATACCACATTCCAGTCATTAGAGTAGGTAAAATGTGAATGGATTACTTGAATGGGAACCAATCTATCTCATGGTTCAGAAGTTTAATTTTTAAACTTTAATCTGTACATAATGATATCCAGGAACTATCCTAAAGCTGAGCACTTTAAATAAATATCGTCATTATGTAAGAAAATAAAAGTAGTCCAATATTTTAAGAAAAAAAAATGTGCATCTAACCTCTATTGTCTACTGTGTAAATAAAATAATTTACTAGGGGATTGGGCCTCATCAGAGGAGGCAGAAAGGCTCTCAGAGGCTAGGGGTAGGCAGAGGGAGCTAGCCAGGTGGAAATTCTGTGGCCAGAGGGAGCCTGGAGGGTTCAGAGACCTAAACGAAGGCCAACATAGTGAGAAAAGTGGAAATGAGGAGGCTGGAGGGCACGGGGTGCCCCATCACACCTGGGAAGAATGGATAGGAATTCGGGCTTTATCTGAAACTCAATGGGAAGCTATTGGGGGAGTTTAAGCAGAGTGGGACAGAGTTGAATTGTGTTTTGAAAAAGATGATTCTGGCTGCCAACTGGAGAATGGACTGGAGCAAGTTCAAAGCAGACACAAGATCAGTTTGGAGACTACTGCAGTAGTTCAAGAGGGCAATGGTGGCAGCCCAAACGAGGTTGAGGATGGAGAACCATGGAGGAATTCTAGAGAAATGAAGGACGGGACCAAGTGACAGGTTAGATGTGGCTAGTGAGGGAAGGGGTGAAGTCAAGGATGCCTCTTGGGTTTCTGGCTTGCATAATCAGATGGTGGTGGGAGAAGACCCAGAATAGGAGTAAAACAGAAGATCATCAACTCGGTCTGGAACTTGTGTTTGAGGCACCCGTGAGACTTGCCAAAGGGGAAGTCAAGTAAGTGATAGAATATGGTGACAAGTTTACCTCAACAAATATTTATTGAGAGGACTCTGTTTCCTGGATCGGCCACTTAATACCTGTGTGACCTTAGGTGAGTTATTAAACATCTCTGTCTCTCTCTTTCCTCAACTGTGAAATGGATTTCATAATAGTATCTACCTTATAGGCTGTTGTAAAAATTGGGAGACAAGCGAATGAACACACAAAATACGTCTTAGAAAATCTCTAATACATGAGTATCCAGTTATTTCTGGTTGATGACACTTGATTTTTTTAGTGCATGCCTTTCCCCAACATGAAGTAACGGTTTTTCATGAAATATATCTTTGAAAGCTTGTGATAGGCCTTACACATGTATATTTAGAGCCCAATAAAAAACAATAATTTAGCTAAGTTAATTTTAATTCTAAATGTATTTCTCTCACATAGAAGGGTATTAAAATCAATTACCATAAATAGAGCTGTTAATTTTCTAAAAGATACTCAAACAGGACATATTACATGACGGTGGCAGACATGCCTTTATTCTTTACCACTCACAATACAGAAGTCGATTTGAAGGTCAGTGAAATTACATCGTAAGTATATTTAGCTTAAAAGGATTCAGCTAAATAAGTTAAGCAAAAAAGACATAAAGGAAAATAACATTACATACTGTGGGTAACTCTACCGCGCTGGTAATATGTCAAGCAGTGACAAGAACAGGGCAAGGAGAAAAATATAGCAGGGCATGGGCTGAAGAGGGCCCAGAGACAGGGAAGTGAGGGAAGAATTTGAGTGATGGTGCCATTTGGGTGATGACTTGCAGGAAGGAACAAAGCAGCCCACTGGGAGGGTGTCCGGGAGAAGGGCATTCCTGGCAGAGGGAACAGCAAGTGCTAAGGCTCTGTATGTATGTTCACCAAGAGCTGAACATATGCTAGATGCTGGGGATTTAGAGGACAAAGCCAAAGAACAACAATAAGATAGTCTGTGACCATTACTATGAAGGAAGCAAATAGGGTTCTCTGACAAAAAGTGAATGGGATGGAGGTGTTTTAAAGCAAGGTCCACCAACTAGCGATCAGAAATAACATAATCAGGGTTTTGGGTTGTTTTCTCATCTGTTCCACTCTACTTTAAACTGTGGATTTTGGCTTCATCATATGCATGATTTACTACAATGTCCATTATTGCCAGCATTGCTCAGTAAACTGTCCTTGCCTTTGATTCTCATTGAGAGGTGATGAGAAGGAAGGTGATGTAGGGCAGGTTTTGTTGTTATTTTTGTTGGTTTTCGCTTATTTAATGAACATGTATTGTGAATGGGTGGAGGGGCTCGTGGAGAGGGAGAATCAGCACAGGCTCTCTGAAGCCGTGGCATTCAATGTGAGCCCTGGAAGATGAGAGGCAGCCGGCTATGGATGGAGAAAAGAAGGCTCAAGGTGGAGGAAACAGCACACCTGAGGCCCAGAAAGAATTCCAGGGTGGCTAGGGCAAAGTATATGAGGAGGTCCAGTAGGAACATGAGCCTGGGGCAGGCCACAGAGGGCCTTGCAAACAAACCACAGCTAAGAGTCTGGAGCTCCCAGGAGAGAGCTGAGATGGAGATACAATATTGTGACTCAGGTGTACACATGTGGTAGGCAGGCCACACACAAGGAGATTATCTGAAAGAAAGGGTAGTAAGAAGAGGAGAGGGTCTATGACAGCATTCTGGTCAGCTGCTAGAGAGTAGAAGGAAGTGGAAAAGCCAAGGGGAGACACTGTTTGAAGGAGGAGAAACAGATCAACATGTCTAAAGTACATGAGAGGCCAAGGAAGATGAGGACTGAAAAATATCCATGGGCTTCAGCCACACTGAAAACACTGGGGACTTTGGCAAGAGTTGTTTTGAGTTTCCCAGGAAAATCAAAACAGAGACCAAAACGCAAATGCTTTTAAATCTGTTAAGACAGTACTCTCCTGATTTCTAATGTTAAAAGCTAAGGGATATTTGATTATTAGTATTTTATAAGAGGATAATGCTTAAATGTCAGATCTTTGAAGACAGACACTCCTCTGATTTTGTAGGGGACGGGGTCAGTACATCTGTGAAGAAATTTCCATATGCAATATCCTCTGGAATAATAACCCTAATATCTTACTAAGAGGCATCGTAACAAAAATGTGATGCAAGTAAAGTTTCTCTTTAAATTAAATGCTAAAGATTTGCAAGAATATATCATTAGTATAACACTTCTAAGATAACAAGAATCTGATTCATGAAACTGGATTGGTCAAAATTCCAAGAAAACAGATCTGGTGACTGGTCCTTCCATACTTCCCATCCCATCCATCAAACTTGTGATCCATTTATTCTCAAACAGCAGTTCCCTTATTTTGCAAGTCTTCATCCATATTACCATGCTACCAATGATACATACGTTTTACTCTTTCCAATTCAAGACATTTACCCCTGATGTTTCTTCCCAGAAAGTTCCTCCTGTTCTTCACTGTCCAAGCCAGGCATAGAGCACATGGTAGGCACTGCTCAATAAGCTGGATGAATTGGATTTAAAGGTCATAAAATATCTTCCCTCTTCTATCAAGTATCCTGGCTATTCTAGTCCACAGTAACCATTTCACTGTCTACACTTCTACAGAAATTTCAGTCAGATGCATGACATATTTGAGCATAAACAATACATGGAAAAAGTCCTTGTGGAGCCACTTTTCAAAGATAATAAGAATAATTTATAAAACATTATCTATTTAATCTATATTAGATTGCATTATGAATATTTGTTAAATGTGATATTTTAACATGACATCAACTAACATGTATATTTGTTAAACATAAGATGCAAATGTTACAGAGAGGAAGTTATTCTTCACTGCGAGGATCTTATAGGAAAAAGAACATGAGATCATATTCCTGTACAGCAAAGGCAGCTCACTCTGATCAGGGTGCTACTAGGAAGGGTCCCTCAACCCTTCCTAGGGAGGAGCAGGGCTGCGTCCTGGCCACCCTTCTTCAAACTGACAGCTAAGTGGGTGATCTAAGTACGTGTATCCTTGCTATAGAGAGCAGTTCCCTTTCTCCTGCTCATAAGGTTTTATTGTCAGAAACAGGAAGGGTTTCAATGGATTATTTATCTATTACTATTTAGTGACTCCCAGAAACAAGATTCACTATATGCAAAGAGCACAGAAGGAATATATAGGCAACAAGAGGTCCACCCATCAACCATTTGAGAGTGGACAAGTCAGGGACTTCCCTGGACCCCAATTTTCTCATTCAGCCAATGATAATACCTGCCCTGCTTAGTTCACAAGGTTGTTAAGGAAATTAAATGAGATAATGTATGCAAATGAGCTCATAAAGAGATGCATAACAGAACACTTTGAGAGGGACTCTGATGAATTTAAATTTCTTTGCACAGAGAAAAGACTCAGTCGAAAATATTGATTACAATTATACTTAGATCAATTAATTGTATTTAAAATATGCAGCTTTTAAAAATATATAGTTGGCCATCAAAGATGCTGCAATGTATATACACATAGTTTTGGGGAAAAGGCTTTTTTATTTTTATTTTTATTTTTTTTTGAGATGGAGTCTCGCTCTGTTGTCCAGGCTGGAATGCAGTGGCGCAATCTCGGCTCACTGCAAGCTCCGCCTCCTGAGTTCACGCCATTCTCCTGCCTCAGCTTCCCGAGTGGCTGGGACTACAGGTGCCCGCCACCACGCCTGGCTAATTTTTTGTATTTTTAGTAGAGACGGGGTTTCACCGTGTTAGCCAGGATGGTCTCGATCTCCTGACCTCATGATCCACCCGCCTTGGCCTCCCAAAGTGTTGGGATTACAGGTGTGAGCCACCGTGCCTGGCCGGGAAGAGGCATTTTTAAAAAGGCCTAGAGCCTTGAATTTGAACCCTGGCATCTGGACAAAAACAAGCAGAGGCCAAAATGACATGATCAGAAAAATTAAGGACCATAAATACCTTTCTTCCTTATTACTCTAATTCAAAATAGTCTGGTAAGAGAGAAAGAAAAATTACATTTCCTCCTGAAAGGCCGGCCCCAATTAAAATTCTAAGTGTCGCTTATACCAAGAGCACTGGTTTATTGGCAGATTATTAAGCCCTGGACCAATGTCACTCTTTTAGACCTGTATTAAAAATGTGGTTTATGTGGTGCAGGGTCAGATCAGTAAAGAGCTGTTAGCAGATGACAGGTTTGATTACCGCTGGCTGCAGGCAAGATGTATGGATCCCTGAGGAACAGCAGCACAGGCTGGTGGGACAGTTTGCTGGAAAGGTCAAGAACAGGCATGTCAGCATCAGGGGACGATGGTAAACAGAAAACACTACAAACTAGCTTTGAGGGGATCAAACTGCTGTGCGGGGACATCTCAAGGTTTATGTTCTAACAGTGTGGGTGAATAATAGCACGCAGAGTGAGAGTGAACAAATGGGCACTGCTCTCATCTTCTAAACATTTCTTTGTGGAATTTGAAGCAGATATACAATCTATACAATAAATCATTGCTGAAACGTGCTTTCCTAAAAATCTCGTAATACGATTGTTGATAAAACATTCTGATTACTTGCATGAAACAATGTAGGGCTCTTATTCCTCCACTCTTAATTCTAACTTGTTACTCCTGTAATTCCCTATCAAATATTTATAATCTTAAAACCAATTTCCAAACAAAGGTTCTTAAGAAAAACATAACTTGAAACACATCATGGGTGATTAAACACTTAGCAAAACCATAATCCTATTCCTGGCTGATGAGGATTAGTCCTTACCTTGACTCTTCAGACTCTGTTTCATCAAAAGATCTAAAAGTTTTGAAAAAGGAAAAAAACAAAAAAAAACACATACGTTGAGTCAATGTTTATGCCAACAAAGGAAAAAATACCCAATATTATTAGATGACTGAATTGGGAGATATTTTTTAAAAGAGCTGTGAGTTTCCACTGAGCCACAGCATGGCTATGCCCCATTCTAAGGAATCTGAAGACTGGAATATTCTTTGATTTCCCTTAAGATTACTTAAAAATCCTCAGGTTTTATTACTACTTTTGGGCTTGTATAATGGAGAAAACATTTCACTCACTGCCATTGCTAATGTCTATTCTAAAAAATATATAAACATATATGAAGCCTAACCTGCCTGTAAACACATACAAGTTGGAACAGAACACACTGACAACACAGTATTTGCCAAGTGTATAATTTTTGTTATGTAATAAGTGGAAAGTGGCTCTGAGTAAACAGTGCTCATGAGGAGCTGTGACAGGTGTTTGCAGCCCCGTCATCCAGCAGATGGCTGGGGTTTAACATGACTTTGGGTGTGGCCTGCTTGATTTTCTTGTAGTTAAGTGTGGTTCCTTCAGGCAGTGAGAAAATGGGTAAACCCCTCTCCTGCATGGATTTTCAGAGAGTTTGTGATGATTTATTTCCCTGTAAATGGATACAGTATGCCATGGATGTTCCTGAAGGCCTTTTGAGGCTAGCTCAGCCCACGTCATGTGCTGTTGCTGGTCCAGTGGCTTATTTCAGAGTTAATTCTTCGGGAGAACTTTTCCTAATTGCTGATGATATCAAACCTCTGGGTCCTTGGGTTTAGGACCAATGGGTTTAGACCAATAGATAGGGATTAGGATTTGTAGTCCTGCCACTGGAAGTTCCTGAGAGAGGCAGCTGGACAGTAGAGGAAGAGGACTCGCCTTGGAAGGCCTCGGTTCTGCAAGCTACAAGGCAAGAGATCTTGGGAAAGTCACTAAATTCCTGTGTCTCTGTTTACTCAACTACAAAATGAGAGGAGTTGGATCAAATCATCTCTAAGATCATTCATAACTTTAAAATTATATGAATATGTGTACCACCAGGATATGAATTTTGCTCGAGTTTCCACTAATAAATAAGCCCATAACAAGTTATCTAGATTCATAATTCCCATCAAGTAACATCATTCTATGTAACAGTGTAATTGAAAAGATTGCTTCCTTGAGTCTAAACATGGATTACCGAACCATGGCCACTTGGCCGCAAGATGGCCATGAGGACTTCAGAGGAATTCTTTTAACCAAAAGCAGGGGGCGAGCGAGTGCTGTAGCAAGCCAAAAGAGTGGGCGCGGCCAGCGGGCTACTCGGGCATCACTCTGGGCTATTTGTTAGATCAACTGGTCATTGAAGAGTAATTTAAAATACACATCCAATATGCAAACATGATTCTTACCCACAACTTTCTGCCTTTGGTAGAGAGGGCAAGTGTCGCACATTTAGGAAATCAAGAAACAGTTTGGGAAGTTCTTCATTTTCTAAAATGACAGCCTGTGAAAGCAGAAAACAGAATTAGAAACTGAAGTGAAGTTTGCTAGGCGATCAATCAAATGAACTATTTCAAAAAGTCATAACCGTCCATCAAAGTTCTTACCAGCAACATTCCTCACAGTCAAGATGAGGAGTGGTCTCTGTTTTGCCCACCAGGAATTCAGGCTGACACACATGCTAAGGAGTGCCGGCAAATCCTGCAGTTTATCTGTTCTTTCATTCAACTGGCATTTATAGAGCACCTACTACACTAGATGCTGACTAGGGGACAAGACAGTGGGGAGCCAGGTAGAAATGGTTCTTGCCTTCATGGAGATTCTAATCCAGAGTGAATATTTCAAAACCTGGCAACATCAATAATACTGTTAAGATATGTATATCAAATTTTCCTTACTGAGTGATAAAGTGGTCTGATATACATTATCTATACGTGTGTGTGTGTGTGTGTGTGTGTGTATCTCCCCACAGGAGACCACTACTATTTAGGAAATACGATAAATTATTTTTTAACTGGAAGATTTAGTCAAGAACCCTCAACTATCACCTGTTTTGGCATTAGAATCAACTGACATTTATTGCCATTTGGACAGCTCCACTTAAAGGGTCAGTAACAACTTTACTGCTAAGTGTAAATCAGCGTACACGCTAAAAAAAAATCTAGAGTTCTTCCATTTAGTGAGCTCTGCTACATAGCTGGCATAATGGCATAACCATGTCAGTACTCAGAGATCCAGATTATGCAATGTCAAGGAGAAATCTGACAAAGAAGTATGTATCTTCATAACTATGTATTTTTAAAGTCTACCAGAATATGTGAACTGAATATAAGTTTGCCACTTCCCCCTCCCCCTCTTCCAAAAGACCACAGGAGAAAAGCATCAAAGGTTTTATCATAATCTGTGACTTCAATACAACTATTCTTAAGGGTCATTTTTCATAACTTACCGTGGGTAAATTTTGTCCAATAAGTACATGTTGTTTAAAGAACTATGAGAATCAGTGGTGAAATATCATTCACACAACTGATCAGGAATACTGCGTAAGGGTGGTGCATAAGATACATAACAAGTAACAAAAGTGAGGTGAAATTATGTACCTTGTAGATACATAGTTCTGTATCACATCTTGTTCTTAGCCATGGTTCACATACTGAGTGGCCCCAATTTCTCATCAGGTTTTGTAATACTGTTACCCAGTTCGGGTCATACAAATGGAGTGGGTAACTATACAGGTTGCCAGTCCTCCTAGGCTGCCCTCTGTCCCACACTAGAGCAGAGCCCTCCTGGTGTTCAGTCCCTGGAGAGGGGTCATCTAAAGAGCCACCTCCACTGGGGGCTGCTACTGTTCTTTACACAGCTCACCGTTCCCATGGAAGCTTAAGGAATAAAAGAGAAAAGAAAAAATTGGGGTGTTATACTTTATTCATTAAATAATAATTTACTGGGCATCTATTATGTTAGGCACTGGGACATGATGATAAATCTTACAGGTCCAGTGGAGCATGGGCTGAAGAAAGCTAGCAATGAACAAGTAAACACACACACTAAACAACAACTTAAACTTGCCTTGGAATATAGTGAGATAGAATCGAAATAGCGTATCACTCTCTAAGCGTTTTCCCATCTACCAATGCATTCATCCGTCCATCCCTCTGTCCCTCTCTCCATCCATGTGTGTGTATGTGTTTACTTTCTCCTGGTTATAAAAATAGAAAAGTAAAAAGTTCAGAAAATAAAGAGAAAAAAAAACCTCCTTTGTCCAGAGGCATAATTTCATTACTATTTCAATTAAATTTCCTTAAATCATTTCACTTTCATCTCAGTTTTTACCTATTCAAGGAAATTTTTTTGGTGCCCAGAGGTCATTATTTCAGTGCCTGTAACTCAAAAAGTTCTAGGAATCATCACACATATAAAAACTCCGAGGTATTTTGGCTGTGACACGTTTCAATGATTTTTTTTTTCTAGATATCTGTTTAAGAGGATGATACAATACTTATTTGAATAATAAAGCCTAATGTTGTAACACATGCAGACCTGTTCCCCCAGGCAATAGTTTTAATTATCTGTACAAGTGGTAGCTTTCAGATTTAAAAAAAGAGGGGAGGGTATAACATTCTTATCTCCACCCCCACCTTCTTAAAATAAATTAAATCAATAACAAGTGTGGGACACTTTTAATGACCTGAACTACTTAATTTCCAGGATCTTTAGACATGTCATCCATCACTGCAGTATGGAGGAAGACATCTCTTGAGTGTTCAGGGGGTTACTTAGGTTTTATTAATGCAAGATTTAGGGAATTTTAACAAGGTGAATTGTTTATTTGCCTTGACAGATCGGCTTACAATGCACTGGCTACATCTACAGCATGATCATTAATGACAAAAGACAGGCAAAAAGCTGTTTACACTGCAACACAGGGATGGGAATTAATCCTGCTCAGCCTCCTCAAACAGAGTTCTCCAAACAGATGATCACATTGCTTTACGTAAGATATACTGGCAAAAGCAATACAGAAAACTCCAGAAATCTGCGTGAATTTACTTTGCTAAATTTTCACCGAATATTCTCAAATAATATTTTCCATAAAACAATGACCAATATGTACTTTGGGATTTATAGTTTTAGAGAAGGCAGCATTGAGAGTTAGTTAAGCATTTAGTTATGTGGGCAGGAATATTTCCTAAGCTCTGTTTTAAAAGCTTGGGAGAAAAGAACTAATACTTCAGAGATAAAGTAAAATATAGAAGAATTTACCTAATGTAATATATTATGTACAAATGACTGTCATCAATTGGTACAGAGATACAAAAGAGGAATTAAATCTTTTTGTTCATACACACATGATCTTATTCATGAGAAACTGAACAGTAAGGCTGGACCTCACAAGTGTTCCATTTACAACTTCTTCAGTTTCTTGAAAGGCTTTTGCTCTGAAGGAACAGACCCTTCTTGAAGCTGTACCCTGGGTCATCCTATAGAATAAATATGTCAGTTTGGTTTAAATCTCTCAACTTTGCTCAACAATAAACTCCTAAGTTTTAAAAAATCAAATTTTTGAATATCAAATCCTATCTCCCTATTGTTTTAGATTGTTTATCTTTATTTTTGATTGATATCCAATGGTTAATCACTTTCATTCTTTAGAGAGGCAGTGTGGTGTAGGAAGTACGTGGGCTTTCAGGAAGACCTGAGTTTGAATCCTTTCTCTTTCTATATTAAAATTAGGTTATTGTGAGGATTAAATGTCTCCAAGAATCTCTGATACACAATTAGCAATGGAAAGATGCTAATTCTCTTGAGTATTGCTGTTGTATTAATTTCCATTTTATCCATTTTGAAGTTTGGATAATTGTTCATCGAGCAAACAGAGCTTCTTGGCCCTCTATATTTCAGGGATCTTTTTGAGTATCAGATAAAAGCTGAGTATCCTGCTTGCTGGAAAACATACACACATCTATAATTGTGCTTTCAGTGGCAGGGGGTTTGCAGACCCCTGACAGCCCAGCCAAGAACACCTGCTTTTAGCTTAGACAGGGCAATAGCACTCACTGCTGGGCTCACTTTTCTTTGGCCTGGAGCCTGATGCACTGTCGGCCGGTGCTGTGTGCCAGCTCCCCAAAGGACACGCTGGCCTTCTTGTTTCAGTTTTCTATCTCTTTGTCAATTAGAATCCCACTGGAGGGTATGCTGCCTTGCTATTAGAATTCATTAATGCCTTCAGCTCTGGGCTGAGTTGAAAACATTTCGCACTGAGGCTACTGTAGTAAAGGATTCTTTCTAATACACCAAAATCTATTGCTGCACCGATTCTAGAGAATAATTCATATTCATGATTTCCATGTCTTCTATATATTATTGTAAAATGCGGCAGTCAGTGGTGTGGGGGGTTCCCAAAATTAACAAAACATTAAGGAAAGTATGATTTTCCACTCTATCGTTGCTGGGTTAGAGCACAGCTGATGAAACGCTACCGTGCTGCCCCTGTTATAAGAGGAGCATTCTGAACTGCAGGGTAGCGATGGGATCAGGCCCAGTGCTAACTACTTAATCACCCAGTGACTCTGATGGTGAAGTTCTGACGCTGCTCATCCCATTCCTGGATGCAAGTTGGCACATATGGCCTGTCAACTAATTTATGTAGCAAAACATCAATAATTCAAAATGAATGTGACAAGTTTGGAGAAAAAGCTAGAAATAAATCCCAATAAATTTTACAGGTATACACACAGAGTGAAATACTATGAGAGGCAGAATTAATTACCCAGATGCAAGACAGAGAGTAGCTGTTTATGTGCGAGAATCATGGGTCTCAAATGGTAGGTCTGCAAGAAGTGTTCCTTCCACGTGGTGTCAAATGAGCTGAACAGTTCTCTCACCCCACTTAAGGCAATATTATCAAGCACCCCCTGCCACCACAAAAGAGAAATAAGAATAAGCCTAGGAAGAGCTAGAGGCAGGCAATGAAAATAACTAAAAGATTTCAAAATAGTTTCCATAAAAACAAGTCATCCAATAGTGGGTACCAAGAATGGAACCAGGCAGTGGAAAGTCAAGGGGATAATGACCTTTAAATTAACTAACTGTTCTGTTAAGGAGGGTGGCCACTGGTTATCCAGCATTTTCAAAGCTGCTGGAACAAGAAGAAAGTACTGTCAAAACTAGCAAGGAAGGAGTCATTTTTTAATTGAAGCATGTGCAATAAAAGTAGTAAAAGTGACACAGTATGAAAAGAATAGGCACTGAAGAGCATCAGAATATCCTGGACTCTAATAGACTTGCAGATTGGAGATGGTATAGAATTAACAGAGAAATGCACTAAAGAAATTTCCATCCAATCTGTCACTTAGGAATATAGGAAAACCAAAAATCAGGTTATTATTATGGTGCACGTAGGAAATGGGGTTAAATGAAAGAACTGTTACAGGTGTGTGACAGGCTATTTGACTTACTTCGATATTACTACATCCAACTCTGATAAATAGTAAAACTGGGCAATAGAGTGTATTTTGTAAAAAACAAAAAAAAAATTATTTTTCTTTACACAATGTTACTCACTCTTGTAAGAATAAATGACTTTCTCTAAAGCAGACCAGATATTTCTTCAGAAATATCACTTTAAATGAAGAATTTTTAAAAATGTAAACTCTATGAAAGCATTTATAAAAAACTTCCTGCATTGGGGCAGAAAAACAACAGCATTACCACCAACAGCCCCTGTAAGCTCAATGTTTACTCCAGAAGAAATGTTTTTATTGAAAAGGTGCAATTATCATCACGTAACACAAATCACAAAATCCCAATTTTTCTACCTTATCAGCTTTATAAAATCATGTTCCCAAAGGATACCACTGATTAGTTGCACATGTTCTTTCTGTGACATCCCAAATACTTAATTGTCAGTTATCTTTTCTTCTTCAGTAAGTAAAATGTAGTCACAAAATTACAGAGGGACTTGTTCTGCCCTAACCTTCGTGAGATGCCATCATGCAGTGGAAAACACTGGTAAAATATCACAAGATAACGCCGTCCGACAAGGGAGACATATAAACACTGTAATGATTTCCCACGAGTTTCCATTTTAGAAAATTGTCACTAAGGCGAGCATAAACGGTGACACATCTCCACTGAGAACACGGTGAAATCGAACGCTGGCATTCTAGTTAGGTCCAAACCTACCCAGCAGCCAATTATAACAGGAATGGAACATCTTGTTGAAAACTTGGACAAGACCACTTTGCTAACCTTCTAAGATCATAGCACAGGGCTGTGTTGTTTTCACTGATTTGATCCTTTCATTCCCTTTTCAACACACACACACACACACGCACACACTTCTTCCCATTGTCTATCAGGGTTGTTATAAACTGTAGGGAACCTCTTTGTCACAAAAGCTAAGGTACTGAACTAAGTCAAGAGGTTTACAAGAGCACTTTAGGCTCTTTCTCCATTCCATCTAGTTTGGTTTGAAATGTCCGGCTGCTGGGGTGACAAAGTTCACCACTGTAGCTTTTCCTCTCTTCACTAGGAAAGATGCTTCATACCATATCTACTTCAGAGATATGGCTAAAAACAGGGAGGCAGAAAAATCAATACCTCCTCACTGCAGTAAATGGGCTGCAGTGTCACTGTCCTCTGGGACCCAAACCTAAGAGCTCACAGAGGCTCTGTAGTCCTCAGTCTTCTACTTACCACTTCCCTGCACGTGGTCAAAATTTCACAAAATCAGCCATAATCAGGTTAGCAAAGGAACACTTTTAAAAAGGCAGCCAGTAGGCCGGGCATGGTGGCTCACGCCTGTAATCCCAGCACTTTGGGAGGCTGAGGTGGGCGGATCACCAGGTCAGGAGATCGAGACCATCCTTGCTATCACGGTGAAACCCCTTCTCTATTATAAAATACAAAAAAATTAGCCAGGCGTGGTGGCAGGTGCCTGTAGTCCCAACTACTCGGGAGGCTGAGGCAGGATAATGGCGTGAACCCGGGAGGCAGAGCTTGCAGTGAGCCGAGATTGCGCCACTGCACTCCAGCCTGGGCAACAGAGCAAGACTCTGTCTCAAAAAAAAAAAAAAAAAAGCCAGCCACTAAACAGATTTAAGAAGGATCCTGACCACCTGAAAACTAAAAATCAGATGTGCTCTGAAGAACCCACTGTACCATGCATTCCCCTTTTTGTGTGTGACACCATTTGCAAGATGTGTCTAGCCTGTGCCTTGATAAAAACTGCACTACTCAAGGAATTCAAATGGACATCTGCTATGGTCTCACAGGGCTTTATAGAGTATCTTGCAAGAAATCTGAGGACCTGCACTGAACGCTGAATGCCAAAAAGGGCCTATTTAAAATAATAATGAATCTGTGCAAAGAAATAATATAATTTGGCTTAAGATTTGGAAAAAAAAAAAAGGAATACATTTCTGATAATGTGGCTAAAAGGAAAAACTAACCATGGAACAAAAGAAACTGGAAAATGAATAGTCTTTGGAGCTATTTTAATATCAAAGCTTACATTCTGTGTTTTTCTGGAATCCAATCATATAAAAGTATTTGTTTAGCATCTACTAACTACAAGCATTATGCTGGGGACACAATGGTTAGCCCAAAAAATATAGTCCTGTCTTCCCAGGGTTTACCATTGGGTAGGGAAGATGAATGATGATTCACAGCAACGAATGTGAAATTACAAACTGAATTAGTACCTTAAAGGGGAGTAGCTAGTTTCCTTGATCATTAGTAACAAAGCACCCCTATTAACCTGTAGGGTGAAGGAAAGCTTCCCTGGGGAAGTGACCCTTGAGCTGGGACTTGAATGAGCTAATGAGAATAATGTGAGTAGGATATTCCAGCTTGTTCAAAGGCCTGTGGAAGGTAGAAGCATGACATTAAAAAAACCAAAGAAGGCCACAGAAACTAATAAAGCTAAGCAATAAAATGGGGGCACCTAACCTGGAGAGGTTAGGAAGGGCTTCTGGATCATGTGAAGGATTTTTTTCTTTTCTCTGTAGACTTGGGAGTCATTGAGTGATCTTATGTGGGTGGGTGGTAGATGGGGTATCTCACTGTACATGACACAATCTGATTTGTATTTTGACTACAACTACAACATATGTAGTAGTGTTCATCAGATCCAGGGACCATGCATTAAATCCTCTCTTTGGCTATCTCTAAACTGCTTCTTAACTAACTCATTGAGCTAATTTTAATGATCATATTTTTCATTTCATATTAGGTCTCTCTAGCTTCAAAACTACTGTTCAAATTATGTATTGGTTCAGAGTCATTCATTCATTCATTCCCCAAATATTTACTGACATTTACTACATGCATAATAGCACTATGCTACATAGTTTAATTCTTTTTTTATTTAATTTTATTGGAATATTTTATCTTTCCCAATATTTTTCTATTACATTTATAAACTTAATTTATTCCACAGATATATTTAAGGGAGCCATTGAAATTGGCTCAATTAAAATACATTCTTGATTTTCCTTGGATTTTAAATTTATCTTAACATCTCAACTAATTCTTACAAATATATAAAGACTTTCAGACTAAGAAAGGCAACACATTCCATTAATCTTTCTATTAAAACAACAACAACAACAACAAAACGACTGGGTGCAGGGGCTCGCACCTATAATCCCAGAACTTTGGGAGGCCAAGGCGGGTGGATCACTTGAGGTCAGGAGTTCCGGATCAGCCTGGCCAACATGGAGAAGCCCCATCTCTACTAAAAATACAAAAAATTAGCTGGGTGAGGTGGCACGTGCCTGTGATCCCAACTACTCGGGAGGCTGAGGCACAAGAATCACTTGAAACCAGGAGGCAGAGGTTGCAGTAAGCCAAGATGGCATCAATGCACTCCAGCCTGGGTGACACAGCGAGACTCTGTCTCAAAAAACGAAACGAAACAAAACAAAACAAAAAACAAAAGGATCTGGACTCATAACATTTCAAAACCTGTTTGACAACTTCTGAACAGCTCAATTCTTTTCAGCAAATGACTGGGTATAATTACTTTAAAGTCACATATTATACATATTTGATCCATTTAAATTACCTGTGTATTGAATAAAAATGCACTTCAATTACACATAATAGATAATGCCAGGATTTATGAGGCATTTTCTGGATGATGGAAAAAAAAATCCAAACAAATTTTAAAAACAATCATAGGCTGGGCACGGTGGCTCACACCTGTAATCCCAGCACTTTGGGAGGCTGCAGTGGGTGGATCACTTGAGGTCAGGAGCTTCCGACCAGCCTGGTCAACATGGTGAAACCCTGTCTCTACCAAAAATACAAAAATTAGTCAGGTGTGGTGGTGGGCACCTGTAATCCTAGCTACATGGGAGGCCGAGACAGGAGAATTGCTTGAACTTAGGAGGCAGAGGCTGCAGTAAGCCAAGATCGGGCCACTGCACTCCAGACAACAGAATGAGACTCTGTCTCAAAAATAAATACATAAATATATACATACATACATACAATTATAAACTAGCTATGTACCTGTAAGCGAAACCTAAGATCAGGAGACTACAGTATTTAATATTAGTATTTTACAACAAGTGAACCAAAACAGATTTAATAATTCAAATAATGTGGTAAGGCATTTAGTTAAATACAAATTATAGAATGGAAATGCTGTTTTACTACTTTATAGAAGAAACAGTAATCAGAACTAGGCTTATAAAATGTTCCCTACAGATAGCCTTAGGAGACTGGTTTTTAATAAAAGATTTACAATTAGCACAGCCCATATGTGTTGATGAACTGATGTTTTTAAAGTGTTTAAGATGCTTTAAAACAATTTGCTCTCTCAGGCCCCTTAAACATTCCCCCAACTACCTAGTTTATTCAGCATTCTCTTTCTTTACGTACTGTATGCACACTTTGACCCAGCTCCAGCACAGCTGGGTTTCAAATGGTATAGTCTAGATAGATGAGGCCTTTCTAGGTATATATAGTCTTACTGTACTATAGTTTAGATATAGTATACTAGGCTAACATCATTTTTTTAAATGAAGACTTCCAACACCATTTTATATTTGTTCAGTTATAACACTATATTTAGTCACCTGTTTAAATGCTACAGTAATGTAATTATGTTTTACATGAATTTAGGAACCCTCAATGAGCAAACTTCAAAGTGCACAGTACTTAGTGGGAAAATAGTGGGAAATGGTTAGAGGGTGTGACAACAGACTTATAAGATGTGTAGCTAGTCCTCAGAGAAACAATGTATGAAAAGTGGCCCTTGTGGAGATGGCTCATAGGCTATAAAATAAAAAACATATCTATAAAGAAAGTTAGGAGGAGGTGCTTGGCCTCTTGGCTGCAACAACAACAAAAAAACAGTCAATGAAATTCTTCACTAAAATACACAGGTAGGAAGAGTAGCCTACTGGAACAGAACACAATAGCAAGAAAGATGAGAAATTAGGGCTGTCTGCACATGGGTGGTAAGGACTACACAGGTGGTCCAAGCTGGAACCTGTTCCCTGAGTTCAGGGAAAGAAGAACATATGTATGCTAGCCCTTCTCCCAAATCTAACATTGAAATGAATCCTTCTATAACTTGGGAGTTAAATTACAGACATTTATTCAGGGACCTATACACAAGAATGAATATACCCTTTTCTGGGAGTTTTCCAGATTACACCAGTCTTTTTGCATCTACGCAAGATCCAGTCTTCCCTTCTTCTTTACTAATGGAATACCAATTTTCTTGGGGTATGTGGCAAGCTGCCAAGCTAAAAATAACAAAGAACAATATCAAAAACTGATGAAAATTATATATCCTGCCCCACTCTTCCCCCAACATTTCCCAACAACACCCGCCCCCGCCACCCCACCCGGTCCCTTAGCATGTGACACAGATCTAGCCAACAAAACGTCAGAAGAAGTGACTGGATGGGAAAAGTCAAAAAGCTTCCTTAAAGTGACTGGTCAGGCTGCAAGTGGCCCCCATCATTTTGCTCATTTCTTCACCCTTTTCCTCCTTCCTCTTGGCTAGAATATGGGCATGGTCTTTGAGCTTAGTTGTCATCTTGTAATTATGAGGAAAAGGCCAAAAGAATCAAGGAAATGCAATGATAATCTTGAGCCAGTGAGCCAAAACCCACAATTACCTACCACTTTCCTTCTCAGAGCTTAAGGTTAAAACTCACTTTTAGTTAAGTCCTTGGATTTGGCTTGTTACCTATGGTGGAACACATAAACCCCTACTGATAGAGCCCTCATGCCTCTGCAGATTGTAAAGTCCTGTTTTTGGCCCATAGAACAGAATACTAAGTAGCATGATTGCTACAAAAAGAGAGAGAAAGAGAAAAGAAAAAGAAATTCTGATATTCTATTTTTAATTTACTGCTTTAGTACTGGGTAGAACACTTAGGGGAAAAAAGAAAAAATAATGTTGATATGCTATTTTTAATTTACTACTTTTAAAAAGTCCATAACACAAATAATAGCATATGAAAAATAAAGAAGTAATTAGGTTCATGCACAGTCTATAAAAAGAAAAGGCCTAATACATAAAAAGTTTGTAAACCTAACTCAGCAGGTGCCAAGAACACCCATTACAGGACAGTAAAGAAATCAAGAATATAGGTAATGAGATGAACCTAAACAAAGAAAAATGTAAGCTGATTATCTAGAAAAATATCCTCCCAAATTGGGCCTTTTAAACAAATCATAGACTGTATCCCCATGGAAATGGAGTGTTTTGTTAAACTTACTTTACAAAAGAAATGGCCAAACCATTGTAGAATAAACCACAGGGAATAATTTAGCATTGGCTGGTGGAAAAAAAATACAATTCTACTTTAATAGGTCTTTTTAATCACAAATTTTATGATGATTTAACAGCCTTCCATTAAGAGCAATTAAAGGGAGATAGCAAGGATTTACACTAATATTCTAGCAAGTTAAAATGTCTACATACATCTTCGAGCAAACGTTTCCTATCTTGAAGTTCTTAGCTGAGTTTGAGGGAGATATACTAATTTAATTAAAAAATAAAAAGCTGGAAGAAGTGCCTCTGGTATCTCAGGATCAAGTTTTTGAATTCACTTCTCCTCCCTGCCTATGGTTATCCCTAGTACACCCCCGACTAAGGAGCCAGACATCACTAGGGCTGGGCAGAGGCTCAGGAGACACAAAGGTACTCCTAAAAACAACAGAGAAACCAACAACCTAGATAGCTTGTCAGGCCTATTTAACCACTCTAGTTGGCCAGACAAACCGTACCAGGCAGTGGTCTACTCAACCACCCTCACCTCAGTCTGTTCCAACTGTGTCCTGCAAAGGGGGGCAGGGAAGTACCTGGGAACACCTGACAGGCATGCTCCTTTTTCCTGAATAATTTAAAGAAAGAGAACATTTTCTTACATGGTTTTATTTACATTATGATTAACTTCTCTTTAAAAAGCTTGTGTTTTATATGTAATCCACTTGTGTTGTAACTTCCTAGCCCTTTAATGCATGCACACAGGCCAAAGAAAGTATTTGTTCTATAGACTTGGTATGCAAACTCATTTATTCAGATCTCAAAAAGCACTATCTCTGTGGGCCAATAAGTTCCAATAAAGGCCTTCTGTGCAATGGTGTTGCCCCGCTACTATTGACGAGACTTCCAATCTACTGACCCAGTACTTTCTGACTCCCATTAGCTCCCTCTAAATTTTCTGCCCTCTTGTCCAGCTTAAGGAGCTGTGATCTACCATCAGAATCAGTCCCCTGAACCACCTCCAAACCCATCAGCCTCTCTCCCTCTGCTGTACTTGGGACAGCTCAGTTCTGGCTGAATCCCAGCAATCTCTCATTCATGCCTCTACCCAAGCTGCTAAATACTGAGAAAAATCACGGAATACAAAAAAGACTGGTTTCACTTTAAATTTAAGCTCTTATCCTCAAAATATTGTCCAGAAATCTTGTTACTTTTCTCTAGAACTGTAGTTTTCAAACTGTAGCCAGCATCAGAACTGCCTAGAGGGCTTGTTAAAACAGTTTGCTTGGTCCAACCCAGAGAGTTTCTGATCTAGCTGGTCTTTGGTGGGGCCAAAGAATTTGCATTTCAAATAAGTTACCAAGTTGCTAGGTGATGCTGAAGCTACTGATCCAGGAACCACACTCGAAAACTACTGCTCTAGAAGAATCAGCCTTTACCCATTTTCAAAACTTATCCTCTTCTCCTTTTATCTCCCTCATCTCTTCTTCCACCCTCTCTCCCAGCTGATAACCACTCTTCACACTTCAGAGAATGCAGAAGCCACCTGGCTTGATCCTCCTCATCTTTATCCCAACAACTCTACCTATACTGCACTTCCATCGATCTTCTCCTTCTTCTGCTATAGCGGAGAAAACGTCCCTCCTTCCATCAGAAGCCAATTCCTGCATCTCTGCTCTGGCTCTCAGTCCACTCCTTGACTTTCTCAAATATTCATTTCTTTAGTTATTTTGCTCTTCTTTCTCCTAGTTATTCACTAATCCCATCCATCCATCCATCCATCCACCCACCCATGCATTTACCTATCTGTCTCTTCACCTTTCCATCTCTGTTGAATCATTCCTATCAGCACATAAACATGCACTCTCACTGAAAAACAACAGGAAAAAAAAATCCCTCAGAGGCTACAGCTCATTTCTCTGCTCTTCACGGCAAAAGTTTTCAAGAGTGTTCAACTGATGCTTTCCCTTTCTTATCTCCAGTTCATTCACTCTTTCATGCTCTGCAAATTGGCTTCAGCTTCCACCATCCTCAGCTTGCCATGGCCACAGGTCTCTTTTGGGTTGCTAAATCACTTCTAACCTCACCTTACTCAGCTTCTGAGCAGTCACCACTCACCCTGACAACCACCCTCCCACTTCTCTTTTTTCTGTGACTCTTCGGGTTTGTTTCAGATCACATTCTCACTCTCCTTTGTAGCCTCTCCCTTTTCTATCTGACCCCAAAATGTTGGGACTTTTCAAGGCTTAGCCAGCACCCTCTCCCTAAGTCCACCAACTACCATGGATTTTAAAACCTTAAGGCTGATAAGGTGAAAATTCACATCTCCAGGCTAGACTTCTTGTCTGGGATCCAGACTCATCAAAACTAAATACCTATTTAACATCTCCACTTGAATTTCTTACAGACATCTGCAATTCAAAATGTCCAAAGCAGAACTCAGTATTTCTTTGAACAATTAAAAAACCTACCTCTCCATGACCCATCACTGTCCACTTTCCTCATCTCTGCCAATGATGGCCACATACACCCAGCTTCCTCCTTTCTCTCAACTCTGACAACCAGCCTATCACAGCATCCTCTGGAGCTCCTCTTCCACTCATTCTTACTCTCTGGTAACCTCTTTCTTGTTCCCTTATTTGTTTCCTTCAGAGTGCTAGCAATTATTTCCTTGATAGGTTTACTTGGCTTCTGTCCACTGAACTCCAGCTCCAAGAGGGCAGGGGTGAGTCCGCCTCCTCATCACTGTATCTCTGCAGCAAAGAAAGGGCTCTGAACGCATGACGGTTGTTCCAGAGGCAGAATCAGGGCCAAGAAAGGCTAAATAGTGAGAAAGCAAACTTTGGCTTAGTATAAAGAGAAACTTTATAGCTGAAGTCTCCTCATGGAATGCTCTGCTTTGGAAGGCAATAGATGCCACTGCAGCAAGTGTCTGACCCAAAGCAGCTGGAGGCCCAGTTCACATGAATGCTGAAGCAAGAACTTAGAGACTGATAGGAAATTAAGCAAGGGATTTGCTGAGGAAACAATAATAGCATCGAATATCTTCATAACGTTTTATGGCTTGCTAAGTGGCCTCACATATAATGGGTCGCTTAATCCTCTCAACTACCTTTGAGGTAGATAAGCTCAAGAGCACTTTATAGATGGAAAAACTGACTCTGAGATGTTAAATGACTTGCATTTCTTCTTAATTAACCAAGCCCAGATCCACCAAGTGGACAATCTCTGTGTCTCTGGGCAGGAGAGTTGAGAATCCAGGTCTTGCACTCTCCCTGAAGTGCTCCTAAGAGTCCTTCTCTCACCACCTTCTGGTCCTTCAATGGTCAGCTGTTCCCCCTCATCCTCTGGCCCAGAGCAGGACCCACATTGCCTCTCTCAAGCTCTGGTGAAAGGTCATGCTGTGGCTGACTATGTACATAAGACTTAACCAAGGAGGATGCCACAGGGAAATAAATGAACACCGTCATGACATGAGATGATATGGTTAAAAGTTACCACAAAATAAGCCATTGTTCATCTAAATCTTGGGAAAAATAATCCAATCAGAACAGTAATGCTCTCGCTTTGTATCAAATGGACTCTGCTACCCAAAGAAGTCCCTCTCTGACCTCTTTATTATGGCTCATTACAATCTCAACTTCAATAAGGACAAAAAAGAGAAACTAAAAACAGCTTGTTCACTATACCTTTTTTACTTTTTTCTTTGTTTTTATTTGTTGACTAAACTTTTTAATGCATAAGGAAAAATGCAGGCTGAAAATTAGGTTAATTTGTCTTTAGCTTTTAAATCCTATTATCCTAGTAAGTGCTAAAAACTCATGTCAAAATTGCAAACATTTCCTGACTCTTTTTACACAGCCCACTACGTCTTCATTTCTAATAGAGGAAAACAGCTACTCGCTAAAGCAATCTGTCTTGAGTACAATTTTGCAACTGGAATATAACTGAGTCAGACAGCAATCTGAACTCTCTTAAAGCATAACTTCGAATAATGCAGTGAGAAGAAGCTTCCCAACTGCGATAACTTTTCTTGTTTTGTCTCACTGATATTTCCTTATGAGGGTTTTTGGGTCAGAGTAAACTCCTGAGGACTAATTGACATACCCTTTGAAACTAATTACATTAAACAGCAGGTGCCCACTTCAAGTTTGAGCAGGAGAATGCGAGACGTTCAGGGAATTCAGTGCAGTTGGGGTTAATGCTCTCATTTTTTAGGAGCTTCTTTAAGCTTAGATATCCTCTGCTCCATTAACTGTGTCATTTATGTAAAGAAAAAAGAAGGATCAATCTGATAGATTGAAGTTTAAAAGTAAAAAATGCAGTGCAGTGGATTTTTTTTGCTGTATTATAGCTATTCTAAGAATACAGTCTGAAATGCCTACATACTTTTAATTACATAATATGTTAGCCAATCATATTTTCAGGGAAAAAATCTGCTATTCAAGTTACAGCTTCCAACAGATTGCTGTGATGATCATATGGCACATAAGAGGGGAGCAAGCTACAGAGAGAAGAGTGATGGATCTGTGTCTGTGACTGAACTCTCCATCAGTAAACCCAGTTTTGATAGCATAGGCATTTCTTCACTAATTAATAGAAATGATTACTCTGGAAAAAAAACATTGATGCTGATGTTACAGTAAACCAACAAATATCAATTATTCTTTAGTGGCCTTCTGTTAGTAATCTGATGACTATCACAATAATATGAATATTTAGCAAACCTAAAAATACACCTTTTCAAACATACCAACTTCACTCTAAATATAAATAGAAGCAATACAGTCATAGTTTTAAAATATTTGCTCAGTGTCTGGGCAACACATAGTGAGACCTCATCTCTACAAATTTTTTAAAAAATTAACAGGGCATGGTTGCACATGCCTGTAGTCCCACCTACTCAGGTAGCTAAGGCGGGAGGATTGCTTGAACCCAGGAGGTCGAGGCTGCAGTGAGCTATGATCTTGCCACTGCGCTCCAGCCAGGGCAACAAGATGAGACCCTGTTTCAACAACAACAAAAATTTTTCACTACTTTGTTGGTTATATTTGAAGGATTTTGATAAAGTCTGAATAGTCAGTCATTCTAACACTGTAAGCTAACTCCGAGTCCTGGCATAAGTCTGCTCTCATCAGTGACTCCAATGGAGTTGATTTTGAGATAAACAGTCTAAGGTAAATGGTTTATATTTTATGCAGATGGTATATGGTATAGGTAAATATTCAAAAATGCTTAAAAATTACAGGTTCTAAGTGTCTTAAGACAGAGAAAGAACAAAAGAGAAGAGAAATTATAAGGTGCCCTTTAGTTATGCAAAAGTAAATAAGAATATGCAAAATTTAAATTATATTCCATTTAAGAGAAAAAAGGAAGGAATAGAAGGAAAGAATAATCAAAATACAATCTAAATTGTTGCACTTGCAAAAAAAAAAGGCTGAAAAAGCTCACTTGAGAATATGTCTCATTTACTTCCATCTTTGGGACTAATTATATAATTATTCACTTAACTATTGAGAATAAAATATTACTTACTGAAAAATAGCACCAGTGGTCTTATTTCCTCAATTTCTTGGTGAATCAGGTGTGTTTTAGAAGCAGATATTCAAAATTCTATTTGGAGAAGCAGATCAATAACTACTGATAGCCTGCATTATTATTACCAGTAGTAATACTATTAATACTATTCAAATGCTTTTTTAAAAAGAGTTAATATTTTTTCAAATAAAATATCCAATGCCTACACAATATTTAATGTATTATCCATTATAGATAATACAAGAAAATCTATGGACAGATTTAATTTTTATTATTCTTTTAAATTTAATGTTAGTTTTATTCTACTAAAGGACTTTGCTGAAAGCAAAGTAACTTCTTTGAGCCACCTACAAAACAAACCAAACCCCTCCCCCTTTAGTAACTGTATCACTGTACGTATTTCTTTCAAACACACATATTACATTGTAATAATCTGTTTAGGTATCTAAAAGGCCAACCTAAATTCCTCAAAGGCATTATGTGTTAACAACTTGTTCTGTGCTGGGCAGCTGCCACAGTAGATTTCTCAATATCTGCTGAACATTGGCAACTTTCTCTTAATTTGTTGACAGCATGCCCTATATTCTGATAACTACAAAATTTCATTTCATAAAAAATGCTTTTTATATCAGTTTTCATTTTAGATTACCCACAGGTCCCATTTTTTTCCAGTAGCACAAATAATTAAGTTGATTATAATTCTAAATTCTGTAATATAAAAAGTAGTTTAATTTGTCACAAAATACATTTTACATGCTAAATGCAGAATATGATTAAACATGTGTTCAAAGAACTGCTCAAAACAGAGGCTGAATAAATAGCAGTGGAATATGATACAACAGCTCCTTCAGTTTAACTCAAGTCCACACGGGAAGCACTGGCATGCCCTTGACATAGGAGATGCTCAAGAAATTGAAGTTCTCCTTCCTTTTCCCCCTGGCATTCACTACTACAGGCAATCAGGGACAAAATTAATACAGAAAAGGCTTCTATTATCTACCAGTCACTCTTCCCTGGAAAACAAATGTGTGTGCCAAAGGAAATGACAAAGGCACAAACAGAATGAATGTTACATTACTTTCTTCCACTTCCTGCCTTCTATCTTTTTCTCTTGACTATCTGGAAGGGCAGGTTCCAAAACCCACATTTTAAGATATAGCCATAACCTTCCAAGGTGGTCTACATTCCAAGGACAAGCCACCTTCCAAACCTGAAACAGATGAGTGAGTAGAGTCAAAGACTAATGGATAAGAAAAGGAAGGCACCACCACTTTTAATCCCAGCTACTTGTGAGGCTGAGGCAGGAGAATCACTTGAGCCCGGGAGGCAGAGGTTGCAGTGAGCAGAGATCGTGCCACTGCACTCCAGCCTGGGAGACAGAGCGAGACTCTGTCTCAAAAAACAAACAAACAAACGAAAACAAAACATGTATTTGATTTTTTAAATCTCAAGTTTATAATGGAAATTTCTTAAACTGTACAGACAAAAAAAGTAGATTCAATGGGCATGAGGCAAATATTGAGGTTGTTATAAATATTCTAAAACTATATTGTACTGATGGTCAGACAACTCTGTAAATTTCCTAAAAATGGTTTAATGGTATACTTATAATATGTGCATTTTACGCTATGTAAATTATACCTCAGTAAAACCTTTTTAAAAGTACATCTTTTTCATCTTCTCACTCTCCTATTGCTGATATTTAAGAGTCAAGTTGTCAGAGGATTTGGCTATATGCTAGAAGATGCTGACCAAGTTTTTCCTGGGTCAGCCAAAAGACTGTTAAATATGGCTAATACTCAGTATAGGGTGTTGTCAAGAGAATGGGGAGGAATTTTTCTGATGAAAAGCTAATTAAGCATACCACTTTAAATATATCTAATTGTATGTCAGAGTAGAAATACTACTCATCTACTAAAAACATACTAACTTGGCACAAATAACATATGTTTTGCATGAATTAAGACAAGTTCTAACCTTAATAATTTTGCTTTAATATTTTCACAATCAACACGTTGGCACGCAAATGGAGTGCTGGGAGCTTGGTTTAGAAGTATTCAAGTATCTTCCCTACGATATCATCCGCACTTTAAGCTTACGGATTCCCTTTGACCTCACGGACACAGCTCTCATTTGTATACGACAAAGCATGAACACCGGCAATTTCAGAGGCAATGGCTCTCTGTTCCCATACTTGAACTGGTCTCCCACCAACAGCAACCTGTAGAGGGAAGATCTTCTTTCTTTTCAACTTCCTTTTGAGTCTGACAAGCCTGATGCCAAATACTCTTTTCCCACCTTGGAAATGAAAGCTCATATTTCAGGGGCAAAACATGGAGTAGGTATTCTCTGTCGCACTAGATACTGGAAGGGGCACAGAGTAAGTAAATTAGTCAAGGCACACACCCGACTCAGCACACCAGCATTTCAAGTGTGCCTCTTGCACCTTAAACTCCTTCTGCTTGTCAAGATTGTCTCTTATGTGAAAAGCTTGAGAAATTAGTTGAGTTTTCTACTACTAGAAGAAGAGAAGGTCAAAAATATGAAATGCAACTTCATTTTGTTATAGAAGAAAGTAAATTAAATTTCAACCCCAAACTCTTTATTGCCAGAGTAGGAGTGGATATTGGGAAGAGACAAAGCTAACATTTACTTGGGATCAAGCAAAGTGAACTTGCCTCTCTCCTCCACAAACAAGAAAAATAGCATACAATAAAACATTTCCATTATAAGGAATAACAGTTACTGAAATGCTTTTAAAACAATTATTTGTTCTAACACGTTGGTTGTGAGAAGAACCCAGTAAAGTAGATCTGCAGAGTTCTGCTATTATGGGCAAACAGCTTCATTATAAATTTTTTGTTACTTACATTTAAAATTATAAATTGCAAAAAAAATTGCAAAAAATTAAAGTTGGCTGAACTTGACTAACGTGTGTATTACTGAATAAAATGTATGTTTTATGATGTAAGTATACTTACTATTTCTTCATATCGTTTTTGACAAAAGGACTTTTGATATTTAATGAGTCTGGAAAAGGAAGGAAAAAACTCACAATCGGTAGGTTAGCCTACCTATCCTAGTTTTTGAGATATAAAGTCATTGTTGGACACAGCTTCAAGGAAAATGTTTACAAATTCAACATCTGCAACTACCTATTAAGGAAAGTCATTTTAAAATCAAATGTGGTTGCTAACAAAAGATTCGGGTGGACTGCTGAACAAATGGAGATGGCACAACTGGTAAACATGGAAAGGTGGGCTGTCAGCACAACTTGCATATTCCTTTTTATTTAAGGCCAGAATGCTCAACGGTGGGCATTATGTGGTGTATCTAAAGATTACCTAATTTTACCCCGAAGGCAGGAGGAGAGGTTTTATTTAGTTTTCTTCAAATATCACATGCTTAAAATTAGTATTCTGTGATTATTACTGTATTTGTTAGTCACTGGAGACATCTGCATAAGTGATGACCACAAATGTTCTTTCTTTAAAAGCACCAGGGTATAAAGTGGCCCTATCACATCTAATTATGTTAATTCAAGTTTTCATTTAAGTAGGTATGCATGGTTTCCAAACAAAATTTTTTTTCTGTAGGATTTGGGGGTGGGCTCATCAGCCCTTCTTGGCTTCTACCCTGGTCCCCAGATCTACACCCCTTTTCACAATGCAGTGGGCATGCCGGGTTGCAGGCTGCTCCTTAACTATGGAAACAAATCAATAGCAGCTGAATGCCATCTGCTTCGGGCCGCAGAACAGAACCAAAGTGTAAGCCATGCATCTTCCCTTATTGAAAGGTTATTTTATGCAAGTAAACAATTCATCGTCTTCTTGCACGCTTGATGCTCATTTACCACTTTGATCAATAAAATATGCAAAACCACAAAAAAATTGAATCCTAAGAGTAGTTCTGATGCCAGCGTGATAGTTAATCAATACCTGGCCTCTGTTCATGAGGGCAAATGGTGGGGGTACTCCTATTGTAACCTGTGAAATCCAGAGTGGTAGACGTAGCTCTTTCAGAAAAGACTGTTTTAGAAGGGATATATTACATTTACCCTGTAGATTACATAGAATACATTCTCATTGAATTAAATCAAAACACTAACATCAACAGGCTTGAATGTTACTGATTCAAGCCAGTACTTCCCAAAGCCTGAGAAAAAGTAATTTTGGTTTATATGCCTTTTAGAATTTCAAAGACAAATATTGGATGAGATCACTGACATAGGCCTTTGGACAGCAACCTTTTCAGCTCTGTCTTATTAAGTCTTGGTTTTCAATGTATTCATGTTTCAGGTGAACTCAGTTTTTCTTCTAAAAACAAACTGCTGTGGGAATTTCTTGTGCACGGTGTTTCTTCCAGTCATACCACAAGCTGCCTTATTATATTAAACCTCTTGACAATTGATTCAAGCAGAATACTTTCTCCCAACAAAGAAAACTATATCATCTCACAGATGCTACTGTATAAAAGCCCTCAATTGAAGACTGTTTCCTAGCAAAACTGAAAACACTAAAAAAGCTGGGAACGTTTCCATTTTAACTGGATATCTCCAGCTGAACTGTGAATTCTAGGGTAGCACAGGAATACAAATAAGATAAATTAGGTATCTTTCTAGAAAGTCTAACAAGAAGTTTGATAGAAAAAAAAATACACTGCCATGTGAAATTAGAACTGCCCCTGAGAAGATGGCTTTTGTTTTAGCATGTTTTCAGATTTTCTGTATGCTATAAAGTGACAAGAGTTACCTATTAATCAAATACTCTTTACTTTTCCAGATAACTATCACAAAACAGTTCAAAACCTAATCTTGTTATTCTTTACCCTGGTCTACTAAATTTATCACACTTGTAAACACTTCTCTAATAATTAGATATAATTTGTGTTATTCAGTGAACATATTTTGTCCTAGTTTTTCAAATGTATACCAAAGTGCATTGTTAAAGATCTAAATAATACACGGGGAAAATGAGTAATGCTATTTGTTATATAGGAGAAAAGAAAATAAGTATGAAAAGTCTTACCAGCATATCTTCAATATGAAGAAAAAAATTGAAATATTCCACCAAATTCTTATCAATGTTTGTATATCATTTCACATCAAAGACTATTACAAATACTTTGCAAAGTATTTAGCTGAGAATAAAATTTTCCCTAAAGTTCTCCATTATGAAACAGGCTAAATTTTATGGTGATTGTGGGAAGTAATTTCCTTGTGATAGATATTCCTATCATCATAAGAACTCAAACAATAGAACTCTCTATTTCCAGCTATTACTTTAAAATCATAATCTTAGAAGTATACATAATTCCTCTACTCTGATGTTTAAACACTATATATTCTTAACAATTTAAATACTTATTTAAGTCAAATAATTGTGAAGAAATTAACAGCGACAGCATGACTATAGAAGTGCAGTAGCTTTGAGTCAACCAGCAGCAAGGGTATAATTTAAAGGCAGAAATTTCCAGTGCATGCACCGTTAGCCACAGTGAACCTGTTACTGCTCTAAAGGGAATTGTTTGCCTCTTATTAGATTTTCTACAGCACAGCCATAAGTGATAAATGTACTGCTGTACTCACTGTCAAGTTAATCAATGCTGCCAAAGTTTTGTTGACCTAACAGTAATCCATAAAGTGAGCAGCACTTTCTCTATCCCTATGACATCTCAGTCCACAGAAGGGCTACGAATCCAAAAGTAGCTTCGCATGAGAAAGTGTATGTATTGGGAAGGGGTGGGGGTGGGTTGGAGCAAGAGAGGGTTGATAGATTGGGTGATTTTTAAAATTAGCAGGTATTATGTATGGGTCCCCTGTTCTGATGAAAAAGCATTTAAGACCACAGCCACAAGTAAAAATTCACTTTTAATGTTTAAAACCCTAATAAATGAATAACTCTATCAATAAAAGATGGTTCCTTCCACAACCCCATTTCTTCACTTCAAAGGAAAACAAAGTACACCAACCCACACCTTCAAGAATCTCAAAGCAAAATAACCATTCCTAGTGTATGGTCTATGCCTGTCTACAGTGCAATGCACTACCAAATCCAGTATAGGGCACCAGTAATAAGAATGGTAATGTGGATAAGAAAAAAAAAATCCAACTTTTGCTCCACTGTAAATCAGAGAATGTGAAAGACATACCATTAGAAAAGGGAAAAGAAAGGAAACAACAGGAGAGGAAAAGCTGCCCTGCAAACAAACCGCTGCCATGCTCTCACAAGCAATTATAGACATATGAAATATGAATTGCAATTGATTTTTCTTCCTGGGGTCACTGTGCTCTGTGTTTTACGCACTCCAGGCATTTATTTGGGCAGCAAACTGACAAGTTTTTGTAGAATGCCCTCAGCAGTGTACTCTTTGCTCAATCACGGGGACTTCATTGTGGCTTCTCTTCCTTGACACTTGTCCCTCCCAAAAACTCACTGGCAAGGGATTCCTTGATAAAGACATGGAACAATACAATTACTGGTGTAAAGGGCTGGCAGAACCTGACCAGGGGATACTAGCAACCTTTTGTGTGCCAATGAAAAATAAATAGCATCAATCTGGAAGAGTGACTTTCATCCTTCTACTTCTACAGCAAATTCTCTTATTTGGCTAGTGACAATATGGCACAATTACTAAACTCATGTTATTTGTCTTGCTAAAAGAAGAATAACAACAGAAAGTTGTGGCTATGAGAATAAATAACACAGGTTTCTTATACTTAAACAGCACTTTAAACAACTCCAATCATAAAAAGATAAGATCTTTTTGCCTGTTTCTTTTTTTTTTTTAAATGACTGAGTGATTACAAGATTTCCCACATTTTGGTCTTCACAGACCTCCAAATTGTGAACGTTACTGATCAGAAGACAAACACTATATTTAAAAAAAGTGTCTCTGGAGAATTTCCCATATTTCTTCCTATATCAGCCATAGGTGTTGGACATTTTTCCTTATCAGAATACATACATTTAAAGCATTCTTTTGAATTTCCATGGAGCATTTTGTAAATCTTTCCACTATATGAATATTCCAATACATTTTTAACCAAATCCCCTCTTATTGGGCAATTTTAATAATTATATTGCAATGAAAATGCCTTACATACAGCACAGCCAAATTATGTAAGAATAATTGTAAGATAGATTCATAGAGAGGGAATTGCCGAGTTGGTTTCTCAAAAGGTTGCTACAATTTCAGTTCCCTTAAAGGTATATGGGAATGATTATTCCTTTGTACCCTTACCAATGATGGGTACAAATGTTTTGTTTTAATCTTTGCAGATCCAAAAGTTAATACGTTATCTCATTTAATCTACCATTTCTTGATTAATCAAGTATCTTTTCCCCTGTTTACTTACTGATCATTTATAATGATTTTTAAATGAATGAATTCTGCCAATTTTCTTATTAGATTGTCTTCCTCCTAATGATTTGTAAAAGCTCTTTGCATATCATAGGAATCAGACCTTTGTCATATGTCTTGAATATATTTTTTCAGTCTTTTTGTCTTAGGATTTGAATTTGTGGTGACATTTTTGCTGTACAAAATTTAAAAATTTTTATGCAGCTTAATTTTAAAAGTTAAATATATCAAGTAATACAGAAATATCCCTATCGATGTAGAGAATATAATACAATGAAATACTACATAATGAAATCATGCAGACATGACTCATTCAAATATAAGATTATGTTCCAAGCTATCAAAGAACAAAAAAACATAAATTTATTTTCAGCAAACAAAAAGAAGGATTAAAATAATATCAAATATCATCAAAACCAAGTATCTATCTGGCAGCCTTGGGACAACAATCAAGGAGGATTGAGCTAAAGTTAGGTGACACTGTGGGGAGCCCAGATGGGTGACATACAGGACTGATAATCTGGTGTAGAGAACTAAGACCAATACCCTAAGAGCTATAACAGAAGGAAAAATGCGATGGGGTAATGGTCAACTAAAGTGCATTAGGGTTTAAGAATAGCACACCTGGGTGTGGAGAATCAAGAAAAGTCTGAGCTGACATTGATTCCAGAGGGCCCAAATCATCATTGTGGTCCTCCAGTTAAAGTAGGGGCTTATGGAGGTCAGGTAATTAATGGAGTTTTAGGTCCACTGGTTCCCTGGACTCATCCTGTGGTCATTTCACCAATGCCAGAATGCAGAATTGGTATAGACATGCTTGGCAGCTGGCAGCACCCACACATTGGCTCCTACACATTGGCTCCCTCACTGGTAGGGTGAGGGCAATTATGGTGGGAAGGCCGAATGGAAGCCATTAGAGCTGCCTCTACCTAGAAAAATAGTAATCAAAAACATCGCATCCCTGGAGGGATTACAGAGATTAGTGCCACCATCAAGGACTTGAGAGACGCAGGGGTGGTGATTTCCACCACATATCCATTCAACTCTCCTATTTGGCCTGTGCAGAAGACAGATGGATTTTGGAGAATGACAGTGTATTCATGTAAGCTTACCCAAGTGGTAACTCCAACTGCAGCTGCTGTACCAGATGTGGTTTCATTGCCTGAGCAAATTAACACATTTCCTGGTACCTGGTATGCAGCCATTGATTTGGCAAATGCCTTTTTCTCCATTTCTGTCCATAAGGCCCACCAGAAGTAATTTGCCTTCAGCTGGCAAGGCCAGCAATACACCTTCACTCTCCTACCTCAGGGTACATCAACTCTCGATTTTGTGTCATAATCTTGTTCACAGAGATTTTGATCCCTTTTCCCTTCCACAAAGTATCACACTGGTCCATAACACTGATAACATTATGCTGACTGGATCCGATAAGCAAGCAGTAGCAAGCACACTGGACTTATTGGTGAGACACTTGCATGCCAGAGGTTGAGAAATAAATCTGACTAAAATTCAGGTACCTTCTACCTCAGTGAAATTTCTAGGGGTCCAGTGGTGTGGGGCCTGTTGAGATATTCCTTCTAAGGTGAAGGATAAGTTGCTGCATTTGGCCCCTCCTACAACCAAGAAAGAGGCACAATGCCTAGTGGACCTATGTAGATTTTGGAGGCAACACATTACTCCAGCCCATTTATTGAGTGACCCGAAAGGCTGCCAGTTTCGAGTGGGGTCCAGAACAGGAGTAGGCTCTGCAACAAGTCCAGGCTGTTGTGCAAGCTGCTCTGCCACTTGAGCCATATGACCCAGCAGATCCAATGGTGCTTGAGGTGTCAGTGGCAGATAGGGATACTTTGGCAGGCCCTCATAGGTGAATTACAGCAAAGGCCTCTAAGATTTTTGGAGCAAGGCCCTGCCATCAGCTGCAGATAACTACTCTCCTTTTGAGAGACAGCTCTTGGCCTGTTACTTGGCTTTTGTAGAAACTGAACGCTTGACAATGGGTTGCCAACTTACCGTGCAACCTGAACTGCCTATCACGAGCAGGATGCTTTTTGATCCATCTAGCCATAAAGTGGGTCATGCACAGCAGCTTTTCACTATTAAATGGAAGTGATATATACGTAATCAGGCTTGAGCAGGTCCTGAAGGCACAGGTAAGTTACATGAGGAAGTGGCTCAAATGCCCATGGTTCCCACTACTGCCACCCAGCCTTCTCCTCCCCAGCCTGCACCAATGGCTTCATAGGGAGTTCCCTAGGATCAGTGGAAGAGATGACTAGGTCCTGGTTCACAGATGGTTCTGCATGATATGCAGGCACCACCTGAAAGTGGACAGCTGCAGCACTGCAGTCCCTTTCTAGGACATCCCTGAAGGACAGTGGTGAAGGCAAATCTTCCCAGTGGGCAGAACTTTGAGCAGTGAACCTGGCTGTACACTTTGCATGAGAGGAGAAATGGTCTGATGTGTGATTATATACTGATTCACGGGCTACAGCCAATGGTTTGGCTGGATGGTCAGGGACTTGGAAGAAGCATGATTGGAAAATTGGTGACAAAGAAATCTGGGGAAGAGCTACGTGGATGGACACCTCTGAGTGGTCAAAATCTGTGAAGATATTTCTATCCCATATGAGTGTTCACCAAAGGATGACCTCAGCGAGGAGCATTTTAATAATCAAGTGGATAGGATGACTCGTTCTGTGAACACCACTCAGTCTCTTTCCTCAGCTATCCCTGTCATTGCCCAATGGGCCCATGAACAAAGTGGCCATGGTGTCAGGGATGGAGGTTATGCATGGGTTTAGCAACATGGACTTACACTCAGCAAGGCTGACCTAGCTATGGCCACCACTGAGTGCCCAATTTGCCAGCAGCAGAGACTACCACTGAGCCCGTGATATGGCACAATTCCTTGGGGTGATCAGCCAGCTACTTGGTGGCAGGTTGATTATACTGGACCTCTTCCATCATGGAAAAGGCAGAGGTTTGTCCTTACCAGAATAGACACTTACTCCAGATATGGGTTTGCCTATCCTGCACGCAATGCTTCTGCCAAGACTACCATCCATGGACTCACAGAATGCCTTATCCACAGTCATGGTATTTCACACAGCACTGCTTCTGATCAAGGCACTCACTTTACAGCTAAAGAAGTGCAGCAGTCGGCTCATGCTCCTGAAATTCACTGGTCTTACAATTTTCCCCATCATCCTGAAGCAGCTGGATTGCCAGAACGATGTAATGGCCTTTTGAAGTCACAATTACTATGCCAACTAGGTAACAATACTTTGCAGGGCTGGGGCAGTTCTCTAGGAGGCTGTGTATTCTTTGAATCAGCATCCAATATATGCTACTGCTTCTCTCATAGCCAGGATTCACGGGTCTAGGAATCAAGGGGTGGAAGCGGAAGTGGCACCATTTTACCATCACCCCTAGTGACCCACTAGCAAAATGTTTGCTTTCTGTTCCCTCGACATTATGTTCTGCTAACCTAAAGGTGTCAGTTCCAGAGGGAGGAATGCTGCCACCAGGAGACACAACAATGATTCCATTAAACTAGAAGTTAAGATTGTCACCTGGACACTATGAGCTCTTCCTACCTCTAAGTCAACAGGCTAAGAAGGGAGTTACAGTGTTGGTTGGGGTGACTGACCAAGACTATCAAGATGGAATCAGTCTACTACTCCACAATGGAGAAAGGAAGAGTATGAGTGGAATACAAGAGATCTTTTTGGATGGTTCTTAGTATTACCATGCCCTGTGATTTAAGGTGAATGGGAAACTACAACAGCCCAATCCAGGCAGGACTACAAATGGCCCAGACCCTTCAGGAATGAAGGTTTGGATCACTCCACCAGGTAAAAAACCACGACCCACTGAGGTGCTGGCTGAGGGCAAAGGGAATACAGAATAGACAGTAGAAGAAGGTAGTCATCAATACCAGCTATGATCACGTGACCAGTTGCATAAATGAGGACTGTAATTGTCATATTTCCTCCTTATTTTTAACAGAACATGTTTGTGCAAGTATACACTTAAGAAAATATCTTCATTTTATTTCCTTTCTTTTTCCCTTATCATGTGATATAAGATAAATGGATTTCTTATCAGCATTTAAATGTTAACTTTATGTAATAACATTTAGGTTAAGATTAGTGAGCTTCTGGTTGCATGAAGAACAGCTGTATTATGTTACACATAATTATGACCTTATAATTGTCTTTATTTGAAGATTAAGTATGATTTCAGGAGATGTGTATGGGTTCAAGTTGACAAGGGGTGGACTTGTGATGGTTAATATTGAGTGTCAGTTTGACTGGGTTCAAGGATGCAAAGTATTGTTCCTGGGTGTGTCTGTGAGGGTGCTGCCAAAGGAGATTAACATTTGAGTCAGTGGACTGGGAGAGGCAGACCCACCTTCAATCTGGGTGGGCAGCATGTGATCAGCTGCCAGCGCAACCAGGATAAAGCAGGCAGAAGAGGGTGACTTGCTGAGTCTTCCAGCCTTCATCTTTCTCCCATGCTGGATGCTTCCTGCCCTTAAACACCAGACTCCAAATTCTTCAGCTTTTGGACTCCAAAAGTTACACCAGTGGTTTGCCAGGGACTTTCAGGCCTTTGGCCAGAGACTAAAGGCTACACTGTCAGCTTCTCTGCTTTTGAGGTTTTGGGACTTGGATTGGCTTCCTTGCTCCTTAGCTTGCAGAGAGCCTATCGTGAGACTTCACCTTGTAATTGTGTGAGTCAATTCATCTTAATAAACTCCTCTTCATATATACATCTATCCTATTAGTTCTGTCCCTCTAGAGAACCCTAACACAAGGGTGTACTGGAAATAAGCCTGTGGGGTGCCTTGGTAAACAGAGATGAGAAAAGAGGAGGGTACCAGGTACAGGGTCTATAATCACAGGGGCAAAGTCAAGAGGTTAGTTAGTAAACTAGTGTGGCTAACACATAAGATTTGTGCAGAATATGGCCAGGTGCAGTGGCTCACGCCTGTAATTCCAGCACTTTGGGAGGCCGAGACGGGCGGATCACGAGGTCAGGAGATGGAGACCATCCTGGCTAACACGGTGAAACCTGTCTCTACTAAAAATACAAAAAATTAGCCGGGTGGGATGGCAGGCACCTGTAGTCCCAGCTACTCGGGAGGCTGAGGCAGGAGAATGGCGTGAACTCTGGTGGTGGAGCTTGCAGTGAGCCAAGATCACGACACTGCACTCCAGCCTGGGCGACAGAGCAAGACTCCATCTCAAAAAAAAAAAAAAAAAAAAGAGTTTGTGCAGAATAAGGCTGGAATTACAAATACCTGGTCTAAGAATATCACAATTTTATAGTTGGCAAGGAGCCATGAAAGGTTTTCAGTAGGTAGTTGTCACGATCAGAGATATATACCCCACAAGCAAGAGTATGCCGCATTCTAAACGGGAAAGGACTTTGAAAATAAAGTTTTTAGAAATAGAGCAGCTCATTTAATAAACAAGTAGTCCAGGAAGAACATCTTCAAATTAAAAAGTTCAGTAGGTAGTTAGGTAGATATCATGAAAAGGAATATCCACCCAGAAACTCTGAGAGTAAGCCAGAGGAGCCAGAGCAAATGAGAAAACTGCCATGATGATCTTAGAGGAAAGGAACAAAGCAGTAAACAACAACAGCAGCGGCGAGGACAAACAAGGAAGGCACTCTTTTGACTAATCACAAATAGCTTCCAGGGCACAGTCGTGGGTCTGAGTTTAGTGAAGAGAGTAGTTTTTACAAAAGAACTAAGAAGGGCCCAGAGTTTTCCAAAATAGTACAAGAGAGGCCGGTGGAGAAAGTCTTGAATAGGGGTAGGTGGGTGGGTAGTGCAGAGACAAAGAATAATAATGCCTGAAATAAGCAAGCCCACGAGCAGCACCCTGGGTGTGATGGTGTTGAGTTCGGTAATGGATGTGGAATATAAAGAAGGTCTCGCTGGGGCAAGAGGGATCCAGGATTAGTCTCCTCTCGTGAATGGTTTAAAATAATAAAAGAAACAGATGATCAGAGTTCCAACATCACATCCACACTGCTCTGATGTCTTTCCGGAATAATACTGTGGAATATCCTCTGATATTCCAGGTGTATGAGAGATAAAAAAAGAAATGTCAATTTATTTGTGTATCAGCTACATGAAAGGCACTCTGGAACAAGAGATGTTATGATTTCATCCTGAATCCTGCAAGGGTCGGGAAATAGCAAAAATGGAATACCAGCCACAATTCCCTCTCAGAACACCACCATCCTCTGTGGAAAAAGTAAGGTGTTTTTTTTTTTTTTTTTTTTTTGAAAACCAATACCCGTTGTCTAAATGGAGACAAGAAAAAGTAGAGAAGGCAAAACCAGGGAATGTTTTAGAAAGTGTTAGACTTTCTTAAGACCTTAACTCCATTGCCACAACTAGAATTCACTCTGGATTCAGCTATGTGGAAGTGAGGCCCTTCATCTAGCCTGAAAATAACCCCACAAGCAAGAGGTGGCCACATTCTGAATGGGAAAGAACTTCAAATCCGGAAACTCTAAAAAGCAGAGGGCCTCTCCTCCTCCAAAGGAACGCGGTTCCTCACCAGCAACAGAACAAAGCTGGACAGAGAATGACTTCGACGAGTTGAGAGAAGAAGGCTTCAGACGATCAAACTACTCCAAGCTACGGGAGGAAATTCAAACCAAAGGCAAAGAAGTTGAAAACTTTGAAAAAAATTTAGACGAATGTATAACTAGAATAACCAACACAGAGAAGTGCTTAAAGGAGCTGATGGAGCTGAAAGCCAAGGCTCAAGAACTACGTGAAGAATGCAGAAGCCTCAGGAGCCGATGCGATCAACTGGAAGAAAGGGTATCAATGATGGAAGATGAAATGAATGAAATGAAGCGAGAAGGGAAGTTTAGAGAAAAAAGAATAAAAAGAAATGAACAAAGCCTCCAAGAAATATGGGACTATGTGAAAAGACCAAATCTGCATCTGATTGGTGTACCTGAAAGTGACGGGGAGAATGGAACCAAGTTGGAAAACACACTGCAGGATATTATCCAGGAGAACTTCCCCAATCTAGCAAGGCAGGCCAACATTCAGATTCAGGAAATACAGAGAACGCCACAAAGATACTCCTCGAGAAGAGCAACGCCAAGACACATAATTCTCAGATTCACCAAAGTTGAAACGAAGGTGAAAGCACAGCCAGGGAGAAAGGTCGGGTAACCCACAAAGGGAAGCCCATCAGACTAACAGCGGATCTCTCGACAGAAACTCTACAAGCCAGAAGAGAGTGGGGGCCAATATTCAACATTCTTAAAGAAAAGAATTTTCAACCCAGAATTTCATATCCTGCCAAACTAAGCTTCATAAGTGAAGGAGAAATAAAATCCTTTACAGACAAGCAAATGCTGAGAGATTTTGTCACCACCAGGCCTGCCCTAAAAGAGCTCCTGAAGGAAGCACTAAACATGGCACAACCGGTATCAGCCACTGCAAAATCATGCCAAAATGTAAAGACCATCGAGACTAGGAAGAAACTGCATCAACTAATGAGCAAAATAACCAGCTAACATCATAATGACAGGATCAAATTCACACATAACAATATTAACTTTAAATGTAAATGGACAAAATGCTCCAATTAAAAGACACACACTGGCAAATTGGATAAAGACTCAAGACCCATCAGTGTGCTGTATTCAGGAAACCCATCTCACGTGCAGAGACACACATAGGCTCAAAATAAAAGGATGGAGGAAGATCTACCAAGCAAATGGAAAACAAAAAAAGGCAGGGGTTGCAATCCTAGTGTCTGATAAAACAGACTGTAAACCAACAAAGATCAAAAGAGACAAAGAAGGCCATTACATAATGGTAAAGGGATCAATTCAACAAGAAGAACTAACTATCCTAAATATATATGCACTCAATACAGGAGCACCCAGATTCATAAAGCAAGTCCTGAGTGACCTACAAAGAGATTTAGACTCCCACACAATAATCATGGGAGACTTTAACACCCCACTGTCAACATTAGACAGATCAACGAGACAGAAAGTTATCAAGGATACCCAGGAATTGAACTCAGCTCTGCACCAAGCAGACCTAATAGACATCTACAGAACTCTCCACCCCAAATCAACAGAATATACATTTTCTTCAGCACCACACCACACCTATTCCAAAATTGACCACATAGTTGGAAGTAAAGCTCTCCTCAACAAATGTAAAAGAACAGAAATTATAACAAACTGTCTCTCAGACCACAGTGCAATCAAACTAGAACTCAGGATTAAGAAACTCACTCAAAACCACTCAACTACATGGAAACTGTACAAACTTCTCCTGAATGACTACTGGGTACATAACGAAATGAAGGCAGAAATAAAGATGTTCTTTGAAACCAATGAGAACAAAGACACAACATACCAGAATCTCTGGGACATATTCAAAGCAGTGTGTAGAGGGAAATTTATAGCACTAAATGCCCACAAGAGAAAGCAGGAAAGATCCAAAATTGACACCCTAACCACATGATTAAAAGAACTAGAAAAGCAAGAGCAAACACATTCAAAAGCTAGCAGAAGGCAAGAAATAACTAAAATCAGAGCAGAACTGAAGGAAATAGAGACCAAAAAAACCCTTCAAAAAATTAATGAATCCAGGAGCTGGTTTTTTGAAAGGATCAACAAAATTGATAGACCGCTAGCAAGATTAATAAAGGAAAAAAGAAGAAGAATCAAATAGATGCAATAAAAAATGACAAAGGGGGTATCACCACCGATCCCAGAGAAATACAAACTACCATCAGAGAATACTACAAACACCTCTATGCAAATAAACTAGAAAATCTAGAAGAAATGGATAAATTCCTCGACACATACACTCTCCCAAGACTAAACCAGGAAGAAGTTGAATCTCTGAATAGACCAATAACAGGATCTGAAATTGTGGCAATAATCAATAGCTTACCAACCAAAGAGAGTCCAGGACCAGATGGATTCACAGCCGAATTCTACCAGAGGTACAAGGAGGAACTGGTACCATTCCTTCTGAAACTTCCAATCAATAGAAAAAGAGGGAATCCTCCCTAACTCATTTTATGAGGCCAGCATCATCCTGATACCAAAGCCGGGCAGAGACACAACAAAAAAAGAGAATTTTAGACTAATATCCTTGATGAACATTGATGCAAAAATCCTCAATAAAATACTGGCAAACAGAATCCAGCAGCACATCAAAAAGCTTATCCACCATGATCAAGTGGGCTTCATCCCTGGGATGCAAAGCTGGTTCAATATATGCAAATCAATAAATGTAATCTAGCATATAAACAGAACCAAAGACAAAAACCACATGATTATCTCAACAGATGCAGAAAAGGCCTTTGACAAGATTCCACAACCCTTCATGCTAAAAACTCTCAATAAATTAGGTATTGATGGGACGTATCTCAAAATAATAAGAGCTATCCATGACAAACCCACAGCCAATATCATACTGAATGGGCAAAAACTGGAAGCATTCCCTTTGAAAACTGGCACAAGACAGGGATGCCCTCTCTCACCACTCCTATTCAACATAGTGTTGGAAGTTCTGGCCAGGGCAATTAGGCAGGAGAAGGAAATAAAGGGTATTCAATTAGGAAAAGAGGAAGTCAAATTGTCCCTGTTTGCAGATGACATGATTGTATATCTAGAAAACCCCATTGTCTCAGCCCAAAATCTCCTTAAGCTGATAAGCAACTTCAGCAAAGTCTCAGGATACAAAATCAATGTACAAAAATCACAAGCATTCTTATACACCAATAACAGACAAACAGAGAGCCAAATCATGAGTGAACTCCCATTCACAATTGCTTCAAAGAGAATAAAATACTTAGGAATTCAACTTACAAGGGATGTGAAGGACCTCTTCAAGGAGAACTACAAACCACTGCTCAATGAAATAAAAGAGGATACAAACAAATGGAAGAACATTCCATGCTCATGGGTAGGAAGAATCAATATCATGAAAATGGCCATACTGCCTAAGGTAATTTATAGATTCAATGCCATCCCCATCAAGCTACCAATGACTTTCTTCACAGAATTGGAAAAAACTACTTTAAAGTTCATATGGAACCAAAAAAGAGCCTGCATCGCCAAGTCAATCCTAAGCCAAAAGGACAACGCTGGAGGCATCACGTTACCTGATTTCAAACTATACTACAAGGCTACAGTAACCAAAACAGCATGGTACTGGTACCAAAACAGAGATATAGATCAATGGAACAGAACAGAGCCCTCAGAAATAATGCCACATATCTACAACTATGTGATCTTTGACAAACCTGAGAAAAACAAGCAACGGGGAAAGGATTCCCTATTTCATAAATGGTGCTGGGAAAACTGGCTAGCCATATGTAGAAAGCTGAAACTGGATCCCTTCCTTACACCTTATACAAAAATTAATTCAAGATGGATTAAAGACTTAAATGTTAGACCTAAAACCATAAAAACCCTGGAAGAAAACCTAGGCATTACCATTCAGGACATAGGCATGGGCAAGGACTTCATGTCTAAAACACCAAAAGCAATGGCAACAAAAGCCAAAATTGACAAATGGGATCTAATTCAACTAAAGAGCTTCTGCACAGCAAAAGAAACTACCATCAGAGTGAACAGGCAACCTACAAAATGGGAGAAAATTTTCACAACCTACTCATCTGACAAAGGGCTAATATCCAGAATCTACAATGAACTCCAACAAATTTACAAAAAAAACCAAACAACCCCATCAAAAAGTGGGTGAAGGATATGAACAGATACTTCTCAAAAGAAGACATTTATGCAGCCAAAAGACACATGAAAAAATGCTCATCATCACTGGCCATCAGAGAAATGCAAATCAAAACCACAATGAGATACCATCTCACATCAGTTAGAATGGTGATCATTAAAAAGTCAGGAAACAACAGGTGCTGGAGAGGATGTGGAGAAATAAGAACACTTTTACGCTGTTGGTGGGACTGTAAACTAGTTCAACCATTGTGGAAGTTGGTGTGGCGATTCCTCAGGGATCTAGAACTAGAAATACCATTTGACCCAGCCATCCCATTACTGGGTATATACCCAAAGGACTTAAATCATGCTGCCATAAAGACACATGCACACGTATGTTTATTGCGGCACTATTCGCAATAGCAAAGACTTGGAACCAACCCAAATGTCCAACAATGATAGACTGGATTAAGAAAATGTGGCACATATACACCATGGAATACTATGCAGCCATAAAAAATGATGAGTTCATGTCCTTTGTAGGGACATGGATGAAATTGGAAATCATCATTCTCAGTAAACTATCGCAAGGACAAAAAACCAAACACCGCACGTTCTCACTCATAGATGGGAATTGAACAATGAGAACACATGGACACAGGAAGGGGAACATCACACTCTGGGGACTGTTGTGGGGTGGGGGGTGAGGGGAGGGATAGCATTAGGAGATATACCTAATGCTAAATGACGAGTTAATGGGTGCAGCACACCAGCACGGCACATGTATACATATGTAAGTAACCTGCACATTGTGCACATGTACCCTAAAACTTAAAGTATAATAATAATAAAAAAATAAAAATAAATAAATAAATAAATAAAAGAAAAAGAGAAGACTCAAGTAAAACCAGAAATGAAAGTGTGGATATTATACCAATCATATAGATAGGTTAAATATTTTAACTTCTATCCCTTTCTTGTAATTTAAATGTCTTTTACCATTAGTGACTTAAAGCATTTTACAGTATATATTATATATTTATATATTATATATATTTCATATTTTATATGTATAAAATATATATTGACCCTCTTTTTCAATTGCCGGTGTAATAATATGTAAGGCCTTTTGTACATTAAAGAAATTTATCTCATAAATGCAAAAAAAAAACACAGATTTTTGAAAACAGAGCACCTTATTTAATAAATTATAAACAAGTTATAAATAAATTATAAACAAAAAGAATATCTTTAAATAAAAAGGTTCTACACACTCTGTCACTACACTATTTTACTTAAAACCTGGAGTAGGAGGTTCCATTCAGGATGGAACAGTGTTAGACCAGTGTTTTCCAAACTTTTTTATCATATACTTCTCCAATGTAAAAGAACCCTAACATATTTAGGTTATTTATATTTAACATATTTAACATATTTAGTGCATATTTAATTATACCTGATATCAAGATACTACTGTGCTAATTAGGTACCGTATAAAACACATACAAAAAGATATTTTAAAATAATATAAAGATGAAGTAATAAATTTTATTTTATTGTATCTATTACTGGTACAAAAAACCTTGCTGTTCTTATTCTAATATGAGTCGTAATAATATTTTAATTTGTGAGTACTGTGAGTGGATATGCTCTATTAGGTTGCAACACAGTGATTGCTGCTCCTTGTGTTCAAGAGTGACTGAAAATTCAGCTTATCTCATAAATACCTGGTTTTAATGACTGCCATTGTCAAAACATCTTATGAAGACAAGTAGACTCAACAACTGCACTTGCTAAATCACAATACTTATTCTTTCAATTCTGTCCACCTAAAATACAAAGATTTCCTGATGAGATTCGGTCAGGAAATTGCCCTTCTTGATGTCACACAGTTGTTCTTCACAGAACAATGGGAAGATGTTGCATTTAAAACAATTTGAGGTCAAAGACCCACCCAAACTCTTCCTATGAAACATTTTAAACCGGCTAAAAATTCTACTTCCAAGTTTTTTGGTTTTTGTGTTTTGAGACGGAGTCTCGCTCTGTTGCCCAGGTTGAAGTGCAGTGGCATGATCTCAGCTTACTGCAATCTCCGCCTCCCAGGTTCAAGCCATTCTCCTGCCTCAGCTTCCCGAATAGCTGGGATTATAGGCGTGCATGCCACCATGCCTGGCTAACTTTTGTATATTTAGTAGAGCTGGAGTTTCACCGTGTTGGTTTTGAACTCCTGACCTCAGGTGATCTGCCTGCCTTGGCCTCCCAATCAGGTTTTAAGGCAGGTAGAGAGAATTTTATAGGTTACATACATTCATTCTGGCAACAACATCTCATAATAATAGACATTTTAAAAAATATCCACGTTCAAAATATTCTCTCCAAGATTTGTTTTCTTTCAAAAGTCACCTACTTTCCCACTTGGTGTTCAAAGGGCCTTTACTCTGAAGGGGCAGATTAAGGGAGGGCTGCAGAGAACTTTCAGGAGGACTTGCAGAAGCGACAGTGCAGGTGCTACTGCCATTCACGTGAGCTCGTGGTTTAATCTTCAACCGGTGGTTTCCCAGCAGGACTCCTGGTAAGCCATGTGTGCCTTTTGTGAGGTTTAGGTGAATGCAGATAATATAGCTCATAAGTCCACCTATTAGGCCCCACAAATCGCAGTGGGCTCTAATGAACAAGTCAGGCCCCTGGTTGTGGGGATGCCCGTATCAAATGTGACCCCAGGCAGTCTGACATTTCAACTTGTGAAAGTACTGGTATCGGTCTAAATGGTATATTAATAAAGCTTAATCCACCTTTTTATCAGAGAAAAATAAACAGAATGGCAAGTTTCCTGGCTGCTTTCTGCTCCCCAGGGAATCACTGTACATGGTCCACCTTGGAGACACGCTAGTGAGAGGGCAGCAGGTGCTGCCCCTCAGGTACCAGCTTCCCACAGGCGCTCATCAGATCGGCTCCCTTGAACACCACGGTCTGAAAGAGGTTCAAGGCAATTTCAGTGTGGTTGCTACCACGTTGTCTACCGAGGAAAACTGATGTATTTTACAGACAGGCTTACACACCTGTGGTTTTAAACAAAAGAGCTCATATTTAGGCAGACCGACATCCAATACCAGATGATGCTGCTAAGCTAGGATGGTGGTGAGGGCTAGGAGATAATAAGGGTAAAGCACCTGCAGAGAGTCTGGCCCAGCACAGGTTCTTAAAAGACGTTTATTTTATGAATTAATGAATGTGTGAGTGGGTAAAAGATTCCATCAGAACTTTCTAGTCATAACACTCTGCATCATCTTTAAAATTTCTGCCTCGTATAGTCCTAAGTAGCATTTTAAATCAGTCACGGTTTTAGTCAGTGAGATGGCTCCTGAAAGAATATTTTCAAATTTAATTTTCATGACTAAATACTTAAGACTGGGCATTAACCTCCAGACTCCTTGAATTCCGGGGGGCATTCTGCGGTTTGAGGAAAATGAGGAAAAAACACACAAGCTAAATATAGCCCAGATCTGAGGAAAAAATGGTAGCTACTCTTTATCGTATGCCTGTCATATTTTAGGAATTAGATAATGCTTCATGTATTTTAGCTAATTTAGTCATCATTAACAACTCTATGTGGTATATCTTTTTTTCTCTCTAGTAAGGAAAGGAGACTAGTGCTCAGAAAGGTTAAGTAACTAGCCTAGTTTATAGGGCAGAGTGGAGACTCAGGGCTCTGAATCCACATCTTCCTTATGCCGGGGCCTTGCTCTTCCATTCAAGTCCTTACTGCTACCTATCTGCCCAACCTGCCACCAGCCTCTAGTCTAGGGGTCAATTACAGCCTAAGAGCCAAACTAGGTCTGGCTGCTGCCTTTGTAAATAAAGTTTTGTTTCAACACAGTCCATCTCTTTTCTTTATGTATCATCTATGGTAGCTTTTGCACTACAATGGCAGAATGGAGTAATTGCAACACAGCCATGTGGCTCACATGGCCTAAAATATTTACTATCGAATCTTTCACAGAAAAAGTTTGCTAACTTCAACCAACATGGCACATGTATACCTATGTATCAAACCTACACGTTGTGCACATGTACCCTAGAACTTAAAGTATAATAATAAAAAAAAAGAAAAAGTTTGCTAACTTCTGCCTAGTCTAGACATTCTTGTGTTTGCAAGTCTATCCCTTCCTATTAGAGGGACAATATGCACTTCTTTTTAATTTAATCATTTCCTCTTTTCCAAATACAAGGGTCAACTTTGATTCAGAATATGGCAAATGTCCTTCTTATATAACTGGAGATTTTGGGAAAAAAAAAGTTTTTGGCACTAAAAATCATAGGAAATAAGATAACATTTAATCGATTTTCCTTTTTGATATGCCAGAGGTACAAATGACACAGTTACCATGCCATAAACCACCAGATTCATTAACAATGTTGGTTCACATTCCCTATTATAAGAAATCTAGAACTAATTGCTCTCAATTAATCTGGCTCCACTCTTTGATAGCTTATTTATCAGACTGGGAAAGATAGATTTAATAGTGTTTGCTTGAAACAGGTTCTTTAATTGGAAACATCACAGCATTTAGCTCACTTTGTACTCTAGCAATTAAGAACAATTTGGAAAAGTGTTGTTGATTTTTTTTACACCATTGTCTCCTTGATTAGATTTCCGAAGGTCCAGACAAAACAAATGACAACACTAGCTAGCACTATCGGTACAAATAAAAGCCCAACAGCCAAATTACTTACTATGAGAAATGTGAGCCATCCCCATCCATTTCGTCACTGTCTTACATTTATTTCCCCATATCCTTGTCTCTTGTATAGGTAAGTGGCAATTTCTCTTATAAAAGGCATCATTTTGTACCTACCTCTACACAATTATCTTTTCTCCAAATAAGCCAAATCAACAGAAGAAATTATTTTTCTTGATTAAGCACCCACATTTCTCTTGGGAGGGAACAAAACAAATAATTAATCTTTCCTTATTTGTTCTCAGAAGTCCCTGCCTCTTTAAACTCAGGCTATCCAGGTACCTGCGGCAGCCAGTCGGCAGCAATTAGGCCTGAGTGGAAAATGAATGCACTCCAGGCTGAGGGCCTAATCTGCTGAGAGTCTGTGTGAGAGGGCAAGGTTACACCAGGAAAATTCCCTTGTTGTTGGAACACTGTTCAAAATTACTACCTGACTTCAGCATAATTAACAAGGCTTGGGAATTTATATGAACTAAGTAATTGGAAAGAATTAGCAAGAGATATGTACATTAATCTTTACCAGTTACACAGTGTTTAATGAAATTAAGGGTCCTGTGCTCATTCTTGACTTGCTTAGTTTGCACACTTTCTACTTCACCTGTAGAACAAGGAGAATATGCTACATGAAGATTAAAACAAAAAAACGAAAACCTCCAACCAAACAAAAGAAAAAAATTCTAGAAGGAGAACTAGAAACAAACCTAAAAAATTCAACAGCAGACTGTTAAATAAAATATAATGCATCCATAGTATAGGATATTATGGAGCCTTTGTTAGAATTCTTTTACAAAAGAATCCTATTACCAAAAAAATCTATTAGGAATACATGCTAAAGTATTCATGGATGAAAATATGATATTTGGCAGCTTCTTCAACATAATATGGAGGGAATAACTGAGGAATATAGAAAAGATTTCCCCTGAGTTGATCATTGTTGAAGCTGTATGATAGGAATCTGAGATTTTATTATTTTTATACTTTTTATATATCAAAAATTTCCATAATAAAAAAGTTAGTATTTAAAAACCTTATCTTACAAGGATATGTAATACATAGTAAATGCATATGGTACATTTTTAAGTCAAAAGAGGAATTTACAAAGCATTATAGATGATATAATATTTGAAAATATATTATTATAAATATGCACGAGAAAAAGACAAAGAAGGCATACTATAATTTTGACATTATGGGCCACTATTAATATTTATTAGTTAGGAGCTGGCCTGTGAATTGTGGGGTGTTTAACAGCATACCTCTACTTACTAGATGCTAGTAGCACCCCATCCTCAGCTGTGACAACCAAAAGTGTCTCTAGACATTGCCAAATGTTCCCTGTGAGGCAAAAACTGTCCCTGATTCAGAACTATTGTTCTTTTTTTTTTGTTTGAGATGGAGTCTTGTTCTTGTCGCCCAGGCTGGAGGGAGTGCAATGGCAGGATCTCGGCTCACTGCAACCTCCACCTCCTGGGTTCAAGCAATTCACCTGCCTCAGCCTCCCAAGTAGCTGGGATTACAGGCAGCTGCCACCACGCCCAGCTAATTTTTGTATTTTTAAAGTAGAGACGGGGTTTCGCCATGTTGGCCAGGCTGGTCTCGAACTCCTGACCTCGTGATCTGCCTGCCTCGGCCTCCCGAAGTCCTGGGATTACAGGCGTGAGCCATCACGCCCGGCCCAGAACTATTGTTCTAAGTGGATGAATTACAGAAAATTATTTTTGTTGTTTGTTTTCCAAAGATGTTGGATATGTGCATATATATGTATTATATAGTGAGAACAATAACAAAAAAGTTATTAAAATATATTAACTTGCAAGGAGAGAATTTTAGTGTCTGTGAAGAAATAGACTACTTACATTAGAAAGTAAATGACTATGAAATAGACTTGTAGTGATCTTCCTTGGATTAAACTGGAGTCATCAAGCTAAAAGTGAAACTCACTACAAAAGCTAGTTCTATTAAAACTCATGATTCCATCACACACAAATCTGATAAAATACTAATTAAAAATATCTAAAGAATGTCTGCCTTCCTAAAATCTTCTCTGAATGGAAGATTGCAGTAGTGAAAGAGGGTAGAGCCCACAGCCACCTTAAAAGGACTAATATTCACAGAAATATAATGCCAACTCAGGGATTATGTTTTCATCAGATAAAACCATCTACCTTTTAAGAGAAGTCTGAATGTGAAGAAAAGGTAATATGTGGTCTTTCTGTCCATATAAATGAAATGACACCACCTGTTTCTAAAAGGGGCTTTGAGCCGGCTTTCTGGAAATTAGTACAGGTCTGTGCAATGTCACCCCACATCCCACCAGTCTGCTTTCTAGAAGCAGCATGCAGCTGTGAGCCGCCAAACAGCATGGCCAGCTCTAGAGGAGAATTAATTAATTAATTATTTTTTGAGACAGTGTCTCACACTGTCACCCAGGCTGGAGTACAGTGGCACAATCTCAACTCATTGCAACTTGTGCCTCCCAGGTTCAAGCAATTCTCCTGCCTCAGCCTCCTGAGTAGCTGGGACTACAGGCACGTGCCACCAGGTCTGGCTAATTATTGTATTTTTAGCAGAGACGAGGTTTCACTATGTTGGCCAGGCTGATCTCAAACTCCTGACTTCAAGTGATCCGCCCACCTTGGCCTCCCAAGGTGCTGGGATTACAGGCATGAGGCACCACGCCCAGCCTAGAGGAAAATTTAACCCAAAACATTCACCTTATTAATAGGGGGCTCTAGGTGAGGTCACTGAACTTAATGACTGCTGAAGGTATTTTTAAAAATCAGTATGCACTGTCAAACCAGGTGGTCAATATTTTATAATTCATAGGTTTAAAACTCCCAAAGTTTTATGTTTTGAGCCCAATCAAAGCTCTGGGGCCACAATCCACTAGAGTTAATATTTTTATTCAATTCCCTTCTCTCACACAAATCCCTCTCCATGAAATACCTATTTTTGATATTTCTAATTGCCATTACTGATGCCTCCTCCACTGGCCTATGCCACATCTGAAGGACATTAACCATAGCTTGGTAGGCTTGGCTTTCATCAGGCTTGTCTACCCAAGGTGAGCAAGAATGCATTATCTGAATTTTTAAAATACTGGTTTATTTCCTAGAAAAGAGAGTGTACTGTTTTCCTTTAAAGAAATAATATGTATAGATGGTTTCAGAAATTTAAAACACTGCTCTGCACTAAAAATTATTCTAAGTGAAATACATATCATTTAAAGGAATATATCATATTTAAAGTATATACCATAATTTGAGATAAATGGAAAGCATGTAAATCACTGGGAAAAATAAAATGTATTTGAAACTAAGTAGTACAATTCTTCATAGTTATAATGCAAGCCTTAAAATATGAAAAGAAATATCATGCGTTGTTCTAAGAAATTATTTGTAGCACTAAAATTATTTTAAATGAAGTACATATCATTTTGAGATCAATGGAAAGCATGTAAATCAATGGGAGAAATAAAATGTATTTGAAATTAAGTAGAACAATTATCCATAGTTACAATGCAGGCCTTAAAAACTATGAAAGGAAATGTCATACATTGTTCTAAGAAATTATCTGTAGCCTTCATAAAGAGTTTTCAGCTTAGCACAAAAAAAGTCTTATAGAACTACCATAAAATCTACAAATCTACAGGTCACTGTCTACAAAAACTAAATTTACAAAACAAAGGCTTCTAAACTTTTTTTCATTTTCATATTTTGTCAATACTTTCACCAATTATGATGACAGACTTGTCTGCTAAATCCTAAATAAGTAGTTAGGGTTTTTCTGTATGAAAAACCAACCGCTGAAACTAGGTTATAGGATTTCTAACCAGGCACAACAGAAACATGTATGTACAACAGAATCTGAAAACACTTGCTAGCAATGATGGATTTAAGTTATTAACAGATCAAAAAGAGATGGATGGTGGTTTGCTTTTCTTAATCTACATCATCATCTAGATCTATTTAAAGATATGTGGCACACTAACAAACTTGGTTAAGGTTTCGATAAAATCAGTAAAAATAATCTGCCCCCGTTACATTGAGTCTGTATCGATCAATAAAATCACTTGTAGAAGGACGGTACTGTTAAGTACTGACAATCCCAGGCATTAATATTATTTAACACACTGTTCACAATCTTTAACAAGAACAAAGAACAGTCTGTCTCATGTTATAAGCAGGACTTTCATAGAAACTGTATTCTACAAGCTTCTATGGTGATTTTATAAAGTTCAAATTATACATCCCTCTTTTATCAACCCTCACCCCCTCCCAAATACATAGGTCTTGTTCTTTCCTTCAGATGCAGTTTAAAGGAAATCCTTGGTAAGAACCAAGACTGCCATGACAAATCACTTCTTAATCTAAAACTTCTAAGAACCTGAGTTGTCAGGGTTAGGGTGGCAATAAGGATAGATAGCATGGGGCTTCCCTGCTGCATTCCGACTTTACTCAGCTTCATCAGTGCCTTAACCTTTTCAGATGTGGATTAAAGGAGAAATTTTCAAAGAATCCTCAGCCAGAGCTGGATGGCTAGAAACAGATATGTTCATGTCTGACCATGTTTGACTTAAGACCACAAAAATGGAAGGTGGAAAAAAAGAAAGATAAACATATTTTACATAAGAATTTTTTTTTTACTTATATAGACATCCATAATTATATGAATGATGAGAAAACACCATTAAGAAGTAAAACTGACTTAAAAACAATAATAATTCTAAGATAGTAATTAGAAACTGTTCTAAACTTAACCATTGTAGTTTTCATGACTCAAAATCCTAGCAGCCTTTGAAATGTAGTGGTTTGTAATTTTGATGAGATGAGCAAGAGGGAACCTCTTCTCTGGTAAGTGAACCTGGAAAGCACTGAAGACCTGAGTCTCAGTTCAGTTTAATCTGTTGCTCTCAGCTCAATTATGGCTTCTCTACAATTCTCATGAAGTGATTTAAACAAATAAGAACTTGGGGGTCTGCACAGGACTTAAAGAAAAGGCTCCCTAAAAGAATATTAACTGCTAGCACTATTTAAAGAAAGGAGAAAAAGGTGAAAATATGTACATAAAAATGGCTTGTGGCCATAAAATAGAAATTTTAGGAAATTTAATAATAAAATGTCAAATTTATAAATAGTTTACAGTCACGAAAAACAAGTCCATGAGCACACTCTAGTATGGATGAAAATGTGGTTCACAAAATAGTTTAAGGACTAAAAATTTTGTAGTTTAGTGCTACAAACTAGCAGTTTTGTACTAGTATCCCAACTAGTACAACACTGCTTATCAAGTGAGAAAGAACACCAGAGAAAACATCACATGGTGATAAAAGACACTCCCTGCCTGACACTTAATGACCATTTCTCTCAGGAGGCAGACGGGATGTTGTTTAAACATTTTCATGAAGCAATAGTGATAAAGGCAGCAAAACAGCTACTGACTCAACAATTTTCAAAATAAAATACCAGTTTTTACTGTATCATGGGGAAGGAAATCAAGTTACTGCAGAATCTTTTCTTTAGGAAAGTGAAGAAGCTCACAGAAAAGAAAGATAACAGGTGGAAAACACAGCCAGTGTAGGGAGGGGAAGGCAGCCTACTTTGGAGGAAAATGTTTTCTTAAACACTGGGGGTGTTTGAAAAGGGTCAAAGGCAGACACAGAGACTCTATCATTCAGAGATTCTGTTATTCTTTAGTAAACCCCATGTCATTAAGCCTCTATGTAGAGTGAGCTGTTTTCCTTTCTCTTTCTTTTGCCTATCAAACCTCTGCTCCTAACTCCTCCTGTGTGTCCATGTCCTAAATTTTCCTGGCGTGAGATGATGAACCCCGAGTATTTACCCCAGACAATGTAGCTGCTTCAGTTCCTTTACAGGCGTGTAACCTAAATTAATGCAATCAGTGTGATCAAAAAAATAAAAAAACCCCAAAAACAATGCCTTAAGAAATCTCAGTTGATAGTCTTCCCAAATGACCAGCAAAAGCAAATAAAAATTCTCTCGGTAAATTCAGTTCAATTCTAGTCACAAAAGCTGCACGAAGATAAAGATCCTAGGAAATTAGGCTGGGTATAGTAGCTCATACCTGTAATCCCAGCATTTTGGGAGGCCGAGGTGGGCAGATTGCTTGAGCCCAAGAGTTCTAGACCAGCCTCGGCAACATAGCAAGACCTTGTCTTGTCTCTAATATATATATTATATATTTTTTATTATTATATATAATAAAACATTTTGAAACCCCAAAGCTAGCAGAAGGAAGGAAATAAAGACTAGAGATAAATGGAATACACGAAAAAAAAAAAAAAAGAAAAATTGTATAACCTAAATGAAATGGACAAATGAGAATTTGCCCATTCTAGAAGGAAACACAAAATATACCAAGACTAAACCATGAAGAACTAGAAAATCTGAACAGGTCTTTAACTAGTAGGATGTTTAATCTATAGTCAAAAATCTCCTGACACAGAAAAGCTCTGGACCTGATGGCTTCATTAAATTCTATCAAATATTTAAGGAACTGACACCAATCCTTTTCAAACTTTTCCAAAAAATTTAACAGGAGGAAATACACCCTAACTCATTCTAGGTAGCCAGCATTACCCTTATAGCAAAGCCAGACAAAGACAACCCCAAAAAGAAAACTACAGACAAAAATTCCTGACGAGCACTGATGCAAAAGTCTTCAACAAAATACTGGAAATCAAATTCAGCAGCATATTAAAAAGACTATATTCGCCAGGCGGGGTGGCTCATGCCTGTAATCCCAGCACTTTGGGAGGCTGAGGCAGGCAGATTGTTTGAGCTCAGGAGTTTGAGACCAGCCTGGACAACATAGCAAGACCCCGTCTCTACTACAAATACAAAAAAATTTTTAAAAATTAAAAAATAAAAAGACTATAAAGTATGACCAAGTAGGGTTTATTCCTGGAATACAAGGATGGTTCTACATATAAGCATCAATCAATGTAATATACCACACTAACAGAAGAGAAACAAACCACATGATCATCTAATTGATGTGAAAAAAAAACTCTTGGTGGTCAGGCATGGTGGCTCACACGCCTGTAATCCCAGCACTTTGGGAGGCCGAAATGGGTGGATCACCTGAGGTCAGGAGTTTGAGACCAGCCTGGCCAACATGGTGAAACCCTGTCACTACTAAAAATACAAAAATTAGCCGGGCATGGTGGCAGGTGCCTGTAATCCCAGCTACTCAAGAGGCTGAGGCAGGAGAATCGCTTGAACCCAGGAGGTGGAGGTTGCAGTGAGCCGAGACCACGCCATTGCATTCCAGCCTGAGCAACAACAGTAAAACTCCGTCTCAAAAAACAAAAAACAAAACAAAAAAAACTTTTAGCAAAATTCAACACCCTTTCATGACAAAAATATTCAAGAAAATTGGAATAGACAAAATTACCTCAACATAATAAATGTGATATATTTAAAACCCACAGTAAATATCATAATTAACACTGAAAGACTGAAAGCTTTTCTTCTACAACTATGAACAAAATTATGATGCCTGTTTTCCCCATTTCTATTCAACATAGTACTCAAAGTTTAAGCCAGAGCAATTAGGCAAGAAAAAGAAATAAAGCCATCCTAATTGGAATGGAAGAAGTAAAATTGTCTGTATGCATGTGATATGATCTCACATGTAGAAAATCCTTAAGACTCTACAAAAAAACTGTTATAACTAACAGGCAAATTCAGCAAAGTAGTATGATACAAAATCAATACATAAAAATCAATTGCATTTTGATATACTAACAATAAACAATCCAGAAAGGAAATTAAGAAACTATTTCCATTCACAATAGCATCAAAGAGAATAAAATACTTAGGAATTAACTTAACCAAGGAGGTGAAAGACATATACAATGAAAACTACAAAACATGTCTTAAAGAAATTAAAGAAGACACAAATAAATGTAAAGATATCCTGTGTTCATGGATTAGGAGACCTGAATTTGTTAAGATGTCACTATTACCCAAAGTGATCTACAGATTTAAGGCAATCCCTATTAAAATTCCAAAGAAGTTTTTTTATTTTTGCAGAAATATAAAAATCCATTCAAAAAATCATAAGAAACTTCAAGGGGCCCTCAAATACCCAAAACAATCTTGAAAAAGAAAAACATAGCTGGAAGACTCACACTTTCTGATTTCAAAACTTTCTCTAAAGCTATAGTAAATGAAAACAGGTGGTACTGGCATATGATAGACATATAGACCAATGTAATGGCATAAACAGTCCAGAAATAAATCCTCACAAATATGGTCCAACGGTTTTTTGAGAAGAGTGCCAAGATCATTCAAAGGGGTAAAGATAATCTTTTCAACAAATTGTGCTAGGAAAACTGGATGTCCACATGCAAAAGAATGAAACTGGATCCTTACCTAACATCATATACAAAAATTAACTCAAAATGGATCCAGAGCCTAAATGTAAGACCTAAACTATTAAACTCTTAGAAGACAGCACAAAGAAAAAGCTTTGTGACACTGGAATTGGCAATGATTTCTTGGGTATGACACCAAAGGCATGAAGGCAACAAAAAAAAGACAAATGGTACTTCATGAAAATTTAAAATTTTCTGCTATCAAAAAAGGCAATATATAAAATGGGAGAATATATTTGCAAATCATATTATATAATAAGGGAAGAATATCCAGAATATATAGAGAACTCTTAAAACTCAACAATGAAATAAAAAAACCACCCAATTAAACAATGGCAAGGGACTTGAAGAGATATTTCTCCAAAAAAGACACACAAATGGCCAATAAGCACATGAAAAGATGCTCAACATCAGCAATCATTAGAAAAATGCAAATCAAAACTACAGTGAGATACCACCTCACACCCATCAGTATGACTAATATAAAAAACCCAGGGAACAACAGGTGCTCGTGAGGAGGAGGAGACACTGGAACCCTTGCGCACTGTTGGTCAGAAATAAAATGGTACAGCCACTGTAGATAACAGTATGGTGGTTCCTCAAAAAATTAAGAATGGAATTACATGATCAAGCAATCCACTTCTGGGCATACACCTTAAAGAATCAAAAGCAGGATCTCTAAGAGATATTTGTACATCCATGTTCACAGCAGCACTATTCACAAAAACTAAAACATGGAAGCAACTCATGTGTCCACTGATGAACAGCTAAGCAAAATATGGTGGTTGTGTATGTGTGTGCGTGTGTGTGTGTGTGTGTATATTTTTCCCAAGAGTTTTAAAGGCTTTATTTTTACAAATCACAGCAGATGGACAATTAAGCCTTCCCTGCAGAGACTGTGTTCCAAATCGGGCCTGGGACACTGTTCACTGCTCCCAGGAAGGGGCTGGCACCACATATAATAGAATGTCTGTGGCATTCTATTATAGCTGCAGAAAATAAACTAAGATACACAGTGATGAATTTTATCTTTCTTGGATTTTTGTTTTGCCTTATATATCGCAGACTTGGAGCTGAAAAGGTGGCAACCAGGAAATGCCCAGAGATAGAGAAAAAAAAAGCTGCATCCAAAGCCTGTTCTGTCTAGCCATAGAACACAGAGAGGGACAGCCTAGCAAGATGGAAAATTTGTAGACACTAACCACTCTATTCCAGCCAAACACCATGGAAATAACTGTGGCCCCCACCTCCACTCATGGCAGCAGAGGCATAGTGGAAGCCTAGACTTCCACCCTTATAAGGCTGTAATGAGGTGTCGATGATAGGATGGTAACAGAGGCAGCCACGTAAGGGACCAGGGCTTTCACCACCCGGTAATGTGCCCCCTCTTATGGTGTCAGCGGAAACCATGTGAGGAGCTTAGATTTCCAGGGCCAATGGCAGTAATGAGGTACTTCTCCCTTTCTCTTCTATGGTGGCATCAGATGAAATCTAGCAAAGAACTTTCTACATCTTAATGGTAATAAGGAACACGCCTTACCCTCCAGGTATCAATGAGGGCCAAGTGAGGAGCCTAATCTTCTACCTTAACCTGGGAAAAACAAGGTGATGTCCTCCACATCCCATCTTCCCCTGATGGAACTGTTAGAGAAAGTCAGCTAAAATAGAAGGTATAAATAAGAGCCAGAGTCTCATAATTATAAAAATGTATAAGATTCAATCAGAATTATCCATTGTACCAAGAACCAGGAAGATCTCAAAGTGAATGAAAAAGATAATCAATAGATTCCAACATTAGGATGACAGAGATGTAAAGATTATTGGACAATGATTTTAAAGCAGCCACAATAAAAAAAAAAGCAGCCACAATAAAAACTTTTCAATGAGTAATTATAAATACATTTGAAACAAAACAAAAGAGACTCAATGAAGACATATAAAATCTCAGCAAGGAAATAAAAGATATAAAGAAGAACAAATGGGAATTTTAGAACTAAAACATATAATAACTGATACAAAAACCTTAAGTTAAGGGTTCAACAGAATCAGGAAACTGGGAGATAGAACAATAGAATTTATCCACCCTGACCATGGAGAAAAAAAAAAATAGGCTGAGAAAAATGAGTAAGGTCTCAGGTCCCTGTGGGTCTATAATAAAAAATGTAGCATTCCTGTTATCAGAGCCCTGGAATAAGAGGAGAAAGAAGGAGGTGAAAGTGTACTCAGTGAAATAATGGCTAAAACTTTTGAATCAGACAAGAGACATTAATCTACAGATTCAAGAAACCAGGATAACTCAAAAGGGGAAAAACTTAAATACACACCAAGACACATCAAAATTAAACTTCTGAAAACTAATGACAAGAAAATATTGAAAGCAGCCTTTTTAAAATAACACCTTAAATATAGGGGAAAAAACAATATGACTGATTTTTTTTAAAAATCAGAAACCACGAAGATAAGAAAGAAGTGTCACAATATTTTGCAAGTGCTGAAAGACAAGAACTGTCAACCCAGATTCCTATATCCAGCGTAAACAGAGTTAAAATATTGTAAGGCCCTTGTAATGTTCAAAAGGAAAGTAAAGACAACAGGTAACTACTAAAAGAACAAATGTAAATGAATGGGGGAACAACAGAAAGGAAAAAAAACAGCATTGGTCACCAATCCAAAAGCAGACAAAAAATAATGATAGAAAAAGATGGAGTGATAGCACAGATGGCTGAACTAACCCCAATTATATCAATAATGATAAGAAATTTAAGTGGGAAATTTTAACACATCTTTGTTCTTATAGATTGAGTGGCCAAGTTAAAATACAAGACATTTAAACAGAATGCTTTCATGTACTTCATAAATATATATACCTACTATGTACCCACAAAAATTAAAAATAAAAACATTAATAAACAGAATACTTAACACTGATCTGATTATATATATATATTATATATAAAACTATATATATATAAATATAGTTCACTGCATTTGAGAATATAAGAATACACATTTTCAAGCACATATGGTCAATTTTAGTAATTGTTTCATGTACAACTGGAAAAGTCAAAAATACAATACTCTTTGACCCACTGTGGACTACTGACCCAATGGTACATATCATATTGTATAATTTAAAGAATGAATGAAGGGCAGGCTAGTCAAGTAATAGGGTCTTGTGAAGACAGTAACTCAGGGGCATCTACTATTGTTTAACAAGCCAGCCTCACTCTTGCTTTGGAAGTGTTCTCTGCAAATAAACTGTTTAAAAAAGGATTTGTATTATTAGCTTAGATTATCCTTAGTCTTGATTTCTGTGAGCTATTTCTCTTTAGCTCTCAATACTAACTATACATTTAATTACTGTTTACTGTACAAAAAGAAAAAAATATAAACAAGAATTATTATTCTCAAGTGATATAAGATGTCCCTTTCTCAGAAAGATAAATTCCACGTTATTGTAATAAATGGAACAAGTAACGTATGCACAACTCCATGAAAAACCTTTATCTAAATATTATGCCAGTTTACAAGTTAATGTTTCTACTGAAGAATGGAGGGATGTGCCCACTAAACCACCCTCAAATGAAGAAGTGAAGCCATGACTGAACCTCAACCTTGCCCATCATTTGTTTTTTTTTTCTGGAAGATTATGGATCTTGTCTCCAATGTACTGAAATATCACTGGCTATATCTAGGCACTACAAGGATTCTGTCATTCTTTGTTCTTTATCCTCGGAGCACCTTTCCTATTTAAATGCTGATGGCTAGGCAAAGTAGCTCACACCTGTAATCCTAGCACTCTGGGAGGCCGAGACAGGAGGATCATTTGAGGTCAGGAGTTTGAGACCAGCCTGGCCAACATGGCAAAACCCTGTTTCTATTAAAAATACAAACATTAGCAGGGCATGGTGGCAGGTGCCTGTAATCCCAGCCACTTGGGAGGCTGAGGCAGGATAATCGCTTGAACCCATGAGGTGGAGGTTGCAGTGAGCTGAGATTATGCCACTGCACTCCAGCCTGGGTGACAGAGCAAGACTCTGTTTCCAAAAAAAAAAAAAGGAAGGGAAGGGAAGGGGAGGGGAGGGGAGGGGGGGAGGGGGGAGGGGAGGGGAGGGGAGGGGAGGGGAGGGGAGGGGAGGGGAGGGGAGGGGAGGGGAGGGAAGGGAAGGGAAGGGAAGAGGAGGGAAGGGAAGCGAAGGGGAGGGAAGGGAAGGGAAGGGGAGGGAAGGGAAGGGAAGGGAAGGGAAGGGAAGGGAAGGGAAGGGAAGGGAAGGGAAGGGAAGGGAGAAGGGAAGAAAGGAAGAAATAAATCGCTTATATTGTGTAACCTGAGGAAGTTTTCAACTATTTTTCCTTCTATTATTCCCTTTCCTACTTGTGTATTGTACCCCTCATCCCCTTTCCTTCTGGGACTCCAGAAAGAAGTAGGATGTTAGACCTGAATTGGTTCTCTATGTCTTTTGTTTGACGTTTCTGTATCTGTACTTTATGGAACAGTTTTCCAACTAGAGAGAGCATCTACTGAATGTTTTCAACTGGATAACACATTTAATTCTAAGAACTCTAATGTGTTCTCGGATTGTTCCTTTTACACAGCATCCTATTGTAATCTTAGGGATGTAATACCACTGTGAAGCTCTCTAGATTTATTACATCAATTTTTAAAATATATTTTATGTCCTGAATTGTCTCTTTCCTGAAGAGTCAGTATTTTAGTTCATCTTGGTCTTTTTGTTCATGCTACTTGTTTTCTTCAAATGCCTGATTATCATCAGATCACAGTGAAGAAAGCAGCCCGGGTGGCTTGGGTAGGTTTCCTCTGCTAGTATGTCAGCAGGAGTGCTCGCACAGGCCCCTTGCCTGAGTGCAAACCGTATGAGTGGAGCGCGCAGTCAGCTGGGCTTTTCCTTGGGGTGAGTGGGAAGGGGGTTGTTAACTTGGGGGCCCTACTATCCACATTAGAAGACTTAGCTCTTCTCAGCCTTTCTGTTTACTTTTTTGTTGTTGTATTGTTGTTTTTAAAAGAAAATTCTTTTTTAAAAAATTCGTCTGGTCACAAACATCAGGCTGCATGTATTCTGCACAGAATGAGTAGCCTAGGCATCTGTTCCATGCAGACATTGCTTGGATAGCCCTTATTTGAAACGCTTGGGACCACAAGTGTTTTGGATTTCAGATGTTTTCGATTTTAGAATGTGTGCATATACATAATGAGATATCTTGGGAATGGAACATAAGTCTTCATATGAAATTCATTTATGTTTCTTATATATCATATACACATAGCTTGAAGGTAGTTTTAGTCAATATTTTAAATAATTTTGTGCATGAAACAGTTTATATTAAGTTCTTATGTAGAGAATTTTCCTCTTGTGGCGTCATGCCAGCACTCAAGGTTTCAAATTTCGGGGCATTCCGGATGAGGAATACTCAACCTGTGCCCTGAATGGATCTACTTGTTTTCAGCTTCCCCGCGCGCCCCGTGCTCTGCCTTACCTGCAGACTCTAAGCCTAGAAGCTCTCCAGCACTGCCTGCACAGGCTGCCTCCGCCTCCACAACAGACCCACAGGTCTGAGTTCGGACTGCTGCTTTTTGTGCTCTATCCACTCACATGCTCCCACCACATCCTATCTTCCAGAAAGTTGTTAACGTTGTTCTTCCTTTGATGATCTTCTCTTTTCCTTGCCCATCTACTACTTAACTCTTGGAGTTTATTCATTCTTAAGTTTCTGTACTTTCATTTCAGTGGAATCTCAGGGAAGACAGGAAGTCATCTCAAATCAGGAGGCAAAACTATCATATAAACTGTGTTTGATGGTCAAATCAGTTTGGGAAACTGAAATTATTCTTAAGATTTCTGCTTTTCAGAAACTGGTAAACACCATGAGATGCTAAATTCCTTAATGGTCTAGCTCATAACTTCATTGGTAATTAAAAATTTTAGATGTAAAAGTAATTGTGTTAATGAGCAAATATTATTTTATATTTTTAAAATAAAAATAAAGGTAAGAAATATTTCTGGTCTTTAAGTCAAAAGTCAAGGATATTTATGACTTTAAATTTTCTTTTTTTTTTTTTTTTTTGAGACAGAGTCTCACTCTGTCGCCCAGGCTGGAGTGCAGTGGCGCAATCTCAGCTCACTGCAACCTCCGTCTCCTGGGTTCACGCCATTCTCCTCCTCAGCCTCCTGAGTAGCTGGGACTACAGGTGCCCACCACCAAGCCCGGCTAATTTTTTGTATTTCTAGTAGAGACGGGGTTTCACCGTGTTAGCCAGGATGGTCTGGAACTCCTGACCTCGTGATCCGCCCGCCTCGGCCTCCCAAAGTGCTGGGATTACAGGCGTGAGCCACCAAGCCCAGCCTGACTTTAAATTTTCTAGAAGCTTTATCTATCTAGGAAAGATCCTTGAATTCCAATCTCAGGGAAGTCCCCACTGTTTCATAACCCTGGGCAATTTACTCAAAATTTCTAAGCATCATCATTTTCTGGGATGGTAATTTGCTGGTTGCCCTCCACTCCCCAACCCACGGTGAGAATACTCCCTTTTCTTTTACCAGGAATACCCTGTTTATTCATTAGGGAAATCACCCCTTCTCCCTCAGCTTCAGGAGCAGGCTTTGATTCACTTAACTCAGTGGGATGGTTGGCCATGGTCAGGTTCAGAAGTGGGCGTGCACACAAATATAAGCCAATGAGATCAGGAAAAACATCTGCAGGACTCCTAGTGAAAGACATTGCTTCTTTCTTCTGTGAAATCTTACTGAAAGAAAACCTTCTTTTCCTCTGTACTAGGCTATGTGCTAAGAGTAGGTGAGGTCTGGAACTGTTGCAGCCCTTTTGTACCACTAGGGGGGCCAAATGAAGCCCACACCATGGAAAGCAGAGAGGAGCGACAGAGAAAATAACCACAGTAGCTTAATTTGGACTATGGTTCAAGGTATCTCTGAAGCTAGATCTACCCTTCTGCCTCAAACATCATAGGTGCTTGATGAGTGCTTATCATTAAGCAAAACTATACAAACACACACACATACAACCTTTATTGGTAAATTAATATCAAATATTAACTTGCTTTTATCTTCAAGTAAAAACATCCTCCAAAGTAGATGAATTTCTAGTTTATATAATTTTGGAAAAATAAAAGTTTAAAAGAAAACTCTTTATTTGGCATAGACCTTTTATTGAGATGAAATCCAACTGATTTTCTTCCACTCATATAGAAAGATATTGTTATACTTAATTCTACTTTCACAGGAGATCGATTTCCTCATTCATTAAACCTCAGGGAGTTTTCCTGGAGTATATTATTTAAGGGGAAAGAGATAAGAAAACATAATAATAGCTAATTGATTTCTTATTCAATAAACAGAAAATGATTCTAGGAAATAAAATTAAGGTTCACTGTTCATCAGGTAGACTGCCATACTTCAAATTACTCAAATGCCAAACGTAACTTCTGATGTCTCCCTGATTAATTATAGATTTTGATTCTAAGATACTATACGTACTTTGGATATTCAGCTAGGGTTTTTCGTTTTTGTTTTAGAATTTGTTTTTAATCAAATCATTTGAAAATTTAAGTAGGAAAATAATAATGGTTCAGAAATGTACTTAAAAAATTAAAACTCACTTATGTAACCTTCATACTATTGTTTTTAATCTCCAGGCAAGTAACACTAAATAGACTTTGCTGTAATTGCTCAACTATTAGACTCTGCAAATATGATCATATGGAAATCTCTAGACTGGCAGAAGTTTTTCAAGGTAAATTCACTGATTAGAACCTATCCATAAATTATTTACACTGTGGCAATTCCACATTACTTTGAATAATATGCTTGCTTTTTTCCCCTTAAGATCTGAAATTTCTATTTGAAAATAAAGTGGCTTTTTCAAATACAATGTAAAATATTTTTAAGAAACTTACACTCAAAAATATACACTAGGAAAATTTCCTAATTTACTTCTTTTAAACTAAAATTACTTAAATTGAATAGAGATGCTAAAACAGAAAATATGTATAAATTGTATCTTGAAGACTAATATGATATGTTTATTTTCAAATTGAAGAAAGCCAAATAAATGCTAACTGTAGGCTTTTTTGTCTCTCATTTTCATTAGTTTTATTTCTTTCATTAATTTCATTTCATTGGTGACCAGCAAAGGAATAAAAAAGAGTTTTAAAAGTACAGATGCCAAAACAGGTTGGGTTTCCTTTGTTTAAAATCTCAGATAGAACAAAATTAATTTTGAAAATAGGTAATTTGACCTTTCTTGTTTTTAAGTTAGCCTCTTACTTAAATACAGCACAGAAAATGAAAGCATATGCATAGTTTTTGCTATTCAAGTTACTGATTTAAAAAATCATCTATCTACTTATCCAGGGAGTTGGGGGATAGTCAATTAGGCTGTAATAGTTTATGATTATAAGGTCTTTTCCTTTATCTGTTAGAGCCTTATGTAAAGCTGTATGTCAAAGTTGAAAAATTTCTCCTGACTTAGACAAATCCACAACACATGAAGAAAGAAGCCCATACTGGATGTTAGGAAACTAAAATTCCAGTCCCAACTCTTTAACTAATATATTGCAGGAATGGGGGCAAGATTTTTAATTCCACTGGACCTCAGTTTGTCCATCTCTGAAATAAAAGAGCAGTGTGGGACCACCTTAGGAAATGTGTGGGGTTGTACTCACCCATGGTCCAGAATGTACTAGTTGCCCCTTGGATGGCAGGAAGAGTTGTTTTCTCTGACCCTCTCAAGAGCTGATCTGTCTGTTTATGGGTTGGAAATTGAGGCCAGAGGGATGATTGTGAAATAGCTGAAGGACCGGACTATGTAATGTCTAAGTTCCCTGTGAACTTAAGATGCTATGGCTTGGAGGTATTAACACTTTCTTAGGTTCATGGGCCAGATCAGGACCATACTACTGGCCCTTACCAAGACAGGTTAGTGGCAGGATGGTACCTGCTGAGAAAGTGCTGGTGGCATCCACTCCCTGGGTTTCAGACTGGTCCTGAGCATGAATGGATTCTAGCTGGTGTAATATAAGCAAGCAGAAGAAACAGTAATGCTGCCTTACTTCTAAGGAGACTTGAAATGATCAAGAAATGACACCTAGGCTAGGATTTGCATTTCATTTAAGATTAATAAAGTGTTCAGGCTTATCTTTGCAACTTCCATCTACCTCCCATTGCCTGCAAATAGAATCAAGTGGAAAAGAAAGCTCCCTTGACCTCCTGGGGGAATTAAGTGACAACAAATTGACTATTATATGCACAACAGGAAGCAAGCCCTCTGAGCCCTTTGACCACATCTTTCAAGCCTTATTTCTGAGAATAGAAAATTCTAAGCTCAATTTGAGTGTCACTATAAACTCCTCTCTGTGCCAGATGATTTTATGCACATATTTATATCCGAAGTACAAACAACTTAAAATGTTTACACTGAGTAGTAATGGAAATCATGTGTCAAATACAATGAGGGGAACAGAGTAGAGCTTTCTTCAGAACTAAAGCTTGAAGATATACAATATCATGGAAAATCTGGCTTACAAATAAGAATGCACTGTTTACCTATTCCATTTAATTATAGAGAACATGCATTTTTACCCTTTGCATACAATTTCTGAAGTCTGATTTTTTTGGGGGGTTCATTTTTTGCTCTGCAGTGTTGCCTGAAGCTATGGAAGGATCATAGCTCCTCAGTCTCAAAAACCATGGCCACACACATTCTTGTGATTTGTAATAATCCCCATTTCCCTTAAGATCTCACCCCCAGACAGAGACAGTGAAGGATTCTGCTACGAAGTCCGAAAGCAAAAGAGCAAAAACAGTAAAGAGAGCCTGCCTTAGATGTCCTCAGGGGCCTTCTGCATGTCAGCTTTCCTATTAGAGCACTGTAAAGACCAGGAAAACTACAAGGGCCAGGAATGGAATTCTGGCATCTTTCTACTGAGAGATAGTCCTCTGAATTTCTCACTAAGTACAAGCCTAAGGAGTCGGCCTCCCCTCAGCTTCTCATCACCAGTGATTCAGGGACAGCCATTCATAGAGCTCTGCAGAAGAAATGGCATACTAGCTCCACAGTCCTCAGTTTCTCTCCTCAACAGAATCCACCCTAGGGTTAATGCTTAAAGGGCCATGAAGATATCAAAAGGAGAACACAGTCATGGCTGCTGATTTGTTTGAAGTAACGTGTCTTAGATGGGTCAGTCATTAATTCATAGCTCTTAGGTGGGAGTCCAGCTCTTTTGTTTTAAGAGCCAAGATTCCCCTGCCCCTAGCCATGTTCACTCCATCATTCTCATGTGTCGCTTCTCCAGTGGTGCCAGGGAGGGACCATACTACTGGCCCTTACCAAGATGGGTTAGTGGCAGGATGGTACCTGCCACCTTACCAAGATGGGTTATTGGCAGAATGGTACTGGCTGACCTCAGGGCCTGCCCATCCCAGCTCCTGGCCTGCAGTGTTCTTTGGACTTAATGATGACTACACTGAGTACTCGCCTGGGGCCACTAGTTCTTTTTGTTTTAAAACTCAGAGAAGCTGATACTGCTCTACCTTCTCCTTTTGCTTCTTCTGTCACTTGGTAGAGAGACGGTCTTTGTCCTATCTCACTTAGGCAGCTCTGCTTGCTCCTCTCAGCTGCAGAAAAGAGTGTCCCAGTGCATTCTTTCTAAACTGACATTCGAATTTTCAAAGAGGTTGGCACTTCATAATCGGCAATTTTTATACATTCCTTTTCAATTTGATTCCAAAGATATACTAGCCAGGCCCGCTGTGAGTTCAGTTTCTCTCACTACCCCAACCAGCCCCGTAAAACTCAAAACATAAAGGCTGGGATTGCTATAAAGAAGCAAAAAAAATCTTGAAGGAAAAGCAAAAAGCAAAAAACAAAATAATTTGTAGAGTTGAATTAAAAAACAGATCCTCTCCTCAACAGTTTTCACCTTTTTATTGAAATTTCCCTTCCCCAATACACAGAACCAATTTTAAATAGAATCCTAGTTAAAGCTACAAGAACCAACCAACAACATATCTGTAATTTTGAACTTCCTTTAATTTAGAATCTTTGGCTGCTTAATATATTTTACATTGCACTCACATGTCCTGAGAAAAAATGGTGAGACATATGATTATTTATGTTATATAAAATGAGGATCTAAACATGTCTTACCTGTAAGTATGTTTCCAAGCCTTGTCGTCGCTGTTCCAAGACTTTGGGGACCCAGTTCCTAACATGTTTAGAAGGGATTTCTGGAGTTTTTATACATTTCTTAAGCTATAAAGACAGAATAGAAAAAGAAAAAGAAAAAAACCAGAGATGTCTGTTAATTATAGTGATATTATTTGGGGAAAAAAGGCCAATAAAAGAAAGTGAACTACTGCTATCTGCAATAAAAAATAGAGGAAAATATAATTACACTGCAATTTTGTCAAACAATTCTTTGTTTAGGTATCTTGACTGTTCAGTTTTCAGAATAATGGTTTTCTGTTTTGGTAGGTATTATTGTTGATATTTCAGATTGAAATCCTTTTTCCTGAAAAATTAAAAGCCTAGTAAATGAATAAAAACGAAAGTAAAGAAATTTAGTTACAAAAATCAATACAACAAAATTTTACTTGGATGAAGGACTTTGCTGATGATAAGTCTTTCTATATGTTTTTCATATAAAGAAATCAAAACAAAATGCAACTGTATATAAGTATTGTCCCTAGAAATGCCATTAACTAGACCACATCATTTGGAGAGAGAACTTAAAAACATAAAGGCCTAATCTTTTCAATGTTCCTAACAATTACTTTCCAACTCCATTTATGAAAACTGAATGATAGTTCTCAGCTAAGCCTTTTGGGACAGTAGTTTTAGGGGATAATATAAATAAATAAAAATTCTGTTGGAAGTTGCATTAGAGCTGTCTGTGGTAGGCAGAATAATCCTCCTTTCCCAAAAATAACCAAATCCTAATCCTGTGGATGTTACCTTATATGCCAAAAGGGACTTTGACGATTTGGTTAAATGCGTGGTCTTAAAATGGGAAGATTCTCCTGGATTATTGGGGTGGGCTCAATGTAATCACAAGGATCCTTATAAAAGGGAGGCAGCAGAATGAGTTGGAAAGAGACTTGGAGAAACAATGTCTCTGATTCTGACGATGGAGAAAGAGGCCACGAGCCAAGGTGACCTCTAGAAGCTGGAAAGAATGGATTCTGCCCTAGAGCCTCTAGAGGAAACGTCATCCTGCTGACACCTTGATTTTAGCCCAGTGAAACCCACTTCGGACTCCTCACATCAGCAAGTGTAAGACAATAAATTTATATTGTTTTACACCACTACATTTATGGTAATTTGTTATAGCAGCAATAGGAAACTAATACACTGCCTCTTTAAGTGGAACGTGCTTAATTGCTAATTAAAAACTTGAAAAAAACCTACCAACGTTACTCCTTTACTTCACATGCACAGAAACAGCATAGTAATGAATAAGAAAATTCATACAATTAAACCTGGGCAGCTAAACTATAGTAAAAAATTCTTTCCATATGTAAGAGTATATTCACCCTTAACCATTCTAGGCTGAAATTTGTTGTACATCACGAAGAAGGGGCCCATGTACTGGCTAGAGCAGAGTGGCCACCTTTGCCTCTGAGGTAGAAGTCTCGCACTGAGAATGGTAAAGCAGCAAGAGCCTGGGTCCCTGATGATCATGAAACTGCCACACCAGCACCAGACATTTATGAAGGGAGGGACCAAGTTGTATCTGTTAATGTCACCATTATTTTGGTTTTAGAGTCACTTACAGCCAAATCTAATCCCACATGAATAAGGGATGTGGCTAGCACTGCTAGCTGCTTAGCCAATATTCATTCCCTCCTTCTTTTTTGGGGGGAAAAAAAATCAACGTCATTCAGAGGGCTAACATGCTGAGCTATAAATTGGTTTTCCAGGCTCCCTTTTAATTAGGGTGACCATGTGACAGAGTTACCAATATGTGTACATGTCTACTGGGGTAGGGCTCTTGTTTTCCTAACAAAAAGCAACAGGCTCTTCTTGCCAGAAAATGCAGAAGCCATGCCTGGAAGGGGAGGAGCTATGTTGTCACCAGAAGTGTGAAAGTCACATGCTAACATGAGGACATTGAAGCAGGGAGACACGAGAAGCCCGGAACATGAATGTTGTGAGATGCCTGCATCACCTGGACTGCCTGTTTTTAGTTTTCCTGTAATGTGAGAATAAAAAATATCTTAAGAAATCTAATGAAGTTTCTATTATATGCAATCAAAGACATTCCTAATATAAAGGAATCACTTGTTCTATTTTAAGTCAGAGATGCTCAATAGGCATCCAAGTAGAGATGCTGGGTAGGTAGTTGGGTACGAGCCTGTAAATGTGGGGGTCAGAATATATAGGTAATTAGAGTTGTGGAACTAGAGGAGATGACATTAGGAGTTAGGTACAGATAGAGAAAAAGGGCTGTGGGGGACAGAATCCTAAAATGGTCCCCTGGTGTAAACGCCTTGCATGATCCCCTCCTCTTGAGCATGAGTGGGACCTGTGACTATGTCAGGACAGTCACTCCATGATTACATTGTGTATTGTATGACGGTCCTAGCAGACTGCTGGCTTTCAAGTAAGGTGCCATGTGATGAGAGAGCCACATGGCTAGGACCTGAGGGTGGTCTTTAGGAGCTGAGGGCTGCCTCTGGTGTTCAGCCAGCAAGAAAAAAAAGGGACCTCAGTTCTGCAACTGCAAGCCACTGAATTCTGCCTGAATGAGCTTGGAAGAGGGCCCCGAGCCTCAGGTGAGATGGAGCAGCAGGGAGGAGAAGCAGGGCAATCACTGGGGGAAGAGGGGGAGTAGGTTCCATCAGGAAAGTGTTTCAAGAGGACAGGCATGATCAGGCTGTGCCAGATGATGGGAAGTCAATAACGCGGGGTACAGAGAGAAGGACAGTGGGGAAGTAGCAGCTCCTCTTCTAAGGAGTGCTACTAAAAGAGAAGGAAAGAGTACAATGGGATGAGCACAGGAGGGACGCATGGGGCCGAAGGCAGGCTTTATTTTGTGAAACAGAAACTACTGTGATAGGTTCATATAGTGATGAGACTGATTCAGTATTGAGGGGGAAACTGATAATGCAAGGGAGAGAGAAGGAGGGGGATTTATAATTGCTTGCAGGGGAATAAATACATATTTAATCTCTATACGGTCTGAGGCATTTCTCCGTAAGAACAAGGCCAAAATGCTAAATTATTCTGTGGTAATAAGCTTAAGTTTCACTTTAAACATAAAGAAACTTCCTTTTAAACTATTGAATCACAACATATATTTCAGAATAGAAAATCAACTCTATTATATGTCTCTCCTTTTAAAAAAAATTTTGAAGATCTAGCGCTGAAAATATTTTTCCTTTTTTATTTATGTCAGGAGTACTGAGGAAGCGGATGATCATAGCTGTTGGGATCCGTGACAGCATTTGTAGGTGAGTAATGAATTGCCTTAGATGAGAGACAAACCCGAGACAATATGTTTCCAGTAGGGCTCAGCTGCTTACAAGATAAATACTCCTCTGCCACTTCATCCGATGATTAACGGTCCTGGCCCTGCTGTGTCCAGGCAAACTGCCTGTCTGATCCATGCAGATAAGTACCAGATTCCACGATACCACAAACACAGTCTCCTTTTCCTGGTGTGACCACTCCCTTTTCCTTTTTTATACTGCTAGAAGAATTTACACAGAACTTACTCCACACAGACCTACCACTGCATACGTTGGTTATAGCAACCATTTTCCACAAAGAAGCAGAAATACTTTTCCCAAGTACATGAATAAAAAGAATGAAGAAGAAAAGAAAAGTTAAAGAAGCGGGAAACATTTGGGGATAAAATCCCATCTTTCCCCCTGTATTGCCACCGTTACTTCCTCAGGGTTCCTTTTGGAGAGAATGTACAGGGTGCTGTGCTACTGGTTTGACCCCACATGGCAGGTTTTTGGTTCTTTATTGTCTACTTCACGGAATTAAACACAGGAGAATGAAGTCTTTTATTCAAGCCAAAGGTAGTCAATAATAAAAAATGAAGATAGTTAATTTAAAAAGGAACCAGCACCATATTTCACTGAAACCTTTGTGAATAAAAGGATGGGCTGTGACTGACAGAAAGCAGCTGGGAAGGCATGAAAATAAAATGTGCTTAGCAGTTTGCCATGCTGAAAAGGTTTTTCTGCCCATACATGCAATTTTTGGCCTAGGGAGGTAAAGCTCTTTTCAGGAACCACCATTTAAAATAGTAAAGTATTTGGCCATAGTGGGGTGTGGGCAGGTGTAGCCAAGGCACACGGGAAAGCACTCATAAGCCTGAAGGCTCACCCTGTCACAGGAGCCTGTGCCTGGGCCCTAAAAAGGCTAGGATGGGGTTTTGTTTTTGTTTTGGTGTAGTCATGGTGTTCTTCCCACCTAGTACTAGCAGAGGAGCTACAAAGGTATCAGGGCAAGCAGAATCCGGGGTTAACAGAGAATGCAAGCTCCCACAGTAGAAACTGATCCTCTAGTAATTCATAAATATACATGTTCTCCAAATACACCATTTGCCAAATACTTATTTAATACCTAATATGTGCCCAAGACTCTACTAGACACTCTAACAGTGTGAAAGATATGAAAGATAGGACATGGTCCCTACTTTTAAAAAAGTGCCTTCTAATTAGATAAAATTTAGGGATAACAGTTTTATCTCATATGTTTCCAAAATTTAAGCAGAAATCTCTATTCTAAATGGACAGGAGTTCTAAGAACAAAAAGATTAGGGAAGAAAGGGAGCTAACATGGAAAAAGGAGAACTTGAAATGTCTTGGTTTGAATAGATCAGAACACAGAGGAAAAGACATTCAGCATGGCAAAGACAGGTGGGTAGCCATTTTTACCTCATATAATGAGGTAATGGGAGATACTGGCTCAGCTGTCACTGAAGGGCTCTTAGGAGGAGTGAAAAATAAAGTTGGCCAGTAAAGGGGTTAGTAGTAGACAGAATAATGGTTCCCTCAAATATGCCCAAGTCCTAATCCCCAGAATCTGTGAATGTATGCACTTCCATGGGAAAGGGGGCTTTGCAGATGTGATTAAATTAAGGATTTTGAAAAGGGGGGATTATCCTGGATTATCTGTGTGGGCTCAGTGTTATAACGAGAGGGAAGGACAAGGAAAAGGGGATTGAGTTTGTGGTGTCATAGAATCTGGTACGTATCTGCATGAATCAGAAAGGCTGTTTACACAAGGTGTCGAGTCAGAGGAGAGGTGATGGCAGGAGACGTTATGATGGACACAAGCTGAAGTGGAGTGACTGCTGGCTTTGAAGATGAAAGAGGCCACGAGACGAGGAATGTTGGAAAAGGAAAGGAAACAGATTTTGTTCTAGAACCCACAGAAGATTCAGCTACAGTCAGGTAATAAATTTTAAGGCTGGATGTAGTGGCTCACGCCTGTAATCCCAACACTTTGGGAGGCCAAGGCAGGCGGATGACCTGAGGTCAGCAGTTCGAGACCAACCTGTCCAACATGGTGAAACCCTGTCTCTACTAAAAATACAAAAAAAAAAATCCGAGCGTGGTGGTACATGCCTGTAATCTTAGCTACTTGGGAGGCTGGGGAGGAAGAATCATTTGAACCTGGGAGACGGAGGTTGCAGTGAGCTTAGATCGCGCCACTGCACTCCAGCCTGGGTGACAAAGTGAGACTCTGTCTCAAATAATAATAATAAATAAATTTTAAGCCACTGTATTTTTGGTGATTTGTTACAGCAGCAATAGGAAACTCATACAAGGTTTAAGATTATTGGCCTTGAGGGTCAATGTCTGTGATGTGATGGACAACAGAGACCCGTTTCAGTGTATTTGAGTAAGAGAATGAAGATAAAAATGGTGTTTTAGGAAAACTGGTCTGCAGCAGAGAATGGATAAGGATCTGAAATGGTTAAAGTAATACTGATATAAAGTAGTAATACTCTGGACTGGGATGATAGGAATAGAAAATGAAAAATTAGTCTGGGTGCGGTGGCTCATGCCTGTAACTCTAGCACTTTGGGAGGCAGAGGTGGGTGGATCACCTGAGGTCAGGAGTTCGAAACCAGCCTGGCCAACATGGCGAAACACTTTCTCTACTAAAAATACAAAAATTAGCCAGGCATGGTGGCAGATGCCTGTAATCCCAGCTACTCGGGAGGCTGAGGCAGGAGAATTGCTTGAACCTGGGAGGTGGAGGTTGTGGTGAGCTGAGACTGACTGAGCCACTTCATTCCAGCCTGGGCAAAAGGCGAGACTCTGTCTCAAAAAAAAGAAAATGAAAATGAAAAATTAAGTAGTGTGTATTATAAGAATTTGGAAGATAATGCAAGGTAACAGAAAAGTAGGAACACACTTGAAGGTTTAAAACCTTGAGATGTGTGGTTCTAAGCTTTGTAACTTCAGTGTGTGTGATGGAGGTAGGTTAGAAAGAGTTGTGTCTAAGTGACAATCACACTATAGGAATTCTCAAACTTCAACAGGCATTAATCATCTGGGGTACTGCAGATTATTGGGCTCCATCACAAAGACTGTAATTCACTACATCTAGGGTGTTGCCCAGCAATTTGCCCATAGATAATTCAAAGTTCACATTTTGAAAAATACCAATCTAGAAAACCTAAAAGAAAATGGAATCAAATACTCATCATAGCTCAAGAAGAAATGACTAATTTTAAGATAGATCTGAAAGGGTAAAAACAGACACATCAGTAAACATAAAAATTTAAAACTTGCATACATTTAGAATAAATGTCACAACCAAAATTAAAAGGCCCTTGTTAAAAAATGCTTTCAGCAAATGGCTAATATTGTATTAATAGGCCACCCAAACTAATAAGCAAAAACAACCGAGACACTAGCAGATAAATGAGAAAGCACATAAATAGATAATTCTATTGAAAGAGCAGCTACAACTCCTAAACAAACCTAAGAAACACCTATTAAAACAAGGCAACATACATGCTTGCTAATAAACAAATCTAATTTTTGGAGGGGTAATATAGTTAAATATTTCAAGAGAATTAAGTAACAACAGATTTAACTACATTTAAAGGGAAAATATTTTATGTTAAACTCTAACATTCAAAGCATGTCACAAGATTCAAATATGGAAATTGAGGGTACCAAAACTGCAATAAAAAGGTAAGGTTGCATGATGTGGCAGCAGCAGTCAGTCAAGCCTGAGTACTCTGATTAAATTTTTTACTCATTTCAACCCTTCTTAGCACACAATCTTACAGTCAAAATTACAGATTTATGTTTATTTTTATACCCCATCGTTATTTGTATTTCATTGCCTTTTAGAGTTACCTTTTTGCCAAATCTAATACAATCACAAGGGGGCAAGTAAAGGAGACTTCTAGCAGCTGCTATCCCCTTGATAATACATAAAATTAGACAGTGTATCCCAACTAAAACTCTGCTCCACAAAGCTATCTTTATCTCTATGTCCCTGTAAAGTTGTCTCAAATATTTTAACAAGGCTGCCAACAATATTCAAAATTGAGAGATTTGCGAATTTCTATTCTATTAATGCTAGTAGACCTCATTATATAATTATAAGAATAGGTAAAATTATTAATAGAACTGCAGAAACTGAGAGAAGAGAGAATCCTGGAAAATCTAGGATTTTTTTTGACCATGAAATGCTAAGAACTGTCCATACTCAGTGGGCAGAGGGTCCTCCTCTGCAGAAGAAAATAAACTCTATTAGAGCAGAGAACAGGGTGAACAAGCCTCTCCTCCAGAAGCACGGGCAGCCTCGTGCTCTGGGCAGGCCTAATTGGCAGTCACCCAGCTGTGCCTGGTGTGGAGCTGGTCCCTGAGCATCTGGAGAGTACAGCTGGACTGTGCTAGGGTCATGGAGTCCTAGGTGCTGACTTGGGAGGTTAGCAAGGGGCCTGCATGTGACAGGCTGCCTCCTCTAGACTGGTCAACAGAGGCTGGGCAAGGCAGGAGGTGCTGGTTTTAATCCCACAGTAGGGACTTATTTCATCAGGTACTCAGAAGAAACCTCACTAGGATCTGTTTCCTCCCAAAACACACAAACAAAAACACACTTCCCTGGGAAGGAAGTGAGCCCCAGACTCCAGGTTTGTTTCTCTTTGGAGCACCCTGGGGTTGGTGCTTTTGTAAAGTCACTGGCAACACCTGGTTTAAATCTGTGTTCACCTGTACTGTTTATTTTCCAAGTCAACCTGGATTGAACAAAGTGCTAACCAGAGAACTAGATGTGGATTATCCCTTGCCATCCTAACAGAAAAGTGTACTGATAACTTAGAGCTCCCCTTTAAAAGAAAAGACAAGGAAACAGTCTCACTAATCTCTCACTAATATCCTGTTAACGTTTATAAGTTTATACTGTTAATGGGATTTTTCTGGGCAATTTCATGAGGTATTTGTAGATATTAAAATAACTTCAGCATGCCAATAATAATTTATAATCTAGAAAAAATTAAATTTAGGTAGAAAATAAAGAAGCATTTACTCTTCTATGCTTTAATAACCATTTCTCCCCAAAGCTCTTTCTTTTGCCTTTCTGTTTCGTTTATCTAAGACTTTTAAAGAAGCGTATCCTAGTGCTGAAACATCAGTTTTGTAAAGTGGCCCTTTACAATTCAAAAAAAGGCTAAGAGCCTCTTTTAACTTGTGTTCCCCAGTCTTTGAATACACAAGTACATGTATATGTACTTTGAATACACAAGTACATGTATATGATCTTTTCCAGGTACATGTAAATATAAGTTGACTTTAATAAGTTTCTTCCTGTAAGATACTCATTTGCTTTTTCTCCCTTGTCTGTAAGGAACATTAAGTGCATTTCATGGATAAAACAGGGTCTGGGTCTTATTCTTTCTGAACCTGTAACATTGAATGCAACATACTGCAAACAGCTTGCAGCCTGAGATTTTTACATGCAAACGATTGTAACAGAAAATCTACCTATTCAGAAAGCATACCTTTAAGGAACTGAATAATTTATTCCAAAAAGAAATTTACTTCATGATAAAAGAAAATGTATATACATACACAAGAAATATCAGTGCTCTTAGAACCACAGAAAGGACTGTTAACATTATACCATCTGCCACACAGAGAAAAGAGAAAAAAACAAAAAACAAGTTACCTTTTTGTGCAAAGCATGAAATTCGCTGTATCTCTTTTCAACAAAATGTTTTCTTCCATTCATTAGCACTTCTATCTTAAACACCTGAGGAAAAAATTTAAAAGATTAATTGTATTAGTTCAAAACCCTCGATTGTCTGATGTGGTAAGTTTGTGACCATGATATATTTCATCCCTTTAATTACAGTAGCTGATCCCCCAAAACCCAGAAGGCTCAGGAGACCCTGGCCCAACAGCACTGATTAATGAGCACTCGAACCAAAGGCTCACTAACAAAGTGTGACATTCTCCAAAAACCTGTCTAAAAACAAGGGAAACTTAAATGCATTTTAAAAAACTACCTAATTTTTTAATAAAATCATATTTCTTGCTTAAAATGATTTCACCAAGTGAATATGATAGCATTGAAACAATACTCTTTACCAGAGTATTGCAAGAGGAATACTCTGGTAAAAAGCTCAGGCATGTGGCATTCCATTATGGGCATTTCAACGTAGGCAGTACTGTGTCGTCTATAAGACAATCATGCAAACAGCAGTGCATTTTAGGTTAATTTCTTTCTAACCTGCATATTCATCTCTAGTCTCAGCTGGGCTTATTCTGCTGTTTGCAAAACAGGCAAAATGTAGTAAAGGATCATTTTCCCTGCATGATACAAGTGACAGCTTGTGCTCCTAGCTCCACAAGGTTGAAAGGCCAGATGAAAAGGCTCTCTGGGTGCACTAATTAGTAGGCACTAACATGACATTTTCTTGATTCTTGGGTCAGTGGGTCAAGACTGGAAACAAGGGATGAGAAATATTGTGAAATGCTCATGAAAATACAATGTTAAGGTTGGATGGGGAGGGATGGTTGGCAGGATCTAAAAAGGAGCTCTGTCATTCCAAAAGTTTATATTTGACTCGTGTTTTGCTACGTGAGAGTTTATAAACACTAAGATGAAGGAATATTGTTTAATTACTTAATAAGCCTAATTTTCTATTTCAATCACCCTTCTGAAAAAAATACAAAACTGTAGACATCACATGACACTAAAAAGTATTAAAAGCATGCTTACTTTTAGTCTAAAAATAAAAACTACTTAAATTTGGCATATGAGATACAAGGTCGCACATCTTCATTATGAAAATAGATTGCTATGGCTCTATATTTGTGTCTTATATGTAAGTATGACTATTTTAGAAATCCAGAAATTATGTCATTAAACTTAAAATCTGTTTGCATTTTTGTGCTTCTCTGAATCAGAAAAAAACCTGCTGCTGCATGACTCAGTTTAAGAAACCTCTTTTTATTAAGTGGTAAATTTTTAATAATTTAATCAATATTTTATATTTTGTTTTTCAAGAAATACCCCTGAATAAATACTTTCCTTTGGTGAACTAGTAGAAATATTTTCTTCTAAAACCATACGCATATGCTTCAAACTCTCAGATATTCTTAGATTTTTTTTAGGAAAAAAAATCTGTTTATTAATTCACCAGAGAAAATTATTCTTCTTCAAAGGCCTTGCCAGAAATAGAATCAGGAAAACACCTCGAGAAAACAAACAAGAGAAGCACAGCTTTAACTTGAGGGCTTGGTTAATAGGCTACAGAGCCCCTTTTTTACTATCAGGACCCAGATTGAAATCAGGACAATATGTAGCAATGAAAGTAGTTTCCATCTGCTGAGCTTTATGAAATAAATGAGGTTATGTTCTGGGTCTTATTGCTTGAGGCTTTATCACAAAACCACCACCTTAATTGGCAGATTACCTACAGAATCTATAAAACAGGGAGAAGGTTGAAAACTCAGCAAGGCTCTACCTACTTGCTCACCCCTCAAAGTGCCCCCCCTTGAAGGCCAGGGTAAGACAAATTACACAATGGCTGCTTCATGGAATGTCATCTCTTCTACTGACCAGATGGTTCCATTACCAAGTTCCACAGTTACTCTTCACAAGCACTAAATTCACAATGAAGGGTGGGGGAGGGTGGATGTACACACACCCACAGGAAAGTTTGTGATAAACTTTAATTCTTCTATTTTATAATGTTACAGTTGAAAAAACACACAATATGCCTAATACTATCAAGACTTTCTTTTAAATTCTGGGAAAACATCTTGGAAAGGAAGTTGTTCATCAGGATTTTCATGACAAAGTGAATCAAGAAATGGAGTCAATTTAATAAATCCGGCCAGGCGCGATGGCTCACACCTGTAATCCCAGCACTTTGGGAGGCCGAGGCAGGTGGATCATGAGGTCAGGAGTTTGAGACCAGCGTGGCCAAAATGGTGAAACCCCATTTCTACTAAAAATACAAAAATTAGCTGGGCGTAGTGGTGTGCGCGTGTAGACCCAGCTGCTTGGGAGGCTGAGGCACGAGAATCGCTTGAACCTAGGAGGCAGAGGTTGCAGTGAGCCAAGATCGTGCCACTGAACTCTAGCCTGGGCAACAGAGCGAGACTCTGTTTCCAAAAAAAAAAAAAAATTTAATAAATCCTATTTTCCTGAATACCATGCCAGGTCATTTGTGTAAAGTCTTTCCAATTTTCCTACATATGTTGTCCCTGCTGCCTGGAAATCTCTTTTCTTGGTTGGCTCTGCTGGCAAACTCCTAGTAGTGATTAGGCACCTCGTGAGGTGGCGGCCTCCAGGACGGCGCTGGGAAAGCACTCAGCACAGAATCCACCATTCACCTGTTTATTTATTCAACAGATATTTACTGACGGCCTGCGAGCCAGGGAGCCCAGGAGTTGTTCTAGACTCTGGGATTCAGCACTGAACAAGACAGACAAGAGGTCAGCCTTTATGGGGGCTGAGGCAGGCGGATCACCTGAGGTCAGGAGTTCAAGACAAGCCTGGCCAATATGATGAAACTCTGTCTCTACTAAAAATACAAAAATTAGCTGGGTGTGGTGGTGCGCACCTGTAATCTCAGCTACTTGGGAGGCTGAGGCAGGAGAATCGCTTGAACCCAGGAGGTGGAGGTTGTGGTGAGCAGAGATCGTGAAAAAAAAAAAGAAAAAAAAGAGTTGAATGTGTTGCCTCTGGAATTTCAGACTGGCTGTGGGTGGACAAGGACTGTTTTCACTCCTATTGAAAAACAAACAAACAAACAACAAAAAAAACCCCACACACTTTAAGGTGAAAACCAAGGTCTCTTCTGGCCAAGATAGAGTAACAGGAAGGAGATGTAGCCTCCCACTTGAACCTGGGCAAATTAAATAAGTGCACAAAATATGTGGAAAAAATGGCTCTCAAGACATTGGACATCAGGAAATGAAGGAAAGTGAGAGACAGGAAACAAACAAGGCCAGACCTACTATTACCTCAGCTTGCTGCCCAGAGAGAAGCTATGCAGGCCCAGGGAAGGGGACCCCGCCCAGGCAGAGCCCTGTGGTCCCCTGAGTTTAAGGAAAGGGAGCTGGGAGTATGGAGAACAGGGAGCTGCACCCTGGGAGAACGCCTGCAGCTGAGGAGGCCTCCCTCAAGTATTCAGGTGAAAACCAATCGGCACGTGAGACTGGGTAAACTACCTAAGGTGTGAGGAGGGCTCAGAGCTCACATGCAACTGGCAATGGTGCCTGTGTCCAAAAGCTGGGGCAGAAAACTTCATAATTCACGAGGCATTAGTTACAGTATTCTGAAGGTTCTTGACTCAGAAGCAGGGAAAATGAACTAGATTAAAAGCTGTTTTAGTCCAGTTTAACAACACTTCAAAGCCAGGTCTGAAGAGATCAAATTGTTACCGAGTAATTTAACCACATGCCAGAACAAAGCTCAAGAATATTTTTAGGACTATAAAAATATCTGGAACCCAACAAGGTAAAATTAACAAAAGATAAATTACCAAAAATGTTGCCAGATTTCACCCCTCGAATGTACTAAGTTACACTGTTATGAATAGGAATGTCTGGCCCATCCTTGTCAACATAGTCCTACTTCGGCCAATCTGGTGCATAAAATGAGAATTTTATTTTATTATTATTATTTTTTTGAGACAGAGTCTTGCTCTGTCGCCCCCACTGGAGCGCAGTGGCACAATCTTGGCTCACTGCAAGCTCCGCCCCCCGGGTTCACACCATTCTCCTGCCTCAGCCTCCCGCGCAGCTGGGACTACAGGTGCCCGCCACCACGCCCGGCTTATTTTTTTTGTATTTTTAGTAGAGATGGGGATTCACCGGTGGTCTCTATCTCCTGACCTTGTGATCCGCCTGCCTAGGCCTCCCCAGGTGCTGGGATTACAGGTGTGAGCCACCGCACCTGGCTAAAATGAGAATTAATTGGGCATATTTTGACAAGTATGTATGGGGGCATAAGTTTCCATTCCAACTATCTCACATAAAATTACATATAAGCCTGACCTACCTGTTTATTTTTATTTTATTTATTTATTTAGCTATGTTGCTGAAGCTGGACTCAAACTCCTGGGCTCAAATGATCTTCCCATCTCAGCCTCCCGAGTAGGTGGGATTAGAGGCCCATGCCACTGTGCCTGGCTCTGACTTGCCTGTTTAGTTTTCTATTCCTAGAGACATCTTTCCTCAGAGTTTTCCAGAAATCCCCTCTGTATAAAGTAAGGGAAGCTGCATGTAATTAAATAAATGTATTAAGGATTCCATTCAGGTTTGCATAACAAAACAAAAATCATTCTGTTCATTTGACTAAATTTTTGCCACAGTTCTAGAAACATTATTAAGTCAATAGAATTCAAATTGAAAAGGAAAACAAATGCCATTACTTTAAAGAGAAGAATCTGATCCCCAAGTGTGGTTTTTATTACATGTCAGAGCCAACTTTTTTTCTTTTGTGGTAATATCTCTGAAATTATACTAGAAGCCAAGGATAAAATAGTTCAAAATGTGGGTTTATACCCCAATTTTCAGGAATATATCTAATAAATAAAATAAACTTAAGCTAAGGAAGGACTTAACTTATATTTCAGGTTGAATGGTCTCTCTCTTTCAGAAGCTCATACATTACAAAGTGATCACTTCTAAAGCAAAAAAAAAAAAAAAGAGAAAAAGGAAAAAAGAAAAGTATTCTCTATAACAGATGAAAAGTATCTAATAAATAATTCAAGTGCTTGCCAAATACAGACGGGGGTTCTATATACAAATAAAGATTTAAGCCCAAGGTTCCAAGTAGTTTAGGTCAGTGTATCGTTATGCTGGGAATCTGAAATATACTTGAAGGACAACTATCTGCTTAGAATATGACTTTTCATAAATATATATATATATACATGCATATATATGTATATTTAATACTTGTTCATCAGAACAAGATGCACCAAATATTAAAGCCAGGCTTGAAATCAACATTCTCCTACTTTAGTAGGAATAAACATTCAAGATAATAAAATAAAGAAGGTTGTTGTTATTCCACTATAAAAAGCTGAATCTCTAAAAGCGCCATTTCTTGTGTGCCTATTGTCAGGTGCTCAGCAGGGTATTAATTCAGGTACTTAGCAAGGTATTAATTCACAACACATACAGTTTTTATGAGGGTACAAAAATAAGAAAACATCTAATTGTAAAGAATTATTAAGATATTCGATTTCTAAGTACATTTATATTTTTAAAAACTAGCACAAAAATTTGATTTGTTCCTACTCTGAGCCTTAAGTCATGTTTCCTCTATTTTAAGATGCCACATTGATAAAGCAAGAGAAATTACTAATTTAATCATACTATTTTGGGTAGGGGAGAAGTGTTTTTCTCATATTTCAAAAATATCTACATTTCAGAAATTTTAAAAAGTTTTTAAGAAAAACACATACTGCTACAAACCAACCACTACTTCAAAAAACAATTCTCTAAATATAGTAAGCCCTCACTTAATGTTGCTGATAGAGGTTTTTGGAAACTGGGACTTGAAGCACATATAACAAAATCAATTTTTTTCCTCATCAACTTTTTAACAAAACGACATGATTCAAGGACCTGCTGTATGTCATTTTACTTCAAGTTGCAGTTTCCAAGAACCTATTTATTGATATTAGGTTAAGAACTTACCATAACTGCCGCAAGAAAATACCTATGTAAGAGTTGGACATGATTAAATGTATGGGTGTGTGTATTGATATGATTCTGCTTTTGAAAGAAAATTCATGATACCAAAAAGAACATCAGGAAGATCATGGATGAAAGAGAATAAATATCCAATCTACAATGAGAAGAATCCCTGATGAAAGAACAAAAAAATTAGAGCAAGAGCAAAAATCAAAGACAATAAGAAATCCAACTTTCTTAAGCTGGAAAGATCAAAAGGGTTTATATATCCCAGGGAAAAACAAGACAAGGATGTCCACACCTACCCACCCTATAATTTATTTTTAATTACAAGCATAACCAAAAACTACTTCTAATATACAGAAGCAAAAAGCAGAAACAAAGATCAGGATGACCCTAAACTTTTTCTCTGACATGCTAATTGCCAGAAAAAGTAGAGCAATGCCTGTGGAGTTCTATCAGAATATTATTTTAATAGTCATCTAAATTATTATTCATGTATAAAGACAACAAAAAGTCAATCTCAGTTTGCGGGAAAACTCAAAAAACAAATAACCCAAACATCTTTTCTGAAAAACTTACTGAAGGTGTAGAACTGCCAGTGGAAAGACAGATCAAAAGCAAGAGGCTGCTAGTCAAGAAAAGGCTGACAAAGTGCCCAGCAGGAAGCACACAAGGACTTCTAGACCACTTGGAGGCATCTTCCCACAGGCTGCTCTGTTGCTCTCCTCTCTAGAAAGATTTGTGGTCAAAGGTGCTTGGCACACAGAGAAACAAAGAAATCCATAGAAAACCTGTTCAAAATTTTGGCTCCAAATGTCTTCAAAGTTTGATAGTGCATGAGCTTTAATGCAGAATTCCATGTCTAGTCAAATCTTCCACCAAGGGCAAGGGAAAATGTTATTTTCAGACACGCAGGAGCACAAATGGTTTATTATGTACACATTCAGGAACCTTCTTTGAATATTAAAAAAAAGAAAAAAAAAAAGGAATTCACAAAAGAAGCCAAGACTGTGGACCTAATCTAGAAACAAAGTAGAGAAAAAAAACCTAAAATGTAGCTTTGCGGTCTTAAAAGTGTTCAAATTAGAATAAGAGCCAGAGAGCTCCAAGAAGAATGCCTTCGTGGAAAAAAAAAAGATATGATTAATACCTATTATAATTTATAAGGTTTTAGTGATAGTGTCAAAGCATTTGTCTTTCTCTGTCAAGAAAAAAAGGTACTTGAATTTTTCAAGATAAACAAACAAAACTATATACAATGTAAAGGTGCAAATACAAAGCCGACCAAATGTAATATGATTTGGTGCAGTTTACAGAATAATAAGAAAAGAACGTCCATTTGGCATAACACTTGAAATATTTCCCACTGAGCAGTACAGACTTAGTAATTTATAAGGCAACGTTGTCTCTAAAAAAAAAAAAAAAAGAAAAAAAGGCTATTGGAGCTATACTCAATATAAAATGCTTCTTTTTCCCCTCAAATGAATATGCCTTGGAACAGTTTTTTAATGAGAGGACAGGATTTGCTCTCAGGGACCTGGGAAGCTTTTCCTAAAGAGCTGATGCTTCAGACTACAGGAAAAGCAGGCAAAGAGGAGGGACAAGCACTGTGGGCAGAGCATGTGCAAAAGCCCTGAAGCAGCAGGTGAGAGGCTGGAAGCAGCTGACTGTGGTACAGCCAGGCAGTGAAGAGACACCTCTGAAGGAGGCTGGAGAGGGAGCAAAAGGCTAACTCCACTCATCTTCTCTGCAAGTATTAATGGTCTACCACGTGCCAGGTTCAGAGCTAGTCACTGGAGATGTAACAATGAACACAGACAAAAACCCCTAACAGACCTTACTTACATTTTAATGAGGGTGGAGGGTGAGACAAAGACAATCACACAAATTAACAGATATTAGTGTCACAGAGAAAAATAAATCAGGGTAATAGGACAGAGAGGGCCTGGATGAATATATGGCTATAATTTTGGGTGAGGTCTTGATGGTAAAATACTTGAGCAAGAATAGAAAACCATACAAGGTCTCTGCTCAAGTATTATTTTACCATCAAGACCTCACCCAAATTATAGCCATATACTCATCACTTATCTCACAGTACTACAGATCAGAAGTCCAATGGGCTTGGTTGGTTTATCTGTTCAAGTCTCATGGGCTAAAATCAAGGTACTGGCAGGGGTGTGTGACTGCAGAGGTTCTAGGTGATAACAGGTTCCTGCAATAGGATCCCTGAAGTTGTGAGACAGAGGCCCCCACCTTTTTGCTGGCTGTTTCCAGCTCCTAGAAGCCACCTACATTCCTGGAATCATGAGCCCCTTTCTCCATCTTCAAAGCCTGCAACAGTAGCTCACGCCCCTCCCTTGTCATATTTCTCTAACCTACTCTTCTGCTTTCCCCTTCCACTTATAAGGACTCATGTGATTCCACTTGGCTCACCCAGGTAAGCCAGGAAAATCTCCCTTATCTCAAGGTCCTTAACTTTAAACTCTTCTACCAAGTCCCTTCTGCATGTATGGTAACATATTCAGAGGTTCTGGGGATTATGGTGTGGACATTGTTGAAGATCCATTATTTCATTCACTACAGACCTGAATGACAGGATGGAGTGAGTCCTCAGTCTCCCTGGGATGGGAGGAGGTTGGTCCAGGAAGATGGAAGAGTGAATAGTCACAGATTCTAATTTAACTTTCAGCATTACCATTGTGTGCCAAGAGTTATCCAGAGAGAGAACAGTTAGAGGGAAGGTCTGAGTGGCAGTGGGAAGAGGTGAGTGAAAGTAGAACCAACAGGATAAGCTGATGGCTGCATGTGGAAAAATGTAAAAATACATAAAAATATTATGTAAAAGTACATAAAAATGAAAGGGAGAAAGTGAGAGAAGAATGAAATGCAATGGTGAGGTTTTTGGTCGGAGCAACTGGAAGGATGGTGATGCCACCATTAACTGGCTGTGACATCTGCATGAACTAGTCTGTGGTGGCAAGTAAGAGCTCAGCACTAGCCACGCTAAGTTTGAGATGCACATTAGACATGATGTGGAGATGCTTTAGAGGACTGAGTTGACAAGTCTGGTCTTAACTAGAGATATACATTTGGGCATCATTAGAGTGTGAATGAAGACTAGATCTGATCACCTAGAAACAGAAGTCAAATAGGGGCCTTTAGATCATATCAGGGTGTATGGTTTTATCATTTCAGCAACAAGAAGATTTTGCTTCATTTTAAATGCCTTTCCCTTCCAAATTAAACTTTTCTAACTCCTATACCTGTCTTTCAGATGACATGGTTTTCAGGTCTTACACTATACCTTCTAGAGTAAAACAGTCTGTCAATGTTCTCCCTAAGATGTTGAATTCAGGATTCAAGGAAATACTGGCATTCCCCAAATTAATAAATGGATTGTGTCCCCCAAATCCCTTTTTCAGATGGTTTAAAACTCAGCACAAATTTTCCCACAGAAACAGTATAAAAGATAAAAGATACGTTTAATAGCCTACAAAAAACCTATTTAGTCCCAAATATGCACAAATTACAATACTGATATCATTAATTTAACCCATAAGATATGCAGTATAACCCAGCAGTTAGGAGTTCTAGTTCTTGAATCAAACTCCTTGGATTTGAATCTTATGTCTTCCATTGCACTCTTCTGGGCTCTACTAATACTCTATGATTTGGAGCAAGTTGTTTAACCTGTACAAGCCTCAATTTCCTCACCTATAACATGGAGTTTATAATGGCACCTATCACATAGGTCTGTTGCAAGAATTAAATGTAATTATCCATGCAAATCATTAAAACACTATCTGGCATTTAGCAAGAATCCAAACAATGCTACCTATTCATATTATTAACTTCTAACCATTGCTACAACTATTCCTTTATCAGTGGAGGGGAAGCTGTTGATAGGTAGGGAAAATGATCACCAGAGTAACAATGACCACATTCATACATCTCTACAGGACAGAAGGTACTTCTCTCTCCATCACTAGAGGCGGTTGACCCTGTAATGCATGCATGCAGTGGGCTGCTGCACTCACCTCTGCCAATGACCATTCATAGGCCTGGATTCCTGATGAGGCCTGATGAGCACACAGTCCAGTGGAACCCTGACCTCCCATGATTCTAGCTTAAGCTTCTGTATCTGCAACCCGCATTCACCTAAATGTTTTGGAAACCATATCTTACTGTTGGCTAATGATGCCTTTGGAATCAAACAAAACCCCCAAGTCTTCCCCAACAGTTCTTAAACAGGCAATTTTCAGATCTGAGGTTAGGCTTTATAATGACCTGTTAAATATTATCATGTTAATTTTGACTCTAATACTAGACAAGGCTGTTGAAACTTTTCTGGAAATTGATTCTGTCTTCCAAAACATGAGCCAGTGTTTTTGCCAAGCTTTGTGTCATGTGTAAATCTGAAGTGTCTTCCCTCTGTGTCTTCACCCAGGCCTCAGTTCTCACTCTACAACCTCCCTGCTGGTCTCCCTGCTTCACTCCTGCCCTGCAGCAATCTATATTTCACAGCAGCCAAAGTGGCCCTTTTCAATCCTCTAACAGATCCTTCCTCACTTCCTACTCCCTCTCACTCACCCTGGTCCAGCCACACCAGCTTCCTCACCGGCAACTATAATAGGCACATTCCCTCACTGCCACCTATAACAGGCTTTTGAGTGCTTCTTCCTCTACCTAGAACGCTTCTCTCTCATTCTGTTCAGTTATTGTTCCAGGTCACCTTTTCAGAGAGGTGTTATCTACCCACCCCATCTAAAACAGCAACTAGCTCCCATCATTCTCTATCCCCAGACCTGGCTTTATTTTTCTTCTGTGCATTTACCACGGTCTGGTGTACACACACACACACAAACATACACACTCACATACACACACCACGCACATACAATGTTTGCTTGTTGGTTGGTTGGTTTATTGTCTGTTTGTCTAACAAATTATAAGCTCCATAATAATAGGAACTTCATCTGTTTTGTTTCACTGTTAACATCCTCACTGCCTTAAACATTACCTTGCAACACAGCAGGTTGAATCCATGAAAAATAAGGAGGAGAAGAAAAGGTGAGCAGGTAATTGACAGCTGGACAACAAATTGGGAAGAATATGTATAAACTTCAGTCCAGCTCAGTAATCTAATAGTGGAAAGGTAAAATGAGTTATTTTTGCTAGAACAACCAATAAGTTAGACATAATAGAGGCAGACCGTGCAATATAAGATAGGGTTTCTTATAGAAAGGCAGTTGTAAATAGTCAAAGAAGACTGTTCATGAGGGCCCGAAAGCTATGAAAATAAAGACCAAGGCCTGGCACAGTGGCTCACATCTCTAATCCCAGCAGTTTGGGAGGCCAAAGCAGGAGGATCACTTGAGCCCAGGAGTTCAAGACCAGCTGGGCAATATAGGGAGACCTCATTTCTACAAATAATAATTTTTAAAAATTAGCTGGGCATGGTGGCACGTGCCTGAGATCCAGCTACTTTGGAGGTTGAGTGAGCCCAGGGAGCTGGAGCCCAGGGGGTTCATCACTTGAGCCCAGGGGGTTGAGACTGCAGTGAGCCATGATCATGCCAGTTCACTCAGAAGGAAAGGAGAAGGGGGACGGGGAGGAAGGAGGAGGAGAGAGAAAAAGAAGAGGGAGGGAACGGGGAGGGGAAGGAAATAGGAAGGGGGAAGAAGGATGGGAGGGGGATGGGAGGGGGATGGGAGGGGCAGGGGTAAGAATGGAGAAGGGGGAGGAAAGGGGAAGGGAAGAGGCAGGAAAGGAGGAGAGGGAAGAGGAGGGAAGAGGGAGAGGGGAGGGAGGGGGATGGGTAGAGAATTCGGGAAGAGAAGGAGAAGGGGAGGGGAAGACGAAGGGGAAAGAGGGGAGAAGGGCAAGGGAAGGGAAAGGGAAGAGGGGGGAGGGAAGAGAAGGGGGAGGGAAGGCCAGGCCTTTAATCAGTAAGAAACTACCAGTCTTAATAATTAGTGCTATTCTGAGAAGCTACATGATATGGTAGAAAGAGCACTAGTCTGGACTTAGACACATCCAACACCCAGATCTGCTACTTCCTGGCTACATTTCTTTACAGATGTTGCTTATCAACTTTGAGCCTTAGTTTCCTCATAAGTAAAATAGAGATGATAATGCCTACTTTCTTAGGTCTGGTGATGGAATAAACAAATAAGACAAGGTATATAAAACCCTTAGCACCTAGCCTGGCACATAACTGGTGCTCAATGCATTCTGTTACCCTCCTGAATATAGTAGTCCCCCCTTAGCTGTGATCTCAGTTATTCATGGTCAACTACGGTCTGAAAATATGAAATGAAAAATTCCAGAAATAAACAATTTGTAGGTTTTAAATTGCACACTGTACTGAGTAGAGTGGTGAAATCTTACACTGTCCCATGGTGTCTTGCCCGGTCCCAGCCAGCACATGAGCCCTCCCTTTTTCTGGCAGTTTTACGCTGTCTGCACCCCCACCCATTAGTCACTTAACTAGCTGTAGGAGCTCAGTTATCAGATCGACTGTTGCAGTATTGCAGTGCTTGTGTTCAAGGAACTCTTATTTGACTTAATAATGGTCCAAGTCACAGGAGAAGTGATGTTGGTATATTGTTATAATTTTTTATTTTATTATTATTATAACAGTTATTCTTGTTAATCTCTTATTGTGCCTAACTTATAAATTAAACTTTATCACAGGTGTGTATATATAGGAAAAAACATAGCACATATAAGGTTTAGTACTAACTATAGTTTCAGCCATCCACTGGGGGTCTTTGAACATAACACCCGAGGATAAGAGGGAACTACTGTATTATTTGCTTTCTCAGAAATCAAAATGGAATCCAAAGCAAGTAATAGCCATCATTTCTTCAACACACCATGAAGTACTATGATATGCTATGCTTATTTCTAAAAATACTACATTCTCATTAAAAACCTATGTAATTCAAAAGATCAAAAAACTTTAAAAGTGTTTTCTATCTCTCTCACACACATATGATGGATGAATGGATGAATCATTATTTTTTTAACCAAAAGAAGTGTAAAGCGTAAGCTCGGGTGGATGCGAATTTCTTGTTTCATTCCTAATGAGTCGGGCTCCTTTCTATGGGCATCAGGAAGATGAGATCCGAGATTCACCTGTGTTCTTTCAAGGCTGAACTTATGGTCCTTTTTGGACCCCAGGAAGGGAAGGTTGCTTGGGAACAGCATCTGCCAGCTTCAAAGCTCTGCAGCTGGGCTCTGAAAGATGGGAAAAGAAGTGGAGAGGGACAACCTCTGTGTCCATGAAAGAACGCAGGCCATTTTGTAAAGTCTACTACAATTAAAGGCCCTCCTCATAGACAAAGGCCTTGTTCCTGTTTAAGAATGAAACTTTTTCTGTTCTATGAACAGGTGTCAGAGAGCATCAATTCAGTTTTAAAATCCCCACTTACAAGAGGAAAGCAAGCTCTTAAAGATCACAGAATACTCAGCCTTTTTTCAAAACTCAGAATTTTAATTCTTCTTTTTTTTTTTTAATTTTGATTTTTTTTTTAGAGATGGGGTCTCACTCTGTCACCCAGGCTGCAGTGCAGTGGTATAATCATACCTCATGGCAGCCTTGAGCTCCTGGGCTCAAGCTATACTCCCACCTCAGCTTCCCAATTAGCTGGCACTACAGGCACATGCCACTGTGCCTGGCTAATATTTTTAGTTTTTATATTTTGGTAGAGATGAGATCTTGATTTGTTGCCCAGGCTGGTCTAGAACTCTTGGCTTCAAGCGATCTGCTTGCCTTAGCCTCCGAAAATGCTGGGATTACAGGTACTGAGCTATGGTGCCTGGCTTAATTCTTCTTCTAAAAAAATAAAGATAGATAGATAGATCAGGTATTTTACTTTCCCAGGAAATGCATGGTTTAAAAATAGTTGCACTGTAAAAATGTGATTACTCCTTTATCCAAGTATTTTTGAGCACATACCATGTGCTAGACCCAATTCAAGGTGTCTGAAGTCTATCACTGAAGTAAAATGACAAAGAGTTCTGTCCTTGTGAAATTTGCATTCCAGCAGGGGAGACAGAAAACAAATAATGAATATAAAAACTAAACTTACAAGTAGGTTTTAGAAAGTGATTACCTGGCATGGGGAAGAGGGAGAATAAAGCCAAGTAAAAGAAAGTAGGACCGCTGGGGGAAAAATTGTAATTTTCAATAAACTGCTCAGACAAGGCAGCATTGAGAGGATGACAATTGCAGAATATGAAGTTACACCACGGAACCCAGGAATAGCCTTTATTGCTATTTTAAATTTAAGTTAACCTACTTAAAAAAAAAAAGCCCAATGCCGGGCGAGGTGGCTCACGCCTGTAATCCCAGCACTTTGGGAGGCTGAGGTGGGTGGATCACCTGATGTCAGGAGTTCGAGACCAGTGTGGCCAACATGGTGAAACCCCGTCTATACTAAAAATACAAACATTAGCCAGGCATGATGGCACGTGCCTGTAATCCCAGCTACTCGGGAGGCTGAGGCAGAAGAATTGCTTGAATCTGGGGGGCAGAAGTTGCAGTGAGCTGAGATTGCACCATTGCACTCCAGCCTGGGCCACAGAGTGAGACCCTGTCTCAAAAAAACAAACAAACAAACAAAAACCCCACAAAAACAAAAAAATCTGCCTGATACTTTAAATACTAAGCTTTAAATACTAAATTTATCTAATGAAAAATTTACAACTATATTTCTGTATTAAACCAACTACTACCTCTTCTAGATACATATAACCAACATCAGTGTCAAAGATTTTCAGAGAGCAGTTAGGAGTCTAACAAGGTCAGGCCTCAGCATGAATCACTGTCATTCTTCATGTAGAATCAGCATTTCTAAAGCCATACATAAGGAGCCGCTAAAGAGAGAGAGAGGAAAAAGGCCATTCCAAGAGCTTCTTGTATTGATTTCTTTTACCCCAAACAAAGAGATTCTCCTAGTTACATGATATATCATAATCACGTAATTTGTTTGACTGCTTTAAAGAAAGAACAATGGATTCGAGAAAAGGTGTTGACTTGCAAAAATACAATAATTTTGCAAGCTTTTTTTTTTGTTACCATGGGTTGCTTTCCCTTAGTAATATGACATATGTGGTCTCTATAGAAAAACTGAAAATGCAAAGCTCTAATTCATGCCATTCCCAAGAGCCTGAACTAAATCTAAAGCATCCAACATCTGAAAACTCTTACATTGCTACCGATGTAGGAAGAATAAATCTTTTTTTCCAGCCTTACATCTAGGTTTCATGTATTAGACTTTCAAAACTAAATTCCCTACATCACCTGGATGTGAATTTTTTTTCTTTCTCTCCATAGTGTTTCTTTACAGAGACAGTACAGCTGTGGATCTTCTGCCAAGCATTTTTCCACAAGTCAGGACACATAGACTTAAAAGAAACTTTTTGATTAAGATCTTTTCTGGGCTTCTAAAAATGGTTCACAAGATAAGGAACTAATACCTCCAACCACGATTAGTGCCTTTATTTTCCAAATATTTGCTCTGTAGGTGACCAAGTCCTCTATCCCTCACCATGGCTTTGCCAAAGCTATCTTTTTACAAACTAAAATTCTCAGTGTCAAACATGGACACAGAAGAACATTTCAGAGAGGCAAGCTGCTGGGCCCTCAGGGATAAATAGTACATCCAATTGAAACACAGTGGAGAGTAGGAAAGATATGCTTTTGTTAAAAAAAAAAAAAAAAAAGCAGGCTACAGAGAGTCCGTTTTTGTTTTATTTAGTAAATACATGTGCATAATGGTGATGTATGTGTGTGTATGTGTATATATATATTCTTTACCAAAAATGCTGGGAGAAAAAAATGCCAATGTTGGCTGGGCATGGTGGCTCATGCCTGTAATCCTAGCACTTTGGGAGGCTGAGGCAGGAAAATCACTTGACGTTAGGAGTTTGAGACTAGCCTGTGCAGCATAGTGAGATACCGTCTCTACTAAAAAGAAAAAAAGTTAATGCTTAAGAGGGATTATGCATAATTTTTCCTATTTGCACATTTCATGTTTTCCCCTCAATTTTTCTGCACTGAACATGTATATCTCATTTTTTAAATTTTTGAGTGAAAACATTCTATAATGAGAAAAAATATCTGTGAAGCAGAAACTTGAGTTCCAGATCCCTCTTTGACACTTATTAGCCACATAGACAGGAAAATCACTTTTCAGCGCTATGGCTGTTCATCATCTGTAACATTTGGGGATTTGAGGGGGTTGACCAGATTGTTTTCTAGAGTCTTAGCATTCTACTTGTGTATAACAACTGTGTATTGCTTTGTCATGTATATTGCTCTGCAACTCCACTGTAAGATAGAGATGGTGCCACATACACATACTGTGTGCCACACTTTATATACTGTGCAGGATAAACAAATGCTAACTCATTCATATAGAACCATGCATGCTTACTGTACTATTCAAAATAATTATTTTCAGGATCAGATTCTGTTCAGTTAGTTGTCTTAGTCTGTATCTCTCTTACCAAACAGCAAATTCACTTCTCAAGGCAGGATAACCCTATCCTCTACCTTACTTATGCTACCCTACTTCTCTATCCTTTGTGTAATTTCTGATGCTGAAATCAGAGAGCTCTAACAAATTTAACTTCCAAGTTAATCTGGCCAGACAACAGTTCTCAAAAAGGCTTGACCACATGCCCTCTGCTCATTTCACATGCCTTCTCATCCAACTGGCTTTTCCAAACTTTTCACACCTCTCTCTCCCTTGTCCTGAAAAAGAAGGCAATCAAGTCTGTACATGACTATCTACCTGAATTTTCTACTTTCTAGATGTTTCCCCTTGCCTTGGAGAGACACATAAACTATCCCACCTCTAAACATTGTAAGCAAACACCTGCCCTCATTCTCAGGAAAGGATGAAGTTGCTCAACAGGCCACTATTAGAACAATTCAGCTATCCACGATAATGTGACAAATAAATTGGGCCCTTTTAAAGGCATTTTTCTGAAGTTGTTATAACCCTGTGCCTCCACAGTATGGGAAGAGTTTGTTGGGCCCTGATGCATGTGAACCGTGTAGCCAGCATCTGGTTTGGGAGGGGAGCTAGTGTATCAGCAGGCTACCTGGCCTGTCTCCTGGCTTACTGTGCAAAAACACACTGTCTCTCTGACAGGTGAATAAGAGGCATCAGTGTTGTTTATTTCAATTAATATCATTATATTTTAGTTTTAATTATTTTCCTAATATGTAAAAAATCCTGAATGAATCCACCACTGGGATCTTTTTAATATGCTTTCTGAAATGCAAAAAAAAACCTAAAATGACTAATTTTTCTGGCCATGAAGTCAAAACACCACATCAACTACTACAGAAGCTACTACAATTTTCCTGCACATGTTTCTTTTTGACTGCAAGATATGACCCTAAATGAGTTTTGTACTTTTTTTTTATTCAAAGATATTTCCACTTCATTAACACAATTCTTTATATCCTACTTCTTTGCTAGTACCAAGGAGAAATTCCAGGCTTTAAAAGATTCAAATGATTTGTAGCTAAATCAGACCTGGACTCTCTCTTCCCAATATGCCGATTTACATGAAATCTCTTAGAGTTTCTCTGCTTTCATAAAATGCGGACGCCACTGCCCATCAGGCCCAGGTTTGCCTCTTTGCACAAACAGTCCAAAACAGTTTTCCTGATCTGTTTCAACTTGAAGTGTTATCAATATATGGATTGTCTTGCTTTCTAATTCAGTGAAAAATCTAGTTTTCCATTAGTCTCTGCCTTTCTAATTTTCGATACAGCTTTACTAAATGTAATTATTAAAGGCAGATTCAAGAAAGCAATTACTGAGCTACTGGTTTGTATCTCTGAAGTCTTAATAAGCGACAAAAAGTTGTAATTGCACTAAGAGCATAAAATAAATTTTCGTATAGATTAGACATATACACGCTTAAATTTGTATATGGGGAGACATATTTAAGACAGTATATAAGGAATCCCCTCTTAAATCACATTTTAGCCCTCATTTAAACTTTATTCAAAGGCAGTGCAGTATGTTGTAAAGAGTAGAAAACTACATTTCATAAAGGCCACAGTCTGTTCTTTCTTAGGACTCTGTGACTTTGGTAAACCACCTAACTTCTCTGCATCTCTTTTTTTGTTCTTTCCATCAATAAATATGAGAATGTTAAATTAGATCATCATCACATACTCTTTGAGCTCTAAAAGTCTATAAATTATTTATTAAATTCCTAATCTATGCTAGGCTCTGTACTAGACACAGGACAGAGTAAGATATTATACAAATTCTAATCCACAGCGTCAACAGGCTTAAAACTTAGCAAAGAAGAAAAGACAAGTAAATATGATTACTTATGAAGCAACACATAAAAGTGCTACCCAATGTTATAAAGCAAATTATCTTTCCAAAAGTCCTAAGGAATAGCTGTACATATAAACGGGGGATGCAACTCCCTTGGTAGTCATCCAAATTATATAATTTGGCCTTCAAACTACAGGCAAATAGGAGAGTATTCATTAAATGGTCACTTAACAATGGTCTTGGGCAAAGAACAAACTCTGTGTATGGGGTCCACTGCCCTGTTATAAACTGAACTGTGCACCCCACCACCACCACCTCTCAATTCATATAGTGAAGCTCTAACCCCAATATGACTCCTGACCTCAGGTGATCTGCCCACTTGGGCCTCCCAAATTTCTAGGATTACAGATGGGAGCCACCAGGCCCAGCCTGTCAGCATTATTTTATTTATTTATTTATTTATTTATTTATTTATTTATTTATTACTATTTTTGAGATGGAGTCTCGCTCTGTTGCCCAGGCTGCAGTGCAGTGGCATGATCTCGGCTCACTGCAAGCTCTGCCTCTCGGGTTCACGCCATTCTCCTGCCTCAGCCTCCTGAGTAGCTGGGACTACAGGCGCCCACCACCATGCCCGGCTAATTTTTTGTATTTTTAGTAGAGACAGGGTTTCACCATGTTAGCCAGGATGGTCTAGATCTCCTGACCTCGTGATCCGCCCACCTCGGCCTCCCAAAATGCTGGGATTACAGGTGTGAGCCACCGTGCCCAGCCAGCATTATTTTAAATAGTGCCTACTATTTACCTTGAACACCATGAAGCTAGGGTACCCACTTATAATTCTATCTTACATTTACTTAGTTGACAGGTGAAGAATGCAGCTTTATAATTTCTGTGCTAACAGATTTTGGGCAGGGTCCTTACACAAAGGCCTAAAATTTTATGACGCACATCAGCACACCACCATGGTTTGAAGATATAGCTGCAAACTTAAAACCAAACCACAGTGGCTTTCTTCAGATCCTCCTTCCTGAATGTTTGACAACTGAATCTGAAGAAGGAGAGAAGCAAGAACAGAACCAGGCAAGCAAACAACATGCTTATTCCTTTGGTTCCACAAAGAAGTGAAATACCTGTATACTAGGTCCACACTGAATCACTTTTGGATGTCAACATTTTAAGAAGTTCATTGTCAAATGAGATACAGTCTTTTCCATGGAGAAGCCAGAGCAGGGCCAGAGGTCTTCCCCCTTGGCATTTCAGAAGCAAGGAGAGATGTTGAGGAGCAGTCTTTTTTTTCTTTTTGAGATGAAGTCTCACTCTGTTGCCAGGCTGAAGTGAAGTGGCACAGTCTCGCCTCACTGCACCCTCCACCTCCCGGTTCAAGCCGTTCTCCTGCCTCAGACTCTCGACTACAGGCGCACGCCAACACGCCCAGCTAATTTTTGTATTTTTAGTAGAGACGGAGTTTCACCATGTTGGCCAGGATGGTCTCGATCTCTTGACCTCGTGATCCGCCCCCCTCAGCCTCCCAAAGTGCTGGGATTACACGCGTGAGCCACTGCGCCCAGCCCAGTCTTTGAGTATTTTCAGCACAAATGAGTAGAAGGAATGTAGTGTGGTTTTCTAGATCTCAATAACAGAATTAAAGCCAGCTAGGAAGTTTTCTGAACAGTCTAGAGCTCAGAAAGAAGACCATGACAGAGTATGCCATGCAAGCATAATGAGCCCACATCCCAAATCACCCCCCAGATAAGGCTGAATTGACAGTTTCCAAGCAGCTTATGTAAACAAAGATTATCATTCAACCCAGTCTCTGGTCAGAGATTGTATTTTGGGAAAACAGACAACACACCACTGTTAAGTAAACAGCCTCTTCCTTTAAAGTGAGTCAGTAAGGGCAGGGGTGTCATCAGCTATGGAAATAACAAACACAGAATTTGGGATGCAGAATGTTAAAAATAAAGGTCCCAAATGGACTGTTCAAGCTTAAAGTATTTGGTAAGGAAGCATCAGGATCAAGGCTCAGAATAAAAGCATCTAAGATAAAAAAGCACAAAATATTATAAACACGAAATCCAAAATAGTCACTTTAAGGAATTAAGAAAAGTGAGAAACATTCAACTTCTAGCTTTATGATGCCAACAGAACAAAGCAGGCCCCCCAGGATAAACCTTAAGAGGGGGCCAAGGAAATGTACCAGAAGGAACCAACTCCACAGAAGGGCTGGAAACAAAAAGCAGAGATCCAGGTCTCCCTGGAAACAGAGTCAAAAGCACATTTTCCTCATGCAATCAGAATGAAGAAGTCTCCTATGCAGACTCAGACTACTAATAATGAAACAAAAACCAGATACAGTGGAAAGTCTGTGTGTTTTGTCTTAATTCTGATATTAAGTGGCCATGCTATCTTGCTTAGATCATTTACTCTCACTTCTGGCTCACATTACTTTATTTATTCAGTGAAAAATTATTGATCACTTTTATGTGTAAACACGTGCTGCAGGATGGGAATACAGTGAACTAAGGGCACAATGAATCATCTTCGCCATGCTATGAGGGGAAGATAGACTACTGAGAGGGCATGAAACAGGAGAGCCCAGCCAGGGCTAAATCTCTGAGGAGGCCACGACGAAACAGGCCTGAAGCCTGGGGGGAGTTGACGGTGGATATGAGGACAAAACAAAGAGGAAAGGTCAGTTTAACAAAAGAAACAGATTACCTGAGGAACTGAGACTGTGGGACTGGAGCTCAAGGCACAGGAGGGCTCCGGAGCAGCTAAGGTAGGCAGAGGGCAGACCACACTGAGGGCCTCACAGGCCACACTAAAGACCAGCCTTTACCTTACAAGAAAGGAGAAGCCACTCAATGATTTTTAAGTGGGAGCTGATATGATCAGATGTGCACCATGAAAAAAAAATTTTTTTTTTTTAAAGAGACAGGGTCTTGCTTTGTTGCCCAGGCTAGAGTATGGTGACGTAATCATAGCTCACTGCAGCCTCCAACTCCTGAGCTCAAGCAATACTCCCACCTCAGCCTCCTGAGTAGCTGGGATTACAGGTATACACCACCAGGCCTGGCTAATTTATTTTCTCTTTTGTAGAGATGGGGACTTGCTATGTTGCCCAGGCTGGTCTCAAACTCCTGGGCTCGAGCAATCACCCTGTCTCACCCTCCCAAGTTGCTGGGCTTACAGGAATGAACCACAGCACCTGGCCATGAAAAATCTTTCTGATTGCAAAATGATGGATTCTAGAGAGCTCAGGGTGAACAGGGAAGATGGAGTAGGAAGTTATTACAGCAGACCAGGGTGAGATGACAAGGCAATGGGAGGGAGAGTGATGATGGAGATGGAGAAGATGAAAGTTGGGAAATTTTAAAAGATGATTAGGTGGTAGAGTCAACAGCACTTGGCATTACAGTTGAGACCATTTCAGATTTCAGATTTTCAGATTTGGGGCACTCAGCCACTAAGTATAATGCAAATATTCCAGTCTAAAAAAACCCTGAAATCTGAAACATTTCTGGTCCCAGACATTTTGGATCAGGGACACTCAACTTGCATCTGTTAGTAGCACTTCCTCCCACCTCCACCTCAACTGGACCTAAGGAAAAGTGGTCAGGCATCATCCAACCCAGAGCCTTCATTTTTAAAAGAGCCACATCCATACCTAAATTCCTTCTCTCAACTCACTCATCAAAGCCCGTCTTTCCTCAGGCTGGGCCTTGGAGGAGCAGTAGGGATGACCTTAATTTTGAACTATTCCCTATATTCTAATAACATTGGTCCTGAAATGAAGAGGAAAAGAATTTCAAAAGTAAAAATGAAAACAAAAGGCAGTAGAGAAGGGGGTGGCTGTGAACAGAGAATAGCCTGGGCTGTAGACCAAGGGATTAGCCTTGGAGAGCTGAGGTCTCAAGACGTCCTGACACACAGCAAAGCATACAAACCCTGAACACCACAGTAGTAGGATTAAAGTTCTAATGCAACTTTGTATTATTGGATTTTTTTCAATTACGTTTCCCCAAGTAAACTTTATCTCTGGTGATTGTCTTAACTTCCTAACCTTCTTCTTTTACCACTTTACTCCTATTAATAAAGTGATGGTTCACTATTTATAGAATAAACTGACATCTTTCTGCCTTGAACCTACAAGCTCTCAATCTACTCTGGCTCCAAAGTTGCATTCCTCATTAGTGAAAAGCATGCACTAGAAAGAATTATTCCATTAGGTAGTTTGTGAAAGATAACCACACCAGTGAAATGTAATCTTGTCATTACTACAAGATCTGCCTGTAGTAATGGCGCATTCCTTTGGTAAGTATTTATTAAGTACCTTCCCTGCATCAGACTCTGAGCTGGGGCTGAGTGGGCAGCAAAAGAGACATGGTCTCTGCCCCATGGAAATCTCAGGGATAGACAGATTGGCCAATGGTAAGCACATGACTGACGTAAATGGGAGCTACAAAGAAACACAGATGGTGCCAAGAAGTCATCTTAATAGGTAAGCCTGGCAGTGATGAACCACGCTAGGGATTTAACACTGCCCTCTACTCTTCACGGCATGGCCAGGTTAAGGCAGCTGTCCTCACGGGTATACACATGTTTGGGTGCTTGTGCCTGACACTTACAGCTCTTTCCACTCTGACACTCAGACTCTGGACTTATCTCTGGAGACGGAAAACCTAGATTCAAATTCCAGCTTTCCCACATACTGGCTACATGACCTACAGTAAGGTTTTAAACTCTTTGAGCATCTGTTTTTTCACCTGTTAAATAGAGACAGTAACACTTTCTCCGTGAGGACTTAAGTTAACATTTATAAAGCAGAGTATGGTATCTGACATAGACTAAGCAATAGGTACTATGTCTAAGTGTCCCTGAATCTTAGTCAATGAAAATAAACTCATTTAAACTAGCATTTAATGAGATTTCAAAACCCCTCATTCCAACATATCTGAATGCCTTTTTTCCTTTGGTAATGAAGAGTCTAACTGGGGTACTCTGAGACTGTGAGTCCCTTGTTAATGTAACAATGCTATACTTCTCATCAAGTATTCATATGTGGAATAAGTGCATGTCTTTTTATAACAGTATTTTGAATAGTAATACAGTCATATGGTTTAAAAAGAAAGAAGAAAGATACACAGTGAGGGCAGTCTCGCAATCACAACCTTTCTTAGAGCAAGTCCCACGCTTCACTCCCTGCTCAAGTGCTCACCGTAAGGTCCTTTCAGCCTTGCTGTGTGCACATTTGAACAGAGTCAGTCTTAAGTCCTTCCCTTCAACACAAAAGGCAGCAGAGGACATTCTGTTCCACCTCTTGCTTTTTCACTCAGCAGAGGACCCTGACGATCTTCCCATATCAGGACATAAAAACAGTCCTCTTCTTCCTTTTACTGCTACATAATATTCTATTGCATGAATACTGTTATAATAAATGTCTTTAAGGCTACATTTCTTTCTTCACTGACAAACTTTCCTAATTATAGTTCTGGCAGTTGGTGTTGGAAAAAATGGGTAGAAATATAATATTTTCATCTGCCTTAATTGTTCTTAGCCAAAAACTAACAGCAACTAATTATTTTTTATATTTTATACAATCTATATAGTCACTATGCTACAGTTTACAAGAATAATTTTTCCCTTATTTTAAAACATCTGCACTGTATTTTACACGTAACAGGATAATTTTTCTTCGTGTTTATATGGGAAAAGTGCCGGCTGCTACAGTATCCGATCAGTTACCCCGAGGAGATGTCAGCTGTCAACCATGTCTATTGTAGTGATTTCCCTCTCCTCTCTCCCTTCCCTCTCTGGGTGAGCTGTCAAGTTTCTAGTTTCTGACATGCATTTACATCACTCAATGACATGTGACAGCAGTGAAAGGCCACAGAAAACTGCTTATTGATCAGAGCAAAACTAGTTGACGGAACAGATGAGGTTGTATCACAGAAATGCAGCCACATTCAGGTGATGACATTTTGCTCCCCGTACACAAGAGCTTAATGGAATACAACTTCATTATATCATGCCACTTGTGCTTACAGCACCAAACCCATCTCCTGACTGTTTTGTCTATGTGGTGATGAGGACAATCTATTTGTGCTGGTTTCAATGTATTACTAACCTGATTTGTTCGTGAACACTTGCAAACTACTTGTGAATCTGTCCTGACAAATATACCAGAAGACACTGAAGTCTCAATCTTACCAAAATCTAATTGTGCTGTCCTTACAAGAAAATTAAAAAAAAAAAAAAAAAAAAAAATTACCATTCAGTGAGCTATAACTGCCCAGTTATACTTTTAAGTTAAAATTTTATACCACAGTGTTAAGAAGTTTCAATAGATTTTTAATTCTTGTGCCATTATCAGGAAAATAAAAATTGATAACTTGAGATACAATTCAATTTTCCTTATAGACAGGAGAATTTAGGTGTTTCTAAGAACTAAGATACCAGATTAAGCCCCTCTGCATACAAATTGTTCCCTTCAGTTATAAAGATAACAATTTCAACTACTTCCCATTTCCATTGCCAGTGTAGATAAATGACCGCAAAATATAAATTAGTACATGTCTAGAATAGAGATCATTAAGTCAGACAGACTCCTAATATTTTGCCATGTGACTTCTCAAACAGAAGAAAAGGAAAAGGCAGCAAATGGGACAGAATTACCAGCCCCGTGACTCCTAGGTGAAAGAATGCTAAAACTTTACCCTGAGGGCCGTCTGGCTTTTATCTCCACTCCTTAATTCCTCCCTTGAGGAGGGAGTGTTCCCCTAAATTACAAATTCCCACACTACCTTCACAACTTGGCCCCATCTGCATCCTATCTGGACTTGATTTTTTTTAATAGACTTTTTACTTCAATACGATTTAAAGAAAACTTTATGTCACAAATAGATACGAGAAGCCAGTATCACTTGCTATAAATAGAAGGTGAGTATAAAAATGAAATACTCATTTTAAAATTATATTTCTTGTTTAAGGTCTGGAACCTGAAGTTACTCCTTCTTCCTTAGAGAGATGAGCAAAGTAAAGCCAAGTTAAAGTTCTTGGAGAATTTTTTAGGGTGGTGGGGAAAATGACATAGGATTAAAAGATAAGTGAAAACGGAATAACGTTTTCCTTTTTGAGTCAATGTTATTCAATGTCTAGGCACCACTTAAATCATCTCCTGTGGCACTGGTGGCCTGTAGCCAAACCCAGAGAACACAAGCAGAGTAAGCTGCATGAGCAGGGGCTACAGTCACGCTGCTGGGGCTCGAATCCTGCCCCTGCCACTTACTGTGTGGCCCCCAACAAGTTACTTCACTTCTGTGTGCCTCACTGTCCTCTCAACTGTAAAAAGAAACACTGTAGGCCAGGTGTGGTGGCTCACGTCTGTAATCCCAGCACTTTGGGAGGTTGAGGCGGGCAGATCACCTGAGGTCAGGAGTTCAAGACCAGCCTTGCCAGCATTGTGAAACCCCATCTCTACTAAACATACAAAATTAACCGGGAATGGTGGTGGGCGCCTGTAACCCTAGCTACTCAGGAGGCTGAGGCAAGAGAATCACTTGAACCTGGGAGGCGGAGATTCTGGTGGGCCAAGATCTCACCACTGCACTCCAGCCTGGGCAAAAAAAGGGCAAAACTCCACTCAAAACAAAAGGAAATACCAACAGCACATAAACCCTAAAGAACTGCTCTGAGAAGTAAATGAGATTATGCATGTCAAGTTCCAAATACTTTCACTTCATACACTTTCTGTTCTAGGCCTATCTGGAAACAAAAAATTGATTCAAATCAGACCCACTATGCTGTACTCACAATTAATAAGGCACAGGACAACTATTAAATACAGTCTTGTAAGGTGTTTGTACAATGACAGACAGGAGGGCAGCATGGTAGAACCCAGAGTGAGCCAGGTATGGGGTGCTAAGTGGAGAGATGACCACTGCCCTGGCTGCTCCCAGACAGCCCAGGTCTACTGCTGTTATCCCAGCACAAATCTCAATACTACCATCTTGTACTTTCAAAAACATTTCAGTTTGGATGCCAAGTTGTATGGTCACCCTAAGAATGCAGAGGAATACTTCACTACCTGAAGGTTCTGTGGTCTTAGAGCTCTCTGTATATACCTGAAGTGCTTGTGGTTGTTTTATATGTATTTGTTGATATACACATCCTCCACCTGACTCTTAGCTGTTATTCTGTCTCCAGTGTCTATTTAAGACTTTACCACATAGTGGTACTTAACTGTGGCTGAATGATTAATCCTGAGACATCCACAACTCAATGGATTACTATAAACCTGGTAGGACTGAGTTCAACCAGGAACGTAGTAAATGGTCAGGGTCAGGTGAAAATCATTTAAATTTGAGTTCCAAAGTAGTATCTCTAAATCTACAACCCGTAATTATAAACCTACTCTTACAGATGGAAGTTATATCTGAGTTGGAAAGAGGGGAGGACCTTGAACTAGTGCTCAGGAAGTTTGGACAGATCTCCAATCAGGTGTTCCTAGGATTATTACAGGCTGAATATCCTTTATCCGAATTGCTCAGGACCAGAAGTGTTGCAGATTTAGTATTTGTATTATACTTACTGGTTGAGCATCCTAAATTTGAAAATCGGAAATCCGAAATACTCCAGTGAGCATTTCCTTTGAGAATCATGTTAGCACTCAAAAAGTTTTGAATTTGGGATGCTCAACCTGTATAAATTTTTTGGATGCAGTTACGCAGTAGTGCCTGTATTTCCTAAGCCTCCTGAATGAGTGGCTGAGGCAGGCCACCTGTGATCAATACAGTGACGACCCAAAATCACAGGCTTCCGCTCAGGAGTGGTGGGACCTCTCAGGGTGCGCTGGCAGAATGAACCCAACTGTCAGATACTAATCATCCCACATACCCCTTCCCTCCTCCCACCTCCCAGTCTCCCACTTCACTCCACTCTCTACCCCTAGCTGATAACCTCAGGATGGAATCAGGATCCTTACCTACCCGCAACACCCCACCCACAAAACCTGTTAAGTCAAATATGCCTATTTAGTCTTGTTTCACATCTACACAGCTGGAGTGTGGGCTATAAAAACACAATACATTCTAACATACTTTCACTGAGGACATTAAGGACTTGGAAGAACTTTTCTGAATGGACACATCTATGTTCTTACACACTTACTTAAAAAGTCTCCTGTGAAACAACACCCACACCAGGCCTGCTAGAAGCTGACTGTGTGTGGTGGCTCATGAGTGGGGAAATGCCAGATGGCCGCTCCAAACAGGTCTGGAGCATCAGGCTGTCTTCCTTGCACATGGGTCTAAAATGGTGGCATTTTTTTTTCCCAGTTAAACTCCACGGAGTTTAAGTGAAAGCCAAAAGAACAATTAATCTCATATTTATTATCAATGTGAAACGTTTAGCTTTCTTAGTTGACATGTTCCTTTGGTCAGAGTTAACTTTAAGAGCATACTGAATAGAATAAGACATATTAAGACAAATTATCTGATGATCATGTAAATTATTAATGAGTCTATAAAATACAGAAAAAGCTGTAACTGCAATAAACATTTTTAAATACTGGGATCATGTAATTATAGATTTGTAGAAAAGGCTAGGCATTTAAAGAACTTAAAATAATTAAAAAATAATTTTTTTAAAGACCAGATATAAACAAAGAAAAAAAAAAAAGATAAAAAGACCGGGAGTGGTGGCTCACACCTGTAATCCCAGCACTTTGGGAGGCGGAGGCCGGCGGATCACCTGAGGTCGGGAGTTTGAGACCAGCCTGGCCAACATGGAGAAACCCCGTCTCTACTAAAAACACAAAAATTAGCAGGGTGTGGTGGCACATGCCTGTAATCCCAGCTACTGGGGAGGCTGAGGCAGGAGAATCCCTTAAACTTAGGGGGCAGAGGCTGCGGCGAGCCGAGATTGCGCCATTGCACTCCAGCCTGGGCAACAAGAGCGAAACTCCATCTCAAAAAAAAGAAAAAAAAAAAAAAGACTAGGTATTCCACTGGGTAACTGCTTTACTTCAACAATCTGTCATTCTCAAGCTTCTCTTGCTCTAGGGGCTAAAACGATGTTCAACTTAACCCACAGAACCCAAGAATTTATAAGAGCTGCAAAAAAATATAAGGTCTTCTGTCCCTACTGTGCCATTTAACCATAGGACCAATTAGACATAACATACATTTATGTTTTTAATATTAATATGCATTATATTTATGTATCTTTTAATGTAATTATTGAAACATATTGTGTACCTAGGAAGAGGCTTAGAACAAATCTGTAAATAGAATATTTTAATTAGAAAGTAGTCCACCAATAGAAGGGCTTTGTTACATCATAAATGTAACAAAGCAGAAGCTTATCAAAAGTATAAAAATTTAAAAACATACCCTTCTCAAACAGATTCATGCAGTAATTATGCTTTAAATTACAGAAGCACAGAATAGATACACCACAGTAAACCAAAACTTAAGGTTAATTAGGAAACAAAACTCAACATTAAGCACATGGCCAAAAACTTCCCAGATTTTAAAATTCCATTCAACATGGGCCTCATTCATGTAACAAAGATGAGCTGAGCAGTGTGCAGGTGCCCAGTGCACAGGAGATAATTAGATGCATAAAGCATGATTTGCAGGTCAGTCGACTTCACAGACCAGCGGAGGGAAAGACCTGTTCACTGGCCAAAACACAGTGCAAAAGTTGGTATAGAAGAAACATAAACAGTGTACATTAAAAGTGCAGAGGAGGCCAGGCACTGTGGCTCAGGCCTGTAATCCTAACACCTTGAAAGGCTGAGGTGAGTGGATCACTTGAGCCCAGGAGTTCAAGACCAGCTTGGGCAACATGGAGAAACCCTGTCTCTATTTAAAAAAATACGAATATTAGCCAGATGTAGTGGCACATGCCTGTAGTCCCAGTGACTAGGGAGGCTGAGGTGGGAGGATCATCTGAGCCTGGGGAGGTCAAGGCTACAGTGAGCCATGATCACGCCACTGCACTCCAGCCTGGGTGACAGACTAAGATGCTGTATCAAAAAAACAAACAAACAAAAAAACGTACAAAGGAGAGTGCAACCACCTCTGTCTGGGACATTTAGGCAATTATTCACAGAAATGCATGTTTCTGAGTGGGGTATTGGGTTCTCTGTATACAGGGTGAAAATGAGACTGAAGAGGCTGGGGATGTCTCAGGCCTAGGGAACAATAAGTAGGAAGATACAGATCCAGAATTGCAATGATATATTTGTGCAACAACGGCAGACTAATATGAGTTGAAACTCGGTTGAGTCTGGGGGAAGACAGTCATCAAAAGGAGGGGAATTGAACTGGCTAAGAGAAGGTTAAAGAGGTAAGCTGGGACAAGATGGGGAAGGGGCTCTTTTTAACCATATGCATGGTAAATACACCTGATAGCAATAACTTAAGCATGACAGGGTCACCCTGAGGATGACCCTGTATAGCAGACACACCTGAATGTGTGTACTAGGCTAGGGAATCCAGTACTGGCCAATAGGAAGATTCTGTTCCTTGTCTGTAAGGAACATCTGAGCCCCCATCCCCTCCCATAGAACATAAGTGTACAGAGAATCGAGGCCCTGAGTTTCATGTGGAATGAAGATTGCCAGGTGGAGGTTGTTAGAGGGGAGGTGTTAAGTGGAAATGCTATATAAACTGCATGCTTTTTGCAAGTGGTTGTGGTTTTCCTGCCCAGCTCACTGCCACTGGGCTGTGTGGTTATCTTCCCAGGTCCTCTTCCATTTCCCCTGTATGTAAACAATAAAACTCCATGTCTCCTTTGCTGGCTCTGCGTCTCTTCTTTAGCCTCTTGAACCTGGTGCCATCCCCACTGGAGTCGAAAGGGGTTCAGCACTACACTACACCTACAAGTCTGACCTTCAGGCTATAGAGAGCCAAGAGGCAGTAGAAATATTCAGAAAGGCAATCTCAAAAGAAGTATGGAGAGACACAGCAGGGGAGAGCCTACGAGAAGAGTGAGTGGCACTGCCGCCATGAGTACACAGGGAAGATGGGTGAAGAAGGAGGAGTGTGAACAGGGGCCAGAGGCCACAGAAATTACTGGCAAAGAGCTGAATGGCCAGATGAAGGACAGACAATGACTGTTCTTATGTTTTATGTTGGAAAACTGGGCAGATAGTGAAGCTCAGTCTCAGACTCATAAAGATATAGAAGACAAAAGAATATTGTTTGTTTATGGAAGAGAGAAAGATGGAATGGATATAATGCAATCAGTTTTGGGACATCCCAAAATTAGGATGTTCTACCACAGGATGTCCAGGGACAGACACCCATTAAGAAGCAAGTCAGAGCAGAATGATTCCAAATGGGCCGCTGTGGAGGAGGACCCTAGGACCAGGCATCTACCGGGCACCTCTGTTATTACCCCAAGTCCAAGGTCAGGTAGAACATGTGTGTATGACACATCCAAGGGAGAGAATGGAGGGTCAAGATCCTGTAAGATCAATCTGTAAAGTCCAAGGGGCAATGACAGGAGACAAAAGTCAAAAGAGTGAGAGGCCAAGTAAATCTTCAATGGGAGCAGGCACATGGAACAAAGGGAGCAGAAAGGCAACAGTGTCCAGGACTTAGGCAATAAATGGGATGCCCAAATACCTCCTGCATACCAGCCCCGCTGGACCTGGCTGATCGTTCCTAAATTCCTAGAATATTTATTATATCTTTGTGTTTTGTCCCTAAACATACCCTAGTTTTCATTGTTGTTTAACTGCAATCTATTCAAATAGCCTATAAATTCCAAGAAAGATACTGCATTTTATAAATCTTCTACATTCTCCTTATTGTCCCCTACAGTCAACGCATAAAGTAGAAACAAATAAATAATAAAAAGAAAACAAGCTATATTTCAAGAGATCCAAAATTTAGGTACAATGCAATAGTTCTTCATCATAAATACTAGCAATATTTTGCTTTTTTTTTTTTTTGAGATAGAGCTTTGCTCTTGTCACCCAGGCTGGAGTGCAATGGCACAATCTTGGCTCACTGCCACCTCCACCTTTTGGGTTCAAGCAATTCTCCTGCCTCAGCCTCCTGAGTAGCTGGGATTACAGGTGTGCACCACCACACCCAGCTAATTTTTGTATTTTTAATAGAGACAGCGTTTCACCATGTTGGCCAGGCTGGTCTTGAATTCCTGACCTCAAGTGATCCACCTGCTTCAGCCTCCCAAAGTGCTGGGATTACAGGCACGAGCCACCACACCTGGCCATATTTTGCCTTTTCAAGACATATAAATCATTTTTCCCTCTGAAAAAGGAACATTACTTATAATGATAACTGAATAAATTTTTGGCTCTTAGGTCTTTAAAAACATTTTATCCTTTCCCAGTTGTTTTCTTTTTTTTTTTGAAGCTGAAGTTTCACTCTGTCACCCAGGATGGAGTGCAGTAGTGTGATCTCAGCTCACTGCAGGCTCGACCTCCCAGGCTCAAGCAATCCTCCCGCCTCAGCCTCCCAAGCAGCTGGGACTATAGGTGTGTGCCACCATACCTGGCTGATTTTTTATATTTTTTGTAGTGATGGGGGTCTTACTACGTTGCCCAGGCTGGTTTCAAACTCCTAGCCTTAAGCAGATCCTCCTGTCTTGGCCTCCCAAAGCACTGGGATTACAGGTGTAAGCCACTACACCAGGCCCTCAGTTATGTTTTCTATATCACACCACTTTTACATGGCCATATAGAATGAAAATTTGAATTTAATTTCCAATGCACAGACCTGCATGTTCTCTGTTCTTCATTTTTTTAAAAAAAAGCTTTAATAGTTCACATTTTAAAAATTGCTGCTACACACACTCTCAAAATTATAACTATGTGAGGTGATAGATATGTTAATTCGCTTGATTGTGGTAATCATTTCACACTGTATATGTATTATCAAAAACATCACAGCCTGGGCAACATAGTGAGACCTCATCTCAAAAAAAAAAAAAAAAAAAAAAGTAGCTGGGTGGGTGTGGTAGCACACACCTGTGGTCCCAGCTACTCAGGAGTCTGAGGCAGGAGTATTGCTTGAGCCTGGGAGTTCAAGGCAGCAGTGATCCTTGACCACGCCACTGCACTCCAGCCTGGGCAACAGAGCAAGACCCTGTCTCAAAAAACAAACAAAAAAACCCCACACCATATTGCACATCTTAAATACACACAATATTGACTTGTCATTTATACCTCAATAAAGCTGGAAAAAAGGGAGAGATCAAGATTTTTAAAATTGGTTCTACTAAAGTCCTTGGGTTTTCCACCTGTGAGTTAATCAGTCCTAATAAGAAAAACTTTCCCCAACTTTCCTTTAAGGATTATCCCCACAAGAGCATACAAGGTTAAGAGCTCACTGCATTCCTTCATCATTGTCGGATAAGCATCTAGCAAAGAGTCAAGTGAAGTGTTGAAGGAACTTTTTACTATTCAACACAAGGGGCCAGGCACAGCGCCTCGTGCCTGTAATTTCGGCACTTTGGGAGGCCGAGGCAGGCATACTGCTTAAGCCCAGGAATTTGAGACCAGCTGGGCAACATGGCAAAACCCCATCTCTACAAAAAATACAAAAATTAGCCAGGCGTGGTGGTGTGTGCCTATAGTCCCAGCTATGTGGGAGGTTAAGATGGGAGGATAGATGGAGCCTGCGAGTTCGAGGATTCAGTGAGCTGTAATTGTGCCATTGCACTCTAACCTGAGCAACAGAAACTAACCTGTCTCAAAAAATAAATAAAAATAAAAATATTCAACAGAAGCATTACTGATAGACTGTATGTTAAACTAATTTTTTCTAGTGCAAATGGTATATTTCTATGGACTCCATAGTAGCTGAAGACATGTTCACTCAAGCTACTGCTGCTACTACCTATGCCAGCCCTCCGCTTAGAACATCTACTGCCAGACCCCTACCAACAGCAAGGGATTTACCAGTCTAGCTCCAAAGTCACCAAGACTCCCAGTCAGGTGTATGTTGAAGACTATAGGAGTGAAAAGAGCAGAAGAGACTGTGTTCTTCAGGTGGGGCAGAGATCTTACAGTGGAGGCTGGCAGGAGGTGGGGAAAGTTATTCCAGCAGGCATGGTGAACAGAAAGCTTCAAGCAACAAGGAAAAGAAGCTCTCAAAAATGGCCAGGACAGCCTACTACCAATGATGCACAAACACTGTAAGCCTCTAGACACCCTCCCGTGTGCACCCAAGGATGGGGACACTTTCAAGGTTCTCTGACTCTAGTTCCTAAACTCTGATTTGTGAAATGCCCCATCAACCACATTTGGCCTGCCGGCTTAGGAATAAGAAGCCATGTAGACCATTGATTCTCAATTCTGGCTGCATATTAGTTACCTGCAGAATGCTTTGAAAATATTAATGCTCATGCCTTCAACTCAACCACATAGAAACTCTGAGTAGAAAACAGTATCACCAGAAGCATCTACCCATCAAGATTTAGTGGATATTTTTCCATATTTATTTTGATTTCATTTTCTTTTTTTAAGAAACAAAATGTTATTGATTCAGCTAAAGCCCTACACTTAACCTATACAACAACACTTCTCCTTTCCCAGACCAAATAACTCAAAGCTGGAGAAAATCTGAGCTCTGCCTATACACAAACTCAGAGTGCTGCCATAGCAGCTGGAGCCCAGACCCTCTGACCCAAAGGCACATGGCTCACTGCACTGTCCCACACTGCCTGCAGGACCTCAGATCTGGGAAAGGGTTTTTACTTTAAGCATTCCTAATTTTAAAAGTTATAAATGAAAAGGAATTTTGAGTAATCCCCAGTGCATTTTAGTTGCTATCTGTATCATGTCTTGCAGACAATTTTCCCCTTGCCACCACATAGAACATATCTTCATTTTTATTACGTGTATCAGGGAAAATAGGGTTGAAGATGATTTAAGACCGACTCTGTAGGAGTGCATCTATGCCCTAAAGTTCCACACGGGTACACTCAGTCAGTCATCATGAATCTTCCTTAAGTCATTCTTCACATGGAAAAACCACATGTAATTATTTCAGACAACAGATCACAATTCCAGCACCACCCCCGACACACATACATGCACACAAACAGCTTTCCAGAACATTGGTATAACCTAAATTTGCATTGCTCAACTGAGGAAAGCATTCTACAATACTGCTGATCTGAGTATCAAAGACCTGAAAATGAGTTAAGTGACCATCATGCTATTTTCCCCCAAGAAGCAACAGAAGACATAAAGTCAAATACTTTTACTTTTCTGAAGGGGTGAACAGGACAGGGAGCCCACAGAAAAAAGTCTCAGACATTTAAACAATTAAGTTCCACTAATATTACTGTAAACTTGAAACTGTAGGATTATGCAACAAGATAGGAAACAGTTTCTTCTGTTACAGGAAAACTAAAAAATCTGAAGAGTAGCCTCATAAATGTATAGAGGACCTAAAAATACTTGTTAAAAAAGTCCTCAGCTGGCAAACGCGCATCTGCGTGCATACACACATATTCATTGCACGTTAATTTTTTGTTTTTACAATATTCTTGTATTGTCACAAATAAGTATTTGGAGTGATAAAATCTCCACTCCATCCCCTGAAAGAGATTTCTGGCAATATAGTTCTATACTAGGAGAGTGACATACGTAAGTTCAAAATGATCCATTCTTTCCTTTAACATGTTAGTCTATATGCTGTCTTCTAATTCTTATGAATGCATCCAAAATTAGTATTTTCATATATACATAAGGGCTCATATAAGGTAGTAAGGTAGCAGAAATGGGGAGAGAAAAATTGATGTCATGTTTTCTTATGATAGCCTAAGAAAAAATTTAAAAATAAAAAAAAGAAGTGGTATAAACATTCTGGCTTACTGTTGGGAACTCTGTTTAAAAAAAAAATTGCCATGATAATTTTGGAAATTCTTCTAATGACATCTTTGATTTCCATTTAATGTACACAGTGACACCTACTGGCATAATGATGAGGCAATGAAGACAAAATGTGAAAATTCATGCACAGGGAGAGGCCTCTGAAGTAGATATGTTTATATGTCTCCTGTGAAATGACACTTAAATATAATATTCTAAAACACTATCTTGATTTAATACTAGAAAGAACCAAGAGGAAAGCTCACGTCTGCTTTTCAATTCTAAGTTACTGACACCGTGAGACTGACACACACAAGGTTTAGAGGCTTGACTTCAGCGTTCAGTTCACATTTTCCAAAAGCCATAAGCATTTATGTTTGGTGGCTAGAGTTAAACCTCAGACCTTACTAAGATCAATGTTTGGCTGAGGGCAGTCACATAACGTGATAATTTTTAAAAATCATATAAACTAACAAGTAGTAGTTGGGAGGAGTTAGCTGCTTTATAAACAAGCTGTGGCCTATTATAAATAAGCTGTGGTCTATCACCGAAACAAGGCAAGACTTATAAGACTTTTTTTCCTGACCTAAGACTTTTTTTCCTGACAGTACATATGGTATTGTTGAATTTGGCCAAGGAGAGAAATAAATTCAGGATGAAGCAGCTGCAAAAAATATGAGCAAGTGAGTAGAGCAACCATCAGTCAACTGGTAACTATAGGTAATGTAACAATAGAAATAAAAGGGTCTGTGGCTTGACAGGACAGGAGGCTCCAGAGATGACAGGAATGGTGGCTGCCACCAAAGGCAACATGGTAGGACAGCATTCGCCAGCTGCAGCTAAGTCCAGCCGGACCAGAGAGAATGACATGAACATGTGCATGATAAATCCTGTCTGCTGGCAAAACTGAATTACCTTAAGAAGAGGATATGCAAGTCACATGCCAAATCTGATCCACTACTGCTATGATTTCCAAGGTAGAGCCAACAGGAAAGTATATGGGATCAATCACCAATGTCTGCCATAGGAATGGGGAAAGGGAATTACAATATGTGTGCCAAAGACCTGTGACCTCACCAACCTAAGATTAAAAACAAACAAACAAAACTCTGCTTCTATACGTTTGTTTGTTTTTGTTTTGTTTTGTTTTGTTTGAGATGGAGCCTTGCTCTGTTGCCCAGGCCAGAGTGCAGTGACGTGATCTCAGCTCACTGAAACCTTTGCCCCCCAGTTCAAGTGATCCTCCTACCTCAGCCTCTCGAGTAGCTGGGATTACAGGTGCACGCCACCACACCCAGATAATGTTTGTATTTTTAGTAGAGATGGGGTTTCACCATGTTGGCCAGGCTGGTCTTGAACTCCTGGCTTCAAGTGATTTGCCCACCTTGGCCGCCCAAAGTGCTGGGATTACAGGCATGAGCCACTGTGCCTGGCCTTGCTGCTATATTTCTGTGTCATTTCTGTACTGCTGCATTTTTGTTTGTGTATTCAGTCTTTTCCTTTGTTTCCAAGTGAAATCTTTTGAAAACCGTCCTATTATGGCTCAAATAAGCAGAAATGGGGATTTTCTTAGGCTAGTTGAGAGACATGGTGAGGGTGGCAGGGATGACTGCTGACACAGGGCACGCTGGCCTGGAGAAGCAGCAGCTGCTGGCATGCGTGGACACACTTTGCAGATGTGTCCCCTGCGGGGGGTGATAATTCATCACTCTCCAGCCCCCAGCCTAGGGGCCTCTCACACAACCCCATCCTTCCACCAGAAAAGAACACAGTGCCGATGTGCCTCTGCTTCCAATCACTAGGACCCAAGGTTGCCTACACCCTTGGTCCAAGATGTGGGATACAAAATGGTGTGGACTATCTCAGGGGGGCTGACTTCTAAATCTGAACAGCACTGAGCTCTCCATTGGTAAATTACTTTTTAACCCAGCTCTAATGTATTCCATTAGAGATGACATCATGTTAAAATAGAGACATGTTTTACCTAAAATTAATGAAAATGCATAAGTTAATCATGGAAAACGTAATGCTTACACCTATCCCCTAAGTTTATTTTTTCCTTTACACTTTTCCATCTTATAACTTTTCTATTATTAATACAAATATATATTAAATTTTTTTAACCATGAGTAGGCTGTGCAACCATGTATATTTTAAATGTGTGGGAGTGAACATTAAATATGAAGCTTTTTAAAAAGATTTACTGTTTTGGCTGAATAACACTAGTAAGAAAAAGATTTCCCCAACCTATATTTTACCTTTAGAAAGTGCTCTGTTTAAAAAAAAAAAAAAAAAGTGCTGTTAAACTAAAATGAAGTGATTTGCTGAAACCTAGCATTTGTAGCTCAATAAATTTATTAAGCATTTATTTACTGAGGAGTATTTAATTTAAAAGGTTTCTTTTTATTTTTACTTGGAAACTAGACTACAGCATAATAGTTACTTCCCATATATTTGTCTTACCCCACTTCTATGAGAATGTGCAGTCAACACTCAGAATTACTGGGAGCATCCAGATTATACTTACCTACTAGGTACTGGGCCACTTTTCTTCCTAGCCCTCTTCCTTCTAAAACCATCCCTTACCAGAAGCAGTAAGCACTTCAGGGGCAGAAAATGTATCTTATTCTTCACTATATGACCTAGCAGTCCTAAGACAATGCCTTTTCTCTAGCAAATGCTCATTTAAAAAATTGGTAGAGAAAGCAGTATTTATAAGAGAAAAACGCTGAAAAACAACCCCAATGCCTATCCAAAGGAGACTGACTGGATAAATGATGGTTCAGTCACACAAAGAAGTTCCATGGTGCCACTACCAATGAGGAGGATTCTTGTGAACTCATATGGAGTGATTTTTAGGATATACTGACCGAAAAAAATAATTGGGGAAAAAAAGATTATATACAATATGATATTATTTACAAAAGGAAAAAACAAGGGACATATATAACAAGAGATGGAGATATATTAGGGATAAAATAAGTGTGTGTGTATGTGTGTACATGCGCAAAAGAGAAACACAAGAAGTACAAACCAGAACCTAATAAAAATGATTACCTACAGACATGGGTGTAGAATGGAAGGGGACCAAGACTTTTCCAAAAATATCTTTATATAGTTTTAAACCAAATAAATGTTCTATTTATTTATAAATTTACATTTAAATCAAGAGGTTTTGAAAAACCTCATAAAAAGAGCCTAACTGCATATTAAATTGATTACATAACAATACAGAACAAATAATTCAAGTTACTTTTTTTTTTTTTTCGATTTGGAGTCTTGCTCTGTTGCACAGGCTGGAGTGCAATGGTGCAATCTTGGCTCACAGCAACCTCCACCTCCTGGGTTCAAGCGAATTCTCCTGCCTCAGCTTCCCAAGTAGCTGGGATTACAAGCACCCATCACCAAGCCCAGCTAACTTTTTTGTATTTTTAGTAGAGACAGGGTTTCAACATGTTTGACCAGGCTGGTCTCGAACTCCTGACCCTCAAGTGATCACCCACCTTGGCCTCACAAAGTGCTGGGATTACAGGCGTGAGCCACTGCACCTGGCTTCAAGTAACTTTTGAATGCAGAACTCTGACTGTACAAACCTAATGAAATATATTCTAAGACAAAATGTGCTGCATAAAAATCTTCTATTTAGTGAGTTTATTGTTAAAACAGTTTTGGGCTGAAATGCTAGAATTATTATGTATGAGGGAAAAAGAGATACAAAATGAAATGTCGTAATTTAAAATATGTGTATATGCTCACACTTTACATATATAACTGTGTATATATGTATGTGTGTGTATATATATATATAAAAATATAAAATAAGCATATTTCTTAGTTATATTTACTGGAAGAGTCTAAAAGCAATGATTAACCATAACACACCTACCACGCAGATCTTGGTTTCTGCATACCATTATCCACTAAAAGGAGGCAGGAGTCCTTGGAGAAATGTAGAACTGTGAAAGTACAAGGTGAACCTACTATCTTGTTGGACAAAACATAAGAAATGGTCATCAAATAAAAAATGGGGTCACGTCAAAAGGACAGAAGAGCCGACTTGAAGGAGATCCCTTGTGACAAATTTGAAACAACTGGGCATTAAAAGAATAATCACAGTAATAGAAAACACTTTGAATTTTTTTTTTTAAGCCATGGGTCTATAGAGATACAAGAGAGTAAGGAGGAAAGGGAGAAGTTTCTCTTTGCAGAAGAATGCCAGCTAGTAAATGTAGAGGAAATGAGACCGAATGCGGCGGCTCATGCCTGTAATCCCAGCACTTTGGGAGGCCAGGGTGGGTGGATTACTTGAGGTCAGGAGTTCAAAACCAGTCTGGCCAACATGGTGAAACCCCATCTCTGCTAAAAATACAAAAATTAGCTTGGCGTGGTGGCACGTGCCTGTAATCCCAGCTACTAGGGAGGCTGAGGCACAAAAGCTTGAACCTGGGAGGCAGAGCTTGCAGTGAGCCGAGATCGAGCCACTGCATTCCAGCCTGGGTGACAGAGTGAGACTCCATCTCAGAAAAAAATAAAGATAAATTAATTAATTAATTAATAATAAAGGAAATGGGCTGGGCACGGTGGCTCACGCCTGTAATCCCAGCACTTTGGGAGGCCGAGGCAGACAGATCACTTGAGGCCAGGAGTTCAAGAGCAGCCTGGCCAACACAGTGAAACCCAGTCTCTTAAAAATACAAAAATTAATAGGGCGTGGTGGTGGGCGCCTGTAGTCCCAGCTACTCGGGAGGCTAAGGAACAAGAACTGCTTGAACTTGGGAGGCAGAGGTTGCAGTAAGCCAAGATCATGCCACTGCACTCCAAAGCGAGACTCTGTCTCAATAAAAAAAGGTAAATAAATAAAATAAAAAATAAATAAATTTATTTAAAGGAAATGACAGTTAGAAAATGCAGCATTTTGCAACTATCAATGTAATACCTTATTCAGGCAAAGATCATTACTCTAGTTAACCACTGGGTCAAAAGGGTGAAATGTAATTTGGGAGTGAAAGTAAGATAATAACTAACTTTCTGAGGCTTCAACTAAAAAATATAAACAAAATATGTGCACAGTGTATGTGTGTGTGTATGTGTGTGTTATGTGTGTGGGTGTGGGTATGTGTAGAGAAAGACAGAGACTAAGGGAGAGAAAAAGAATATAAAACAAACACAGCAAAAGGTTAACTGGTGAATCTGAATGAGTATAAGAGTTCCTTATACTGTGCTTTCAATATTCCTTCAGGTTTAAATTTTAATTTCTCAAAATTAATCATTGGTGGAAAAAACAAAAGAAATAAGTCTGCTGCATGGACCTCCCCATTTGTGAAGGTCCTCATGATGTTATAAATTCATGCCTTTGACCCTACACTCCCATATTCTTACCCTTACCATTCCTATTTCAACGAGAGAAGCAAACTTTTGGTCACTCAACAGTCTCCAACTTACACACATATTTTATTCTCACATGTTTGCTCACAAGTCAATATCTAACATTCACAACACATTTCTTCACAGAAACATTAATTTTCCTGGCCAGCCCAAAAAGTCTATTCAAAGAATAATACAGCTGAACATAACAACAAGGGTTTGAAAAAGGTAAGTCTCTACATAAGTAAATCAGACCAGAGTCAATGTAATTTTTAATAAATCTGGAAGATCCAGTAATACTTCTCCAGAATCATGAGAGGCCCTCTTTGGGAGTATGTATTACTGCTTAAAGAGTAGGAAGTGTGGAAAGAAACAATTGAAAACTATGTGAGGTAATATGTAAGACTTATAATACTTACAAAAAATTGCAATTTACTTTAAAAAATGAATACATCATTCATTGAAAAAAATTCAATAAAAGAAAACAAATCTCCCCCATTTTACCTCAATAAAACAGCATTTCCCTAGATAACCATGATTACTTCATATGTATGTGCCAATAAAAATAAAACTGATTTGGCATTTTTCCCACAAATAGTCTCATATGGTACATATCATTTGGTAACTTGCTTTTTTAATTTAACACTTAGCTTTAAAGAATTCTTAAAATTACCTGCCAACCAGTATTTTTAAAATAGAATACATTGATATTAGAATAAATAGACACTTTAAAGTCAACATTCCTAAACAATTTCAACCAGAAAAATAAACTACTTAGAAAAAGAAAAAAAAAAAACTAGGTAAAATTTTCTAAAGTCAAAAATATCCGATATGTAAGTCTTCCATTTGAAAAAGCAATTTCCAGAACAATAATTTTGTATGACTCCATTTTTGTCTGGAAGGCTCTATGCCAAACTATTACCACCTGAGAGGTAAGACAGAAAAGAAAAGAGGCTTTGGGTTTTCACTTCATACTCTTACATACTATTTAAATTTTACTTTAAAATCCTTGCAGAAAAATCTTGAAGGGATAAAAATTTTAATTAACAATTCCTGTTTCTGAAAAGGTACAAAAGAGGATTACAGTTGAAGTTATTGCTCAACTACAGCTCATTTCCTGAAAGATATATTGGGTACTTCATTGTCAAGATAGGGCTATAAATTCATGTTTTAAAAGTTCCCTCTAGGCCGGGCGCAGTGGCTTACGCTTGTACTTCCAGCCCTTTGGGAGGCTGAGGCAGGCAGATCACTTGAGGTCAGAAGTTCGAGACCAGCCTGGCCAACAGGGTGAAACGCTGTCTCTACTAAAAATACAAAAAATTAGATGGGTGTGGTGGCGGGCACCTGTTAATTCCAGCTACTTGGGAGGCAAAGGTGGGAGAATCACTTGAACCTGGGAGGTGGAGGTTGTAGTGAGCTGAGATCGCACCACTGCATTCCAGCCTGGGCCACAGAGTGAGACTCCGTGTCAAAAAAAAAAAAAAAAAAAATCCCCTCTAAATGGAAATCTTTTCCTTACAGAGAAGGAATGATGGAGTTAGATAATCGTCATTTTGCCAACAACAGAGTAAAAACTTAGGCAAAAAACAATTAATGCCTGCTGAACCAGGACAGAAACATTTGATGAGGAACAGAATCCTTATATAATCTCAAAATGTCTTCCCAAGTGTTAGTTAATAATTATAAAAGGAAAAAAACCCATCATAGACAACAGAGAAAACATCAAAACCTAACCAGTGGTCAAAATTAGCATTACTAGTCGGGGGCAAACAGATACCATGTGCCTCTGAATGTGATACCCCCAAGAAGGTTTTCCAGCCCCAAATGCGTCACCTAAATCTACCTACTATAAGGAACCATCAGATGAAGCCAAATTGAAGGACAGTTTATGGCCTGTCTCAACTGGCCTGTCTCTTTACAAAAACGACAATGCCATAGAGGACAAAGAAGGGCTGAGAGGCAGTTCCAGATTGAAGGAGACTAAAAAGACATGGCAAGTAAATATAATGTACTATTTGGATCTTGTACCACCAAAAAACAAAAAAATACTAAAAAAGACATTATTGGGACAACTGACAAATTTGTAATACAGACTGCAAAATACTGTTTCAATATTAAACTTCCTGATTTGACAATTTTACCGGATTATGTTGAGATTTTTTGTCCTTAGGAATAATGAAAAAATGAAGGGTGAAGAGGTATAATGTGTATATATATATACATATACATACATATATATACACATATACATACATATATATGTGTATATATATATATACATATATACATATATATAGAGAGAGAGAGTATCCCTTATCCAAAATGCTTGAGACAAAAAGGGTTTTGGTCTTTTTCCATTTTGGAATATCTGCATTATATGTATCGGTTGAGTATCCCTAATCTGAAAATCTGAAATCTGAAATGTTTCAATGAGTATTTCCTTTGAGCCTCATGTTGGTACACAAAAAAGTTTTGAATTTTGGAGCACTTCAGATTTCAGATTTTCGAATGAGGGGTACTCAGCCTGTATACATCTATATAGATAGATAGGTGAGTGTATATAGATATAGATATAGATACCTATAAAAAACAGAGAAGGGCAGGGGGAAATAATAAAGCAAAAGTGGCAAGATGTTAAAAATTGAGGAATGTTGAGAATTCTTTGTATTCGTTCTGCAACTTTTTGGTACAGTTAAAATTATTTCAAAATAAAGTTATTTAAAAAGTTGTCCCGGCCAGGCACAGTAGCTCAATGCCTGTTATCCCAGAACTTTGGGAGGCCAAGGCAGGCAGATCAATTGAGATCCGGAGTTCGAGACTAGCTGGGCCAACATGGCAAAACCCCATCTCTACTAAAAATACAAAAATTAGCCAGGCAGGGTGGCGCACGCCTGTAAATCCCAGCTACTCAGGAGGCTGAGGCAGGAGAATTGCTTGAACCTGGGAGGCAGAGGCTGCAGTGAGCTGAGATCGTGCCACTGCACTCCATTCTTGGCAACAGAGTGAGACTCTGTCTCAAAAAAACCACAAAGTTATCCCATTACATCTATAACTTACAGAATTCCAAGACCAGAAGCAGGCAGAAGGGGCTGATAGTTCATTTCCTGTGGTGTAATGGGAATCAAAAGTCCATTTCTAGGGAATAGTGTTTAGGGGAGCCAGGATCACCCACTGCTTGAAATGGGGATTCTTATGGCCACTTAGAGTTGTGGCTTAAATAAAGCTGCATATCGGAGGTAGCAGAAAGTAAGTAGCTGATGGAGCCAAGAAACCAGATATTGAGCAAAAATCCTGTTGGGTCATTCTGGATCTGCAATATTCTGAATATATTTGTCAGAATTTATGAAGTGCTTACTATGATCCAGATACTCTTCTGAGCAATAACTTATTGAAATCATCAAAACAACAGTTTAAGTTAGATACTATCATTATCCTCATTTGATAGGTGAGGAACTGAGGCACAGAAATGTTAAATAATATGCCCAAGACAACACACAAGTAACCAATAGCGCCAAGACTTGAACTCAGGCTGTCAGGTTTCAGAGCCTTCACTCTTAATAACTGTGCTATACTCTCTCCCTCCCTAATGGATAGGAACCTGGCCTGAACTAGGGACCAGGAGGATGCAACAAAATAGTGTGGAGGGAAGGTAGACTCACATTCAAAGTAAGCCTGCAGATTAAAATTATAAACCATAGAAGAACAGTCAACAAATAATAATCAAAAAAATGCAAATAATAGAACTGAAAAATGTAAAGAACACTTAATCTGCTCAAAAGGATAAAGAAAGGAAAAACATCCATTAGAATAGGATAAATCAAAAGCAAGTCAAATGAAACATATATAGGTAGACATGAAAAGGAACCAAATAAAAATCCTATATATTTATAAAACATAGGCCGAGTGTGGTGGCTCATGCCTGTAATCCCAGCACTTTGGGAGGCTGAGGCCAGTGGATCACCTGAGGTCAGGAATTCGAGACCAGCCTGACCAACATAGTGAAAACTCATCTTTACTGAAAATATAAAAATTAACTGGGCATGGTAACAGGTGCTTGTAATCCCAGATACTCCAGAGGCTGAAGCAGGAGAATCACTTGAACCCGGGAGGCAGAGGTTGCAGTGAGCAGAGATTGCGGCATTGCATTCCAGCCTGGGCAACAAGAGCGAAACTCAGTCTCAAAGAAAAAATACAGTGACTAAAATCAAGAACTCTGGTTCAGTTAAACAACCAATTAGACAAAGCTGAAGAGAAAACTGGTGAAGTGGAAGAGGAATCTTATAAAATTACCCAGAACCCAGCAAGAGAGATAAGGGCATAAAAAATATGAAATCGAGTAATGAGAAGGCATGAAGGCTAGATTGAGAAGACTCTACATACATCTAAAAGTAGTTCTAAGAGCTGACAATTTCCCAGAATTCAATAAAGACCCAAGTCCTCAGATTTAAAAAGCACACAGACTGGTGAAAAGGCTAAATAAAAATAGACTCTCTCCTGAACATACTGCTGCTGAAAATGCAGAACAGTAAAGATAGAGAAAAGTCTTTAAACTATTAGAAAGAAAATCAGATTACTCACAGATAAAGGACAATTAGGCTGACAGCAGACTTCTTACCAGCAACAACAGATGCCAAAAATAATCAAGTAATATATTCAAAGTGTTGACAAAAGATGACTGTCAACCCAGACTAGTGAATGGAGCTAAACTCTCCACCCAGAGTATGGGTACAATTAAGATAACTGTCTAACTTACTGACTTATCTATTTATTTTTATTTATTAATGATTATCACCCAGAGATCCTTGTTTCAATTAATAAACTATACTTCGGCAAATAAAATGTAAGCCCAGAGGGAAACAATGGGATGCAGGAAAAATCAGTAAGTATGGATATGAATAAATTATTTGTTAAAATAACTTTTTTTAAATTAAAAAAGCTGAACAAAAATTCTACACTTCCCCTATAAAAACAAAAGTGGGATGAGGGAGTACAGTAACTAAGGTGTGCTAAGGTTCTTGCCTTACTCAGGAGAAATATAAAAACAATGAATAATTTTTTTTTTTTTGAGTCGGAGTCTCGCTCTGTTGCCCAGGCTGGAGTGCAATGGCGCAATCTTGGCTCACTGCAACCTCCGCCTCCCGGGTTCAAGCGATTCTCCTGCCTCAGCTTCCTGAGTAGCTGGGATTACAGGTGCCTGTCACCACGCCCAGCTAATTTTTGTATTTTTAGTACAGACGGGGTTTCACCATATTGGCCAGGCTGCTCTCTCGGCCAGGCTGGTCTCGAACTCCTGACCTTGTGATTCCCTGACCTAGGCCTCCCAAAGTGCTGGGATTACAGGCGTGAGCCACTGCGCCTGGCCGGAATAATTTTAAATGTTATTAGAAACATATACAACAAATAATAAAAGTTACAATTTTTGTATTAAATATTCTAAAATGTATCGCTTCCAGAGTGGCTGGCAAGATACATGGAAAAGACAGATAAAGAACTATCCACCTAATAGAAGAGAGGAGAGAAAGAGACAGGAATTAAGTTTGATAAACAGAAAACACAAATTAAGATGACAGAAATGTACTAGTAATCAAAGTAAATAGACAACTTTATTAAAATTCACGTTCTCTTCTATAAAGTATTCCATAGGTATTTGCAAAGCAATTACTAAAAATGAATGCTTTCCCAATGTCAAGAATCAATTGTATGTATGTCTTTAGTCTTCTACCTTAAACCATGTCTGAAGTGTCATCACGAAGCTGTAGCATCTCCTTGCACTCCCCCTCACCTACCAATAAACTCCTGGCACTTTGGAGTACAACCACTTGCTCTGAACCCTGTCCCTGTCCTCTAGCACAGGGGTCCTCAACCCCTGGGCTGCGGGGGAACGGTCTGTGGCCTGTTAGGAACCCAGCCACACAGCAGGTCGGATCAGCAGGGGCATTAGATTCTCACAGGAGCATGAACCCTACTGTGAGCTGTGCATGCAAGGGATCTAGGGTGCACACTCCTTATGAGAATCAGGCTGATGATCTGAGGTGGAACAGTTTCATCTCATCCCACCTGTCCATGGTTGGGGACCACTGCGCTAGCACACGCTATACTTGGTTTTATTTCAGCACCTTTGCTCTTATTTTTCCCAAGCCCAGAATCCTCCAAACCTCTGTCTTTATTCCAAATCCACTGATTCTTTAACCTTAACTGGCTGCTCATCTGGGAAAGTCAGGGCCCAAAGGAAACGAGGAGCTGCTTGGTCCAGAGTTAAGCTGGCAGACTGAGAATAGGCTGTAGGCCTTTCCACCCCAAATTCCTTAGAAATGACATTAGAGATATAAGAATGGGTGCTTTCAGTACACCAAAAACTGTCACAGACAATAAGGCATTAGAAGGGGGGAAAGGAGGAAGCCACTATTCTCAAGGCATGTACAAAAGAAGATGATACAAAAGTGAGGAGGGGCTGCCGGGGATTCCAAACCCAGAGAGGGAAGACCCTGGAACATAGGAGGGGCCTGGGGCATTGAACAGTGTGCCCCCTACCCCCACCTCACCCTACCTCATTGGCTGGGCTGTGGGCAACAGGTGTCTGCTCTAGAGGGAACATAGAGAATGAGCTTGGGGAGGAGAGGCAGGGGAGGCAAGCAGGAAGGAAGCAACATCCAAGAAAAATGGGAAGCTCCCAACACAGAGGACTGGCTTTGGACACACCCCCACCCCACCTACACACCCAGCCTCCTTTCTTCCTTCCATTCTCACAGAGGCAGGAAGCTTCCCTAACCCCATTCAAGGCCAGCCCTCTGATTGTGCTTTTAAAATAACAAGATTTGACTTGTTTACTTCTAAACTGTTTATACCACTCTCATTTCAACATGCTCTTTTCCATAATAGCATGCTTCTGAAATGGCCGACGGTTCTCTAGGAATACATGTGCCAATTTGGTACAATGGTACTAAGTAGAAATGTTCGTACAAATGCATTTTGTTTTCCACAATGGAGGCATTTTTCTGAGAAGCTGTGCATAAATCTTGAGCTCTCCATTCAGAGACTACATACCTTCTGCTAGAACAGGGGCTCTTCAACAGAGAGAGGCTGAGATGCTCTCCACTCTCGGCAACCACAGAGTACCCCTACTCCTCGACACCTATTATTTCACCCCACACACCTGCGCGTCTGTCAGAACCTTTCTCCTAATCCCTACCTGACACACCTTACAGTCTCTATCGCTTATTCTCTATTATTAAAGTTTAAGGTGAGTCAACAGCAGTTGGAACTGTAATTACAGAGGACAGATTTTATTGAGAGAAATCCATTTTTTTGATGTGATAAAGAAACAGGCTGGGCGTGCTGGCTCATACCTGTAATCTCAGCACTTTGTGAGGCCGAGGCGGGTGGATCACTTGAGACCAGAGTTCAAGAGCCTCCAGCCTGCCCAGCATGGTGAAACCCCGTCTTTACTAAAAATACAAAAATTAGCCGGACGTGGTGGTGCATTCCACCCAACTATTCAGGAGTCTGAGGCAAGAGAATCGCTTGAACCAGAGAGGCGGAGGTTGCAGTGAGCCAAGATTGCACCACTGCACTCCAGCCTAGGAGACAGCAAGACTCCGTCTGAAAAAAAAAAAAAAAAGAAACAATTGAGGGTAATTATTCAAGGCAGCAATAAGTAGAGGAAAAAAATCCAGAATTCAAATCAGACTAACTGATTCCTACAGGAACCAAAGGAAAAGTTAGAAAATGTGTTTCATATCTGAGACTTCCAAATTCTAAATTTGTAAGTAAAACTGGATATTTATATATTCAATTGAATAAATCAAATAGTATTTGCTAAATCTGTTTCTTCCGAAGAACCAATGGAATTAGCACAGAAAATAGTCACCAATCCACTCAAGCAAAGTTCTAATATAAGAGTCAATAATGTGGCCAGGAGCACTGGCTCATGCCTGTAATCCCAACACTTTCAGAGACTAAGGTGAGAGGATTGCTTCAGCCCAGGAGTTCAATACCAGCTGGGCAATAGATTGAGAACCCATCTCCACCAAAAAAAAAAATTTTTTTTTATTATACTTTAAGTTTTAGGGTACATGTGCACAATGTGCAGGTTACTTACATATGTATACATGTGCCATGCTGGTGTGCTGCACCCATTAACTCGTCATTTAGCATTAGGTATATCTCCTAATGCTATCCCTCCCCACTCCCCCCACCCCACAACAGGCCCCAGAGTGTGATGTTCCCCTTCCTGTGTCCAAGTGTTCTCATTGTTCAATTCCCACCTATGAGTGAGAACATGCGGTGTTTGGTTTTTTGTCCTTGTGACAGTTTACTGAGAATGATGATTTCCAATTTCATCCATGTCCCTACAAAGGACGTGAACTCATCATTTTTTATGGCTGCATAGTATTCCATGGTGTATATGTACCACATTTTCTTAATCCAGTCTATCATTGTTGGACATTTGGGTTGGTTCCAAGTCTTTGCTATTGCGAATAGTGCCGCAATAAACATACGTGTGCATGTGTCTTTATAGCAGCATGATTTATAGTCCTTTGGATATATACCCAGTAATGGGATGGCTGGGTCAAATGGTATTTCTAGTTCTAGATCCCTGAGGAATCGCCACACTGACTTCCACAAGGGTTGAACTAGTTTACAGTCCCACCAAAGTGTAAAAGTGTTCCTATTTCTCCACATCCTCTCCAGCACCTGTTGTTTCCTGACTTTTTAATGATTGCCATTCTAACTGGTGTGAGATGGTTATCTCATTGTGGTTTTGATTTGCATTTCTCTGATGGCCAGTGATGATGAGCATTTTTTCATGTGTCTTTTGGCTGCATAAATGTCTTCTTTTGAGAAGTATCTGTTCATATCCTTTGCCCACTTTTGGATGGGGTTGTTTGTTTTTTTCTTGTAAATTTGTTTGAGTTCATTGTAGATTCTGGATATTAGCCCTTTGTCAGATGAGTAGGTTGTGAAAATTTTCTCCCATTTTGTAGGTTGCCTGTTCACTCTGATGGTAGTTTCTTTTGCTGTGCAGAAGCTCTTTAGTTGAATTAGATCCCATTTGTCAATTTTGGCTTTTGTTGCCATTGCTTTTGGTGTTTTAGACATGAAGTCCTTGCCCATGCCTATGTCCTGAATGGTAATGCCTCGGTTTTCTTCCAGGGTTTTTATGGTTTTAGGTCTAACATTTAAGTCTTTAATCCATCTTGAATTAATTTTTGTATAAGGTGTAAGGAAGGGATCCAGTTTCAGCTTTCTACATATGGCTAGCCAGTTTTCCCAGCACCATTTATGAAATAGGGAATCCTTTCCCCATTGCTTGTTTTTCTCAGGTTTGTCAAAGATCAGATAGTTGTAGATATGTGGCGTTATTTCTGAGGGCTCTGTTCTGTTCCATTGATCTATATCTCTGTTTTGGTACCAGTACCATGCTGTTTTGGTTACCGTAGCCTTGTAGTATAGTTTGAAGTCAGGTAGTGTGATGCCTCCAGCTTTGTTCTTTTGGCTTAGGACTGACTTGGCGATGCGGGCTTTTTTTTTTTTGGTTCCATATGAACTTTAAAGTAGTTTTTTCCAATTGAAAACTGGCACAAGACAGGGATGCCCTCTCTCACCACTCCTATTCAACATAGTGTTGGAAGTTCTGGCCAGGGCAATTAGGCAGGAGAAGGAAATAAAGGCTATTCAATTAGGAAAAGAGGAAGTCAAATTGTCCCTGTTTGCAGATGACATGATTGTATATCTAGAAAACCCCATCGTCTCAGCCCAAAATCTCCTTAAGCTGATAAGCAACTTCAGCAAAGTCTCAGGATACAAAATCAATGTACAAAAATCACAAGCATTCTTATACACCAATAACAGACAGACAGAGAGCCAAATCATGAGTGAACTCCCATTCACAATTGCTTCAAAGAGAATAAAATACTTAGGAATCCAGCTTACAAGGGACGTGAAGGACCTCTTCAAGGAGAACTACAAACCACCGCTCAGTGAAATAAAAGAGGATACAAACAAATGGAAGAACATTTCCATGCTCATGGGTAGGAAGAATCAATATCGTGAAAATGGCCATACTGCGCCCAAGGTAATTTATAGATTCAATGTCATCCCCATCAAGCTACCAATGACTTTCTTCACAGAATTGGAAAAATCCACCAAAAATTTTAAAACATAAGTCAGGTGTGGTGGCGCATGTGTGCCTGCAGTCCCAGCTATTCCGGAGGGTAAGGTGGGAGGATCTCTTGAGCCCAGGAGTTCAAGCTTGCGGTGAGCTATAATTTTGTGCCACTGCACTCCAGCCTGGGTGACAGATCAAGATACTGTCTCGAACAAAAAAAAAAAAGAATAAATAATGTGGCAACCCTGAGTAATACATTTCTGACAATTTTAGAAGCTTACTGGCTCCAAGATAGTAACATTAACACCTTAAGGTAATGCAGACATTAATAGAAGTTCATAGAGTTACAGCAAAAGCTAACCATCACTAAAGCAACCAACGAAAGAAGTTTAAAATTTGAAAAGAAAAGAATGTAATGGTAATAGTATCTAGGAAGATATGCCATTTGTTCATTTCATTTCTGTTCAATAAATTTAACTAAATATAATCATATATTAACAAATACAGAAAATGCTATTAATAATTGTATAAACAAAGAAGAAAGCCCTTAAATATGCAGAAATATAACTCATAGGGGACAATTTTGGCTTTAGTAGAAGTGCCATTAGGAGCAGTGATGTGGAGTGATTCTCAACCTTTCTTGGAGTCACAGATCTGAAAATCTGAAGGCCTCTGTGGAAACATTCACACACATACTGTAAGATTCTGCGTGTAATTTCAAGATTAGAAACTCGTGTTAAAGAACAGTTATTTCCTTCTAAACCACGGACAATAGCTAGTTAAATGATTCTGAACAAATCTCCCTAGCCACGCTGATTCGTCCTCTGGCTCACTGCAGTACCTTGCTCTGTTTCTACTTTTGCGTTCTCTGTGGCCCTTTCCCTTGATCTGCTCCACCCATTCCTCCACTCAAGCCATTCTGCCTCCCTGCCCAGCTTTCTCCAATTCCTCTCCTACTCCAATTTTTTCCTACATATGCTCCCACCCCCATGTCCTTAACTGGTCTGATATGAAAATAAATCATATACTTGGGTGACCTAATTAACTAAATTTTTATGTTATTATTCATAATTTTAAAAGCCAGTGAGCTGAAAAATTGACATTTACAGACAGAGATTGAGAGATTAATTGTAAGATAAAAAAAGGAAAGGAGGAAAAAATAGTGTTTTTCAAGGAAAAAAAGTTATTTTATATCTGGCCCTTAATTTTTATCTCTATATTTTTTCCCATAGGTCCATACTAGGAAAAAATGACTGTGTCTCCGCCTGTGACAATCAGGATGTTTCAAGACACAGAGAACCCCAAGCATTCACAGTGGGTCCAGAACCCAGAACAAAGAGATGAGGGCAGGAGCTCTGTGCTGCGTCAAGGCCGGAAGGCCTAGAGGGCTCTCTATCCAGAATCTGGCTGACACTGAGATGCGACCAAGTCCAATCTCCAAGAGTTAGGGGGTGGTACATTTTACACAACTCTCCAAGTAGCCAGCACCGTCTATGGCGCTACCATATACTCTAAATCACAACAGAAAGATGCTGTAGGAAAAAAGGCTAACAAGGTATGTGGGAAGGAGTAGAGGCATCCTAATGCTAAATTCAGCCACAGTTGGCTAAAGTTCATCTATAAAATTCACAATTCAGTGTGGTGTGGTGGCTCATGCCTATAATAACCAGCATTTTGGGAGGCTGGAGTGGGAGAATCTCTTGAGGTAAGGAATCGGAGATCAGCCTGGGCAACAGAGTCAGACTCTGTCTCTATAAAAGACTTAAAAATTAGTTGGGCATGGTGGCATGCACCTATAGTCCTAGCTACTCCAGAGGCCAAGGCGAGAGGATCACTTGAGCCCAGGAGTTTGTCACATCACTGCAGTCCAGCCTGAGTGAAAGAGTGGGACCCTGTCTCAAAAAAAAAAAAAAAAAATCCAGCAAACAAAATTCATAATCCTTGTACCACAGAAATTATCTGCAGGTGAATTGTTTCACAATCAGACAAATGTTAATGCTTTTAAGGCAAAGTCCATGGAACCAACACTATATGACATCTTTAATTTATTGTATGCTTTTTCTATGTCAGGTTCTATGTATACAGATAGAAGTATAGATAAAGATACTTATATTTATCATAATTTTATATATACATAGTTTTATTTAATATATATACCTAATTATATAATTTTATGTATATATAATTTTATTCAATTCTCACAATAACCATATGATGTAATTATAATCCCTACTGAGTAGATGAGGAATCTGAAGCTTAGCAGAATTGATCAAACTGCTGAGAGTCAAGCACACTAAGTCAGAAAGACAGAATATCAACACAGATCTCTCTGACTCTAAAGCCTGTGCTCTAAGCTTCTCAAACTTAAATGTGCATATGAATCTCCTGGTCCGATTTTGTAGGTCTGGGATAGGGCCTGACAATCTGCATTTCTAACACACTCTCACCAATGCTGCTGATCCATACCACATTTTGAGCAGTAAGGGACCAAATAAACCATTATATTAGACTAACTCCATTCATACAGCTGTCACTTCTGAAAGTTGAGTAAGTATACTGCCAGTAATATATCTCTAAAAAGGCAACTATTTTAAAGATAAAACAAACAACATATTTCCATATATTGAACTGTGAAATGCTTTTCTTAAAAAAATCAAAAAACATAACTCCATATATCCTAAAACAAATTTTTAATGAAATTAAATGATTCTCCAATTTTGCTGCACACGCTCCTGTTGTCTTTTGCCAGAAGAGTCTCTCCTGTGTCCTGTGTCCAAACCAGATGCAACCTGTGTTTCTACAAGGAAACCATCAGAATCTATTAAAATTACTGCACACTGATAGCAGCAGGGACATGACAAATCGCAGGCCAAGAGTCAGATACCACAGAATGTGTTTCAGGGCTTTGGGGGCAGGCCCATTTGCAACCAAATGATCTTGTGTGAGGCTGGCATGCTCAGTGCATGACAAACGGATGCAATTTCGGTGCTGTCTGCGGGCCAGGGGAGATTTCTCTGATGCTGGTTGTGGTTAGTTTACAGAATTGTGCAGAGTTCCCAGATTTGAATCACTTGGGGCTTGAAAGGGCTTCACTTGACAAGCAACAAATAATTACACCCTACTCTTTCTATTGTACTCTATTATTTTGCCCCCCCTTATCTCTAGGATTTGAGCTTTTGTGAACAAGCAAGGTTGGCTTCTATTTTGACCACAACACAAAACATTGTTCTTTTCTGATATGATAAATAAAAGGAGGCCTTGCAGACTAAACATTTTTATCAGGTCCATTTTCCACTTTTATAGGCAAAAATCAACTTTGCACTCAGTTAGAAGGGTTGAGCTGGACATAAGCAGGCAGGCAGGTTCATGCAACCTCACTTAGTGATGTGATCCAGCTATCTGGTTATTGTAAAAGCTCATTTGAAAAATGGGGCATTGACTAACAGATAAAGGGCATATGGGCAGTAGCTTTTACAAGGTGTCTGCTTCCTTGGCCTCCTCTCCTCCACCCTCAGCCCCATTCTAACCACCTCTTCATTCGGATATTCTTAATGAAAATGTTTTTCAAATGTGGGATGCAATTAGAACAAAGCTGCCTTATGTCACCGGCACAAGTCTCCAAAACACCAGTATCTCAGATTCAAGTTGGCTATTCCATTTATGAAATATTTTAGAGAGTATATCTCCCATTCTAAGGCAGCTCCTAAGGATAATATATTGATTACTGCTTCACATATTTTAATTTGGTAAATGCAAAACTTTATATTGTGGTATTTCTCCAAAGTAAACAGAAGGCTGGAGGAAGCAGTTTTCTGCTTAAATTCAGACTTCAACATTCCATAAACGAGTCCTGGTCCTTAAACATTTTTTTGAAAAAATCTACAATGGTAATTAACACTTGACTCAAAGTACCCTAAACATTTTCTTTTAAAATTTAACTTACTTGTTAAGCCTTAACTGTGGGTCAAGTATTGTTCTAAGTCATCTACATTTAGTTTTTGCAACAACCCTACAACATAGCTATAAAATGTCATTTAATTAAAATTTATTATTACTGGCTGAGCTTGGTGGCTCATGCCTGTAATCTCAGCACTTTGGGAGGCCAAGGCAGGACGATCGCTTGAGCCCAGGAGTTCAAGACCAGCCTGGGCAACAACACAGTGAGACCCTGTCTCTATTAAATACATACATATACACAAAAATTGATTAAATTTGTTATTACAGCCTCATTTCAGAGATAAGGAAACTGAGGCACAGAGAGGTTAAGTAACTGACTCAATGTCTCACAGCTTGTAAGTGGCAGAGAAAGAAACTGAGTCTGAAGAGTTTGATTCAGACCCCTTCAATACGGCCTCTTAATTCCACAGATCCATTTACTTAAGGACAGGGCAACCACAAGAACAATATTCCTCACCTGAGCTGAAACCAAGAGCCTGGAGAGAACTCATGTTGACAGTGTAGACAAAAAATAGTGAGACTGTATTCTCAACAGGGGCTAAAGTTTGCGATTTCAGCTCCTGAAACAGGATGCCTTTATTCTTGCCTCACTACATGCTTTGCTGAAAGTTGGACCCCTTCCTATTCTCTAAATCTGCCTTGTCCAACATAGTATAGCACTCGCCACATGCTGCTGTCAAGCATTTGAAACATGGCTGGTCCAAATGGAGATACCCTGTAAGTATAAAAACACCAAGTTTCAAAAAATTACTACAAAAATAACAAGTTATCTCATTAATAATGTTTACATAGATTACATGTTAGAATAATATTTTGGATTTATTGCATTAAATCAAATATATTATTATAATTCATTTCACTTTTTTTTTTCTTTTATTATTATTATTATTATTATTATACTTTAGGTTTTATGGTACATGTGCCCAATGTGCAAGTAAGTTACATATGTATACATGTGCCATGCTGGTGCACTGCACCCACCAACTCGTCATGTAGCATTAGGTATATCTCCCAATGCTATCCCTCCCCCCTCCCCCCAACCCACAACAGTCCCCAGAGTGTGATGTTCCCCTTCCTGTGTCCATGTGTTCTCATTGTTCAATTCCCACCTATGAGTGAGAATATGCGGTGTTTGGTTTTTTGTTCTTGCGATAGTTTACTGAGAATGATGATTTCCAATTTCATCCATGTCCCTACAAAGGACATGAACTCATCATTTTTTATGGCTGCATAGTATTCCATGGTGTATATGTGCCACATTTTCTTAATCCAGTCTATCATTGTTGGACATTTGGGTTGGTTCCAAGTCTTTGCTATTGTGAATAATGCGGCAATAAACATACGTGTGCATGTGTCTTTATACCAGCATGATTTATAGTCCTTTGGGTATATACCCAGTAATGGGATGGCTGGGTCGAATGGAATTTCTAGTTCTAGATCCCTGAGGAATCGCCACACTGACTTCCACAATGGTTGAACTAGTTTACAGTCCCACCAACAGTGTAAAAGTGTTCCTATTTCTCCACATCCTCTCCAGCACCTGTTGTTTCCTGACTTTTTAATGATTGCCATTCTAACTGGTGTGAGATGGTATCTCATTGTGGTTTTGATTTGCATTTCTCTGATGGCCAGTGATGGTGAGCATTTTTTCATGTGTTTTTTGGCTGCATAAATGTCTTCTTTTGAGAAGTGTCTGTTCATGTCCTTCGCCCACTTTTTGATGGGGTTGTTTGTTTTTTTCTTGTAAATTTGTTGGAGTTCATTGTAGATTCTGGATATTAGCCCTTTGTCAGATGAGTAGGTTGCGAAAATTTTCTCCCATTTTGTAGGTTGCCTGTTCACTCTGATGGTAGTTTCCTTTGCTGTGCAGAAGCTCTTTAGTTGAATTAGATCCCATTTGTCAATTTTGGCTTTTGTTGCCATTGCTTTTGGTGTTTTAGACATGAAGTCCTTGCCCATGCCTATGTCCTGAATGGTATTGCCTAGGTTTTCTTCTAGGGTTTTTATGGTTTTAGGTCTAACATTTAAGTCTTTAATCCATCTTGAATTGATTTTTGTATAAGGTGTAAGGAAGGGATCCAGTTTCAGCTTTCTACATACGGCTAGCCAGTTTTCCCAGCACCATTTATTAAATAGGGAATCCTTTCCCCATTTCTTGTTTTTCTCAGGTTTGTCAAAGATCAGATGGTTGTAGATATGTGGCATTATTTCTGACGGCTCTGTTCTGTTCCATTGATCTATATCTCTGTTTTGGTACCAGTACCATGCTGTTTTGGTTACTGTAGCCTTGTAGTACAGTTTGAAGTCAGGTAGCGTGATGCCTCCAGCTTTGTTCTTTTGGCTTAGGATTGACTTGGCGATGCGGGCTCTTTTTTGGTTCCATATGAACTTTAAAGTAGTTTTTTCCAATTCTGTGAAGAAAGTCATTGGTAGCTTGATGGGGATGGCATTGAATCTACAAATTACCTTGGGAAGGATGGCCATTTTCATGATATTGATTCTTCCTACCCATGAGCATGGAATGTTCTTCCATTTGTTTGTATCCTCTTTTATTTCCTTGAGCAGTGGTTTGTAGTTCTCCTTGAAGAGGTCCTTCACATCCCTTGTAAGTTGGATTCCTAGGTATTTTATTCTCTTTGAAGCAATTGTGAATGGGAGTTCACTCATGATTTGGCTCTCTGTTTGTCTGTTATTGATGTATAAGAATGCTTGTGATTTTTGCACATTGATTTTGTATCCTGAGACTTTGCTGAAGTTGCTTATCAGCTTAAGGAGATTTTGGGCTGAGACAATGGGGTTTTCTAGATATACTATCATGTCATCTGCAAACAGGGACAATTGGACTTCCTCTTTTCCTAACTGAATACCCTTGATTTCCTTCTCCTGCCTAATTGCCCTGGCCAGAACTTCCAACACTATGTTGAATAGAAGTGGCGAGAGAGGGCATCCCTGTCTTGTGTCAGTTTTCAAAGGGAATGCTTCCAGTTTTTGCCCATTCAGTATGATATTGGCTGTGGGTTTGTCATAAATAGCTCTTATTATTTTGAGATACGTCCCATCAATACCTAATTTATTGAGAGGTTTTAGCATGAAGGGTTGTTGAATATTGTCAAAGGCCTTTTCTGCATCTATTGAGATAATCATGTGGTTTTTGTCTTTGGTTCTGTTTATATGCTGGATTACATTTATTGATTTGCGTATATTGAACCAGCCTTGCATCCCAGGGATGAAGCCCACTTGATCATGGTGGATAAGCTTTTTGATGTGCTGCTGGATTCTGTTTGCCAGTATTTTATTGAGGATTTTTGCATCAATGTTCATCAAGGATATTGGTCTAAAATTCTCTTTTTTTGTTGTGTCTCTGCCAGGCTTTGGTATCAGGATGATGCTGGCCTCATAAAATGAGTTAGGGAGGATTCCCTCTTTTTCTATTGATTGGAATAGTTTCAGAAGGAATGGTACCAGCTCTTCCTTGTACCTCTGGTAGAATTCGGCTGTGAACCCATCTGGTCCTGGACTTTTTTTGGTTGGTAAGCTATTGATTATTGCCACAATTTCAGCTCCTGTTATTGGTCTATTCAGAGATTCAACCTCTTCCTGGTTTAGTCTTGGGAGGGTGTATGTGTTGAGGAATTTATCCATTTCTTCTAGATTTTCTAGTTTATTTGCATAGAGGTGTTTGTAATATTCTCTGATGGTAGTTTGTATTTCTGTGGGATCGGTGGTGATATCCCCTTTATCATTTTTTATTGCATCTATTTGATTCTTCTTTTTTTCTTTATTAATCTTGCTAGCGGTCTATCAATTTTGTTGATCCTTTCAAAAAACCAGCTCCTGGATTCATTTATTTTTTGAAGGGTTTTTTGTGTCTCTATTTCCTTCAGTTCTGCTCTGATTTTAGTTATTTCTTGCCTTCTGCTAGCTTTTGAATGTGTTTGCTCTTGCTTTTCTAGTTCTTTTAATTGTGATGTTAGGGTGTCAATTTTGGATCTTTCCTGCTTTCTCTTGTGGGCATTTAGTGCTATAAATTTCCCTCTACACACTGCTTTGAATGCATCCCAGAGATTCTGGTATGTTGTGTCTTGGTTCTCGTTGGTTTCAAAGAACATCTTTATTTCTGCCTTCATTTCGTTATGTACCCAGTAGTCATTCAGGAGCAGGTTGTTCAGTTTCCACGTAGTTGAGCGGTTTTGAGTGAGATTCTTAATCCTGAGTTCTAGCTTGATTGCACTGTGATCTGAGAGATAGTTTGTTACAATTTCTGTTCTTTTACATTTATTGAGGAGAGCTTTACTTCCAAGTATATGGTCAATTTTGGAATAGGTGTGGTGTGGTGCTGAAAAAAATGTATATTCTGTTGATTTGGGGTGGAGAGTTCTGTAGATGTCTATTAGGTCCGCTTGGTGCAGAGATGAGTTCAATTCCTGGGTATCCTTGTTGACTTTCTGTCTCGTTGATCTGTCTAATGTTGACAGTGGGGTGTTAAAGTCTCCCATTATTAATGTGTGGGAGTATAAGTCTCTTTGTAGGTCACTCAGGACTTGCTTTATGAATCTGGGTGCTCCTGTATTGGGTGCATATATATTTAGGATAGTTAGCTCTTCTTGTTGAATTAATCCCTTTACCATTATGTAATGGCCTTCTTTGTCTCTTTTGATCTTTGTTGGTTTAAAGTCTGTTTTATCAGAGACTAGGATTTGCAACCCCTGCCTTTTTGTGTTTTCCATTTGCTTGGTAATCTTCCTCCATCCTTTTATTTTGAGCCTATGTGTGTCTCTGCACGTGAGATGGGTTTCCTGAATACAGCACACTGATGGGTCTTGAGTCTTTATCCAATTTGCCAGTCTGTGTCTTTTAATTGGAGCATTTAGTCCATTTACATTTAAAGTTAATATTGTTATGTGTGAATTTGATCCTGTCATTATGATGTTAGCTGGATATTTTGCTCGTTAGTTGATGCAGTCTCTTCCTAGTCTCAATGGTCTTTACATTTCAGTATGATTTTGCAGTGGCTGGTACCGGTTGTGCCTTTCCATGTTTAGCGCTTCCTTCAAGAGCTTTTTTAGGGCAGGCCTGGTGGTGGCAAAATCTCTCAGCATTTGCTTGTCTGTAAAGTATTTTATTTCTCCTTCACTTATGAAGCTTAGTTTGGCAGGATATGAAATTCTGGGTTGAAAATTCTTTTCTTTAAGAATGTTGAATATTGGCCCCCACTCTCTTCTGGCTTGTAGGGTTTCTGCCGAGACATCCGCTGTTAGTCTGATGGGCTTCCCTTTGATGGTAACCCGTCCTTTCTCTCTGGCTGCCCTTAACATTTTTTCCTTCATTTCAACTTTGGTGAATCTGACAATTATGTGTCTTGGAGTTGCTATTCTCGAGGAGTATCTTTGTGGCGTTCTCTGTATTTCCTGAATCTGAATGTTGGCCTGCCTTGCTAGATTGGGGAAGTTCTCCTGGATAATATCCTGCAGAGTGTTTTCCAACTTGTTTCCATTCTCCCCATCACTTTCAGGTACACCAATCAGACGTAGATTTGGTCTTTTCACATAGTTCCACATTTCTTGGAGGCTTTGCTCGTTTCTTTTTATTCTTTTCTCTCTAAACTTCCCTTCTCGCTTCATTTCATTCATTTCATCTTCCAGGGCTGATACCCTTTCTTCCATTTGATCGCATCGGCTCCTGAGGCTTCTGCATTCTTCACGTAGTTCTCGAGCCTTGGTTTTCAGCTCCATCAGCTCCTTTAAGCACTTCTCTGTATTGGTTATTCTAGTTATACATTCTTCTAAATTTTTTTCAAAGTTTTCAACTTCTTTGCCTTTGGTTTGAATATCTTCCCGTAGCTCGGAGTAATTTGATCGTCTGAAGCCTTCTTCTCTCAGCTCGTCAAAGTCATTCTCCGTCCAGCTTTGTTCCGTTGCTGGTGAGGAACTGCGTTCCTTTGGAGGAGAAGAGGTACTCTCCTTTTTAGAGTTTCCAGTTTTTCTGCTCTGTTTTTTCCCCATCTTTGTGGTTTTATCTACTTTTGGTCTTTGATGATGGTGATGTACAGATGGGTTTTTGGTGTGGATGTCCTTTCTGTTAGTTTTCCTTCTAACAGACAGAACCCTCAGCTGCAGGTCTGTTGGAGTACCTGGCCGGCTGTGTGAGGTGTCAGTCTGGCCCTGCTGGGGGGTGCCTCCCAGTTAGGCTGCTCGGGGGTCAGGGGTCAGGGACCCACTTGAGGAGGCAGTCAGCCCGTTCTCAGATCTCCAGCTGCGTGCTGGGAGAACCACTGCTCTCCTCAAAGCTGTCAGACAGGGACATTTAAGTCTGCAGAGGTTACTGCTGTCTTTTTGTTTGTCTGTGCCCTGCCCCCAGAGGTGGAGCCTACAGAGGCAGGCAGGCCTCCTTGAGCTGTGGTGGGCTCCACCCAGTTCAAGCTTCCAGGCTGCTTTGTTTACCTAAGCGAGCCTGGGCAATGGCGAGCGCCCCTCCCCCAGCCTCGCTGCCGACTTGCTGTTTGATCTCAGACTGCTGTGCTAGCAATCAGCGAGACTCCGTGGGCGTAGGACCCTCTGAGCCAGGTGCGGGCTATACTCTCCTGGGGCACCGTTTCCTAAGCCCGTCGGAAAAGCACAGTATTCGGGTGGGAGTGGCCCGATTTTCCAGGTGCCGTCTGTCACCCCTGGAAGGGGAACTCCCTGACCCCTTGCGCTTCCCGAGTGAGGCAATGCCTCGCCCCTGCTTCGGCTGGCGCACGGTGCGCTCACCCACTGACCTGTGCCCACTGTCTGGCACTCCCTAGTGAGATGAACACGGTACCTCAGATGGAAATGCAGAAATCACCCATCTTCTGCGTGGCTCGCGCTGGGAGCTGTAGACCGGAGCTGTTCCTATTCGGCCATCTTGGCTCCTCCCCCATTTCACTTTTTTAATAGGGCCACTAAAAATTTTTAAATCTCTTTGTAGCTCACATTTGTGGCTTGCATTATATTTCTTTTTTTTTAATTTTTAATTTTTTTTGAGACAGAGTCTTGCTCTGTGTGGATCACAGTTCATTGCAGCCTCAACCTCCTGGGCTCAAATGATCTTCCTTCCTCAGCCTCTTGAGTAATTGGGACTACAGCTGTGCACCACCATACTCGGCTAATTTTTTATTTTTATTTTGTGGAGATGGGGTCTTACTTATGTTGCCCAGGCTGGTCTCAAACTGCTGGCCTCAAGTAATCCTCCCACCTTGGCTTCCAAAGCATTTGGGATTAGAGGCGTAAGCCACCACAAATGGCAAGCATTATACTTCTACTGAACTGCTCTAAACTCATCCCTTGATGCCAAACTTTGTATGGCTGAATCATCAGCACAAATCTATAAACCTGACAGGGAAAACAACTCCAAGAACAGCAGTTCACCTCCCGGGAAGCTTCATTCCCACCTCCACTTCCACTCTTCTCCCTTCAAAACTCTCAGGTTTTTATGCTACTGACTCCATTCCTTGACCTTCAAGTACTCACTGTCTTTGGTCTGATTTACAAAAAGCCTTGACCTGACCCTGCTTTTCCTTCTTGCGCTTATGACTTCTCTCCCTCTTTTCATAGTCAAAGCATCTGGCAGGGTCCTCACTCTCTCCCAGCTTCCTTAATCCACTGTAATCTGACTTCCATTTCCCACTGGCCCCTTCTCCAGCTCGTTCTCCTGACCTCTCTGCCCTCTCTAGAACCGCCACTGGGTCTCCAGAACCACACAACAGGCCTCAATTGAGCTGAGCACCAACCAGACACTTGGAAGGGAGGAAAGAATCTTACCACATTCTGTAAACAAAACAAGGAAGTGGCACCAACCTTCCCACTCCATTCTCCCACCCCGGGTCCCAAAAAGGAGGTTCTCTCATTATCTAGGAATAATTTCACTCAAGGCAGATGTGGCTCACTGCAGCTGTACTGGACCCTCCCAGGTCAGCCATCATTCCCTTGTGTGGATTCCTCAACTCCTTGCTCCCTCAACACCTTGCCGGTCCAGGAAAAGCCAGATTCAGGTTGAGTCTCAAGCATCATCTGAACAGAGTGGACATCCGGCATGTGTAGTGGCCATCTTTCAGAGCATGGCCTGAGGGCTCCTGTCCATAGGAGCAGGACCACCAAGAGAGGAGTCTAGTGAGGAATCATCATTCATTGGCCTACTGGCTTGAAGACTCCACCAATGGAGAAAGGAGCAAACTCAGGCAGAATCAAAACTCTCACCATTGGCTACCAGAAGGAAGTGAAACTAGAACTAGCTTGCAAAGAAAAAAACATAAGTTAACCAACTTCGGGTAGGGGATGTGATTGGCTTCCTGTAGGCGGAAGATCATGAGACACAGAGCATGGGCACCCCGGTCCTCCCGCAGTTGGGGAGTGGGTGTGTTGGTTCAGAGGTGCTGAGTAGAGAGTTAGGCAGAGATGAGATAGAGGATACTAAATTTTATTTTTTATTTATCTTTTTATTTCAGCTACCAACTATAGTTTCTAAAGCCCAGATATTCTTTTCAGAATCTCTCATGTCCATCCCATGCCACTGTCCCAGTCCACACTTTCATCCTGGACCACAGCCATAGTCCCATATCTGATTTCAATCAACCTCTTTGGAAACATTCTGCATACCAAGGTAAGTTTAATCAGCATGGTTTCCTCATTTTCATATCACTTTGCTGTTCAGAAACATTCTGTACAGCCTTGTTTATTTCTTCACACAGTTATTGAGTTTCAGAGTTTCTGGTCCTACCCCTACCTAATGCAGATCGGAGAAATACCCTTGGCAGCCCCACTGACACTGCTTGAGTAATGTCAGTGACAGGGCATTCTCTCATCTCCATTCCTCCCCTGAAAGCAACTCATACATTCTCCCTACCAGAATGCGCCCTCCTCTCCCCAGTGCCCATCAAAAGTCTAAGGGTTAACTTTGACAGCTTCAACAATGGCAGATGCCCACCCTCCAGGAGGACAAACAACAAAGGTAGTCCTCCTCGGGGACCTCCTCAATGTGGCTCTGCCCCATGTATCCAAAATATTTCCACTCTCTAACCACCACTGACCTCCTGCACACAGGACACTGCTCTCTTTCTATCCTCCATGATATAATGTTCATTTTATCTTTCTAACTTTACTGAGGGTGGGTTCCTTGACAAAGCCCTATCCTTTCCACACACTTATTTAAATCCTACCTAGTCTTCAAAATGCAGCTTAAGCACCATCTCTTGCAGGAGGTCTTCCAGGTACTGCATTCCACTCCTCATTGATCTCATTTTCAAAATCTCCATTCAAAACAAGCTATTACCATAGGGCATTCATTACTGATTGACAAGTATTGTGTGATTTTGTGCAGAGCTAAACTAAAAACTCCTTGAGGTCTAGAATCATACCTGATCATTGTCAATGGCCTGTAGCAAGCACAAAGCAGACACTCAAAACACTTCATTTACTGGGTTATATTAATTATGCTACTTTATAACATAAACATAAATGCTTTGCTTCAATGTTGAGACTTTGTTGAGAGTAAGATCACAAGAGGTTAAATGGCACTTTTTAATATCTCCAGCTATTTTTAATGAAACTATTCCTTAAAATGAACTATCTTACATTACAGATATATTAATTAAGCAATTAATCAGTTCAAAATAAGATGCCTTCAAAAACTAATATTTTTCACTTTTATACACTGACATTAATGGCCAATGAAAATGAATATATCTCTAGGCAAAGGCTGCTTTTAAAAACCCTTCCAAATCTAAAAAATTGTAAAATATATACACTTTCAAAATGTCAGTACTGTGACCAGCTCAAAAACCTACTGCCTACCCATATTCATCTAAGAAAATCACTTGAAGAAAAGCAATGGGGCCAGGCGCTGTGGCTCATGCCTGTAATCCTAGCACTTTGGGAGGCCAAGGCAGGCGGATCACTTGAGGTCAGGAGTTTGAGACCAGCCTGGCCAACATGGCAAAACCCTGCCTCTACTAAAAATACAAAAATTAGCCAGGCGTGGTGGCGGATGCCTGTAATCCCAGCTGTAGCTACAGTAGCCGGAATTATAGGCGCCCGCCACCATGCAGGGCTAATGAGGCCACTTAGGCGGCTTAGGCAGGAGAATCGCTTGAACCTGAGGGCAGAGGTTACAGTGAGCCAAGACTGCACCATTGCACTCCAGCCTGGGTAATAAGAGCAAGACTCTGTCTCAAAAAAAAAAAAAAAAAAAAAAAAAAAGTGTTCCTCATGTTTTGCTTGCCATAAAGAAGACTACCATTCTCTTCCTGCTTTTCAGACCTAGGATGATAACAACTATTTGTTAGTATTAGGTTGGTATAAAAGAAATTGTGGTTTCTGCCACTGAAAGTAATGGCTTTACTTTTGCACCAACCTGGTACATGCCTTGCACTGCGCTAGGAACTTTTCATTTATTATCTCCATTACATGTTTCTCCTGAAAATGTCTGATGATACCACTGCCCCGTACAAAGGAGGACACTGAAGCATGTGGAGGCAAGTCAAGGTGAGAACCAAAGTGGCTTACTTCTGTTCTGCTGCACTCCTAGACTGCATAAGCCCCAAGCAAATTACAGTAAAATATTAAAGGAAGATTTCTTTAAAACTGCATATTTGTATGGGCTATCCATAGACACACACATTTTCCCCATAAACATGAAATCTTAATATCTGAGCTCTGTGGAATTCTGGGTAATCTTTTATAGCATCATATTTTCCATTTGTTGAAATTATATCATTAATCAGTTTTAATACAGTGTCTCTACTGGACACATATAAGAAATAATTCTAAACAGTTCATGGATAAAATAACTTAGGTCAAATTCTAGTTCACCTCTATAAACCCAAAATCCCTTTGCCATACTGAAATTTCTATCAAATGTTTACTTGAAAGCATTAGTTTTGTTTTTGTTTGCTTTAGTGGTATAAGAACAGGAGAGGGGCTTACGGTATGAACTGTATTCAGATCATAAATCACATCCCATATAAGCCTAACTCAAGCACCTCTTTATAGAAATTCAATACAACGATTTTAATTTTTAGAAACAAATATCAACACTAGCTACTACAGAACCAATTATGTATTAAGGGCTTGGCACCTATTATTTCATTTGATTAAAACAATTCCTATTCGTTATGAAGCAGTTACCATTATCTCCATTGAAGGAAGCCAAGACTCAGAGCATTTATGCAACTGGTTACCATTCAACACATGGTTAACACGTGATAGGGCCAGGGGCCTGTCCAGGTTTCCTCAACTCCAGAGTTCACTCTTCAACTACACTGCTACTTCCTTCCTCTCAAAAAGCTCAAGAACCTCCTTCTAAAAAGGTCAGGTTGCAGAATAAACATAACCCTAGCTTCTTTCTGATTCATAACAGCTGGCCCTAATGCTGTGTAGCTCAGTACCAGAACAAGTAAAATATGCTGCACATCGGTCAGCACTCAAGGGATACACATCAATGTTCCTACTTGAACAATCCCACCTATTTAATGCTCCCACCTTGGTTAGCCAATATGTTAGACAACAAGGAAGCATGCTTAGAGTCCGCTCTGCCAGGATATCTCACCCAGCTGCTGTCCTATCTTTCACACAGCTTTCTTGATTGTATCAGTATCTGTCCTTCCAGGCAGGGACTAACCCAAGGTTGTGAAAGCAGGCCCAGTAACATCAGCTGATCCTCACTTAGCTAAACGTAATCTGAGGTAGGCATTTCACATGCATTATTTCATTTAATCTTGGCAATGACTCTATGGGGTTGCATACTAATTGTAACCCTTTTTTAAGATAAGGAAACTGAGGCTAATAATTTGTTCATATTTAATCTTGCTAACATAACTGTATTTATATATTCGTATCTCCATGGAGCAATACAGGATGAGCTGATTTAACTACAGCTCCACTGTACACTGTGTTCACAAATTAAAAGAAACCTGGCTGGGTATGGTGGCTCACGCCAATAATCCCAGCACTTTGGGAGGCCAAGGCGGGTGGATCACGTGAGGTCAGGAGTTCGAGACCAGGCTGGCCAACATGGTGAAATCCCATCTCTACCAAAAATACACAAAAAAATTAGCCAGACATGGTGGCCGGTGCCTGTAATCCCAGCTACTCAGGAGGCTGAGGCAGGAGCATCGCTTGAACTTGGGAGGTGGAGGTTGCAGTAAGCCGAGATTGTGCCACTGCACTCCAGCCTGGGTGACAAGAGAGAAACTTCATCTCAAAAAAAAAAAAAAAAAAAAACATTCCCTTTGAAAAAGAGTGCTGGCATTTCTTCGAAAGAAAACTACTGAAAGTGATGGCACCTCCAGGGCCCAGTACAGTGTCTGGTACAATTCAGGCCTTCAAGAACCATTCGTTAAATAAATGAATCTAAGTAAATATTGGAGCTGATGAAATTGTGCCTCACACTCCACACCTCTGTGCCTTCACCCAGCCCTCATCTACTGCCACCCCTTACAGCTCCTGCCTGGCACTTCTGCCTGACTGTCCCTGCCAGCCCTCTCTTCAGGCCCTACCAAGGACCCAGCATGCAAACATGCTCACAGCAAATCACATAAACTCTGAGCTAAACTTCCAATTAAACAGACTGCCTGCCTCCCCGCCCAGGCATTTAGAATTATCTAGGCCACAGAAAGATCAGCTTCGTAGAACTTTTCTAGACCCAGAACTCACAGAAGCAGCAAACCCTGACTGCAAAAACAGCTTCAAAAACAAAACTCTGGACTGGGTGTGGTCTCATGCCTGAAATCCCAGCACTTTGGTAGGGTGAGGTAGGCAGATCACTCAAGTCCAGGAGTTTGAGACCACCCAGGTCAACATGGCAAAACCCCGTCTCTACAAAAAAATACAAAAAATAAAATTAGCCAAGCATGGTGGCGTGCTGCCTTTAGTCCCAGCTACTCAGGAGACTGAGGCGGGTGGACCTACTAAGCCTGGAAGGTCAAGGTTGCAGTGAGCTATGATCACACCATTGCACCCCAGCCAGGGTGACAGAACAAAACTCTGTCTCGAAAACCAAAAAACAAAAAACTAACCTCTGGGTTAAAATGATGTTCATTAAAACTGGCCTCATCTGAACCTGAACGAACATTGATAGGAGTCAAAAGTTCTACTGCTCAGAGCAAAGCACTGAACAGTGAATGGGTCTGGGTGAGAACTGGCCCCATTCCACCGCCAACTAGAGCTGTATACTGTGATACAGTCTGCCCTCAGTATCTGTGGGTTCTGCATCCACAGATTCAACCAACTGTGAATAGAAAACACAAGGGAAAAAAAACCTGAATGTATACAGACTTTTTTTTGTTCATTATTCCCCAAATAATATATAACAACTCTACATAGCATTTACATTGTATTAGGTATTTAAGTAGTCTAGAGATTATTTAAAGTACACAGGAAAATGTGCATAGTTTATATGCAAATACTACACCATTTTATATCAGGGACTTGAGCATTCACGGATTTTCATATCCATGTGGAGTCCTGGAACCAATCCCCCACGGATACTGAGGGATGGCCGTACTTACAAATTCAGGATTGGTTCTTTGGCCTATCCTAAAAAGAACTTTTTATAAATGGAGAAAGTAGGAAAACAATACAAAGTTTTCCCAGAGAATACCACTAGGAGCCTACAGCACAGAAAGGTAGTTGGAATATTCTGTGATCAATAAATAGCTGTTAATAATTGGTTTAACCACAGAATCACCATTATTCATTTGTTCTTAAATATGAAGTGGCTGGGACACTACAGATGTTATTCTCCAATTTAAAAGCGCTGCAGGGATCTTTTGATATACTGCTTTTATAAAAACTTAAAGCAGTGAATTAAATATGCAATCATTCAAAAGTGAGAAAAAAAGAAAAATTCTCATACTAGATGAAAGGAAGGTAAAATATATGATGATGTATTAACTCCAACTAGCAAAAATGTATTTAGAAGTATCAGAAACAACAATAGCTGCTCCACATTGTGAGTTCTTTGTGCCCGGTATTTACAGATGATCCTTACGAGAAAAGGGAATAATTCTTTTAAGGAATGCAGCTCAGGGAAGTTAAATGACTTGCACAAGTTCCCTGACTAGTCACAATGCCAGAATGTGGAACCAAGTCTATCTGGCTCCAAAGCTTAACAATGACACTCCTTAGAACTTCCTCGAGCAGGCTGAGGTCAGAAAAGGTTTTTTTGTTTGTTTTTTGAGACGGAGTTTCACTTTTGTTGCCCAAGCTGGAGTGCAATGGCGTGATCTCCGCTCACTGCAACCTCCGCCTCCCACGTTCAAGTGATTCTCCTGCCTCAGCCTCCCGAGTAGCTGGGATTACAGGCGCATGTCACCATGCCTGGCTAATTTTTTGTATTTTTAGTAGAGACGGGGTTTCACCATGTTAGCCAGGCTGGTCTCGAACTCCTGACCTCAAGTGATCCACCCACCTCAGCCTCCCAAAGTGTTGGGATTACAGGCGTTGAGCCACTGCGCCCAGCCAGAAAAGCTTTTCTTAAGTTCATTTGTTTATAAGCCAGTCCTAGATGCACTTTTGCAGAATCAGAATGTGAACCGGCCCTTTAAAGCTTTAAAACAAAGCTGATGCTTCTCCTTTATGCTAAATATACACTCTACAGGGCATCTTTTCCACAACAGGGAAGCTACCTACCCCACTATCTGCAGGCTTAGCTACAAATTAAAATCACCTGGAGAGTTTTTAAACAGTACCAGAGCCTGAGCCTCTATTGCATGAGAATCTCTGGGGACAAAGCTTGAAAATTTGTGTTTTTAAGTGTTCCCTGAACTACTGAACTAACTTATTAATAATATGTGCTGGGGCAAGTAATCTACCTTAATAAACTCCACAAGCATCCTGGAGACATCTTCAGTGCAGTAGTTCTCACCTTCCACTGTTCATAACAATCACCCAGGGACCTTTAGAAAATTCTGATGCTCAATCCATACCCCAAGACCATCAGATTCTCTGAGGGTAGGCCCCAGGCATCAGTAGTTTGTAAAGCTCTCCGGGTGATGCTAGTGTGCAGCAAGGGATGAGCACCACGGTTTTAGCAGCCAGCGACGTGCACCAGAAGCCCAAACCCTCCTTTGCTGGTGTTCCAATGTGCCATCCACCAGCAGCACCACCACATCAACAGCCTTTTTCTCAAACTCCCTGCCTTCTCCCTTAGGGTCAGGCACCTGAGGTGGTGCTAACACCCGAAGTTTTCCATGTCTCAGGCACTTCCCCCAACTCCCTGCACATGTGCATACCCGCTTACAAGAAATGCTGCATGAGTCTCCCCTCTGTCCTAAAGAATCATTCCTATGATTGGATGATTCATTCCACATGCGCACGTGTTTGTCATTCTTCCACCACTTTCCATTTTATTATCTCCACTTCCGTTTCTCTCTTATTAGCATTTTTAACTGTCACTACTTTTGCAGCCAGGGACAATATGCTGTTCTGAATACATTAAACTTAGGTACAAAGCTGCAGGCTAAGGAACAACACTGAAACTAAGTGTTGATGGCTGAAACTAAGCTGACGTCTCAGGCCCACTGCTATTCACTAGATGTGGGCAGGGTTGAGGTCTTTTTGTTCTGGAGGGTAGCTCTGTTTACATCTGTAGAAGTTCATCAGACAAAGTTTTGAAGCAGCGGAGCTTCCTGCTGCTTTTTGATTACATGCAGCTCCCCGGGATGCAAAGCTCAAAAGATTATCCTAAATTTCCAAGGCACACATTTTGAATAACAACAAAGATCTTTATGGTTGATAGAGACTAAAAAGCTTTGTACATCTCCATTCTAAAGTTCTGAATTATATGAAAATTCTCAGATGAGGCCTAGATGAAAAATATTCTATACTACAAGCAAAATGCTTTTTACTCAACAATATTTAAATCCAAAAGAAGCAGTATTCAGGGTGAAGACATTCTCTGAAAGGGCAAATCAGGTGTTGATTAAAGCTTCCCTAAAAGTTATACTACTTTGTACTACTAATGAATGGCTGACAAAGTTAATCCATGGCATCACCCTGCAAACAATCCTCCAACCACGTACAAACAACATCAGTAAAAAAAAACTCATAGCACTAAGAAATGCATTTGCCTGATAAAGTAGTTCTGTACTAGGTAAGACTTAGTCCATTACTGCTTTTTTCAATGCTATCTCAGATTATTTCTGCAAAACTATCAAGGGAAAAAACACAGACAATGAATTCAGAGTCTATGATGGAAAAAGCAGATTTGATTTCCATACAAATTATGAGATAAAGCGTAGCAATAATATATTCCAATAATTTTTATGAAAAAGATCAAGATTACTGACATTTTAAATAAGATCACCACTAATGTCCTAAGTTAATTTCAATCGTGTTCATAATCATTGGTATTTAAGAAGAAATTTCAGGATAATATTTAAAAGTTAATTAAAAGCAGCATAAGCATTCATGTCAGTCAAGTATGACCTCTGCTCTACAACACATTTAAATGCATGTCACCTTGACCTGTAACACAGCAATGTAAAAAATTTTGGTCAATATAAATCAAATGTACACTAATTTATTCAGCAGGTTTCCTGGTATCTGAATCAACATCAGAAATCTAACCAGTATTTGTTATTCCGTTATTGACAAAAGGAAGCATATTTAAATGATAACAAGTACTCACGGGTGTCATTGGGAAGTTAAATTGTTCCCCAAGGACAGCCTCCATAAACAGCTACATTTAAAGGTCATTTACCACCAAATTATGAACAACTGTTGCATTTATTAGCTCAGGCTCAATAGTTTGGAAGCTGCAGTCATCAATTTCTACTGACAATGAGATCTAATTGTTCACCGATAATAAACAAGGAAAACAGAGCTTTTCTATAAACTTTTATCCTGCACTATATTCACATTTAAAAAATTTGGTTGCACACTTTCCACAGGTATGCATTTATTATTTCCAACTGCAAATAAATATCAGATAATAAAATGTACAAACATTTCTCATTTTATATTTATCTGAACAAAAAGAAGAAAAACACTATGATGTTTATGAAGGAAGAGTACGTTTCACTTTTGGAAGGTGGTACAATAATTAATTTCATGTGTCTACTTGACTGAGCCATTCGGTGCCCAGATATTCAGTAAAACATTCTGGGTGTTTCTGTAAGAGTGTTTTTGGATGAGATGCATATTTAATTCTGTAGGCTGAGTGAAGAACATTATGATTCATAATGTGAGTGGACCTCTTTGAATCTCAGAGGCAACATATTCCTCATTTGGGTACGTTACTCCTGCCCATTTATCAGGTGACTTGAAAAGATTCTAGTTTTGAGTGGGTCCCAGAATATGAATAGGCTCTGCAATAGGTCCAAGCTGCCATGCAAACTGCTCTGCCACTTCGACCATATGATCCAGCAGATCCAATGGGGCCTGAAGTATCCATGGCAGATACGGATGTTGTTTGGAGTCTCTGGCAGGTTGCTATAGGTGAAGTGCAATGCTGGTTCTTAGAATTTTGGAGCAAAGCCCTGCCAACCTCTGTGAATAACCACTCTACTTTTGAGAAACAGCGCTTACCCTGCTACTGGGTCTTAGTAGAGACTGAATGCTTAACTATGGGCCACCAAGTTACCATGTGACCTAAGCTGGCCATCATGAATAGTGTGTTATCTGACCCATCAAGCTATAAAGTTGGGCATGATCAGCAGCACTCCATCATCAAATGGAAATAGTATATGTGAGATGAACCCAAGCAGGCCCTGAAGGCAAAAGTAAGTAACAGGAAGAGGTGGCCCAGATACCATAGTCCCTAATCCAGCTACACTGCCTTCTCTCTCCCAGCCTGCACCTATGGCCCCATGGGGAGTTCCCTATGATCATTCTGACAGAGGTTTACAGATGGTTCTACATGATATACAGGTACTACCTGGAAGTGGACAGCTGCAGTACACTGTCCCTCTCTGGGATATCTTTGAAGCAAAGTGGTGAAGAGAAATCCTCCCTGTGGGCAGAACTTCAAGCAGTACATTTGATTGTAAACTTTCCTTGGAAGGAGAAACGGCCAGACATGTGACTATACAACAATTCAGGGGCTGTGGCCAATGGTCTGAATGGATGGCCAGGGACTTGGAAGGAATACGACTTGGAAGACCATGTCTTCCAAGAAGACCTACATGGAAGACCACTCTAAACAGTAAACGACAAAAAACTGTGAAGGTATTTGTGTCTCATGGGAATGCCCACCAAAGGGTGATCTCAGCAGAGGAGGATTTTAATAATCATGAGGATTTGAATAAAATGACTCCTTCTGTGCATACGAGTCAGCCTCTTTCCCCAGTCACCACTGTTATCACACAATGGGCTCATAAAGTAGCCATGGTGGCAGGAACAGAGGTTATGCACGGGCTCAGAAATATGGACTTCCACTCACCAAAGCCAACCTGGCTACAGCCACTGTGGAGCACCCAATCTGCCAGGAGCAGAGATCAACACTGAGGCCCCAATATGGCACCATTCCATATTAGGAATGATCAGCCAGACACCTGACAGCAGGTTGACTACAATGGATTGCTTCCATCATGAAAGGGGCAGAGTTTTGTCCTTACTGGAATAGACACTTACTCTGGATACAGACTTGCCTTCCCTGCACACAATGCTTCTGCCAAAACTATCATCCCTGGACTTACAGGATACTGTATCCACTGCCATGGTACTGATTTCATAGCAAATGAAGTGAGGCAGTGGTCCCATGCTCATGTAATTCACTGGGCTTACCATATTCCCCATCATCCGGAAACAGCTGGCTTGGTAGAATGATGGAATGGCCTTTTGAAGACTCAGTTACAGTGCTAGCTAAGTTGCAATACTTTGCAGGGCTGGGTCAAGTTTCTTCCCAAGGCTATACATGCTCTCAATCAACATATAACATATAGTGCTGTTTCTCCCATAGCCAGGATTGATAGGTCCAGGAATCAAGGGGTAGAAATGGGAATAGCACCACTCACCATTACCCCTAGTGACCCACTAGCAAAATGTTTGCTTCCTGTCCCCAGAACTTTATGCTCTGCTGGCCTAGAGGTCATAGTTCCATAGTGAGGAATGCTTCCATCAGGAGACACAACGATTCTGATGAAATGAAAGCTAAGGCTGTTGCCTAGCCACTTTATGCTCATGTCTTTAAATCAACAGGCAAAAATGGGAGTTACTGTGCCATGTATTGCTCTGCTATGTACTGGCTGGGGTGATTGATCCTGCCTACCAAAAGGAAACTGGACTACTACTCCACAATAGAGGTAAGGATCTCCTGTCTGGAATACAGGAGATCCCTTTGAACATAATAGTAATACTACTGCACCCTGTAATTAAAGTCAATGAAAAAAACTGCAGCAACCCAATTCAGGCAGGACTACTAATAGCCCAGACCCTCCAGGAATGAAGGTTTGAATGACCTACCAGGTAAAGAAACACAACCGGCTGAGGTGCTTGCTGAAGGCAAATGGAATATGGAATAGGTAGAGGTATTTATAAATACCAGTTATGGCAAGGCGTGGTGGCTCACACCTGTAATCCCAGCACTTTGGCAGGTTGAGGTGAGCAGATCACTTGAGTTCAGGAGTTCCAGATCAGCCTGGCCAATATGGTGAAACCTCAACTCTACTAAAAATACAAAAATTAGCCAGCATGGTGGCACTCACCTGTAATAACAGCTACTCGGGAGGCTGAGGCAGGAGAATTGCTTGAACCTGCGAGGTGGCGGTTGCAGTGAGCTGAGATCTCGACACTGCACCCCAGCCTGGGTGACAGAGCAAGACTCTTGTCATTCATTCATTCATAAATAAATGCCAGCTATGACCACACAACCAGTGACAGAAATTAAGACCGAATTGTCAGTAATTCCTTATTTTGTTACAAAAATATGTATGTATATACAGCAAACAAATCTTTGTTTTCTTCTCTCTTAACCCCTCATCATGTAACATACGATGTACTGACTTTATGTCATAATATTTAAGTATTGATTATTAACTTTATGTCATCGTATTTAAATTATAAGATATCAAGAAGAGTAAACATCACTCAAGGATTCTACCTTCTCTTCTGGCGAAGGAGTCAGTGTATTTGGGGTTATAGGATAGATGTATCATGTGAGGTAGAATTATGAAATTGTTATTATCTTTATTTGGAGAATAAAGACAGTAGTTGACCCCCAAATTAGAGCTTCCAACTTGCAGTCTCACCAATAGTGTGTTAGAGAACCTGCCTCCTCTCACCTCCATCCTCATTATGACTGGTTTTTATCAATCTTTTCCATTTTGCCTATTGAATTAAAAAGCAAGCAAGTGGCCAGGCGTGGTATCTCATGCCTGTAATTCCAGTACTTTGGGAGGCCAAGGCAGGTGGATCACCTGAGGTCCAGAGTTCGAGACCAGCCTGGCCAACATGATGAAACCTCATCTCTACTACTCTACTAAAAAATACAAAAATTAGCCGGGCATGGTGGTGTGCACCTGTAATCCCAGCTACTCAGGAGGCTGAGGCACGAGAATCACTTGAACCCGGCAGGCAGAGATTGCTGTGAGCCAAGATCGTGCCATTGCACTCTAGCCTGGGCAACAGAGAGAGAGTCAGTCTCAAAAAATAAATAAATAGAAATAAATAAAAAGCAAGCAAACAAACAAATCTTATTTTACTTTGCCCTTCTTTAATTCAGTATGGTTTAAGGAAATGTGTATGAATACCAAGTTGATAGGTAGTAGGCTCTTCATGGTTAATTTTATGTGACAACTTCAGTGGGCCACAGGGTGCCCAGATATTTGGGCAAACATTTCAAACTAAGCACCTGTGAAATGGTACTTCAGAACCTGCTCTACCCAGTCTTCTACTTAGTAAACAATAACATCATTCTGAAACTGCCTTTGCAAAAGTATGGCTGGGACAGTGAAAGAGATCTAACCTAATTGACTCCATCTTGCTTCTAACCTCCAAGCTGTCCTTGTTCATTCCTGAGTGTAGGCTGAACTAACCTTAGGAGGAACTTAGTCTACACTTTATAGTTTAAAACAAAGACGATAACAGTCCTTTCCCAAAGCAAACCTCCTTCTTGCCCGGGGACTACACTGCCTTTGTAGGACTAAGAAATTGGCCACAAGATTAGAAATTATGGTTTAGGAGTCAGGCAGCTGGAGGCTGCAAGATTCTGCCCTCCCTAAGCTGCTCCTAAGATAAGTACTTAAGATATTTTGCAGACCCTGCACTTGATAGATCAGCTGGCACCACCCACATCAATAAACTGGCTCATCTGATCTTGTGGCCCCCACCCAGGAACTGACTCAGTGCAAGAAGACAGCTTTGACTCCCTATGATTTCATCTCTGACCTGACCAATCAGCACTCCTGGCTCACTGGCGTCTCCCCACCCACTAAATTGTCCTTAAAACTCATCACTGAATGTTTGGGGAGATTGATTTGAGTAATAATAAAACTCTAGTTTCCTGCACAGCAGGCTCTTCATGAATTACTCTTTCTCTATTGCAGTTCCCCTGTCTTGATAAATCGGCTCAGCCTAGGCAGCAGGCAAGGTGAACCGATTGGGCGGTTACAATTCTTCCCTTTCTTCAGGCTAAAACCCTTGGGAGTCACCCTTGTTCGTCACTTTTTCTCATGCCCCAAATCTAATCCATCAGTGGATCCTATTGCCTCAATCACCAAGAGCTATCAGGAATCCAACCATCTTCCAACACCTCCTTCTACAGAACTAACTGTTCTAAGCCATCATCATCTTTTACTTGGGATACTATAGTAGCTTCCTAACTGAGCTTCCTAACTGCAGCACTCTTCCTATAGTTTATTCTCCACACTAAAATAGGAGTAATTCTTTTAAGACATGACTCATGTAACCAATAGGTAAGCTCCACAAAGGGAGGGATTTTCATTTATATTTTTTCTACTGTGTCCTTGGCATCTAGAACAGTTCCTGGTACATGATTGGTGATCAATAAATACTGAAACACGTGGCTCCTCTGCCTCCTACTTCCCAAAGTAAAAGCCAACATGGGCTGGGTACAGTGCCACTGAATCACGTCGCTCCTCTGCCTCCTACTTCCCAAAGTAAAAGCCAACATGAGCTGGGTACAGTGCCTCATGCCTGCAATCCCAAAACTTTGGGAGGCCAAGGTGGGATGATCCCTTTAGCCTAGGGCTTTGAGACCAGCCTTGGCAACAGTGAGACCCCACCTCTACAAAAAATAAAAAATTAGCCAGGTGTGGTAGCATGCATCCATGGTCCTAGCTGCTTGCTTGGGAGGCTGTGCCTCCCAAAGATCAAGTGATCCTGCTGGAGGATCACTTCAGCCTGGGACATTAAGGCTGCAGCAAGTCATGATTGCACCACTGCACTCCAGCTTGGGCCACAAAGTAAGACCTTGTCTCCTCTCCCCTCAAAAAAAAAAAAAGAAAAAAGAAAAGCCAACGTCCTTATCACTGCCTACCAGACCTATGCTCTGCCCTCCCACCCCACCATTCCATTTCCCATTATTTCCCCCACCACACTATATATGACCTTATATCTTATCACTCTCTATTTTCCTACTGCATTCCAAACCCACTGGATCCTTTCTATTCTTAAAACACACTATGCACACTTCCACTTCATGTCCTTTGCACATACTGCTCCTTCTGCCTAAAAGACACTTCCCTTGGATAACCTCATGACTCACCCCCTCACCTCCTTCAGGTCTCGGTTCCAATGTTGCCTTCCCAGGGAAGGATTCTCTGATGATCCCCCAGCACTCTTTACCTCTCTTCTTTTGTTTCTTTTTCTCCATAGTGCTTACAACTATCTAAGATACTATATTTAATTTAATTATCATGTTTACTCTTACTCTCCCCCAACTAGAATGCAAGCTCCTTGAAGGTAGAGAATTTTGATCGTTTTGTTCATTACTGTATCCCCAGAGGGAGATTAGTGTGCCTGCCACTTAATAGGTAGATAAATATTTGTTAAATAGATGACTTGTTTTCATTTTCTCTTGACATTGTAAACAATGCTACAATGAACTTTATATGTATATCTTTATGAATTTATGGATATAGACTAAAAAGTGGGAAGGCTGTTTCAAAGGGTATATAAATATCTTATCTAATATATACTGCCAAACTGACCTCCAAAATACAGCTTCCAACTTTCAGTCTCACCAATAGTGTGTTAGAGAAACTGTCTCCTCTCACCTCCATCCTCAAAAGGACTGGTTTTTATCAATCTCTTCCATTTTGCCTAGTGAATTAAAAAAAAAAAAAAAAAGCCTTGTTTTACATTGGGTTTCTTTAATTACTGGTGAAACTGACTATCTTTTCTTCCTTTCTTTCTCTCTTTTTTTTTTTTTTGAGACGGAGTCTTGCTCTGTTGCCCAGGCTGGAGTGCAGTGGCACAATCTCAGCTCACTGCAAGCTCTGCCTCCTGGGTTCACGCCATTCTCCTGCCTCAGCCTCCCCAGTAGCTGGGACTACAGGCGCCCACCACCATGTACTTTTTTTCGTAGAGAGGGGGTTTCACCTTGTTAGCCAGGATGGTCTCGATCTCCTGACCTCGTGATCCACCTGCCTCGGCCTCCCAAAGTGCTGGAATTACAGGCGCCAGCCACTGAGCCCAGCCTCTTTCTTTTTTTTGCTTTTGTCACTTGTACCCTTGATGTTTCTCTCCCCTTAACAAAACCAAACAAAAAACCACTCCCTACTCATGGCTGCTTCCAGACCATACTTTTAGCTGGGGATCTTCGGTCCCACTGCAACCACTCAACCTAATTCTTCAAGCTCCAACCCCAGTATGTGTCCCTCCTTACCAACTATCCACACCTCTTACCCTTTCTCCATACAATTCCCTGAGCCTAAAATGCTATCCCTCCCTTTCTCAAACTGGCAAACTTCCACTCAGCCTTGCAGAGTGAGCTTTCATGTCAGCGGCCCCTGCCCCCAACACCAATGCAACCACTGGGAATGGGGGCACAGAATAAGTAACCACAGAAATGAATTTTTGCCCTACCTGTCTATGTAACCTCAATAATCAGATGAATTTCCATTAGCAAGAAATAGAGAAAAGGGTGAGGGTGTAAAGAGAGAAGCTTACAGTTTATAAAACAATCCCTACTAAGAAAAGGCAGCTGGTGAGCTTCAATTCACCTATTGGCTCTTCCTTAGAATGAGAATTATAAGATCAATGAGAAGAGGGGAGTAGCATATTTCAAATACCAAAAATTTTTGGTAAAAAAGAAAAAATTTTTTCTTTTTTCCTCAAAAAAGAAAAAAAAAAAAAAGCAACTGAAAAGGGACACCACGTTGGGCATTTCAAATATACCCAATCTAATAATCAGAATTTAACCAGCAAATTACATGGGATCTGAGAGGGCTTTTAGCTTTCTGGAAAGTTTTCTGCTCCTTCTAAAGTTTTCAGGAAGGTTAAAAAAAAATCCTCTGAGGGTTTTCCCAAATCAAATGAAACAGCAAATGAAGTGAGGCAATGGTCCCGTACTCATGAAATTCACTGCTTACCATATTCCCCATAATCCTGAAACAGCTGGCTTGGTAGAATGATGGAATGGCCTTTTGAAGACTCAATTACAGTGCTAGCTAAGTTATAATACTTCACAGGGCTGGGTCAAGTTTCTTTTTTTGGGAGGGGCGGTGGACAAAGTCTCGCTCTGTCACCCAGGCTGAAGTACAGTGGCAGGATCTCGGCTCACTGCCAACTCCACCTCCCAGGTTCAAGCAATTCTTGTGCCTCAGCCTCCCAAGTAGCTGGGATTACAGGGGCGCACCACCATGCCCGGCTAGTTTTTGTATTTTTAGTAGAGACAGCGTTTCACCACGTTGGCCAGGCTGGTCTCAAACTCCTGACCTCAAGTGATCTACCCATCTTGGCCTCCCAAAGTGCTGGGATTATAGGCGTGAGCCACCGCGCCCAGCCTCAAGTTTCTTTCTCTTGCATTTATTTATTAGATTGGGAACATAAAGGAAGTGGTAAAAAGACCCCACCTAAGTGAAACTAAAATTAATTCTCAGTTACTCTGAGATGACATTTTCCTACTGTGATAGATAATTAAATAATTCAGCTTTTAAAAATTTTCTTGGCTGGGCACAGTGGCTCATGCCTGTAATCCCAGCACTGTGGGAGGCCGAGGGAGGCGGATCACAAGGTCAGGAGATCGAGACCATCCTGGCTAACACAGTGAAACCCCACCTCTACTAAAAATACAAAAAATTAGCCAGGCATGGTGGCAGGCGCCTGTAGTCCCAGCTACTAGGGAGGCTGAGGCAGGAGAATGGCGTGAACCCAGGAGGCGGAGCTTGCAGTGAGCTGAGATCACACCACTGCACTCCAAGCCTGGGCAACAGAGCGAGACTGTGTCTCAAAAAAAAAAAAAAAAATTATTTCACTCTTTAAAAATTGTTAGAAATGTAGTATGCACCTCTCACTGTTAGTGCCCCTTCATCTCCTACAGGGCTAATCTGATTCTACAAATGGAATAAAAGATAGAGTAAGACTTCTTTCAATGTTTAGAGTGGCCCAAAGATAACAAACACAGCCTATGAGCCAGGACCATGAGCCAGGAACTTTGGGGAACTTACACACGTAAAGCACATCAATGGTTAGTCTATGTCTTATGTTAATTATGAGGACTAAACTCTGATTTTTTTTATCTTGCCCAAATTCCTATCTAAGCGGTCTGGGGAGTCATGCCCATAGATGGGTTTTATTTAACCCTGTATATCATGATTTACTTTCCAACCTGACTCTGGCATAACATTAGGAGAGAAAGAAGAACATCAAAATATTTTACCCTGAAACATGTTTCTTTGCCATATTTTGATGGCCCTGCAAAGCTGTTCTTTGTGGGGAAAATTTTGCATCTGTAAAGAATCTCTATTAACACAGCTAGAAGATCTTTTTCTTCCAGACCCTCCCAATTCTAAAGAGATTAACTAAGATCTGAATAGGAAACATTTGTCACCCATTGTCTCTAAGGGCAGCCACTATTAGACTTCAAAAGAACTTTGGTCTCTACAATCTTTATCTTAACTTGAACATTCCCTTTTTGTCTATCCCAGGTTTTCAGGCAAACTCAACCAACTGTCAACCAGAAAATGTTTAAATTCACTTATAGCCTAGAAGCTTCCGGCTTTGAGTTGTTCCACCTTTCTGGACAAACCAATGTATTTCTTAAATGTATTTGATGTCTCATGCCACTCTGAAATGTATAAAGCCAAGCTGCACCCTGACCACCTTGGGCACATGTTCTCAGGACTTCCTGAGGGCTGTGTCACGGGCCATGGTCACTCATATTTGGTTCAGAATAAATATCCTCAAATATTTTACAGAGTTCAACTCTTTTCATCGACAATTATTATTATTTATTATTTGAGACAGTGTCTTGCTCTGCCACCCAGGCTAGGGTGCAGTAGAGTAATCATGGTTCACTGTAGCCTTAACCTCCTGGGGTCAAGCAATCCTCCCACCTCAGGCTCTCAAGTAGGGACCATAGGTACATACCACTATGCCCAGCTAATTTTTTAAATTATTTGTACAGGCGAGTTCTCACTATGTTGCCCAGGCTACTCCTCAAATTCCTGGGCTCAAGGGATCTTCCCACCTTGGCCTTCCAAAGTGCTGGGATCACAGGCATGAGCTACCACACCCAGCCAAATTTATTTTGTTGGGGGAACGGGGTCTCCATATGTTGTACAGTCTGGTCTCCAACTCCTGGGCTCAAGTCTGCTTTGGCCTCCTGAGTACCTGAGGCTGAAGGCATGAGCCATTAAGTTTTTCCTCTCCCTAAATCTCTTAAGGAAAGACTAAGATAAGCAGGTCTCATTCATTCATTTATTCAAGTGCCAATGATTACAATATCCAGGCAAATGATTACAATATCCAGGCATGATACCTAGAAATCAATGGCATTGAAACAGACAAGGTCAGGCTGGGCCTGGTAGCTCACACCTGTAATTCTAGCATTTTGGGAGGCCGAGGCAGGTGGATAGCTTAAGCCCAAGAGTTCGAGACCAGCCTGGGCAACATGGTGAAACCCTACCTGTACCAAAAATACAATAATTGGCCAGGCGTGGTGGTGGGCACCTGTATTCCCAGCTACTGAAATAGTGAGACATTTAAAATAATAAATAATTTTATAAACTATCTTATTCACAGAAAGAAATGAAAATGATTTTTTACCATATAAAAAGATGTTCAACTTCATTCATAAGTCATAAAATCATGAATGACATTAAGAATTACATTGTGATACTATTGTTCACCTATCAGATTGGCACAAATCCAAAAGCCTGAGAACACTCAGTTGGCAAGCTTGTGAGGAAGGATATACACTCATAAACTGCTACAGTAATGTATAATACCACAGTCCCTATGGATGGGAATTTGACGATATCAGCTAACATTAAACATGCATTTAATTTTTGGTCCAGTAACCACTACTAGAAATTTATTCTAAAGACTCACTGACAAAAATACAAAAAGACATGCACACAGGCTATTGATTGAAGACAAACAATGAAGAACAATTCAGATACAGGCTTTACATTGTTTGACTACACTTTGCTTTAATGTGCTTTGCAAATACTGCATTTATTACAAATTAAAGTTTTGCCGTGATCTTGCATTGAGCAAGCCTATCGGCGGCATTTTTCCAATAGCATGTGCTCACTTCGTGTCTCTGTGTCACAGTTTTGTAATTCTCCAGTATTTCAAAAACTTTTCCATTATTATTTTATCTGTTATGGTGATCTGTGATCAGTGATCTTACAAGTTACTACCGTAATTGTTTTGGAGTTCCACAAGCCACACCCATAAAAAGATGGCAAACTCAATAAATGGTGCTGGCTATCCACAATAGCAAAGACATGGAATCAGCCTAAACATCCATCAAAGGAAGACTGAATAAAGAAAAGGTCCTGCAATCCCAGCAGTTTTGGAGGCCGAGGTGGGTGGATCACGAGGTCAGGAGTTCGAGACCAGCCTGACCAACATGGTGAAACCCCGTCTCTACTAAAAATACAAAAATTAGCCAGGCGTGGTGGCACGTCCCTGTAATCCCAGCTACTCAGGAGGTCGAGGCAGGAGAATCACTTGACCCCAGGAGGCGGAGGTTGCAGTGAGCTGAGATTATGCCACTGCACTCCAGCCTGGGTGACAGACCAAGAATCTGTCTCAAAAAAAAAAAGAAAAGGTGGTACATATACATCATGGCATACTATGCAGCCATAAAAAGAATGAGAGAATGTCCTTTGCAGGAACATGGATGAAGCTGGAGGCCGTTATCCTTAGCAAACTAACACAGGAAAAGAAAACCAAATATCACATGTTTTCACTTACAAGTGGGAGCTAAATGATGAGAACACATGGAACACATAGAGGGGAACAACAGACACTGGGGCCTACTGGAGGGTGAAGGATAAGAGGAGAAAGAGGATCAGAAAAAGTAACTATCAAGTACTAGGTTTAGTACCCGGATGATGAGATAATTTGTACACCAAACCACTGTGACATAAGTTTACCTATATAACAAACAGGCATATGTATCTCTGAACCTAAAAAAAAAAAAAGTTAACAGATAAATAAATAAATGATGAAGGGATAAATGGTAGCCATATATAGAAGACTGAAATTGAACCCCTTCCTTACAATATACACAAAAATAAACTCAGGCCAGGAGCGGTGGCTCATGCCTGTAATCCCAGCACTTTGGGAGGCTGAGGCAGGCAGATCACCTGAGGTCAGTAGTTCAAGACCAGCCTGGCCAACATGGTGAAGCCTCATCTCTACTAAAAATACAATAATAATAATAATAATTAGCTGGCATTGTGGCTAATGACATATCATCTCACATCTTTCAGAATGGCTATTATTAAAAAGTCAACCATGAAGGAAAGATACTGAGGAGACCCCTGACCCAAAGGAAATAGACTGCAGCACCGAATGGAAGACTTTGGAGTCAAGGAAACTTTTCTTTTGAGCTATTTACAGCTTTTAACCATTAAGTAACAGACCAGGTGCAATAGCTCATGCCTGTATTCCCAGCACTTTGGGAGGCCGAGGTGGGCAGATTACCTGAGGTCAGGAGTTCAAAACCAGCCTGGCAAACATGGTGAAACCCTGTCTCTACTAAAAATGCAAAAATTAGCCAGGCATGGTGGCAGGCACCTGTAATCCCAGCTACTGGGGAGGCTGAGGCATGAGAATTGTTTGAACCTGGGAGGCAGAGGTTGCAGTGAGCAGAGATGGCACCACTGCACTCCAGCCTGGGTGACTCTGTCTCAAAAAAAAAAAAAAAAAAAAAAAGACAAAGAACTACCATTTGACCCAGCATTCCAATTACTGGTTATATACCCTAAGAAAATAAATCATTCTACCATAAAGCCACATGCGCATATATGTTCATCGCAGCGCTATTCACAGTAGCAAAAACATGAAATCAACCTAAATGCCCATCAACAGTAGACTGGATAAAGCAATCTGGGTACATATACACCATGGAATACTGTGCAGCCATAAAGAAAAACAAGATCATGTCCTTTGTGGCAATATGGATGGAGCTGGGGGCCATTAACCTAAGCAAACACACACAGAAACAGAAAACTAAATACTGTACATTCTCACTTATAAGTGAGCTTGTAAGGGAGCTAAACAAGAAGAGCACATGGATATAGAGGGGAACAATAGATATCAGGGATTACTTGCGAGTGGAGGGAGGCAGAAGGGAGAAGATCAAAACCCTGCCTATTGGGTACTATGCCCATTACTTGGGTGATGAAATAATCTGTACATCAAACTCCTATAACATGCAATTTGCCCATATAACAAACCTGCACATGCACCCCTGAACCTAAAATAAGTAAATAAATAAAAGATGGCAAATTTAACTGACAAATGTTGTGTGTTTGGGCTGTTCCACAGACCAACAATTCCCTGTCTCTCTCCCTCTCCTTAGGCCTCACTATTCCTTAGGACAAACAACATTGAAATTAGGTAAATTAATAACCCTACAATGGACTCATGATAAAACTTTAATGGGTGAGAAGTTGCTTCTTAAGGAAGGACAAAGAAAGTGGTTTCTTGAGATGGAATCTATTCCTAATGAAGATGCTGTGAACACTGTTGAAATGACAACAAAGGATATAGAACATTACACAGACTTAGCTGATAAAGAAGCAGCAGCATTTGACAGGGCTGATTCCAATTATTTTTTAATAGAGATTGGGTCTCGTGAGGTTGCCCAGGCTGGTCTCAAAACTCCTGAACTCAAGCAATCCTCCTGCCTTGGCCTCTCTAAGTGCTAGGATTACAAGTTAGAGCCACCATGCCCAGACACCTGAAACCAATTTTGAAAGAATTTCTGAGGGTAAAATACTATCAAACAACATCACATGCTCAGAGAAATCTTTCACGAAAGAAAGAGTCAACTGATAGGGCAAACTTAATTGTCTCAGGAAAGTGGCACAGTCGGCTGGGCGTGGTGGCTCATGCCTGTAATCCCAACACTTTGGGAGGCTGAGGCGAGCAGATCACGAGGTCAGGAGTTTGAGACCAGCCTGGCCAACATGGTGAAACCATCTCTACTAAAAATACAAAAATTAGGTGGGCATAGTGGCATGCACCTGTAGTCCCAGCTACCTGGCAGGGCTGAGGTAGGAGAAATTGCTGGAACCCAGGAGGCAGAGGCTGTGGTGAGCCAAGATTGCACCACTACACTCCAGCCTGAGCAACAGAGCGAGACTCTGCCTCAAAAAAAAACAAAAAGGAAAAGAAATTGGCATAGTCACCAACCTTTTGCAACCACCACCCGCTCAGATGATCATTAGAGTTTTTAGCAATAAAATACTTTTTAATTAAGGTATGTACTTTTTTTAGACATAATGCTACTGCACACTTAATAAACTATAGTGTAGTGTAAACATTTATATGCACTATTAAACCAAAAAATTAGTGTGACTTGCTTTATTAAGATAATCACTTTACTGCAGTGGTCTGGAACCAAACTCACAATATCTCTGAGGTATACCTGTATAGAAAAGAATGATACATCTTCATATATGTCCCTGTGCAGTGATCTCCAGGATATATCATTAAGTAAAAAAAGCAAGTTGAAATAAAATGTTTTAGTATAGTACTGTTAAAGAAAATGAGTGGGGGCACAAATACATTAGTATGTGTTTATATTTTTTTCAACGGAAGGATAAGCCATAAGATTTTTTTTTTTACATAGGTAACACTATTTTTTTTTTTTTTTTTTGAGACGGAGTCTCGCTCTGTTGCCCAGGCTGGAGTGCAGTGGCATGATCTCAGCTCACTGCAAGCTCCGCCTCCCAGGTTCACGCCATTCTCCTGCCTCAGCCTCACGAGTAGCTGGGACTACAGGTACCTGCCACCACGCCCAGCTAATTTTTTGTATTTTTAGTAGAGACAGGGTTTCACCATGTTAGCCAGGATGGTCTGGATCTCCTGACCTAGTGATCCACCTGCCTCGGCCTCCCAAAGTGCTGGGATTACAGGAGTGAGCTACCGCACCTGGCCAACACTATGATTATTTTTATATGCATCTTTTGATCCCATATATCTGCTAGCAGTAAGGGCTTCTATATACAGAAAAAAAAAAAAATTCCCTTTCGTCAGTGTAGTGCTGGGGACAGCCTCATACCACTTTTTTTTTTTTTAAATAGTAATCAATGAGAGCAGAAGATAACAAAGTGAGGACAAAAGCAGATGCTTAATTTCAGTAGGTAAACTCGATGCAGTGTATTTGATTTAGAATTATGACTGTGCTTTACACAAATACAAAACAAAATTAGTTTTTTAAGAATTCCTAAAAATACAAAATACAAGACTGGGTAGCTAGCTTGTGTTTTAAGTAGAGAACCAATCCAAGTGATTTTAAAACCAGTCGTTTGATTGTACACTCCTAGTGGAACAGGCTGAAGAACAAAATAACTTATTTGGTTTATTTTCAAGTTCTTAAGGCAGGCGCAGTGGCTCACGGCTGTAATGCCAGCATTTTGGGAGGCTGAGGTGGTAGGACTGCTTGAGACCAGGAGTTCAAGGCCTGCCTGGGCAACACTGCAAGACCCCTACCTGCATGAAAAAAATTTTAAAAGAATACATAAATTTGAAAATAACATATAAAAAAAAGTTAAAATATATTTCTAGCTTAATGAAAACAAGCTTGCTTGTACCCCCAAATTTCTAAGCACCATATTTCCAAAATTCAATCCTCTTGTGCCTATTTTAATTCCTAAATGAATGTACCATTCTAAGTTTGTTAATGTTCAAGAAGAATGTTTTCAAACTGTATTTCTTGTCCTTAAGGGTAAGGAACATACTGCCGGACGTGGTAGCTCACGCCTGTAATCCCAGCACTGTGTGAGGCCGAGGCAGGTGGATCACGAGGTCAGGAGATAGAGACCATCCTGGCTAACACGGTGAAACCCCGTCTCTGCTAAAAAATACAAAACATTAGCAGGCCTTGGTGGCGGGTGCCTGTAGTCTCAGCTACTCGGGAGGCTGAGGCAGGAGAATGGCGTGAACCTGGGAGGCGGAGCTTGCAGTGAGCCAAGATCGTGCCACTGCATTCCAGCCTGGGCAACAGAGCGAAGAATCCGTCTCAAAAAAAAAAAAAAAGGCTAAAGAACATATTTTACACATGCTTGATTTAATCATTCAACAAATATTTAATGTGGGCTTCTGCTATGAGCCTACCATGAATGAGGCACTGTGCCAGCTACATCCTTGTTACACAAAGGCCTCCTTCATCGTACATGCTGGTAATGGATGACTGAAGGACATGGCGTGGAATTGTGGTCTTCCTGACATCTTGCTGCCCTTCTCCCACTGTGATGCCTGAGGGGTTTGGTGGCAGGAATGGACTAACCCATTCCCAGCTCCAGAGATGCCTCCTATTTTAACTCCATCTGGTTAACCTACCCTCCTTGCCATGATGGTTGGTTAAGATAACCCTGGCCTCAGTAAATTGGCACTGGAATTCCTCTGGAATTCTGTGTTGAAAAATCAACTAGGGATAATGAGAAAGAAACTGAAGGGAGACTTATTTGCTCAGGGGTTCTCGGGAGAAAAGTGTCCTTACTATTAAATGCGGCTAGGCATGGTGGCTCATGCCTACAATCCCAGCACTTTCAGAGGCTGAGGTGGGTGGATCACTTGAACACAGAAGTTAGAGACCAGCCTGGGCAACATGGTGAAATTCTATCTCTAGCAAAAATACAAAATTTGCTGGATGTGATGGCATGCACCTGTAGTCCCAGCTACTTGGGAGGCTGAGGTGGGGGAATCACCTGAGCCTGGGGAGGTCAAGGCTGCAGTGAACTTTGATTGTACCACTGAACTCCAGCCTGCGCGACAGAGTGAAACCCTTTGTCAAAAAAAAAAAAAAAAAAAAAAAAAAAGAAGCTATTCTGAAACAGAAGAGTCACTCTCAGGTAGCCAGGCTCCCTCACTCAGTGTCTCGGACTTGTTGTCAAAAATACAAAATAGTTCAGCAAACCACCATGGCACACGTTTACCTACGTAACAAAGCTGCACTTTCTGCACGTGTAACCCGGAACTTGAAGTAAAATAAAATTTTTAAAGAAAGAAAAGAAAGAAAGAAATATATATATATATATAGATAGCTATATAGATATATAATATAGATAGATATGTGTGTGTATATATTTATACACACACACATATATAAAATAGCACTACAGTACCAATAAAATGCACACAAATGACTGTTAATTCCAAGGAAGGGTTTACACTGTGCTTATTTTAAAACCAACAAAAACAACCAGTAACTGGATGCTATTAAGGTATTGATAATTTTGTGGTAATATTTACAGTTTGGTTATGCTTTTTAAAAGTTTTTAACTGTCAGGTATACACAGTAAAATTATGCAGATAAAATTGTTTTGAATTTGCTTAAAAATACTCCAGAATTTTTTTTTTAAAGACAGGGACTGAGATGTAGTGGATGAAAGAATTGTAAAATATTGAAGGTAAGTAATGGGTAAATGAAAGTTTATTAAATTGTTCTATTTTTGTAGTTTAATCCATAAAAGCTTTAAAATAACAATGATCATAATAATATTTCACATTATGATCCTATATATAAGAAGCTGCCTTGTGTACTGAAGAGCATGATACATTTCTAAGTGTTTATCAAGTAAATCAGTGATAGTATCCAGGTCCCAGGAAGATATATTTGTCTACGCATAACACATGCAGTCACGCACGTACTTAAAATGGACTTGAATCTAATTCAAGGCTGTGATTTTTACAGCTATAAAAACTGAAGTCTAAGTCTGGGTGTGGTGGCTCATGCCTGTAATCCCAGCACTTTGGGAGGCTGAGGCATGTGGATCACTTGAGGTCAGGAGTTCAAAGACCAGCCTGGCCAGCATGATGAAACTCCATCTCTACTAAAAATACAAAAAATTAGCCAGACACGGTGGCTCGCGCCTGTAGGCCCAGCTACTTGGGAGGCTGAGGCAGAAGAATAGCTTGAACCCAGGAGGCGGAGGCTGCAGTAAGCTGAGATCACACCACTGCACTCCAGCCTGGGTGACGCTGGGAGATTTTGTCTCAAAAAATCAAAAACAAAAACAAAAAACTCAAGTCTAATACATTCATACTTTTGTATTGTGAACTAAGTAGTAATTCTAGTTTTGTTATTTTTGTCAGCAATGTATCTTAAAATTCAAAATACCAGCCTACAGTGGCATCCAAGACCTATTATTCTCAGTTCTTAGAATGGACTGTTCTCCATTCTCAACTTGCAAGACCACTCAGGAGCATCTGGCACTTTCTTTCCTGTAACACATCTTCCACCCTCTCTCTTCCAGCCTCACACTCCTGGGTTTCTTTCTCCCTCTGGCTTCTGTGCTGGGACTTCTTTGCTTATTCAAGTTCTAAGGTTTTACCCTTGGCCCTCCCTCTTTCCTCACTCTTTCTCTGTGGGTTTTTTTTTTTTTACCTTTTATGCTGAATGTCCCCTTAGAGCCATATTTCTAAGCCAAACTTAAATCCACCCTAGACTCCAAAATCAAATAGCTATACCCATCACCAAAAACTCAGCAGGTGACCAAATGAAATATCTGCCCTGCTTCAGTTCTTATTTGCTTACTGGTACCTGCGCCCACAGGAGTCACCCTGCTGCAGTACATCTGGTCACCAGGTACTGGAGATTTTTGCAGTCATCACTTCCTTTCCATGTTCAACGCTAAAGTCTTAGTTCTAGCCTTCATCCTCTCCTTTCTGATCATTTGCAAGTGTCTCTTAAATGATGAGTACTCCAGAATCACTGCTACGGTCTGATTGTCTCCCCCAAATTCTTATGCTGAAATTCCAAACCCAATGTGTTGGCATTGGATGGTAAGGCCTCTGGGAAGTGATGAGGTCATGGGCAGAGCCCTCATAACTGGGATTAGTAACCTTATAAAATAGGTCCCAGTGAGATCTTTGCCACTTCTACACAACAAGCAGGGATCACCTACAAACCTGGAAATGGGCCCTCACTAGACACTGAATCTGCTAGCACCTTGATCTTGGACTTCCCAGCCTCCAGAACTGTGACAAATAAATTTCTGTGGTTTATAAACTACCCAGTTGATTGTATTTTGTTAAAGTAGCCTGAACTAAGATAGTCATCTTTCTAAATGCAAAGCTAAGCATGTTACTTCCTTCCTTAAAATTCTCCTATGACTTCCCTGTCTGAAGGTCCACACTCCCTTATAGCTCTCAAGGGTAGTCAGCTGATCTCTCCCCACCACTCTTACTGCAATCACTTTGCACAATCCCGAAATTCCAGTCTGCAGCACAACCCTCCACCTAACTCTCTGAGCTGCTACACGCCTCAAGGTAACTGCTCTTCCGGTTTTTCTCCTCCTATGAAGATTACATCACTCATTATTCATTCAACAGATATGTACTGAATTCTGTATTAGGATACAACAGTGGAGATGGACACTACCTAGCCTCAAGGAGTTTATAGCTTGGGGGCAGAGGATATTAAATAAGTAAGCCATTGGGTAGGGAATGGGACAGAATAATCTCCCCAGAAAGTAACATTTGGGTGCATCTGCATTTTCTTACACTACCATCTCCTACTTCTTCACAAACTTATTTAGAGGTGCCCTTCTCCCCCCTTTTTTGGGGGCATATCTGAGTTTTAAAATGGCTTGCAAGATTTTTTCCTGTACTTCCTCTTTCTAAAATTCACAATCCTAGCAAAAACCTAATTAGATTTCAAAGTCAGTATTTCCTAAGCACCCCCACCTCAGCACAGCCACCCTGCAAGGCCGAACTGACCTCTCCCTCCCTCAGACCCCTGAATACAAGGCTCCAGCTGACATTGGGGCACCCTAACCTTTCCCGGCCTAGCTCTGAGCAGCTTCTGTATGGGCTGAGAATCCCTAAGGGCAGGAACACCACCCTTCCATCTTTAAATCACCACCAACACAGTACAGGCCCACAGTAAATAAAGCTTTACATATTTAAAGGGCAAAAATTCATTCTTTAAAGGTAAATTACTTAGTACACTGAGCATAAATTTGTATAAACTTCTTGAATAACAATTGTGCAATATCTATAAAAACTGTAAAGGGCTGGAAATACCACTTCTAGTTAAGGTTCTACAGAAATCCTAGTAGTGGACATAAAAAATCATGTCCAAGGATTTCTTGGCCATCAGCAGATACCTGGGGAAAAAATTACAGCACATCCTACCATGGTAGAGCCCATCTCCAGTAGTTAGAAAGAGGAGGCAGACCTCTCCATTATCAATATTGAAAGATGTCTATAAATTGTAAGATGACAGCTATACTAAAATCTTGCCATTTTTTTAAAAGAAAAAAAAGTATGTGTTCACAGCACAAGGAAAAAATTCTAAGATACACCCAGAAACTTTATTTCTGGGGGAATGAGACTAGAAGCAAAGAGGAGAAACCACCCATTTCTACCTTAAACTTCCTATTACTGAATTTGTTAGAATGTGATGTAATGTGTTATAAATTTTATTTTTATTTTTTATTTTGAGATGGAGTCTCGCTCTGTCACCTAGGCTGGAGTGCAGTGGCGCGATCTCGGCTCTCTGCAACCTCCACCTCCCGGGCTCAAGCGATTCGCCTGTCTCAGCCTCCCAAGTAGCTGGGATTACCCGCGCCCACCACCATGCCTGGCTAATTTTTGATTTTTTTTTTTAAGTAGAGATGGGATTTCACCATGTTGGCCAGGCTGGTCTCAGCCTCCTGACCTCAAGTGATTCGCCCACCTCGGCTTCCCAAAGTGCTGGGATGACAGGCATGAGACACCATGCCCGGCCGTTTTAAATTTTAAACACAAACACAGGCCAGGCTCAGTGGCTCAGGCCTATAATGCCAGAACTTTGGGAGGCCAAGGTGGGAGGATCCCTTAAACCTAGGAGTTTGAGACTAGCCAGTGCAATATAGTGAGATCCCATCTCTACAAAAAACACAAAAATTAGCCAGGTGTGGTGATTTATGCCTGTGCTACTCAAGAGGCCAAGGGGGTAGGATCACTTGAGCCCAAGAGTCCAAGGCTGCTGTGAGCTAGGATTGCGCCACTGCACTCCAGGCTGGGTGACAGAGCAAGATCCTAGCTCTTAAAAACACACATTCACACAAACATAATCACTAAAGTAAAAAGGTATTTTTTACACGAAAGTGTACATTATTTTACTAGCTTCTTATTTAGGAAACTGAAATATTTTTTAAATTCTGGGTATTTTTTTTTAAGCTGCTATATTCATAGCTTATTCACTGCTATATTCCCTACATCCAGAATACAGACACAGAGCAGGCGCTCAGTAAATATTTGTTGAATGAAAAACTGCTGTACAATCATAAAACCAGTTGTTCAGAGGGGAAAAGTATCTAATAACTGCTTCACAAACTCACAGAAGCAAAAAAATCCCTTCAGAAGGTATTTTAGGGCTGGTGTGGTGGCTCATGCCTGTTATCCCAGCACTTTGGGAGGCCTAGGCAGGTGGTTTACTTGAGCACAGGAGTTCAAGACTAGCCTGGGCAACATGGAGAAACCCTGTCTCTACGAAAAATTTAAAAATTATCCAGGAGTGGTGCCATGTGCCTGTAGTCCCAGCTACTCCAGGAGCCGAGGTGGGAGGATTACTTGAGCCCAGGAGGCAGAGGTTGCAGTGAGCTGAGATCACCCCACTGCACTCCAGCCTGGGTGACAGAGGAAGACTGTCTCAAGAAAAAAAAAAAAAAAAAGAGAGAGAGAGAGAGACATTTTAACAGTTTAGCTCCCAATCTGGATGAGTTAGGATTTTTTTAAGCAAATATTTAAAGAGCAAATTCTCATCATATAAGCAATCTTCAAACTTTCCCGAATTTGTCCAAAAAAGAGCTCCTTCCACATCAGTTTAATTCACAACCTGGAGTGTGGCACATGCCTGGTCATAAATACAAATAATAAAAAGATACATAAAGCTTTGGGAGAAAAACACAGCTCGTCTAATAGAAGAAAATCAATAATGGGCAATGAGCCTTAATTATGGTCTATTTCAAAGTGCTTATTTCTGCAGGTAATTAACTTTTAGCTTGAACCGATAAGATCAACTTCATCTTTTCTTTGAAAGCCAACGCCTCTAACAAGCAGCCTTTTTATCTTCAGATCCTAAATGAATGTCCCAAAGATGGTAAGCCCTCCATGACTGTTGACAGTGCTGATGGGAGAAGTGAGATACCTGGGAGAAGGAACAACAAGCAAGGTTTTAGGCTTAAGAGACTTGGATAAAATCTCCAAGAAAAAAAAAAAAAGCCTTGAACAAACTCCAGGGTTTGTTTGTTTGTTTTTAAGGAAGATACAGACTATTTAACGAAATGTGAATGCACTGGAAAGGATTATTTATATAAATAACTACCACTATGGAACTCCCTGCATTTTCCTTCCCAAGGAAAGCACTTTAACAACTTGTTTCAGAACACTTGGATCCAGCAGTCTACTCAATTCTAAAAACCCACCGACTTCCTGGACTATTTTTTCAATCACTGTTTTTCATTCTAAATCTTTCTTTGAGAGGGTAATTTAGTCCCAACTAAGAAAACACAAGTGCCCAAACAGACTGTCACCAAATACCAGTAATATTTAGAGGAGGGGAGAGGGGTTAAAATATTCTCCATCAAAGTAATGTAACTGGTGTTTAGCAAGTGTGTGATTGATGTAAATAAAATAACAAAATTTCAGACTGCCCTGCAATCTTTCTTCAACCCTACAGGTTCTTTAACAACTGGAAGTAAATTCTTCCAAGGTGTACACACACTCAGACATTTCTCCCACTAGCAATGACTGTCCAGGAAAGAATGTTTTGAATTCATTGGGAAATCTCCACCAACAATTCACTTAGTAAACGTGTTGCTCAAAGGGCGCATGCCCCGGTCTCTGCCCTCCCCTTCACTCTTGAGAGCACGGGTCCTGTTTCACATTTCTCCGTGACCACAGTCCTAGGTATGAAACAGGTGCTCAGCAAGTAATTTTGCAATTTCATAGAACTGCACAACTCAAAAAGAAAAATCTTTGGAAACCATCTAAAATCAATACACGTGTTTAGTTTGGCTAATAAACAGTTGCAAATTATGATTAAAAAAAAAAACCGGTTTTCCAGCTGAACGAATTGTACAGAACTTGGAAGCCAGCGTGAACCTGCCGCGAAGCTACTACTGTCTGGACTGAGGGGGCAGCTGTGCCAGAAAGGAACGCAGCCCATCCTGGGCTCCCGAAGGCGGGCGGCGGGGAGAATGGCGAGTGCCGCGTCCGAAGACTGGAGCTCGGCCGGGAAGAGAAGGGTTGGACCCCGAGGGGCTAGGGGCGCCCGCAGCCGCGGAGCCCGGGAGGGGCGCCCGTTTCCTTGACAACCGCGCCAGGGCGCAGCCCTTCCTCTGGGCCGGGGGAGGGGAGAGAAAACGAGGGGACCCCCTGCGCCAAGGCGGCGGCGGCCAAGGGTGTTTCCTGGGCGCAGCAGCCGCAGGCCTGGCTCGCGGGGCCCTGTCCGCCCGCGGCCCGCGCCTACCGTGTATCCCCGCTCCAGGTCGCTCTCTTCATAGCGAAAGGACGGGATGTAGACCTCCATGGCCGCGCCGGCCAGCCGGCTGAGGGCGAGTTGGGGGCGGGCTCACGGCCGCGGCCGCCGCTCCGCCCACGGCCGGGCCGCCCCGCCTCCCGCCCCGCTGCGTCCGCGGGGCCCCGAGGCTGCGGGCCGGACTCAGGTCCGTGGGCTGACCCGGCGGCTCCCGCGCCCTGGGCGTGCCGGGGGCCGGAAGCGGAGGGCGCAGGGCTCCAGGCGCCTGGGTTTCGGGCCTAACGGGCGGTGGAGATCAGCTGGGCCCGAAAGAGGCGGGGCAAGAAAGCCTGAGTCTGCAGAAACAGGGTGTGCGCGCCAACGCGCTGGGCGCCGGGACTGGGCCGCACCCGGCGCTCCCTGCCCTGCGGACTCCGGCTGGAGCTTGATTTGCAGTTTGCTAGACGCCACCATTAACAGATTGCCAGACAGCAAAGAATAGAAAGCGTGGCGCTTTTAACTTTTGTTTTGGTTGGCTGAATTTTTTTTTTTCCTCTCGGCTGGCATTAACCGCGGTGAACCAGCCGGCTTATACCAAGACTCTCCGATTTCCCTTCGATTCGAGGGTCAGCGTCTCCTGAGTTAGACGTCGAATCTGAGAATGGTGTTGTACCGCAGAGCTCGCAAGTGAGCCCGAAAGTTGGCCAGTCACTAAGACAAACGCTCTGGCTTCACGCTGCACTTCTAAAATGCCGCCTCTAACTGTGAAGTGCTTTTTAACTATGAGGGAAAAATAGAAGACGGAAAAAAAAAAAGGACTGAACCCGTGTCTCGGACCAGGGTCTAGTAGGCTGAAGGTACCTAAAAGATTAAGTGTCCCAGCGGGGAGGCTTGATTATCAAATTAGTCAAGTAAACGTTGGGTTTCTTCTTTAGGTTAGCGCACCGAGCAGAATAGAAACGTGGACGTGACTTGTAGGTCACTGAGAAGTGACCTCAGCCATCCAGGAGAAAAGTAACCAGCCAGCGAGCTTTTTCTTTTTTCCCCACATTTTTTTTTCCTTTTTTTTTTTTATTATTATACTTTAAGTTTTAGGGTACATGGGTACAATATGCAGGTTAGTTACATATGTATACATGTGCCATGCTGGTGTGCTACACCCATTAACTCGTCATTTAGCATTAGGTATATCTCCTAATGCTATCCCTCCCCCCTCCCCCCCCACCCCCAGCGAGCTTTCTTGGACTGTAAACAATTGCACTTAACTCAGTTTGTCCTTGAGTGCAGAGGACATTTCAACTTGGCAAACTCTAGAGTTTATGATGGGACCCTGAGCCGTGCAACAGAGGGATAAGGCAGCTTCTCGTTTTAGGAACTTACCTGATGTGGACCCCTCTACATTAGTCTCATCTGAAGATCCGTCCTCCTAACCCAGCACTCACACATTTGCAGCTCCAGGATGTGCCCTTCTCTCAAAACTCCGTGCCTTAGCTGTGCCCTGTGACTACACACCTTTCTTTTACTTCTGGCCAGCACCTCCTGAGGTAACTAACCAGCTCTGTGGACGATAAGCTAGCTGATCGTCCAGCTTGTAGGTTACCTTAAGCCTCTGGTGACTATACACTGTATGTGTGATTTATTTATCTACCCTACCTACTAGGTTTTAGGGCAAGCATGCTTTTAAAAACTCGTCATCTCGTGGTTGGCATAGTATGCAGCACATAACTTATGTAAGTACTCGTCTTTACAAAACTAGCGGAATGCAGCAGGTACTATGCTCGGTATCACATAATGTCTCATTTCATCTCTATAACAATCACATGGCAGGGCGCGGTGGCTCATGCCTGTCATCCCAGCAATTTGGGAGGCCGAGGTGGGTGTATCACCTGAAGTCAAGAGTTCGAGTTCAGCCTGGCCAACATGATGACATGATGAAACCCTGTCTCTACTAAAAATGCAAAAATTAGCCGGATTACAGGGTGGTTACTCACCTCTGTAATCCCAGCTACTCGAGAGGCTGAGTGGGAGAATTGCTCGAACCCATGAGGCGGAGGCTGCAGTAAGCCGAGATCACGCCACTGCACTCCAGCCTGGGTGACAGAGCAAGACCCTGTCTCAAAAAACAAAAACAAAACAAAAAACCAATCACATGAGGAAGTGTTATGTGCAATAAGATGCAACATGAATTTCAAGGGCCTCCCACCTCAGCCTCCCAAGAATCAAGTTTTTAATATGCTTTCCATACTATCCTACAACCTGTTAGTAGCCTAAAATATATATTTTGGTAATGGCGTGGCTCACCCATTTACCTGTTGGACTTAGGCAGAAATGTGTGAGTCCATGAAGGTCTGATAAATGGTCCAAATGATATCCATTTGCTGTATTCCACTAATAGCTGTATATAATTTACTTTTCCCTTGCTGAAAATGTATACAAACTATCAATGTGTGGGTGTGTTCTTGAGGGTCTATTAGCCCAGCCATAAATGGTAATTGTTACGATTTCAGTTTTTAGAGATGGCATAATTCAGGCTCACGGAGAGTAAGTATGAAATTACTAGCTAATAATTAGAAGAACTAAATTTCTAACCAAATTCTGTGAGTCTTCCAGCCACCAAGGAAGGGGAGACTAGAGCACCAAAGTAAAAGAACATGGCAAATGTATTTTCCTGTTGTTCCTATAATATCTTTTAATCCAACTCTACAATCTGTAACAGGCCAGCTAAATATCTTTTCCTCAAAACATTAATAAAAATGCATGCTAAATACAAATATAAAACATTGAACAGTTAGTGTCTATTAATAGAAGCAAACAATTTGCAGGAGCAAAATAATAAAATTCTGCTGGAATCTGGGTATAAAATTCTTACACTAAAAGTACATTTACTTAGTATTGGGTAGAAATATACTTCAATAAATTGAGATGAACTGCTTTAACACTAACATTTAGAAGTTTTGACTAAAATGTAAATCGAATATATTATACATTCAGCATTCAATTATAAGATTAATACATCATGACAAAGTAAGATTTATCCCAGGAATGTAAAGATGGCTAAACATTAGGACATCTTTTGATGTATTTCGCAATATTGTCAGATTAAAAAATATCCCAATGGATTCTGAAAAAAATTAATGAAACAGTATAACTATTCATACAAATTCTTAGCTTGGAAGTAGCAAGAAATATCTTTAATTTGATAGATTAATGTCTTAGTCCCTTTTCTGCTGATAGAACAGGATATCATAGATTGGGTAATTTATAAAGAATAGATTATTTGGCTCAGAACCTGGGAAGTTGAAGAACGTGGCCCTGGCATCTGTGAAGGTCATCTCATAGCAGAAGGGCAAAAGAGCATATGAGAGAAAGAATAAGGGGCTAGGTTCACTTCTTTAACAATCTGCTTTGAGAGAACATCAAGGGGGAAGGTTACATTGAGAGAAATGAAGGCAAGAGAGAGGGGACAGGCATAAATTGGAGGATTTAGATGTGATGAGGTAAAAGCAGATTTTCTGTTAATGAAGGAGAGAAGAAATGAGAAAGTAGTGAAAGGAGGAAAGTTAAGTTTCAGAAATGCTGACATTAATTTTTAGTGTACTGGCAGTTTTTAAAAAAGAATTACTTCAATATGAGCAAAAATTTGGAAAGAAACACTTCGGATACCTTTGCTATCTTAACTCAGAAACCTGTACAACAGGCCAGGTGTGGGTACAGTGGCTCATGGCTGTAATCCCAGCCTGGGCGTCTCAGCAAGACACCGTCTCAAAAAAAAAAAAAAAAAAAAAAAAAAAAAAAAAAAAAAAAAAAACGAGTTGCATTTAAAAAGACTGTTGTACAGATTTTTTTCTTTTTTTGAGATGAGGTCTTGCTGAGACGCCCAGGCTGGAGTGCAATGGCATGATCTTAGTTCACTGCAACCTCCACCTCCTGGGTTCAAGCGATTCTTCTGCCTCAGCCTCCTGAGTAGCTGGGACTACAGGCACGTGCCACCATGTCTGACTAATTTTTGTATTTTAGAGACAGGGTTTCATCATGTTGGCCAGGCTGGTCTTGAACTCCTGACCTCAAGTAATTCACGCCCCCCTTGGCCTCCCAAAGTGCTGGGATTACAGCCATGAGCCACTGTGTCCGTGCCAGGACTGTTGTACAGGTTTCTGAGTTAAGATAGCAAATTGAAAATATATAACTAATTTCAACCTTCTAGCCCCAGTATAAATGCAAGTAATTTTTCCCTTTTCTTTTTTTAAACCCACAGAGATAGAAAAAATAGGAGAGGAGAGAGCAAGACATTTGTCAGCTGAAAACCAGATAGAAGGGAAGAAACATTTTTAGCAAACAAGAAATCCCAATCTTAAACCAACAGCAGGAAAAACAGAACCAACCTGATTTACACAGTACAATACTCAAAAGGCGCCACAAAAGGAACAATAGGTACCTCTAGAATGGAAGGTAATTGGCTAAAATAAGGAGTCTTGGTAAAAACTGAGAATCGGGAAGATCCATTGTTCCCTCTACATCTGGAGTATATTTCCTCTAGAGAGGGAAAAAGAAACAATCTTTGCATTAGAAATTGACTGGCCCGCCGGGCGTGGTGGCTCACACCTGTAATCCCAGCACTTTGGGAGGCCGAGGCGGTTGGATCACCTGCGGTCGGGAGTTTGAGACCAGCCTGACCAACATGGAGAAACCCTGTCTCTACTAAAAATGCAAAATTAGCTGGGTGTGGTGGTGCATGCCTGTAATCCCAGCTACTTGGGAGGCTGAGGCAGGAGAGTTGCTTGAACCCGGGAGGAGGAGGTTGCAGTGAGCAGAGATTGTGCCATTGCACTCCAACCTGGGCAACAAGAGTGAAACTCCAAAGAAGTTGACTGGCCCAGCTGAGGGCAGGGATACTTTTATCAAAAATAATTGGAGTCTGAGGTTAAGTGATCATACACATACTGAATACTGAATGCTGACACTCTATAAAGGCTGGCAGCCACACCTTTACCTGCTAGGCAGGCAACAGGAAATGTATTCTCTGGAGGAATCTAACTAGCTTAAGAGGAAAAACTTCGAAGATACCAACATTGAAAGTCCCCTACAAATAGCCGAATGAGATCACTCTTCAGTGATGCTCTAAGTTGACAGGCCCCATAACTACACTCAAAGCTTCCCGTCAGCTTTCAAATCCCACTGCTAATCATGAAGAGACATCTAACGAGTAACATATCTGAGGAAAGCATCTAACGTGGAAGAGATACCAAAATAGAAAAACAATTTGGAAGAAACAAAAACCAGGAGGGGGGAGAAAAACTTAAAAAGTAAACTGTCACTAATATTTTCAGAGAGATACAGGAAGACATTGCATCTATGAAATAAGAACAGGAAGCTGTTAAAAACAGAAACAATCAGAAAACAGAAAAAGAACTCCTAGAAAGCAGAGCAAAATGACAGAGATGAAAAATAAGAGCAAAAATCAAATCCAGGTCATCCAAATTCAAACAATGGAAATTCCAGAAAGAGAAGACAGAGAATACAGAAAAAAGGATGAAAACAAACACATGCTATTACAAATCTTTTTTTTTTTTTTTTTTTTTTGAGACAGGGTCTCACTCTATCACCCAGGCTGGGGGGCAGTGGCACGATCTTGGCTCACCCGCAACCTCCACCTCCTGGGTTCAAGCAATTCTTGTGCTTCAGCCTCTAGAGTAGCTGGAATTACAGGCACACACCACCATGCCTGGCTCATTTTTCTTTTTGTCTTTTTAGTAGAGACAGGGTTTTGCCATGTTGGCCAGGCTGGTCTTGAACTCCTGACCTCAAATGATCTGCCCACCTTGGCCTCCCAAAGTGTTGGGATTACAGGCATGAGCCATGGCACCTGGCCACTGTTAAAAATCTTTATGTTATTTCAGAACACTGGAGATAAGAGAAGATCCTATAGTCTCTAAGGAGAGGAGGAAAACAGCTCATTCATATACAAAAGATTAGACAAATCAGCATGGCTTTGGAATTCTCCACAGCAACACTGGAAGCTAGAAGATAATGAAGCAATGTCTTCAAAATTCCAAGAGAAAATTTTTCTAATCTATACTCAAATTATCTATAAAAATCAGGGTAAAGTCTTAAAAATAGGTTAGGTGCAGTGGCCCACACCTGTAATCCCAGTTTAGGAGGCCGAGGTGGGTGGATCACCCGAGGTCAGGAATTTAAGATCAGCCTGGCCAACATGTTGAAAACCCGAAATCTCTACTAAAAATACAAATTTGGCTGGGCATGGTGGCTCGTGCCTGTAATCCCAGCTACTCAGGAGGCTGAGGCAGGAGAATCGCTTGAACCTGGGACGTGGAGGCTGCAGTGAGCCGAGATCATGCACTGCAGCCTAGGTGACAGAGCAAGACTTCTCAAAAAAAAAAATTGACTTTTGATGTATTTGTTTTTAAGAACCTACTCTGTATATTAACCAAAATGAGGTAATAAATCAAGAAAGAGGAAACTGTGGGTTGTAGAAAACAAAAGATACAACCCAAAGGAGAAGCAAAGGAAATCTTTAGGATTACCACTGTGCAATGAGTTTTAAAAGGTACAGACTAAAGCAACATGACTCAAGAAGCAGGCGTTTTGAGGTCTGTATTCACAATGTTTTCTGCTGTGTATTCCTTTTAACTTAAAGGAACTACTGGAAAATATGCTTCACCAACACAAGAAAATAAACCAAGAAAGAGGAAGGCCTGAGTCTCAGGATATAGGGAATACATGCCAAGAGAATGGTAAAGGCAATTCCAAATTTGAGAGCAAGAGAAGTCCAAGGATAACATTACAGCAAGTCCAGAGAGCACCAGCTCCATAGAGAAGTCCCCAGGAGAGAGGGCTCAAAGGAAAACAGTTAGAATGGCTAGATTACCCAGTATGGGTGGTCTATGGGAAAATGTACTGAGACACTATTATGGGAAGACATGGGAAAAATTAGCAATAATAAAAAAAAGCACCAACCACATGAAAAAAATCAAGGCATGTTTCACCTGAGGGAAAAAATAGCAAGGTAATAGAAAACAAGGACAGCCTGAGAAACTGTCACAACCAAGAGGAGCAGAAGGAGTCATGACAACTCAGTGTATCCTGGATGTGGTATCCTGGAAGGGGTCCTGGAACAGAAAAAACGCATTAAGCAAAAACAAATGAAATCTGAGTAAACAATAGACTTTAGCTAATAATAATATCTCAGTATTTATTTATTAGTAGTAACAGGTGTACTATACTAACATGTTGACAGAAGAAACAGTGCAGGGTATATGAGAACTCTATATGTATTCACATTTTTTCCGTAAATCTAAAACTTCTAAAAATTAAGTTTATTTTTTAAAAAAGGAAGAAAATCACAATATGCTTCAACTTTTAGCTTTGAATAATATTTGCATAGGCACAATAATGCAAACACTGATTTAACAAAAAGATTGCAATGTAACTACATTGAAAGGGTGGGGAAGAAATGTGTAAAGCAGAGAGATGGCAGAGTGAGAGAACCAAACTCATTTACCATAAAAAAGATAAGTAGGTAATGCCTAAAATTGATGATTGATAGCAATATATGCCTATTATTTAGAAATGTGAAGGTATATGATGTATGATGGCAGGAGAAACAGCTAAGACTAGAAAGAGGTTGTCTCTGAGGAAAAGGATTAGGAAAACAGGACGTGGGACAGAGAACCACTGTTTTTTATTTAGCCTTTTTTTTTTTTTTCTTTCCAGACAGGGTCTCGCTTTGTCATCCAGGCTGGAGTGCAGTAGCATGAACACGGCTCACTGCAGCCTCAACCTTCTGGGCTCAAGCAATCCTCCCAACCTCAACCTCCCTAGTAGTTGGGATTACAGGTGTGGGCCATCATGCCTAGCTAATTTTTTGTTATTTTTTTGTAGAGACAGGGTTTTGCCATGTTGCTCAGGCTAGTCTTGAACTCTTGAGCTCAAGCCATCCACCCAATTTGGCCTTCCAAAGTGCTGGGATTACAGGCATGAGCCACTGCGCCTGGCTATTTAGCGTTTTCAATGCTAGTTTTCAGATTATGTGCATGTATTAATTCGATAAACATCAACTAAAATAAATCAGAAGAATGAAGTAGATTTTAATGCATTGACAAGCAAGAAAACTGCCAAATAATTGACAAATCAAAAAGCAAATTCTAGGCTGGCCACGGTGGCTCACACCTGTAATCCCAGCACTTTTGGAGGCCAACGCGGGCAGATCACCTGAGGTCAGGAGTTTGAGACCAGCCTGGCCAATATGGTGAAACCCCATCTCTACTAAAAATACATAAATTAGCCAGCCGTGGTGGCATGTGCCTGTAGTCCCAGCTACTCTGGAGGCTGAGGCAGGAGAATTGCTTGAACCCGGGAGGCGGAGGTTGTAGTGAGCCGAGATCATGCCACTGCACTCTAGCCTTGGTGACAGAGTGAGACTCTGTCTCAAAATAAAAAATAAAATAAATAAATAAAAAGCAAATTCTAGGAATGCCACAGAAATAACTCTGATGGCATTACTAAATACAGGTTGGTTGCCATATTGAAGTTATTCTCTTTTTCAAAACGTGCCAACATACTAAAAATTAACGTCTTCATTTCTGAAACTTAAGTTCCCTCCTTTGACTACTTTCTCAATTCTTCTCTCCTATTCTCTGGTAGAAAATCTGCTTTCACTTCATCACCGCATTGAAATCCTCTAATTTATGCTTGTCACCTTTCTCTTGCCTTCATTTCTCTCAATGCAACTTTCTCCCTAAATGTTCTCTGAAACCCACCAACAATCCCCGATACTGAAAAAAATCCATCAGTTTTAGGTCATACTTTCTGATGGCTTAAGAAATATATATTTTCTTCAGTTGGCTTCACTGTAAACTCACGATTTTCACTCATTTGAAAATTAGCACTCATCAATAGTCCTTTTACTCATCGTCCCCCCTTTTTTTTTCTAAACACGTGCCATTCTTTTTTGGTATCCAATCTTCTTTGGCCTTTCTGCTGACATTACTCCCTGATGGCTTTCTTACTTTGCCAAAACAAAAAATGTCCTGCCTTTTTTTCATCTCCAAATATACTCATTCTTCCCTTTCCTTTTGTGCAGAGTAAGAAATATCCCCACTTCTTTCTGAGGCTCTTTCCATCTACCTGACTTCTTTCCTCCCTTAGATATTAGTTTTACCCAGGATTTTGAAATTAGCATGCTGATTTCAAAATGGATGGATAAATGAAAGAATACATGAAACTTGCCATCTTAATTATGATTTCCCTAAATTACCTCCTTCTCTACTTCCACTACAGTGGTTCAGGCCCTTACCATCACTTTGCTGGTCGACTGCTGCAGCATCGAATGTTCTTATAATTTTTTCACTCACCATCTTCCCTCCATGATTTACTATTTCCTCTGGCTTACAACATATTCAAGGTTCTTACATGTGTTTGGGTGGAAATGAACTTTTCTTTCCCTAATAACCATATTTCTATTTCATCCTTGGTCTCCAGGCTTTTTAAAGGTTTCTCACATTTACTGATAACATTCACTTATCTATAGTAGACTATCTCTGTAGTGGGTGAAGTTCTAAACTTTTGTTGGCTGAATACAAATTGATTTTGACTGCTTGCTTTTTTCCCCTCCACCTCTGATGCTCAGCCCCAGGGCTCCCAGTGTGGATCTCCTAGGGCATACTATTCTGGGAAGGACTCTTTTTGGTAAGCCTATTTAGACCATAGTCAAGCATAAACTCGTTGTTTTGAAGAAGCCCTAAAGACTGGTGAAATAATAGAGATGTGAGTACTTTGTTCAGACTGAGATGTTAAGTGTTCAGTAAACATTTATTGGATATATGATAGCTAATATTTTATAAAGCACTTGCTATTGCTAAGAAATTCACATTATCTTAGTGTCCTTAAGGAGCATCTGAAGGGACACTTTCCATTATACAGATAAGGAAAGTAACTTTTAGAGATAAATAACTTGCTTAAAGTCAGTATCGTAGGCTCTTGAGCCAGGATTCATACTGGTGGGCTGAATGCGTAACTGCATTCTTAATCATTCGATTACACTGTCTCGGCTGTAAAACACTAGTTTCAACAAGAAATAACATGGGCAGTCATTCCTCAAGAGACATACAAACTAGTCAAGGCAGTAATGCCACACAACTATAATGCAAGATAGATCTCTGTAATTGCAATCTAAAAGGAACAAAGTGTTATTGGAGTCCTACTGAGAGATCAAGAGACATTCCTTCTAGCTAGGGTGCTTAAAAGGATGTGGACTTTAGATTTGGCTTTAAAGTTTAAGGGATGGACAAGATTTAAACGATTGCTGTTAAAAGGGAAAGGTTAATCAGAGAAGGGGTGTCACTAACAAAAACATGAACCAGGAAGGAACAGAGCATGCTTATGGGACAGGAGCCTAATTTCATTAAAGCAAAAGGTGAGTGAAGTTAAGGGATAAGAATCAAGACAGGAAAAATAGTTTGAGACCAAATTATGGAGCAAGCATCTGAACTTTATCTGCAGATTGTAAGGAATCTGAAGATTTCTGAGCACAGTACCATGACAAGAGTTATTTAGGAAGATCAATTTGGGAGCAAGTTGTAGGACTGGCAGAGTAGAGAGAGACTAAAAGAATAGTTTTGTTTGTTGTTGTTTTTTTTTAGACGGAGTCTAGCTCTCTTGCCAGGCTGGAGTGCAGTGGCATGATCTCGGCTCACTGCAACTTCTGCCTCCCAGGCTCAAGCAATTCTCCTGCCTCAGCCTCCCGAGCAGCCGGGATTACAGGCATGCGCCACCACATCCAGCTAATTTTTGTATTTTTAGTAGAGACAGGGTTTCACCATGTTGGCCAGGATGGTCTTGATCTCCTGACCTCGTGATCCACCTGCCTCGGCCTCCCAAAGTGCTGGGATTACAGGCGTGAGCCACCATGCCCGGCAAGAATAGTTTTTTATAGGAGACTCAAGATAGTCCTAGCCACAAGATCTTGACCCTCAGGAGACAGACAATGGAAATAAAATAAGGGCAGAGATTTCAAAAGTGGAATCAGTTCAAGTTGGTCTTAGTAAAATTATGACACCTAAGCAATATAACTCTAAAAACACAAGCATTTGGCTTTATGTCTCAGTTACAGAAGGCTGGGACATAGTTAAAACTACAATTTAGAAATTAAGTTTGGTTTAAAAGCCTGTTGCATTCACACACACACACTTCTACACACAAATATACAAACACACTGTATACACATATATAGTGAGAATATTTGAAATGAAGATCTAGAAAATAAGAGTAGGTTAAAATCAAGATAACTCGAGACTGACTATAGAAGCAGTAAGAAGGCAATTTAGTTTTGTTAAATTTTGTCTGACTTAGTTTTTATTAAACAGTTACATGTATAAATTTAAAATAGAACTTTATTTTTTCTCAACTCTCTTAAAACGGTTTATCCCATTAACTGACCTTAAGAAAATAATTTTCTGTGTATTCACCTTGACTGGCTTCAGTTACAAAGTTTCCATTTTGCCCAGTTAAGAAATACTTAAAATTATTCAATCTTTAGAGAATTTTTTAAAAGTATGTGACAAGAAAGGAAGAAGAGCATTTTAAATTACTTCATGTGCATTAAAAAACTAGATAGTAAACTACAGCTTCCCTATCTTCTACAATCTTCTCAGCATCTGAAGCAACAGTTGGAAGAAATAAGTTCTCTGTATCCCAAAAGATTTCCTAGAATTCTAAATGTTAATAATTAAAACAGAAATCTTGAAATGCTTATCATACATTTTCAAAGAATGTTCACATATGGTTCACACACAGATTTAACAGGAATAATCAGTTCAATCATGATTTAAGCCCTGGATCTCCTAGTTTAGTTGTAAAATTGAGAAAGTTGTTCTAGACAGGTTATAAACTTCCTTAAAGCGATATAGTACTACAATTCATTTATTGTAGATATTGAATATCCACTACTTGCAAAACATTATGCTACAAAGTCTTGCACCTAAATTATACCTGCCCTTGAGAATAACAACTAGGAGTCCCTTTTATTCAGCTTTGATTTCTTCACTGGGTTCAGGATGATAAATAAACTAGCTGTTGGACTCACTCTGCATTTTCATTTCCACAGTGAACTCATTTCATTTGTACAATGAAACCTGGACAACTTTATTATATCTGGGTAATAAAAAAGAGTACCAACAAAGAAATAAAGGCATTTTGAGATTTATAAATGTAAAACAAGTTGAATAGTTGAATAGGCATTGTCTAAACCTATGCTGTCCATTATCATAGCCACTAGTCAGCCACACGTGACAATTGATCAAATTGTAGCCGGTCTGAATGGAGATGTGATGAAAGTGTAAAATATACATCAGATATCAAAAAAAAGAATGTAAAATATCTTATAACTTCAATATATAGGATTACATATTAAAATAATATTTTGGAGCTACTGGATTATTAAAATTGTTTTTTACTTTTTAACATTTGGCTGTAGAAAATTTAAAAATTATATATGGCTCACATTATATTTATATTGTTCTATGCTCTTAAGGACCTTCTCCACAGATTACCATGACCTATCTTCATGGCCCTCATCACAAATGCAGGAAAATGAACTATTAGTCACATTTACCTTGTTGTAATTCCCTTTTATTGCTATTTCCACGTCGGACCCATTATCTACTTCCATCGTTACATGAAACCAAATCCTTCACTGTGAGGGTTAGGAATGATAACTATTTGATTCTGATTTTACATAAGGAAGTGTGTGTCGGAGGGAGGGTGGGTGATTCTATTGTCTCTTTTCTAATACTTTGGAACAGTCTATGTCACTCATACATATAATCTACACGTTTCTTGACTAGTGAATATGATATGAAAATGCCTCCAAAGTCCCTGAGCCAGTGACTTGGACTTCCTTTTCACAGGTGTTATTTTCCCACCTAACTACCAGCGACCTCCCTTCCTTTAAAACAAAATGACTTTGACTGGCCTATCTGCAGTCACTATTAGGGAATATCTGCTATCTTCCTGACTCTTGTTAACATGACTGCCCATGCAGGGAGCCATGACAAGAAAACTGAAGTAACATCCCTTATTTAAGGCAGAATAATGGAAGTCTCTATAATTCCCTTAAGACATTAAAATTAAGAGCATTTGTAAGGGAATATAACTTTCCTTCTCTACTCATCTGACTTCCTCCTTTAAAGAAAGTTGATTATGTTAAAAGGCTTATGTCATAGTTAAAGCCATTTATAAAACAATTTATATAATGACAAAGGACGCAATTACTTTTGAACCAATGTTAATACAATGAATGCAGAAAACTTTACTAGATCTAGATAATAAAGAAAAAAGTTTAAGGAGTAGCAACAATGAAACAAAGGTATTTTGAGATTAATATATTAGTATAAAACAAGCTGAATACTTGAAAATAGTTCAATAGAAAATACAATCAAGGAAATCTATGTGTTAGAAGTCATATTTTTACACACATTTTGTCTTGTTTTACTTAATAGAAGTTCTTTGATTAGAACTGTTTTCCAACATATTTACATTGAAGTTTGATATTTTAAACAAAATATTTTAAAGTAGAAAGGCACTTCAGGAATCAAGAGTTTTATGTACTTGTTTTATAGATAAGAGATTTAAGTGATATGCCCAAAGTCATACAGCTACTAAATGAAACAAGACTGAACAAATGTATGTTGATCCCAAGTTCAGCTTGTTTCACAATATTTTGCTGCCTTAGTCCTTAAGTTTTGATCTCATTAAAAAAAACACAAACATTAAATTCAGACCTATCCAACTAAAAGATTATATTATTAGCACTATTAATGTTGTTTTATTTGGGATGAAAGCATTTTTATCTGAACAGGAGAAGTGAAGATTGATGGGTGAAGTGTTGAAATAATTAAATCCTGTTTAAATACTGGTAGGTATCAGAGGCTCATATAATACTTGAAATTTCCAGCACACTCATCTTTTAGTAAATGTGGACAAGAGAAATGGAAGTCTGGAATGGAGTCTAGAGTTTAATCAAGGCTGAAAATATTTATTATTTTACTTGGAGGTACTGAATATTCTAATGTACCACATCTGAATGGAAGATTTTAATAATAACTTGAATAACTATCCCATGTGTAAACTATACCTTTGTAAGTAATATAACTGTGGATATAACACTAGGACATCATTCTAGTGAAACTATTCCTGGTAAGCCTATCTTTTGCTCAATATTAATGGAGCAACAAGATAGCAACTGATATATATTACTATGAATTATTCATTTCTGAAAAGTATTCCCAGAAGCAACAAAAGATGATTGTACTATTTCTGCTTCAGTTTCTTCTTAGAAGAGCAAACTTGTTTTCCCTGTTCAACTCATCAAGTCTTCATTTTTTTTAGAGACAGGGTCTCACTATGTTGTCCAGGCTGGCTGTAGGTTAGTGGGTATTCACAGGCATGATCATAGTGTACTATAGCCTCAAACTCCTGGGCTCAAGAGATCCTCCTGCCTCAGCTTCCCAAGAAGCTGGGACTACAGGCATGTGAGTCACTGTGCCTGGCCCATCAAGCCTTTATTATTAACCTATAATGTATCAGCCACTCTTCTGGGGTGTGGGAGTATAAATATGAATAACACCTATAGAAAGCTTAACATTTCAACTAAAGCAGAAGCAAACACATGCTAAGGATACTTCGATATATAAATTGTATCCAGTGACTCACTAGAGAGGACTTAGTTACACATACCGTATCTTGCTCCTATGGAAGGGACATGTGGTGGTTAAGCTCAAGAAGAGGGGTGTGTGTAAGAATATTTTTTAAAAAACAAAAATATCTCTGACACCAGTCATCTTTTTTTTTTTTTTTGAGATGGAGTTTTGCTTTTGTTGCCTAGGCTGGAGTGCAATGGCACGATCTTGGCTCACTGCAACCTCCGCCTTCCTGGTTCAAGCGATTCTCGTGCCTCAGCCTCCCAAGTAGCTGGGACTACAAGCACACCCCACCACACCTGGTGAATTTTTGTATTTTAGTAGAGACGGAGTTTCACCATGTTGGCCAGGCTAGTCTTGAACTCCTGACCTCAGGCGATCCACTCACTTCAGCCTCCCAAAGTGCTGGGATTACAGGCGTGAGCCACCACACCCAGCCATAACTTAAATTTTCATCAGCATTAAGGATTAGATAACAGCTGTCTAAGTAGCATACAGAATGGGTAAAAACATTGCCCAAGGCAAACTAAATTTCACTTTACTTCAAATTTGCTTTGTGTTGTGCTTGCTTATTCATCAAATCATGGTATATTTTAACATGGTACCATTCCTTGTCAACTGTGAGCACAGATGATATACTTTTAGTTTAAAAGGAAAAAAAAAAAAGACAAGAATAAATTAAATATATGCAAAGTACGAGATTCTGAAGATAACGAGAAGATGAACAAAATCCATGGGACTTGTAAAAGTATATAAATACATTTTTTTCCTAATTCTTAAATTGGGCACTTGTGATAGAGATGGTTAAAAACAAGCAAAGACAATTATTCTCTTCTTTACCCAAGACAATCAAGAGACAAATGTTCTTTGATTTATGATGGTTTCATAAGAAAACTTAAGCTTCATTTAGTCATTTAATGAGTTCAGCTTTTTTTGTCAATTAAAATAATTAAGGAATCATGGCATCACCTATATACATCTAGAAGAAAAATTTCTTCCTATTGAAAATGCTTTGAAAAGATTCCTAATGTTTAAATACCCAAATAATTTGTTACTAATATTTCACAAGGAATATCATTTTATTACTGTAATCACAAAATCGTAATTTCTGTACAGGAATGTATAAGTGAACATTATTCAAAGCATTGATAATTCACTTCATAAAGAGGGGAAACATACTACAGAACATATTGTAAAGAAAAAATATTGTAAAATTTTCTGGTCTTGCAGTGCACTATTTAGTGCAAATATTTAAGACACAATAGTGTTCAATTCAGCAAAGTATTGCAGAATGTCATGCCACAGTCCACTTAATTCAAAGAGGGTCAGGACATGCAGCTTGTAATAAAATGTCAGAGTGCGTGTGTGTGTGTGTGTATATATATATATATATATATATATAAAACCACATGTAATTCATAAAATATATAGTGGTTTATTTAGATGGTTTTAAATGATTTCACTGTGGAATTCAGCATAACTGGAACAACATCCAAGGTCTTCTTAACGGCAATAATCTTATTGCTAGGCAATGGCTTTGGCTTCAGGTAGGAATGCTTCCCAGTATTTTATCAGCTGTGAATGATAATTAAAATATAAGTTATTCTCATTACCTTTTTGTCATTTATATGCATATATCCTGTACAGCATTAAAAAAAAATCTACATAAGCCGGGCGGGGTAGCTCACACCTGTAATTCCAGCACTTTGGGAGGCTGAGGTGGGTGGATCACCCGATGTCAGGAGTTTGAGACCAGCCTGGCCAACATGGTGAAACTGTCTCTACTAAAAATACAAAAATTAGCCTGGCAATGTGGCGCTTGCCTGTAATCCCAGCTACTGGGGAGGCTGAGGTAAAAGAATCACTGGAACCCAGGAGGCAGAGGTTGCAGTGAGCCAAGATCACACCACTGCACTCCAACCTGGACAACAGAGCAAGACTCCGTCTCAAAAACAAACAAACAAAAACAACATAAAAAAACCATACAAATAGCTAACTAACAATGACTAATATTTACTAACATCTGGGTTTTTTTTGTTTTGTTTTCTTGAGGCAGAGTTTCACTCTTGTTGCCCAGACCGGAGTGCAAGGCATGACCTCGGCTTACTGCAACCTCCACCTCCCAGTTCAAGCGATTCCCTGCCTCAGCCTCCTGAGTAGCTGGGATTACAGGCGCGCCACCATGCCCAGCTAACATTTTTGTATTTTTAGTAGAGACAGGGTTTCTCCATGTTAGCCAGGATGGTCTGGATCTCCTGACCTCAGGTGATCCACCCACCTCGGCCTCCCAACGTGCTAAGATTACAGGCATGAGCCGCTGCGCTCGGCCAATGTCTGGTTCTTAAAGTAATCATTTTAATTTCCTTATCTGAAGTCCATCAATATATTTCATATATAAATTATTTAAAACATTAATTACTCCTGGCTATTTTTAGTTTTTGATGTAAAATAATAGAGTTCTTTTAATGTACAATTTTTTGTTTTATGCAAAATTTTATATAGAACAGTGTTACCATATATGAAAGTAAATAATACAACTACATGACCTTTTCCAGCATAAAGTGACAGGATTTCCCAATTCAGAGCATATTGACAGTTTATGTTATTGCTAGACAAAAAAAAAAAATGGGATATAAGGAGGAAGAAAAGAAAATATTGAACAAGAAAAAAAAAAGGACTGGATAGAATTAGCTGCCAGTCTTCCTTGAATAGTCCAGAGAACAGACTGAAATATAAACTGAAGTCATGTTTAAAACAATTCCTTTAAAAACAAGCTTATATGACTTATTTTCATATTTTAAAACATTTAACTTTATGAGCTGTTTAAATAAAAATTAAAGACAATTTGAAGACATCATACCACTTAATTCAAAAACAACCTATTATGTTTTACACAAATGACATTCTAGATCCACATATTTTAAAACTGGAAGGAAAAAATCCTTCAAGATATTAAATTACTTGACCTGTTACTCTAATTTACATTAAAATATACAGGAAAATTTTCTGCGATTATCTTTTTATTTACTATACCATTAAAATCCATGGTAAATGAGACAAATGCCACTTGCAGCATTCAACCACCACCAGCCCCAAACAAAATAAAGCAAAAATGAAAACAGTACAGTTTTTTTTTTAATTCTGAAAAAGTGTTTAGCTTAAGTTCTATTTGTTATGGAAGAGAAGAACTTACTATGAGAATTTACTCAAACAGGTCTGACCAACAAGGAAAACAAACTAGAAAGACAGTGAAAGGGGAAAGTTGCCCATGAGGTTTCTGATGGCCTAAAACTGGGAAAAGTCTATCTCTGCCTTAGTGTTAAGCAGAGGCAAAAAAAAAAAAAAAAAAACCCTGAGATAGTTTCCAATTAGTTTACCCCTTTATCCTTTACCATCACTGGCTTTCTGTCTTCCATTTCTTATTCTTGAGTTTAAATGCCCAGTTCATTAATCATCTTTTTAAAATAAGAAAGTATACCAAAAACAAATTCTAGAAGTTTAAGTTATAAACAAAAATGGCTTACCTGTTGTTGTGTTTGAACTAGTGATTCTAAGTACTTGATGATAACGGTTTTAAAATCCTTCACTCGTTCTTTCTGTTGAAGTACATTTTAAAAAGTCCGTTAGTAGAAAGCTAAATTCAACTTTACCACAAAACTGCAGCAAAATGTGACCATGTTATTAAGATAAATACAAAATTATTATACATGCCTCAAATCTTCCCACTTCTTTTCGAATCGTTTTAGATATCTGTTCAAAATCTCTTTCTCCTTGTTGCACTTTCGCCTCCCACTAATAAAAACAAACAAACATTTTATGCTTATCTCAAAAAAAAAGTATAGTACTGTCAAGACCGCTCACTTAATTTAATCACAATGCCTGAAAATCCTGAAAAAGCTCAATATTGGCAATGCACAATTTAGCACCAACAAAAATTGCATTTAACTTTCAACCAATAGAAATGCATGTTAGCTTAATTTCCATTAATATTCCACAGATTTGCTCAATATTAAGATATTTCAATACTGTACTTAATAAACTACAATGTCCAAAGCTTAATTAAATATAACTAAGAGGAAAGATTTTGTGCATAAAATTCACCACAAAATAAATTATCAGTGTTACAGTGTAATTTTCTTAATTACTTTTTTATATCAATAATTATTTCAGAATATATCAATACTGTTAAATCCAAGGATATGTGCTCATCAAATTTTATATGCTGATGGAAACACTTTAAATTAGGAAAATTACATGATAAATATTTTAAAAATATTTTTGTAATAGTAAAATGACCAGATTGGAAAAAAATGTGGAATTATAGTCTAATGAAGACCATCAATAAATATTAAATTCAGTACAGAAACAACAAAATGTTGTGATTAGTGAATAATGAAATAACTAAAATAACTGAAGATTTAAGCAATGAAATGATATTTTTCCCACTATGTAACCAAAACACTGGTACATACTCTTCAAAGGGCAGGTACATTTATTTTTAGTAATATAAAGGTTGTCCTACCTCTTCAATTTCCTTATTGAAGCATGGTAAGAAAAGTGTATAAATTATAATAAACTTATACAAATTCACTAAAATACCATATATAATACATATATATGGGGGATAATGTTGCCTGGACAGCTAAATGTGGGAGAAATCTAGCTCTAAAACCATTTTTAGACACAAAATAATAATCTGAAATAAAATTAACCATCTATTAATAAATGTGTAATTATTAATGTAAAGGTTAATTTTAGCTGTTTTCCTTGTATGCTTCTTTATCCATTCCATAAGTAACAAAGGGCTCTGGAGATTTTAATAATGATCAAAATGTTAAAGTAATTCTAACACAGTTCATAAAAATATGCAAAAATAGCTACGTGTTGAATGGTTTAGAAAAAAATTATGAAAAATTATGTATATATGAATGACTCATGAAAAACTTAAGTAAAGAGATAAAGCATTTAGTAATCACCTCTCTTATTTCATTTTTAGCTTGCTGTATTTTATCTGGTTTGTTAGCAACCATCATTTTTGCTTCAGCTTCACGTTTTTTGAGCAAAGTAATTTGAGCATCTTCCCATTTCTGCCAGCACTTCATTCGATGGTCAAACACACCCTATAAGTGAATGACATAATGCTATTAAGTAAGAGTAACATTTAAAATACTTTCATAACACTAGAAGTGTTATAATACTGAAAGCAATAAAACTAAGTATTTAAGTGCTATTCTAATATACTAAGATACTGAAAATAAGTATGCCAATATCAAAGAAAATAATCTCCATATTCATTTGCTTAAAACAAAAAAACCCTGTCAGTGGATGAAACATCTTCAGAATAAAAACTACATTCAAAACCCATTTCATCACTAGCCTTTAGGGCTTTAAATATGGTTTATAAGATTTATAACAGCGTTTTATGCTTTGAAGAAAGATGTCTTTAATAGGAAAACGCTAGTGTCATACCTACACTGGAAATTTTCCCGCTAAATAATATTAGAAGCATATTAAGTATTAGAAACATGTCTGAAATTGAAAAGACAAAAATGGGAAAAACTCATAAGATATGTGGTAGACGAAATTACCATAGCAAATTAAAAAAGGCAAAGCAATCAAAAAGTAAAATATAACAAAATGAATAAAAAGACAGTCTTAAGATGAAAAGGGCAAAAGATGAAGAGGACTATATTTTTTTTTATATATACACTGCAGAACTAAAGAAATAGACAAAAAGATCCTAATACAATAAGTCAACCAAATCCATGACTTCTCTCAAGGAGTCTGGCAGAGCAAGAGCAAGTGAATAGAGAAAAGAAATGAAATATGGACAAATAAGAGTAATTAGAAGTCTCATGAAAAAAATGATGGATGGATGGGAGAACCCACTAAGAATCCTCTTTCTGGCTTGATGTTAGAGAAATATTAAAATTATTTTAGTAATTACTAATCAAACATTCATGAAGTAAACATGAATAAATTGGGTGAACCAGGAAGCACTAAATCCAAGTTATTTTAATTTATTCCAAATAAAAAACTTTTTGAACCATGAAACAGTAAAAATACATGTTCCTATAGGGATCTGCTGAAGAGAAAAATATGTAGGTAGTGTATTTTTAAAAAAGCAGGCTTTGGAGAAAATCAAATTTCGTTCTAATATTAGTTTTGTCACCACATGACCATGGGTAAATTCACTGAACTTCTCCAAGCTGTAATGATCCCAAATATGAAGGTGGGAAGTGATGTCTACATTTATGGATTAGAAATAACATGAGGAGTATATTATTGCATAGTGACTTAACCTAGTGGATGCTTAATAATCAGTAGGTACAGCCATTATGGATTACTTCTAAATAACATACACATGTAAATGTAGTTAACTGTTAAGCTTTCTATTAAAAGTGCAAAGGATAGCTTAGTATTATGGAAAAAATGTATAACTAAACAGCATTTACATCATATGGCAATTTTTAAAAATGTGATAATAGCATTAAAAAATCCAATCAACCAGAAACCAAAGCATTTTTCCAAACGAATTCTTAAGGATCATGAACATTTTAAATTAACCAGGACAACAGATATCCAGGGCAAACTGGCAGTCAAAGCACCTTATCTATGGGTATTTAAATCCACTTTGCTATATTTAATTTGTCTTTTAATTTTTCTTACATTATTAAGTGAATCTTACTGTCCCCTTTGTCTGCTTTTCTTATATTTAAAATACCATGTTTTTCCTAAAACATCCCTTATTATAAATTAACTTTGCTTTAGTCAAATTAAGTTAGGCTAAAATCCAAAAGTAACACATCTAACACAAATAGATTCAGAAAAAGTCACTATCATTTAAAACAGCAGTGTTCAATCCTTTGGCTTCCCTGGGCCACATTGGAAGAAGAATTGTCTTGGGTCACACATAAAACATACTAACACTAAGTGATGAGCTTAAAACAAAAAAATGTCATCAGTGTTTTTTACAATTTTCTTTTTTTTTTTTTTTTTTGAGACAGAGTCTTGCTCTGTCGCCTAGGCTGGAGTGCAGTGGGGCGATCTCAGCTCACTGCAAGCTCCGCCTCCCAGGTTCACGCCATTCTCCTGCCTCAGCCTCCTGAGCAGCTGGGACTACAGGCACCCGCCACCATGCCCAGCTAATTTATTTTTATTTTTAGTAAAGACGGGGTTTCACCGTGTTAGCCAGGATGGTCTCGATCTCCTGACCTCATGATCTGCCCGCCTCGGCCTCCCAAAGTGCTGGGATTACAGGCATGAGCCACAGCGCCCGGCCATGACATCATTTTAATAAAGTTTGTGAATTTGAGTTGGGCCGCATTCAAAGCTGTCCCCGGCCACATGTTGGAAAGCTTAACACAAACAATCCCTCTCACTTCCTACACACACACACACACACACACACACACACACCCGGCCGCATGTTGGAGAGCTTAACACAAACAATCCCTTTCACTTCCTACACACACACACACACACACACACACACACACACACGACCACATGTTGGAAAGCTTAAGACAAACAATCTCTCTCATTTCCCCCCCGCCCGCCCCCACACACGACCACCAAAAAGTAATGTAAGATTTTAGGCCTAGTCTTGCTTTAGGTGAACAGGGCCATATCTTTTCTTCATTTATAAATTCCTCTGTTCAGTAAAAATTTGATTCCTTAAAATATGTACCAATACAGGGAAAAAGCTAATGAACATGCCCTTTAATTCAATATTTGCTTAAGTTCTCAATATATACATCAACGGGCTTTTCCATTGATATGCTAAATCTAAACTAATGCGGTCCCTGTCCAATTTATTATCTCATAGTATTCTAGAACCAGGACATGTTTATTGTGGTACAGATGTGGGAGCTATGATAAAGGTAAGACTACTAAAGTCAGGTTATTTCAGGAAAAAAAATTAATCTTAAATATACAAATTAACTTTTTCTTTGTTTTCTTTCCTTTGTAACAAAATAACAGAAAATAAAAAAGAACCAGCACCAGTCAAACTTCTAACAATGCTATATTAAATCAATTAAATCGTAACAATGTTTCCCTTTGTATGTCAAGATACTAATCCACTCTAGTAGAACCATTATAAGAGGGATAAGTTTACATGGATCATCCATTTAGGACCTCCATTACTCTGCTAATTTATGGCATACATTTGTATGCAAGCTGCTCTCAGTTAGACAAGATTGCAGATGTCTAACAGTTTTTTTGGCCCATCAAGAAATTTGATGCTACAATTTTAATTATTATCATACTGTAATTCAGTTAATCTGAAAATATGCTGCCCAGCTTCATGGAGTTTTGAAGAGGTGCTGAGTATTTATAGCCAAACAATAAAGCGTTTAAACCCCTTTGGGAACCCATCTTTTAGTTAAATAAATTTTTTTAGTATGTTTTATAAATTGGGATCCCCTACAAAAATTATTTATGAAGAGTTCTAGTGCTAAAAACATTAAGAACCATTGTCCTCAAATCTCTGACCCTACTCTAGTGGTTCAAAGAAACCCAATACATGACAATGCTTGTAAGGATACAGCCAAAACTTATAGTTCTAAATTGCAGAGACCATGTACTATACAAAAGAGGAAAACAGGAGTTTCCTGACACAACGCCAGACTTTGGCAATATTTTGAAATGGGTAAAATTTAGCTTTTTCTTTAGTGTTCCAATTCCTGATGTTCTTTGATCCTAACAATGGCTCTATATTAATCCCCAAAGTACTCCTAATTTGAAGAACTATCATCAGAAAAGTACGCTCGATATGGATAAAACCAAAGGTTAATTAATATTAAGCACCTATTTGAAATAGATAATAAGCAAACAAAAATTGGGCAAAGGACATGAAGAGTTCATTCACAGAAAAAGAAATGTAGGGCCGGGTGCGGTGGCTCATGCCTGTAATCCCAGTGCTTTGGGAGGCCGAGGTGTGTAGATCACGAGGTCAAGAGATGGAGACCATCCTGGCTAGGTGAAAGCCCGTCTCTACTAAAAATACAAAAATTAGCTGGCTGTGGTGGCACACGCCTATAGTCCCAGCTACTCAGGAGGCTGAGGCAGAACTGCTTGAACCTAGGAGGTGGAGGTTGTAGTAAGCCAAGATTGCATCACTGCACTCTAGCCTGGCAACAAAGCAAGACTCCATCTCAAAAAAAAAAAGGAAAGAAAAAGAAATGTAAATGGTTTACCATTTGTAAAGATGTCTTGATTCACACTAAGTAAATGACAACTTATAAAACAAAAAACCTTCATTCTTGGGTGGTAGTAAAAAGAAACATGTAGGTTTAGGTAGCTTAGGGTACAAAGTAAAATCTTTTTGAACAGTAATCTGGCAATACTTACTGAAATTTAAAATGCATATACCCTCTGGTCAGCAATTCTACTTATAGAATCTTTATGTCCAAAGAGTTATCAAAATACTTGATTTTTTAAAAGACTAGACTATAATTCAAGGTATATCTAAATGTTATATGGTGGAATGCTATACAACCATTAAAAAGACATCTACCGGCTGGGCGCAATGGCTCATGCCTGTAATCCCAGCACTTTGGGAGGCTGAGGCAGGCGGATCATGAGGTCAGGAGATCGAGACCATCCTGGCTAACACGGTGAAACCTCGTCTCTACTAAAAATACAAAAAAATTAGCCAGGCGTGATGGTGGGCACCTGTAGTCCCAGCTACTCGGAAGGCTGAGGCAGGAGAATGGCGTGAACCCGGAGGCGGAGCTTGCAGTGAGCTGAAATCACGCCACTGCGCTCCAGCCTGGGCAACAGAGCGAGTCTCCATCTGAGAGAAAAAAAAAAAGACATCTACTTATGTTGATAGGGAGACCGCTCTATTAAGTGGAGTGGGTGTAAAAAGCAGACAAAGAACACTACACACAGTATATTATTCCTTTTTGAGAAAGGAAGGGAGGGAGAGAAGGGGATGGAAGGAATAAATAGACAGAGGGAGAATTAGCTTCATGTACATGCATAGCTAATTCTGTAAAGACACAGAAGAACCTAACAGTTTATGACTGAGGTCAGAGACTACAGGTCTTAGTTCTGGAGGCAAATTTACCTTGCTGAGCTATTAGAACTATCATGTATGTGCATTATTTTTTCAAATACAAGTGAATTAGTTTAAAATAAAGAATAGGACAAAAACAAAAACCATAAAAATTACCTGTCGCCTCCTTCCATAATATCTTAATTCCTTTGTGTAGTTGATCTGGGCTAGGTTTCAGTAGAAACTAATCTTAAAGAGCTTAATTCACCTGAAGGCAACTTGACCACAGCTCTTTAACTCTTTTAGTCAATGAATCATTAATTCAGTATTTCCACAAATGTGTTCCATATATGTAAATAGATATTTGGTGGAAAATAATTCTTGTTCAAATGAATTTAGAAGCCTCTGGATTAAAATTTGTTTTCTTTTTCACTCCTAACCAGTTCTAAGCTTTTAAAAGGCATTCTGAATTTCGCAAACAGGGATACTATATACATAATTTCCCAAACTAAGCTAACTGTAATCCATCTTTTGGTGCCAGTGTTCTATAGAAAGTATTTTGGAAAACATGAATACAACTGTAATTTCAGGAAATATAGTAACACAGCAAAAAGATTTAGGGTATGAGGAAAGCTGTTTTTGAGGGATCAATATCCATTACCCAGGCAGGCCATCACTGCCAGGGGGTCTTTTTCCAGGCTAGCTCTTATTAGCAGATATGTATTCTTTTTTTTTTTTTTTTTTTTTTTTTTTTGGCGATGGAGTCTCTGTCGCCAGGCTGGAGTGCAGTGGCGTGATCCTGGCTCACTGCAACCTGTGACTCCCCGGTTCAGGTGATTCTCCTGCCTCAGCCTCCTGAGTAGCTAGGACTACAGGCATACGCCACCATGTCCAGCTAATTTTTGTATTTTTAGTAGAGCCGGGGTTTCACCATGTTGGCCAGGATGGTCTTGATCTCCTGACCTCGTGATCCACCCGCCTTGGCCTCCCAAAGTGCTGGGATTACAGGCGTGAGCCACAGTGCCTGGCTCACGCCTGTATTCTTACAGACACTGCCCAACTCCCCTTTTTTGACCCACAGGTTTGTTGGAAGTGTCACACTTTTTTACAACAGCTCTCATGCTATTGGGCGCTCTGGTAAGAAGTGAGAGTAGGTGGGACAAATCTGTAAACTGGATCTCCGTACATCACAAGCTGCCTATATATAATGAAGTATATATACTCTGACAACTGCTATCTATATTAACATTTCTAAATACTGAAAAATTAATCACCAACAGCATAAGGAACAACATTTAAAACAGTAAAACACAAGTAAAATTGGTAATTTTACCAAATAAAAGAAAGCACCATTCTGAAGTGCTAAGAATGCTCTAGTAATAAATGTCACCAGTCGCTTGAGAACAGAACCATCAATAAATATTCTCATTGTAGATGAGTACTGACTTGATCACAGACTTTAGCTAAAAAAATTTTGCATAAGAGAGAAACAAGATCTCATTAACTTTCTAGATGTTTAAATTCAAGGTAAAAAGTAAATACCCAGTACCCCTCAAACCCCATGATAACTAATATCCATAACAAAAATTCAAAGATCTTAAAGTATCTTCTGAAACATGATACACTGGGTAACGTTCAGTTCAGTTTAACTGTCTGAAAACTGCAGATATCTGTAGAATACTAATTTTTACTAACTGGATTAACTTTCTCAACTATTCAGAAATTGGACTATTATATAAATATTACCATTCAATAACACAATTTATGATCTAATCTACTCCCATCTCATCTATAAACACATGGTGACTACACATTTGAGGATACAAGGTCTGATTACATCCAAATTCATGATAAAGCCCCCATTAAACATATTCACTGCAATAATCGTTTCTGGTTTTATCCTATTTATTACACAGTCAGCTTTACTAATGGTAATAGAGTCCGGTGAGTAGTTTCAGTTAGTGCTAGAATGAGCAAACAAATGCTATTAGTCAGTTCCAAACTTGTATAAGCAAATACATAAGTAAATGTATAATGTTTTCTATCTTATCTGTCATTCCTTAGACCTGTTAAAAACATTAATTCTATCTATTATACTGTGCATGTCATAGGGAATGAAGTATTAAGTTATGTATACTTATCTTGAAGCCATTTTATTCATGCTAGTATAGGAGGAATTTAGACATGTAAATACATAATTAATAGGAAACAAAATACTTTTTAAAGTACACGACACAAGTGAGAAGCATGCAAGAAAGGGCTTACTTTCACTGCAGCAATAAGACGAATGTAGTCACTAAGTAGTTCTGAAAACATATAAAAGTCAGCAAAAGCTTGTTCTTGATGTAACTGGTCTATCTTCTCCTCAACCTCTGCAAGCTGAGACAAAGCTCTAGATAAAGCAGTATGATCCTCAGAATTACCTAACATGGCAGCACTTTTAGCAAAGGCAGCTGTGTTGGCTGAAAGTTCTGAAATTTAAAAAAAAGTATGCAATTTTAGTGTTCACTCATAAAATTTTAAAATATTGTATTGATTTTCCACTTTTCTCTAAATTTTACTTATTCACAAGTTGCTCAAATAATATTTTAAATTAATTAATATGAAACAATTAGTCATTAAAATGCCTCAGGCATAAATGCCAAGTGCTCGGAGATCTACTGAAAACACGGACAAATCACTGCTTATATTCCAAAGGGATGAACTATGTTTAAATCATTTAGTATAAAAATCTGCCTCCTGTTTTTTCTCCCACAGTGTTCACTGTTTCTCTGTCCATTCCTAAAAATGAAATATATTTTTAATATCAGAAGAACTGGTAATACTCACAATTGATTTATACCACATTTCTGGCCTTTAAACATTTGTCATTGAAAATAATGTCTATAATTTTAATGAGAATATTATTTAGCTAACAGGAGCAAAGGTAAAATTATATACACAATTAACAAATTTTATTGTTTGTTTCCTTTGTTGTACAACAATCTCAGTAAAATATTAGAATTTCTAAAAAGATTTAGAATGTGATCATTTCAGATATTTCAAATAAAGAAAAGTAGATGTTTACAGGCTAAATACTGTCAATGACTAACAATTACACTGCCTGGAAACTGCTCTGTTGCTCTACATTATGTAAAGTTCTCCAAAAAAGCCCATTCCCTAAGAGATATATGTAATTCAAATGGCAAAAGCTGTTACAAACTACTTTCAATAATAAATGTATTAATAAGTTTCTATAATTATTTTAATAAAATGTACTGCTGGTAATGTTACATATTATTTGCTTATTAAATATCTTGGACAATTGATATGCACATTGTTGGACTCTTTAAAAAACCAAAAAACTATAATTTCACTGTGGATTAAAATATTACAACTCAAATTTTCTATGAATTTTTAACAAAAGCTCCAGATTTTTCAATGTTGCAGTTCAAAAATGAAGAAAATACTTCAGAGGGTTTTACAGGAAATAGACACACAAAACAAATACTTTCCAAAAAATTTTCAAAAAGCAATTTTCAAATCTTGTTTTTTTATTATAATCACAGTTACTAATTGATAAGACCTCTTCATCCATTTAACTGTAACTATACTTAACAAAAAGTTAATCAAGTGACCAAGTTTTAATCCAAAATTCAAATATAGTTTTCTTTGTTCTTTTTTTTTAGCTCACATCTGTACCAGTTAACAGTTTTCTAAGCTCGTTATTTTTCTACTTCTAAACTAGTTATTAAATCAAAATAGAACAAAAAAATTTAAATAATAAAGTTGAACTAGAAAACATTGTCTTAAACGACTGTTTTCTCTCTTCTGCAATAACTTAAGAATATTTATTTTCATAAAATTTAAATAAAATATTTTCATTAGTTTTATGGTGCTAACCACGTAGGTAGTAAGGCAAACAAACCTTTTCTATGACAGACCAAGGCTTCAACACTGGCGTGAAGTTTCCTAAGTTGCTGATCCAGATTCTCAAATTGCTGCTGCTTTTCTTCAAACCACTATGAAAAAAAATGAAAAATGGAGCTAATTTAGGAAGACCAAACCATTGTAAATTAGGTTACCAATAGCAAGCTACATTCCTTGTTTTAAAGCAACAAATTAACCATGTATAACCATGGTGGCCAACTGATGTGGCTGAGAACTAAACTCAATAAGCAAATTAATATCCTATTTTCCACTTGTACAGCTTTAAAATGCAATTGTTGGGCTCATTAATTCATCTCATTATTCAAGTCGAAAAATCAGCTCTTACTGCATCCGATTCATTCATCTTGATTGTCATTTTGTTGACAGCGTCGGCAGCCTTGTTCACCATCCTCAATATTCCTGCTCCACTCAGAGCCTGTGTATTAACTGCTCTAGGCAGCTGGAATTGAATGACAAATAAGGGCAAACAAACCGGTTAAAAGCCTGGAGGTTTAACTAGGCACAAAAGTGATCCCCCCTCCTCCCCCCTCCCCCCACATACAAATTTTAAAAAAGAGGTTGTATTTTCTTCACTCTCATACATTTCAATAGTGAGATCTAATTTCTCAAATATACTACTTGTACATTCTCAAAGGAAAACTTAAAAAATAGACTTTCCATTTGCTTTTCTTCTGCACGTTTACATTTAGATGGAACAAACACCCTGTTTGTCAAAATACATTAAGAAATTGCCAAGTACCCTAACACTGGCCACCTGTTTGCTAACAGAAATAAACTGTTTATAAGGAAAGAAGAAAGTCTTGAGAAAAATCTCCTTATGCTCAGTTAGCATTGTGTGATTTTGAGTTTTTTTAAAATTCTGCAACTCAAGTAAATTAAAGAAAAAAACGCAAACTAGAACTCAAATTGCTCTTAAGAGCCAAAAATATACGAAACATTTCAAATAAAAAGAGCATCATGTTTAGAATTTAGGCTCTTTCAAGTCACAAATTTGCATTTCAAAACTTTAATAAGGATACCAAAATGTAGACAAGCAAATACACATTCAACTTTCTCTTTCTCTAAAACGAAGTCTGAATAAACTTATTTCAACATGATGCCTGAGGAACAACTTAGGGCATTCAGAGTTAGACTACTTATAAATCACTCTCTTAAATCTTGTTTTAAGTGTTCGAGAAAGGGACTAATCACCCTAAACATATCAAAGCAAAGATATTTTGCTACTAATTTAGCAGGGTAATTAAAGCACTAAGCAAAAAATAATAATAATAATTGCTTTATTCTATCTATTGACCCAATTATTTACTATATATAGTCATATAAATTACAATGACAAATAACGAGTTCATATACAAAAATTTAATATAGAAATAATACCTCCGAACTTTCCAAGAACTGCCTTAAATCAGGATCCTGTAGTAAAGTTGGATGTTTTACTGTTCTTTGAAGATACCTAGATTTAAGAGTAAAAATGCTCCTTTATCAGTAGCATCTTGAATTACAGTTCAACAAAATGATAAAAAAATAGAAATACTAGGAAAAAAGGTGTCCTCACTACCTCCTATTAGACTGCTCTCGCTGTAATTACTTAGAATCTTACAGCAATTTAATAATTAAAAAGGTTTTTGTTCATCTTTTGAAAATTGATATACTATCCACTTTTCAAAACTATGTAAAAAGAGAAATGGCAAGGGGTGGGAGTGGGGAGAAGTTAAATAACTTACCAAACTTCTCATTGCAAAGTATTAATGTTGTAAAGGGGTATGTGAGTTTGTTGCATAATTTTATCTTTGGGTAGAGTCATGTTCTCAACTATAATTTTAGAGTTCTAAGAAACATATTAATATTACTATATATATTCTACTCAACCAAGTTTTAAACTGCTATTATCATCAGAATGGGGAAGAGTCTACCAACATTTTTTTGCATGTCAGCATATTTAAATGATCACAATTAGCTTTAGTCCTCACTTGACAAGAACTAAATTTTCTTCAATATTTTCCCCATACCTCTTCAAAGGTATTTATTCAGTATTTCTATTTTTAAGGGGTTTGCTGTTTTTGGTAAATGTCTTATCTAATATGATACCATACAAAATCAAATAAATGAATACCACATAAAATGAATAAAAATGAAAAAGTTAGAAATACCACTATGAAATCAATTTCCCTTTATTAGAAAAGCTCACATGTGCCTGTCACCCATAATAAATTACCAATCATGACTTCATAAAAGGAAATAAGGTCAACTATTTGATGATTCTCGATTACTTATCTAATCCCATTAAAAACAACTGCTATCTTTCCCCAAGTTAATAACCATATGCAGTAATATTTCAGTTATAATATTTTTCCTCAAAATAACACATTTATTTTATTTCTTTAGAATAAATGTAGTCCGTAATTTCTTCTACCTTTTTGTAAGATTATAAAATATGCCTAAAATTAATGTTTCCAAAAAAGTGATAATCTTCTCTAAAGTCAAATTCTATACATTGATCAAAATGACTATTTTATCAGTATCAAAATGTTAACTTCTGTTTTTATATATTTAAATAAAATATACAGCATACTAAACTTCATTTTAAGTCAGTAGTCCACATAAGAAGTCATTATACTAGAACCAGAGCATTTAACAGATATCTTCAATACAATCTATGCTGGGTTTAAAAAAATTTTTGCTACCTATATTATGAAGCCAAAAAAGGGATGCAGCAAGAACACTAATCCTGCAGGTTTAAGAAATGTTGGTATTTCCCCACTTGAATTTGACTTACAATTTTAACACTGAAGTTCTCTCACAATATATCAGATAAGTTATTTAGTTGTTTAGACTGAGTACTACTTGAAGGCAGTTTGCATAAGTTGCTCATCTCTGTGCATACAACAGCTAGGTAATAGCAGGCACTCAGATACTTGTAACAAACAAACAAAAACCCAAGAAAGACAAAACATCTAGTACTTAACCTCTAAGAAATATTCCAGCACGGTGAGGTGGCTCATGCCTGTAATTCCTGCACTTTGGCAAGCAGATCACAAGGTCAGGAGTTCGAGACCAGCCTGACCAACATGGTGAAACCCCGCCTCTACTAAAAATACAAAAATTAGCTGGGGGTGGTGGCATGCACCTGTAGTCCCAGCTACTCAGGAAGCTGAGGCAGGAGAATTGCTTGAACCTGGGAGACGGAGGTTGCAGTGAGCCGAGATTGCGCCATTGCACTCTAGCCTGGGTAACAGAGCGAGACTCCATCTCAGAAAAAAAAAAAAAAGAAAAGGAAATATTCTAATATTTCAAACCTAAGTGGAAATACCTTGTATCATTTATATTCTAAAACAGCTTTCCAAAGTGAGTTCTGTAGAATACTACTAGTCTCACATACTATTCCATGAAAAAGACTGATTCCATATCAAGAAAGTTTGAAACATATACATATTCCTGTCTTTTAAAATTCGTATCAAACAGCATTTTATTAAGTGTTGTGAGAACTCCTACAGAAAATACCCCTAGTTTAACTTTGTTAAACCCTATGTTGACAAAGCTCAATTGACTATAGATCTTTTCCACTCTACTACAAATTAGCATTCTGAAGAATCAATTTTGAAAAATGATATTCAGAAAAAGGGAATAAAACTTTCCTTCTCAAGGGCAACATAAAATAAAGCTAAATACATATACTAAATACATATGCTAAAAAATATATGTTTCTTTTTAGGTTATATATATGTTTCTCATATATAAGCTTATCTGCTTTTATACATATAAGCTTACATAATGTTTTAATTAAGAACAGAAACATAAAATGGATTTTAAAACAATAAATATTTATAAACATATGCCAGTTCGGAATTAAGACCAGAGATGGTTGTAATACGAAGGAAAGACACGGGACAAAAAGGGTAAATGAGTGTAGGAAGAAGACAGGAAAAGAGGTATGGGGAGAAACAGAAACACTGAAAAGAGACAGAAATAAAAGACAATGGAATTGATCAATATCACATCCAATAAGAGGTGCTCAGTAATTGTTCTTCAAATTTACTTCAAGTTACTGATGAAAAATCACTCAAGGCTTTCAAATTCTTATTTATTTGCCAGAAACAAAACAAAACAAAATAAAGTAGGTTATATAAAATGCTTGAGAGCAACAGAGTTACAAATATTTATGTTGCTTGAAACTAAAACACAAGCGCACATAATAGGAGAATAAAAAGGTAGAAAGAGCCTGGGTCTTGGATAACATTCACTTTTTCATTCAGCAAATACTTACTGAGCTCTTACTACCTATTAAGTACTGTTTTGAGTACTTGGAACACATCAGTGAGCAAAAGAGACTAAGATTCTTTCCCTGGTGAAGCTTACATTTTAGTACAAGATAGACAATAAACTATAAACATAATAAACATACAAATGATAAAGCAGGTGACAAGGTGGCAAAAGCTATGGGAAAAAAAGACAGAACAATGGGGTAAATGGGACCAAGTATTTAAGATGTGGTTGGTGGCAATATAAACAGAATAGGTCAGAAGAAAGCCAATGACTGGAATAGGCTTCACTTGAAAGATGTTATTTGAACATATGAACTTGAACAAGGAATGAGTTAGCTATGCAGATACCCAGGAACAAAGCATTCTAGGCAGAGGGAGCAGACAGTTGAAAGGACTCTAAGGTAGGAAAATGCCTAGGGTGTTTGAGAAGCAGCAAAAGGTTAGTCTGGCCTAAAGCAGAGTGAGGGATCACGGAGGATATGAGATCAAATGGGTAACACAGTAAGGCGTGCAGGTCATATAAAGTTTTGTAGTCCATTAAAAGGACTCTGGCTTTTATTGAGTAAAATGGGGGCATGGGGCCAGGGTGGGGAGGGGTTAAAATGATCTGATTTATATTTTAGAATGACTACTGTAAAGTTCTGTATTAAAGTAGAAGTGCCAAGAATGGAATCAGGGACACCAATTAGGAGGCTACTGCAGTTAATTAACACCTTTGGACTCAGTCAGTAGACTGGTGAGAAAAGGTTGTATTATCAGATATCAGAAAGAAGCAATAGAATTTCCTGATGAATTAGATAATCCTGAACAGCTGCCTACTCCAAACTCTTTGATTTGAAAGAGTGAATTAATTAATCTACATTAACTGTTTAGGCCAGTTGGATTTTTAGATGCTTGAAATGAACACAATCCTGACACACTACATTTTATTTATTTATTTATTTAGAGACGGAGTCTCACTCTGTCGACAGGCTGGAACGCAGTGGCACGATCTTGGCTCACTGCAACCTCTGCCTCCTGGGTTCAAGCCTCCTGCCTCAGCCTCCCAAATAGCTGGGACTACAGGCATGCGCCACCACACCCAGCCAATTTTTTGTATTTTTAGTAGAGACAGGATTTCACCATGTTGGCCAGGATGGTCTTGATCTCTTGACCTCGTGATCCACCCACCTCAGCCTCCCAAAGTGCTGAGATTACAGGCGTGAGCTACCGCGCCCAGCCTCACACTTACACTTTAAAGACGGAATGCATGTAAGTAATTTACCTAAGGTCACATAGAAAGTGTGTAGTATTAGTACAGGTTTCAACTGAAAAGGAATTATAAATCTTATACACTTATTATTATGCTCTAAATTTCTCATTTTGTATTTGCAGATGTGTATCCTTACCTATAAAATACACTCAATATGATCTAAATATTTGAAGCACTCTCAAGAAAACCAAGCAAGTGATGTTAGGTCTACTCTTAATAGAAGCAGTCTCTGCTTACTTTACTGAGTGTGGCACGGGGGAATACTTGGGTATTTAACCACTTCTTTTCTCTTCCTAACCTTTAATACCAGATATTTATCCTTTCATTCAAGGTAGTCATCTGGATTATCTAAGTTTGAACGAATACGTAAATATCATACTATTAAATAAAATAATACAAAGAAAAATGCTTCCCTAACCCACCAGGTCCAACTGGGCTGGGTATCCCACAGGTGTACCTGTTTGATGTTTAAAGTTTAAGAAATACCACAGAAAAATCACTTTAGAAAAGCTGGCTATATGAAAGGGCAAGAAAAATGCAGTTTTAAAATCCTGTACAGATTAAAAAATAAATGTGTACAGGAAAATTAGCTTGGACAGAAGAATTAAGATTAGATTAAAAGAAACCATTCCAGTTCCTTTGCTTCTATACCTTTATGCCTACATTTTCTTCAGTGATTTTTTTCTAATTGAAAATGAACTTTTCCCTCATACTATACTGTTTCTTTTTTTCACTATTGCAAATGCCACTATGGTAGCATTTAACAAGTAGCATTTATCAGTAAAGAAAGTGTCTTTATACAAACAGGGTCAAGTTTCAATATCCCTTAAAACTCTCCTCAACATTTCATAGTATATGAAGGTATGGTAAGTACTATGCAATGCAGTCAAGTTGGAAGAAACGTAAAGGTAGAATCAAATTATATGTCCTTGGTACAATAAATCTTCATTAAGTTCCTTATCAGGCATGCCATCTGAAATACTTCAAATTTACTCATAGAAAAATAAGACTTGAAAGGTCTCTCAAAGGGTCATGGTTACATTTTCAGGAAAGACTAAGTGAAATCAAGGCAGACCATTATCTACCTTTATTCTTAAAAATATTCAGTCTATGACCTCTCCTACAATAGAATCAATTCAAATGCCTAACCCAAACTTCTCTTGATGCAATTTAAATCCTTTTTCTGGGTAACTGCAGATTCTCACAGACATAATCCCATCTTTAAGCCTTCTCTAAGATTTTAAACTACATATTCTTTTGCTTTTCTTAATGTAAATTGTTCAAATCTAACTTCACTGTGCCATTTTTCTTAAAATTTAAACAATTTACTACTGAAAACTAGAAATAAGTTGCCTTGAGATAGTTTTAAAAAATAATTTGTGACCTAGAGAAATAGATACCATTCCCAAGACCTGCGCTATTCACCCTAACCACTGATTTTAAGCCAGAGAAAAATAAAGAGCAAGCAAACAAAAAAACCAATGAAATTAGAAAGTTTCAAGCCTAGGTAATTACCAACTTGTGTCTTAAATGCTGGGCTTTAAGATAATTTATATTTGTTTTCTCACTTTGTCAGCACAGCAAGGAAGGAATAATTCTAAGATTATGGAAGTGTGGTTCTTCCCATCCTCCCATCCGTCCCCCTTTTAGTCTGCTTCAATGAATACAAGTCTTCAAAGCTATAGGAAATGTGTAGAGTCAAGTACTCTAAAGGAAAACAGAGCTTATATATTAGTCTTTAAGTATAGCTGTCCCTCAGTATCAGTGGAGGACTGGTTCCAGGACATTCTACAGATACCAAAATCTGCAAATGTTCAAATCCCTGACAGAAAATGGCATAGTGTTTGCATAATAACCTATGGACAGCCTCTCATATACTTTAAATCATCTCTAGACTTATAATACCTAATATAATGGAAATACTATGAAAACAGTTGTTAAGCTGTATTGTTTAGACAATAATGACCAAAAATGTCTGTACATGTTTAGTATAGATGTCATTTTTTTTTTCAAATATTTTCCATCCATAGTTAGTTGAATCCACAAATAAGGCACCCACAGATATGGAGGGCCAACTGTATACAGTCAACTCAAGCAAAGACTAATACTTTTGTACATTCAAGTAAAAATCAATTATACAAAAACAAGGGGGGCACAAACTGTACTTCTCACTGTATTTAATAATGTTCTAAGTAAAAACTCTTCAGAAAAGTTAATTTAGATGAACTATAATTAGCTATACTATCCAACACAGTACATGAATGTGGTATAACTTCCTAGAAACCTAAATAAGACCAAAGTGGGATTATTTGCATCCAAAAATTTTTATTTTTCCCCCCATTCACAACTTCCATGTTTTCCAAGTTTAGCAGTTACTTAGTAACTCTTGGTGACTACCTATGATACAATTCTATCCCCAGCTAACTCATGTCTTTATATGTTTTCCATTATATGCTTCTGCTTGTAGCATATAATAGAAAAACAGGTGTTATTTTGTTAGACTACTGATGAGGATTAATAAAAATTATACAGAACAATTATACAGTATTTTGTTAAAAGAAGTAATTTTCTTAAAAAAGTTTATAGCAGTCTTAAGAGCCATCAAGTGGTACTTTGGAAAAAATTTAATCATTAAAACACAGTTGTGCCATATAATGGAATTACATTTATATTAAAGTACAAACATGAGAGTAATAAAATATAGCTGTCTAGAATTACCTTTCAAGAGCTGCTCTCCGTTTTTCTACAAACTCAGTGGATGATGAGTCTTCTTTACCCACTTTGACCTTGGTCATCCCTTTGAAGAAGTTGAATGAGATTCATGATGACTTTATATTGCTGTGAAAGTCTTTCATAATCATTTCTTCATAATTTAAAATACACTCAAAATTTGAACTTAACAGCCCTAAACTTGTAACTGGTATCTTATCTAAAAAGCAAAAACATTTTGAGGAATTAAATCTCATGATACGTTAACATCTTTACTTGGTAAAGACTTAAAACATGAGAGAACAGATAAAATGTTTATAGTTTTCTGACCCATACTGCTTTTGTTTACAGAAAAGCTTACATCAAAAAGATCCCTTATCTGTTGTATTTTATACTCCTGGTAAATTAAAATGTGTTTCTAACCTGATATACATAATGGAATTTCAAATCAATAAATTTAAGCTCAATTAACATTTTCATTTCTCATGAGCAATAATTAAAATTCTTTACTTTGGGATGACAAAAAATAAAAGTAAATGTAATCCATGAATTTATGTTTTCCCTCCTGCAGATTCTAATTTACTTATTTACTATTTACTTATTTACTAATGTTCTTATTTACTTATCATAGCTGGTTTTACAATGGTTGAAAGAAAAAGCTCTTTCATGGAGTTATTTATAACTTCAGATTTAAAAAATAAGTCATGTTAATTATTTCTGTATGGGCAATTTAATTTCAGACTGCAGATTTTTCTCTTTTATTCTCCTGTTCTTTTTCCTTTCAAAAATGTATTCTGTGGAAACAAGGTATTGATACATGCTACAACATGAAAGAACCTTGAACATATGATGCTAAGTGGAAGGAATTTGTCACACACAAAAAAATCATCTACTGCATGATCCTTTTTACATGAAATGTCCAGAATAGGTAAATACTTAGAGAAAGAAAGTAAATTAGTGACTGCCTAGGGCTGGGGAGAATGAGGACATTAGGGGATGATGGCTAAGGGATCCCAGATTCCATTTCGGGGTAATAAAAATATTCTAAAATTGACTGTGGTAATGTATGCACAACTCTTAATATATTAAAAGCCAGTGAATTGGATACCTTCTTTTTTTTTCTTTTTCGAAACACGGTCTCTGTCACCTAGGCTGGAGTGCAGTGGCATGATCACGGTTCACTGCAGCCCCTATATCCCAGGCTCAAGCAATCCTGAGTAGCTGGGACCACCAGTACGCACCACCACACCCAGCTAATTTTTTGTAGAGACAAGATTTTGCTGTGTTGCCCAGGCTGGTCTCAAACCCCTGAGCTCAAGCAATCCAACTGCCTCGGCCTCCCAAAGTGCTAGGATTACATGCATGTGCTACCACACCCGTCCTAGACACTTTAAATGGATGAATTATATGGTATGTAAATTATATTCCAATAAAGCCTAAATTTTAAAAATGGATTATGTAAAACCATACAATTCTTCAGTTTGGTACATCTTCAATTTGGCACATTAATTAACTTATTAATCACCTATTAATGTTTTGTTTAAAATTCCAATGGAATACAATGGCTTGAAAAGGAAAACTTAAAACTACCTCTGACTGAACTACTGGAATTGGGATGTGAATTGTTTCATAAACTCTACTTCCCTGAAAAAAAATCTCACCACTGGGTAGTTTCTTCAATGAAGTTAAAGACCTTCTATCCATTCTACTTTTTAGAGGTAATCGTTAAGGGACATTGTGACCAATAAATAAATAAATAAAACCCCAAACAACCTACCATAACTAGTTAACTTTTAATACTTTTCAACTTTGTTGCTCTAATAGTTTAAATGGAATAGTGTTCTTAGGTCAACTAAGGTCCTACCAAAGTAGTAAGTTATGTGCTAATGAAGACTCTCCCTTCAGTGGCAGTTATAAAGCTTCCCAGCAAAGAGAAGTTATGACTCTTTTTCCACACTCCCTGCTATAAGTGTAAGTTACTTGAAAACCACCAGCTATGTAATTAGAAGTTCAAAGATTAATTTGTCACTCACCTTTAATAATTATTCAAGACTTCACCATACTTTGAAGAAATTGTTTTGCTTGGCTTCATATTACTATTTGACTACATTTATTTTTTTCCTGATAATTTCTCTCTATATAAACTGTATTACATGTAGTTGCCTGAAATCCTTTTTAGAATGGTGGGGTGTGTGTGTATGTGTCTGTGTGTGCATATATATATATATCTATATATATATATATATAGATATATATATATATAAAGTTTTAAACAGGCCAGGCGCAGTGGCTCATGCCTGTAATCCCAGCATTTTGGGAGGCCGAGACGGGCGAATCATGAGGTCAGGAGATCGAGACCATCCTGGCTAACATGGTGAAACCCCGTCTCTACTAAAAATACAAAAAATTAGCTGGGCGTGGTGGCGGGCGCCTGTAGTCCCAGCTACGCAGGAGGCTGAGGCAGGAGAATAGCATGAACCCGGGAGATAGAGCTTGCAGTGAGCCAAGATAGCACCACTGCACTCCAGCCTGGGTGACAGAGCGAGACTCCATCTCAAGAAAAAGCAAAAAAGTTTTAAACCATTTAATCCACATTAAATATATTTCAGTTGGGTGTGGTGACTCATGCCTGTAATTTCAACACTTTGGATTGAACCATCCCTGATTCAACACTTTGGATTGAACCGTCCCTATAGAACCATCCCTATAGATTTCAACACTTTGGATTGAACCATCCCTACAAAGGGGTCTTGAAAGACCAAAAAGTTAAAGAACCACTAAACTCAATTTTTGAATTAAAAAAAAGAAAGAATACAACGAATTCATCTAAATACGTTAGGTTTTGAAACTGTAACAGGTAGTAATAACATTGCTTTATAAACCTAATGTTTACAAAAGTAAAAACAATAATTTAAAAATCAGCAAAATTTGGCTGAGCATGGTGGCTCCAGTCTGTAATCCCACCACTTTGGGAGGCCAGATGGGAGGACTGCTTGGGGCCAGGAGTTTGACACCAGCTTGGGGGAAAAAAAATCAGCAAAATTCTTTTTTTTTTTTTTTTTTTTGAGATGGAGTCTCGCTCTTCTGCCCAGCCTGGAGTGCAATGGCACAATCTTGGCTCACTGCAACCTCTGCCTCCCCACTTCAAGCAATTCTCCCCTGTAAGCCTCCCAAGTAGCTGGGATTACAGGCAGGAGCCACCATGCCTGGCTAATTTTTGTATTTTTGTAGAGACAGGGTTTCACTGTGTTGGCCAGGCTGGTCTCGAATTCCTACCTCAGGCGATCCGCCCGTCTTGGTCTCCCAAAGTGCTGAGATTACAGGCATGAGCCACCATGATGGAGCCGAGATCACACCACTGCACTCCAGCCTGGGCAGCAAAGCAAGACTCCGTCTCAAAAAAAAAAACTTTCAGATTCATCTAAGTATAAAGAAAAGTAATGGTAGTGCTCACTTCAGCAGCACATATACTAAAACTGTGAATACAGAGAAGATAATTACTTTAAAGGAAAAAAAAAGAAAAAGGTAAATAAAAACCTATGACTGAAAAAGCATTGAATAAAATACTACAAAATTTTGAGATGACAGATGTCTTTTAATGGTAGGCCTATGGAGGTTTCCTCCTCTTTTGTAATTTTCTGCAGTTTCTTAACTAAGTCTTTATCGCTTATGGAAGTACAAATGTGGCCGGGCACAGTGGTTCACGTCTGTAATCCCAGCATTTTGGGAGGCCAAGGCAGGCAGATCACAAGGTCAGGAGTTCAAGACCAGACAGGCCAATATGGTGAAACCCTGTCTATACTAAAGATACAAAAAGCATTAGCCAAGCGTGGTGGTGTGTGCCTGCAGTCCTAGCTACTCAGAAGGCTGGGGCAGGGGAATCACTTGAACCCAGGAGGCGGAGGTTGCAGTGAGCCAAGATCGCACCACTGCACTCCAGCCTGGATGACAGAGTGAGACGCCATCTCAAAAAAAAAAAAAAAAAGTAGAAATGTTTTTAAACTTTAAATTGAGGTACGAAATGAACTAAGATGAATTTAAATAGCTCTTATATGAGCCAAGGCTAGTGAGGGTCTAACACCTCCATCCCTTAGAAAAATGTTAACACATTAATAATATTAAGTATTCTCTGATTGTGCCTCAGTAAAATGGTAATCAAATGACCCTAAAAGGTTAGGGCTTCCAACTGCTTTTAACTTGGTAAATTTCAACCCAATTTTTTTTTTGAGACGGAGTCTCACTCTGTTGCCCAGGCGTGATCTCAGCTCACTGCAACCTCCGCCTTCTGAGTTCAAGTGATTTTCCTTCCTCAGCCCACCGAGTAGCTGGAATTACAGGCACGTGCCACCATGCCTGGCTAATTTTTGTATTTTACTAGAGACAGGGGTTTCACCATGTTGGCCAGGCTGGTCTCGAACTCCTAACCTCAAGTGATCTTCCTACCTTGGCCTCCCTAAGTGCTGGGATTACAGGTGTGAGCCACCACACACGGCCTCAACCCAATATTTAACATTACTGTATTACATAAACAAAAATCTTCAAGTGTTAGAAAATAAAACTATTACCAATACATTCTTCAATCCATGCATGATTAGTATAAATGAAATATTTAAATTCAGTTATCTCTACACATTATAAAATGTTGACAGTGAATGATTAAGAAATCCACAAATCTATACAGTTAAAACTGAACTAGTAACAGTAACAAAAATTAATTTTTGAAAAATTTGTGCTTACCTACTATACTCTTTTCTGGAGCTGGTGGCACAATATAACCAACATGTAAATACTTGCTTGCTAATTTGCTGTGCAAACCAAGAAAGTCGCTGAATCTTCTTTTCACTGAAAATTCACTCTTACTGAACATGGAAAGAGAAGTCTACAAGTGAAGAAGAGGTATTTCAAATTTTGAATAGCAAGCAATTATTCCACAAGTTAATGTTATACATAATTGTGAACACATACATATATCTACTTTGCAAAAGAATGCAGAGTATCTAACTAATGTGGTATATACGGTTCTAACTAAAAAAAACCTAAACCATAGATGTATTTTACAGAATCTTAATAGGACAAAAAAGTATTTGCATTATTCTATCTTAACTGATCTTATTCACTCTATTTATGCTAATAATTCTTAAATCTTTACATCTGGCCCAGATGTCTTTCAAAGCTTCAGTCCAATATATCCAAATACCCCTCCACTTAAATCTCACTGGCACTTCAAACTTACCCTATTTCCCCCTGCTGGAACATAAGTTCTATAAGATGCCACCCTTGTCTGTATTGTTTACTACTATACCCCAGTGCTTGCAACAAAGCTTGACACCATGGTAGGTGTTTAATGAATATTTATCCAATGAATTAACAACTGTCATCCTCGACCTCACTGTGTTCCTGCCCATGTTGCCTTTCTCCATGGATCACGCTCACAGCTGCAAAGTCCCTCTAGTCAATAACCTAGGCATCCTTCTCCTTCCTCACCCATTACATCCAAGTCCTGTCAATTCTACCGCCTACATAACTCAAGAAGCCACTTATTTTGCTCATCTCCAGAACCATTTTCTTAGTATAAAGTATTACTGCTTACAGCTAGAATTGCTGTGACAGACACGCTCTTTTAAGATTTAAAGGCATACAATCCTTTAATCATTGCAGTGTCCCTTTAACTGGAAATGCTGACCTCTACTTTGACCCTCCCAATTCATACTGAGGCCAAAGAAATATTTCTAAAACAAAAACCTAATTGTGCCACACTCTTCTTTGAACTTCTTTAATGGCTCTCCATTATACTTAGGATGAAGCCAAACTCCTTAAAATGTGGCTGCTCATAATACACAAAGGCTTACTGCCGAACAATTCAATTATGCATCACTTCTTGGAGAGTCTAGAAAGCACAATGCTTTCTTGACTTTTGGCTTTTGCATAAGCAAATTCCTCACCTGGAACAAGCATTCTTCTTCTTCCCCCACTCCTCCCCATCATTTCCCTCACCTATGTCTTGGCTTAGGCATCCAGAGGTCTAAATCAGGTCCCATCCTGCATACTCTCACTGAACACTACATATCAAACCACTCACAACTCATTGTACCTACTTCTTGGCAATCTTTATTAGGTGGTAACCTTTATAAAGACAGGGATCACTTCTACCTTAATCATAGCCATATCCTCATACTACACATAATGAGGGCTCGATAGTTTTTTTAAAAGCACAAAAAGCTCACCTTTGTTGTTACTCTATATGCCATATAGGCATTCATGCCATCACCTACAAAAAAAGTCAAACACTACTATTAAAATCACATGCATAAAAATAAAACTCATTTAATACTATACTGATGTATAAAGAAAAACAATACAAAACCAACAAACTAATAAAAAGTAAATACAAAATATAGTAAGTATTGACTCACCAACTTTTTCTGGATCTGATACACCAATTTCTATGTCAAAAATATCTCCATTTGCTTCTTCTTCAATCTAGAAAGTATAATTTATTTTTTGGCATTAAAAATTATAATTTAAATTATTGTCATGACACTAATTTTTATCACCTATTTTCTGTAAGAGTCACTGTCACAACAAATAATTTAGCCACCTAGCACTTCATTTTTGAAAAACAATAAAAACTTTCACATTTCCTGACTTTATAAATAAAATACACACACACACACACACACACACACACACACACACACACACGAAAAAGACCATTTGGAGAAGTAACAATTTTTTTTTTTTTTTTAAAGACAGAGTCTTGCTCTGTTGCCCAGGCAGGAGTACAGTGGCTCAATCTCAGCTCACTGCAACCTCCACCTCCTGGGTTCAAGCAATTCTCATGCCTCAGCCTCTCAAGTAGCTGGGATTACAGGTGTCTGCCACTACACCCGGGTGATTTTTGTATTTTTACTAGAGACGGGGTTTCACCATGTTGGCCAGGCTGGTTTTGAACTCCTGACCTCAGGTGATCTGCCCACCTCGGTCTCCCAAAGTGCTGGGATTACAGGCGTGAACCACTGCGCCCAGCCCAAAATCTCATGTTAATTCCTCAGATGTAGAAAAAATGTTTTAGTCTTTTTGTACAAATATTGTGGAATTGTTCTATATACTGAATCTTCAGATTCAGGTTCTTAAAAAATTACCTCCTTAATTAATTTTAATACTAGCATTTTTCAAAGTTCTATCTATACCCTTTAATACCAAGGAGGTAGTAGTCATTACTTTTACCAGTACAACCTTACATACCAGCAGAAGTGATTATATTGAAAAGCAACTTCAGTATCAAGATTTCTCTAATTATCTAATAAACACGTTCTTCTGGACGCGAAGGAAAGCATTATAAACCTCAGTGAAAAAGCAGTAAGTGGGAAAAATGACAACCCTATGTCAAGACTTCAGAGAAGCCCTTGTAAATGCCATTAAAAATAAGCAATCCAAACATTAGCTCTGCAGGAAAGCTTTGTTATTCTCAAGCACAAAGTTCAGAGATTATTCAACTTTGCAAATTTTTCAAGGCAATTATTAATAGTCTAACACTATCTAAATGAAAAGTGTTTCGAACCATAATTGTTTTATTTCAAGGTTGTCTTCTTGTACAGATATTTTTAAAGTAAAACTTTTAAAAATCATTACATAAAAAGTATATAAATTTTAAGTGTACAGTTCAACAAAGCTCACAAAGTGAACACGTTTGTAACCAGAACCTAAATCAGAAATAAGCATCATCACTACAGCTCAGGAGGCCCTCTTATGCTTCCCCTCCAGTTACAACCCATTCTTTACCTGCCAACATAACCACTACCCTGACATCTAGCACTGTACCTTAGTTTTACCTGTTTTTAAAGTTCATCTATTAGAATTATGTAAGTATTCTTTTATGTCTTATTTCTCTTAATATTATGTTTGCGAGATTGTTCATATTTTTCATGTGGTTGTTACTTAATCATGGTCATTTTAAGGACATATTTCCATGAATGACTTTTAAATATATAATTTTGCCATTAAAATAATCTCCGTATAATTTTTCTTTTCCAAATTCACCTTGTCAGAAATTACTGCCAAATCATGAGAATGTACCTTTAACTGATATACATCCTCCCTTCTTTTTCAATATCAACCTTTAAGTATTAACAGCATTTATTACAAATTTTATCAAATAAATTTACTCAAAATATCACTTTATTGTGATTAAGTTTTCAAAGCACTTTTATATATCATCTGACCAACAGAGACACCCTAGGAAACGCACACTATTATCATAAAATCAGAAATGAAAAACTCCTTCACTTAACAAGGTAAATGATATGCCCAGGTCACTGGGTAGAGTGGGGGAAGATAGAAGCCAGATCCCATAACTCATTTAGTCCAATATTCTTTTCCCCAAATGTCTGAAAGGCTTTGATTAGAAATGACTAACAGCAGAGTGATGTTGGGTGGGGAAAAAAGGTATATATTTACATATTAATTTAGAACACATTTTCCTGTACCTCTTCCCTGGATCTATCAAAGATCACGGGAGCAGACATACTCTTTGATTCAATTCTAGGAGCAATGAGTGTAGTAGGAGTGACAGGTGTGACTGCAGGAGAAGGTTCCGAGGATAGGATAGGTTCCCTTTCAGGGCTGTCCAAAGAAACTTCTTCTGTGGCTTCTAGACATAGATTAAACAAGTTAGTTAAGAACACTGGCAAGCAAACCCCCAATATTCTACATAGCAGTTAATGGATTATAAAAAATATTTTTATATTACCCACAAATATAAAAATAATGTCATTTAAAAATAATTGTCACAAAGGAATTTTATGCATCCTTATTTATCACAACTTTAAAACCAACTGTAACTCTGTTGGTTTTAGAAAGAATCCTATTAAGTTAGCTTAATTATACTAGTGGTAGGGATAAGGCTGAAAGAAAAGCAATGATGCAGATGATTCCACATTCATGTTTGGATTTGTAACATCTTATACTTGTGGTAACTTACCTTTCAAATATTTATTTACACTAATATTATGATTATTTTATACATATAAACACAAATTTTATGGTGGAAGTCTGTCTACAACTATTTTAACTTGGATTAAAAACTGGTTAGGAAAAGCTACAAAGTTAGTAATCTAAAGCAATTAATTGCTAAAGATTACTGGATATTAATTAGTTGGATACACAAATATGACACAAAACAAATAGGTGTTTAGGTTTTAAATTAACATGCCCACTCACTTGAAAAATCTAATACTAATAATTTTAAAACATCAAACCAAATCAATAAACTGAATGTCTACAGGCTACATAACATTGTGCTAAGTGCAACAGAAAAACACACAAAAATGTAAAATATCATACCCGCCCTCAGAGAGTTTATAATTTAGTTGGGGAAAACAAGACATAAGCATGTGGGATGTTAAATAATAATAAAAGACTTAAATAATAGCCAGGCAAACAATGATAAGAATGTTACAAGACATTTAATTGCTACATGAGCTACAGAACAAACACTACAATTTGAGTTGAGCTGGGAGACAAAAATCAGGAACAGTTTACAAAATGGATCTGAGAAGACTGAAATGGGTAGAGAAAAAATGAAGAAAGAATTCCATGATAATGGAATAATAGCATATGCAAAAAACAGAGCCAGGAAAGGGAAAATTACAATTGGTGGCCATAATGTAAACTACAACTTTGCTAGTTTGTAGAATTGATACTAGGAAAGGAAGGCAGGACCTCAAGGAAAACACAGGACCAGGCCAGTGGTTTCTAACCTGAGGTTCTTAGATTCTTAGAGGTTCAAGATGGTGGTAATGATAGTCAGTGAACAATTTTAATTTTAATACCTCAAGGTATAGCAGTAATAGCATATTTACCTGAAATAAGGTTATACATGTCAACATTTTATCAAGCTATTCTTACTGGTTATCTCATGTTGATGAGATCCTTACTTGGTATAGATGATCTCTTTACTTTTTCATATTAAAAGCGAAAATGATCAGTAACTAAAAATCTTTCAAACTACGGTAACCAGAGGAAGGAAAATGGACTATATATGTTGAAACAGGCTATAGATAAGCCCACCGTAACAAAATAAAAGCTTATATGCAACTTCAGGCTGTGGTGATTGCTGGTATTTATTACTCTTTTTGTAAAGAAATGAAACCAGTGAGTAATATGATAAAGTAAAAAAAAGGTAGTATATCAAAGCTACAAGTGTGAGATATTTACAACAATAAGCAAAACAACAAGCGCCAAACAAAACAAAAACCCCAGAATCTGAAAGAGGCACTGTTATTTGGCAACAGACCCACAGGCAAAATATTGTGAGAGATAGTAACTTTATTGAGAAATCAGTACAGATAAAGTCATTTAAACTTTTTAATCACATTTTACTTTACTGATACTGAGTTTTGTGTCATTAACACTAACAGGCTGCTTCATTCAAAAATTGTAGGATTTAGATTCAACATACATATATATAAGCTGTCTTAAATTTTCTTCATGACACCTTTTAGCTTAAGTAAACCAATATATTACAAATTCACAAGGTTTAATTTAAAGCAGACCTAAAGGTTCAGGAAGATGCTTCATAGGTGCTAACTATAAAGATTAATTTTTCCTTGGAGACATACTTTGAGACATGTATGAACTGATTATGTCAATGTCACTAGAGCAATATCTATATTCTCTCCTCTGGTATAGGAGGGACAAATCGAGTATAGGTTTCTCATTACTGGACAATAGTTTTCACCATCCCAGTAACATATGCTGCTCCCTATTATAGTTTCCTAGAACCATACTCCTCCACAGAAGGAGAAATGCTACACCTGTTAAAATGTATTATAAATAAGAACCAAGTATAATACTCATTCATTCATACAAAAATGATCAGATTAGGTCTTCAGTCACTTAATGATGTCATTATGAAATACAGCTGAGTTTAAGATGAAAGCTAAAGCATAAAAAATGTTTCTATTTTTGGGTTAACAAAGGAGACAGATGACTATGTTTATTGTTCTTTAGTTCCCATCTCTCTCTTTTTTTAAAACAAACACTGATATTCACCATATTTGATTCACAGAATTTAGTATAGACTGCTAGGTAGAATAAAACACTATAAAGATTTTTCTGGCTGGGCTCAGTGGCTCACACCTGTAATCCCAATACTTTGGGAGGCCCAGGTGGGAGGACTGTTTGAGGCCAGGAGTTCAAGACCAGCCTGGGCAACATAGCAAGATCCCATCTCTACAAAACATGAACAAATTAGCCAGGTATAGTGGCACATGTCTGAAGTCTTAGCTACTTGAGAAGCAAGGGCTGGAGAATTGTTTGTGCCCAGGAGTTCAAAGCTGCTGTGAGCTATGATGGCACGGCTATACTCCAGCTTGGGTGACAGAGTGAGACCTGTCTTAAAATTGTTTTTAATTTTTTTCCAACCAAGCTAAGTGGGCAAATATCACTGTACAGTCCTCACTTGGCTAACTCTTTGATCAGCTGTGCATACTGCTAAGAAAAAAAAAAACCTTGCATGTACACAAACACACATAGACACAGTTCTGTTGTTACAGTACGGTTTAAACATACTCATCTACATAGAAATCTGAGACTATAGCGTGAAGGAGTCTTTAAGAAAATGGATAATTTAAAACCTCTATGTATGACCCTATACTATTAAAGGAATACACAGAATTTTAGATTAGTACTTGCTAAGCAGAGAAAGAACTTGTGTCATCTTTTAGCATAAGATACAAATACTATGAAACAACTTTGAAAGACTGCCTGGAAAAAAGTCCATGAGAGGACACAATAACAAATACTGAAATATTACAACTCTGGTTAACAGTGATTTTGACTCTAAGTTGTTAGCTGGCTTAAAATTTTAAAAAGAGAACATGATTGGTATTTGGTATCATACTTTTAGTTTTGTGACATAATAAAATATGTGAATTCATCTCCAGTGACAACTTCTCATGGAATGAATCAAGGTGTAAATTATATGGATTTTTGTGATGGAGGATTGTATCTTCAAACACGTTTGTACAAAAAAACAGAATGGTTTGAATATTGAACCACTATGAAAGTTGAGAACATAATTATTCATTTTTTCTCTTTTTCTCTTTTTCCTTTTTCATGTGAGATGGGTAATGTGCCAATACTGTAGCAAGGTTTGAGGGAGGCACATCTCAAAGATTAGAGATTAATGTGAAGTCCCAATCTCATAAGTTAAAAATGTTTAGTGTGAAAATCCCAAGCTTCTGAGCCACAAAAGAATCCATGTATATTAAATTTTAACTCAATGAAAGCCAGTTCAGGTAAATTAGGCTATTAAACACAAAAAATAAAATTTACCATTTTCATTTTTTGTGTCATTAATTTTAAGGAAGATGTTACTTTTTAATATTAAAACATTAATTTTAATTTTAAAGCAGATAATTGTTAAAGAGAGTCCTTCTTAAGTTAGGATGAACTACACCAAATCCTTCCCCTGTATCAAAAACAAATTCCTTAAGCATCAATTTATTCACCTAAAAGTGGGTCAAATGGAACAGATGGTAAATAGTACAGCAATTTATTAAAACAGCTTTCAAACATAAATATAGAATAATTTTTAAATCCATAGTTTAATTTTGCTTTGGGACAACTTCTAAGCAATAAAAAAGTATAATCACTGCTATTTCTCAAAGTATGAACATCACAATCATTAGTCTTTTGCATCTAAGTACTGCCCCCAATCAAATTATAATATATAATTTATTCTCAAATGCTTACAGCCAGAAAGAACCACATTTTTGCTTCTCTGGACAGTCCACATTTTTCATAGAGTGATGTGACTGGAAATTCCCCATCCTTCTAAGTTGTTACAAGAGCTGCCACTAACACTTTATATAGAATTTGTTTTGTTTTAGACATTTTCTATCTAATAGAAAATATACTGCAATTGACCATTATTAAAAAATAAATACATGACAATTACCTGCAAAAAGATCTTCTCTGTCATCATCTAATACAACTTCTGTGGGTTTTGGGCCATTGGAGTTTGCACTAATATCTTCTGCAGGAAGACTAGTTGGTTCTGGAGATGATGGACTTGACTGTTAAAAAAGAACAATAATAGGTAATGGATTGGCATGTTTACCTGTTGTAATTCTGTCACCATGTACTACAGAAATAGAACATTCTCTTGATAAGAATGGAGGAAAGAACAAGAACAGCTATTTATATTTCCTCCTCTGAGAGTAAGAATGAACTAATAACACACTTTTAACTCATCATCCTTCTTAACAAAAAGTCACTTAAGATTTAAAAAAGAAAACCTTTTTTTTCTTTTCATTTTTGAGACAGGGTCTCACTCTATGGCCCAGGCTGGAGTGTAGTGATGTGAGCTTGGTTCACTGCAGCCTTGACCTCCCAGGCTCAAATGATCCTTCCACCTCAGCCTCCAGGGTAGCTGGGACTAAAAGTGCACGTCACCACACCTGGTTATTTATTTATTTATTTATTTATTTATTTATTTTTTGTAGAGATGGGGTTTCACCATGTTGCCCAGCTTGAACTCCTGAGCTCAAGTGATCCTCCCACCTCAGCCTCCCAAAGTGCCGGGATTACAGGTGTATGCCAACGCCCCTGGCCAGAAAACCTTTCCTAGTCATCCTTTTTGGAGGTACTAGTTTATCATACTGAGTTATAATTAACAAAAACCAAATTTACACAGTCATATACAATAGAACCAAAACCACATCATGTCCCTTGATTTTCAAAAATCCCTAATTTTGTTTTTGTTATTGCCATGTTTGTTTGTTTTTTTTTCCTGGTGGGGGCAGATACACCCAAACACCAAAATTCCACGTAACTCAACAGATCCTGAAAACATGTCACATGTCCAAGAAGTTCAAAGCACTATTTTACTATAAGAGGAAAACTTACTACTAGTTGAATTAAGACCAATTATTCTAAAATTTCTATTGCTTCAAACTAAAAATGTGACCTCTCAAGACATTTATATTTCATCTAAGCTAATGACTATTCTTGTACCATTTTTTTTTTTAAAGACACAGTCTCATTCTATTGCCCAGGCTGGAGTGCAATGGTGCAATCTTGGCTCACTGCAACCTCCACCTCCTGGGTTCAAGTGATTCTCCTGCCTCAGCCTCCCAAATAACTGGGATTACAGGCATGCACCACCATGCCCGGCTAATTTTTGTATTTTTAGTACAGACAGGGTTTCACCATGTTGGTCAGGCTGGTCTCGAACTCCTGACCTCAGGTGATCCACCCGCCTCGGCCTCCCAAAGTGCTGGGATCACAGGAATGAGCCATTCTTATACTTCTTTAACCTTAACGTATAATGAGTAACACAATGAAACCTAGAGTGTGTAGCTTTTATCTTTATTATGGTTTTTGTATTACAATAGTTAAAATCAGGTCTTTTTTTTTTTTTTTTGAGACAGAATTTTGCTCTTCTTGCCCAGGCTGGAGTGCAATGGCGTGATCTCAGCTTACTGCAACCTCTGCCTCCCGGGTTCAAGCAATTCTCCTGCCTCAGCCTCCCGAGTAGCTGGGATTACAGGTGCCCGCCATCACGCCCAGCTAATTTTTTTTTGTATTTTTAGTAGAGATGGGGTTCACCCTGTTGGCCAGGCTGGTCTCGAACTCCTGACCTCAGGTGATCCACCTGCCTTGGCCTCCCAAAGTGCTGGGATTATAGGCGTGAACCACTGTGCCTGGCCAAAACCAGGTCTTTTAAAAACCTTTTTATTGAAGTATAACACAAAAAAACTGTATATATCAAAAGTGTACAGCTAGATAGTTTCAAAAACTCAACATACCTATGCAAATGCACTTGGATCATGAAAGACCATTACCATCAAACCTAGAAGTTCCACTTATGCTCCCTCCCATTCTTTACCATGCGGGCTTCTACCAGTATGGATCAATTATTCCTATTTTTGCTCTTCATAAAATACAGCCATATGGTACTTATTTTTTGTGTTTGGTTTTTGGTCCTAATGTTACTATGTATGTAAGATTCTTCCATATTGTTCTGTGTAGTAGCAGACCACTCATTATCATAAGTGTATAATATTTCATTGTGTGAATACCATACTTGAACCACTCTAGTGTTGATAAGCACTTAGATGTTTATCAATTTTTTACTATTAATACTATCAATAGTGCTGCTATGAATTTTCTAGTTCATCTTTTAGTGAACATGTAAACAAATGTTTGTATAAACCTAAGAATGGAACAGCTGGCTCACAGGGTAGATGAATGTTCAGCTTTAGAAGTTATTAGTAAACAATCTTCTAAAGTGGTTGTATAATTTTACACTCCCACCAGCGGCATATGAAACTTTGTTGCTCCAATTCCTTGCCAACATTTTGATACATTCCATTTTTTTTCACTTTCGCTACTCTAGCATGTAGAGTATGTACCATTGTGTTCTGAATTTGCATTTCCATGATAAGTAATGATGGTGAGCAATTTTTCATATGTTTAAAGGGAATTTAGATATCCTTTTGTGAAGAATCTCTTCAAATATTTTGTTCATTTTTCTATTGTTTCTATTGATTTGCAGAAGTTCCTTATATATTCTGGATAAAAATTCTTTGTCAGATATATATTAATAATTTAGTCTCCCAATCTTTGGTTTACCTTTTTACTTTCTTAATGGTAGATTGTGCAATAGAATTTCTTAATTAAAGGCAAATTGTATCAATATTTTCTTGTATAGTTACTAAGCAATTTTTTTTTTTTTTTTTTTTGAGATGAAGTTTCACTCTTGTTGCCCAGGCTGGGGTGCAATGGCACGATCTCACTGTAACCTCCACCTCCCGGGTTCAAACGATTCTCCTGCCTCAGCCTCCCAAGTAGCCAGGACCACAGGCACCCGCCACCACGCCCAGCTAATTTTTTTTGTATTTTTAGTAGAGAAGGGGTTTCACCATGTTGATGTGGCTGGTCTTGAAAACCTGACCTCAGGTGATCCACCCGCCTCAGCCTCCCAAAGTGTTGGGATTACAGGTGTGAGCCACCGCGCCCAACAGTTACTAAGCATTTTGTAGGATCAATAGTCTTTTGATGCCACTCCTAATTAATAAGATTTTCTCATCAGCTTTTTAAGTAAACTACCCTCAATGGCACAAAAATATCTCTTTAGAACATTCAAAGTAGTTTCAAACTCTTATAGGAAAATTTAAAGAGGCTTTCTTTTCTCTCGAGAACTAATTTTTAAAGTCCCAAATTCTCACAAAAGTGGGCCTCTCTTTAACTTAGCAACTTTCACTTAAAGGAATTTAAAGAACAAGTTTGTGTATTATTCCCTCTGAAAGTACTCCTGACAACCTTAACTGTAACTCTAGAAAAGTCTGACTGGGTGACTGGCCTATATGCGTCTATAGAGTACCTACCTCTGTCATAATTTCTCTTACCACATTATAAGTATTATCTGTTTTATAGACTGCACGCTGTACATAGAAAGGAAGAGTATCTCATCTTGTTCACTACTCTTTACTCAGTATCTGGCAGTGAAACACTCAATGACTATCATTTAACTGAGTTTTAAGAAAACAATGATGGATATGTCAAAGAATTAACCACAAGTTTGTCAATCAGATGTTCTATATTACTATAAAAATTGAGGGCCAGGCGCAGTGGCTCACGCCTGTAATTCCAGCACTCTGGGAGGCCAAGGCAGGCGGATCACCTGAGGTCAGGAGTTCGAGACCAGCCTGACCAACACGGAGAAATCTCATCTCTACTAAAAATACATTAGGCTGGGCGCAGTGGCTGACGCCTGTAATCCTAGCACTTTGGGAGGCCAAGGCAGGTGTATCACTTGAGGTCAAGAGTTCGAGACCAGCCTGGCCAATGTGGTGAAACCCCATTTCTACTAAAAATACAAAAATTAGCCAGGCGTGGTGGCGGGCGCCTGTAATCCCAGCTACCCAGGAGGCTGAGGAAGGAGAATCTCTGGAACCCAGGAGGCAGAGACTGCAGTGAGCTGATACTGTGCCACTGCACTCCAGCCTGGGCGACAGGGCAAGACTCCGTCTCGAAAAAAAGTAGCCGGGCATGGCGGTGCATGTCTGTAATCCCAGTTACTCGGGAGGCTGATGCAGGAGAATTGCTTGAACCCGGGAGGCAGAGGTTGTGGTGAGCCAAGATCACACCATCGCACTCCAGCCTGGGCAACAAGAACGAAACTCTGTCTCAAAAAACAAAAAAAAAAAATTGAAATAGCCTATAGTGCATCCACATAAAAATAAGGCAAAGTGGCTCCAATATCTATTAATGATAAAAACTTTCAGTAAACTAGTAATAGAGGTTATCCTGATAAAGAATATCTACAAAAAGCCTACAACTAACATCATACTTAATAGTGAGAAATTTGAAGCTTTCCCAGTAAAATCAGGAACAAAACAAGGTTGTCCCCTTTTACCACTTCTTTTCAACATCATACTGAAAGTTCTAGCTGCATGCAAAAAGACAAGAAAAGGAAGTAAAAGGCAGAAAGACTGGGAAGAAGAAACAACTGCCTTTCTTGGTAGGTGACCCAATTCAGAAATCCAGACATTTTCCCAAAGTCCTACTTCTCTCTTACCATCCACATCTTCCATAACTAGCCAATTCCCCTATCTTCTATCCTTTCTCTCACTTATATGTATCTCTGCTGCGACAACCCAAAACCATTTTTTTTTTTGCCCAACCAAAGTGAACTGTCTTACTATCTTCTTCCCCAACTTCCAGTATATTCTTCATATTGCTACAAGGAAATCTAAAAATCTATGTGTTGCTCATAGTTCTTCAATGACTTCTCATTGACTATGGTCTAAAAGCTAACCCCCTTTGCATACATACAAAGTAAGTAACTAGTTTTTCCCATAAACCCTCATCTGCTGCCACACACCATCTTTCTATGATGTGCATTTTATGCTCACTGATGTAACGAGAAATTGTTTGCAGTTCTCCCAATATAACATACTGTATTTTATCTTGCTTTTGTAGAAAACAGAAATACAAAGAGGTCAAGTTACAGCCAAGAGTTAGCCCCCAGGAGGATCCACCCACGTGATCCCTACCTCCAAGAATCCACATCTTTGTATGTATCCTCCCTTCCACACTGTATCAGGGTAGATATGTGTGACCAACAGCATACAGCAGAAATGATAGTATGTCACTTCTGACATTAGGTTATAAATGACTGTGGCTTCCAACTTGGTTGGTCTTGTGCTTACCCTTTCTCTTTGACCACTCATTGGGAAAAATGGGTTGTCAGATGCTGAGCAGTCTATAGAGACGTCATGTGGCAAGGATATGAAGGTTCCTCTTAATGGCCATGAGAGTGAGCTTAGACGTGGATCCTCCTCAGCTAGTCACGGTGGCTCACGCCTGTAATCTCAGCACTTTGGGAGGCTGAGGTGGGCGGATCACCTGAGGTCAGGAGTTCAAGACCAGCCTGGCCAACATACAGAAACCCCATCTCTATTAAATATACAAAAAAATTAGCCAGGCATAGTGGCGCATACCTGTAGTCCCAGCTACTTGGGAGGCTGAGGCAGGAGCATAGCTTGAACCCGGGAGGCGGAGGTTGCAGTGAGCTGAGATCACACCACTGTACTCCAGCCTGGGCAACAGAGTAAGATTCTGTGAGAAAAAAAAAAAGTGGATCCTCCTCAGCTGTCAGATGACTGCAGCACTGGCAGAAATCCTGACTACAATTGTATGAGAGACCTTGGATGAGAATACCTAGCTAGCTAAGCTGCTCCTGGATTTCCAACCCTTAAAAACTGTGATATAATGTTTATTATTTTAAGTTGCTAATGTGTTACACAGCAACAGATAACTCATACAAGTGGTAAGCCAACTAGAGCCTCTCTCTCTGATTATAACTAAAGCCTATAGATAAAATTAAAAAGGTACTTGAGGAATCTAAAAAGTAAACAAATTCTGACAGATCATAAAAGGTAGAGAGTCTATTCGTTTTCTCTTTTCTCTAATAGTTTTGTCCTGAAAGTGGGCCTCAGTCACAGACCTGTGCAATGGTATAGAGACAGAGACAGCTAAACTCTGGTAGAAATCTCATCTTTATGGCCAGATGAACCAGACAAAGGGGTCATATGAGCTAAGGAGTATGTGTATATGAATAAATCCCTGTTTTCTCCCCCTCTTTTCTCTTGTAAGATTTGCTGAAAGCAAGTCCCAGGCATGGAGCTGCACTACAGGAGCTACAGCACAGGTAGACAAAACGCCAAAAGAAACCTCATCTTTCAGGCTAGAGGAAGTGTGTGTGTGTGTGTGTGTGTGCGCGTGCGTGCGTGCGTGCGTGTGTGTGTGTGGTGGGGAAGGGGGGGCGGTCTTGTAAACTGAAGAATATGGGGAAAATCCCAGAGAAAAAACTGGAGAAGGGGATCTCCTAATTCTGTGAATGAATGTGTGCAAATCTCAGGGTCAACCCGCAGCAGCACATGTGCAGCCAAACAGCACAGCAATTCTCACAGACTGGAAAACTCAATTGATACTTAGGTCACTGTCAAAGTCCCAGACTAAGACCTGAGTGGTGCCTGCATGAGACAGACCTGAAGAAGCAAAAGCTTTGAAAATTGAACTGAGATTAGAACCACTGCCCACAGAAGGCAAAACAGAAATTTGGAATCTGAACCTAAGCAAGTTGATTGCCTGACCAAACAAAAAAATAAACAAAAAATCCCAATAGTCTCCAGAGGATTATAACAGGATGCAGAGCCTACACAATATAACATTTGGGATGTTTAAGATACAGTCCAAAATTATTTGTCATAAAGAGTCCAAAAAATGTGACCAAATCTTAAGAGAAAAGACAATCAACAGATGTCAACCTAGAAATAACCCAGATGTTGAATGTATTATTGTTTTAAACTTTTAAAAGCATTTCTAACTATATTGCATGAAGTAAAGGTAAACATATTTGAAGTGAATGAAATGACAGCTCTCAGCAAAGAAACAGAAGCTGCTGCAAAAAAAGAAAGCTGCTACAAAAAAAGAAAGAAAACAAAATGTTAGAACTGAAAAAAAAAAATTACCTGAAACAAAAAATTCACATAAGCTCAATAACAGAATGAGCTGTTACCGAAGAGAATAATGGGTTGTTATTGTTATTGACAGAGCAAAGTGTTGGTGCAACTGAAAATAAATCCATAGAAAATATCCGATCTGAATAACAAAGATAACTTCTCCTGAGAAAAGAAGCTGAAAAAATGAACAAAGCCTCAAGGATCTATGGGACAATACCAAAATGTTCCAGAAGGAAGGATGAAAGATTGCTGCAGAAGTATTTAAAGAAACAGTAGCTGAAATTTCCCGAATTTGGTGAACAATATAAATGTACAGATTCAAGAAGCCTGGCAAACCTCATTGAGGCTAAAATCAAAGAATACTATGCCTACACACATTAGACTCAAACTGCTGAAAATGGAAGCTATAGGGGAAAAAATATAAGCAGCTAGAGAAAAACAACATATTTTTACAGGGGAATACCAATTCAAACAACTGTGGATTTCTCATCAGAAATCACAAAGGCTACAAAACAGTGGAATAACACTTTCAAAGTGTTGAAAGACCTATTGATGCAGAAACCTATAAACAGTGAAAATACCCTTCAGGATTGAAGGTGAAATAAAGTTTTCAGATGAAGTACAAATTAAGAATATTCATCACCAACAGATCTGCTCAAAAAGAAATGCTGAAGGAAATTCTTTATGCTAAAACGAAAAATTACAAGAGCAAACCTCGGGTAAAGGAAAAGCAACAAAAATGGTAAATATCTGAATAAATAAAACAGATTATTTTTTCCTCTTAAGTTCTTTAAAATAGACATTACTGTTGAAGTAAAGATTATAATACAGTATACAGTTATAATACATGTAAACTATTTGCAATGTATAATGTATTCTTATCATAACTGAAAGTTCATATTACTAATACCATGGGTACTCATAGTTTTGACACCAGAAACAAAGAAAGAAAAACAAACATGTTTATATAACAAAAACAACCTTTTCACCTCATAGTCCAGAGCCCAAGAGTGGACTGCACAATGGGAATGATGTGGGCAGTGGGCAACTCAAGTAGAGGCTGCTGGGGAGCAGTCATATCACTATGGAGAGGCTATGAGGAATCTACTTCCTTCAAGTGTCCAACCATCAGCAGCTTGGAGTGCCCTGCTCAACTGCCAGGGAGCTATCACTCTTTTTCTTTCTTCCTTTCTTTCTTTTTTTTTTTTTTTTTTTGGGACAGTCTTGCTCCCAGGCTGGTGTGCAGTGGTGCAATCTTGGCTCACTGCAACCTCTGCCTCTCAGCTTCAAGCAATTCTCCTACCTCAGCCTCCCAAATAGCTGGAACTACAGGCATGCACCACCATGCCTAGCTAATTTTTTTATTTTTTGTAGAGACAGGGTTTCACCATGTTGGCTAGGCTGGTCTCGAACTCCTGACCTCAAGTGATCCACCTGCTTCGGCCTCCCGAAGTGCTAGGATTACAGGCGTGAGCCACCACACCCAGCCAAGGGAGCTGTCACTCTTTAAAGGTTGCAAAAACCTACTTATCTTTGTCCTGCCTCTCCATGCCTCTTCCAGGCTCCTACTGAATGGGAAAAGAGCTATTTTCTAGTGGATGGAAAGGAGTGTGGAGAGTGTGGAGAAATGAGAAAGTGATGGTGGAAAGGAATACTGATGGCTTCTCTGCCTGTGGCACAGGTTCTTCATGATCAGAACTACAGTTGTCCAAGATATACAACTGAGTAGACATCTGTATTCTTAATAAATGAATATTCTTTTATTCCCCCACACCATCACCTGGTAGTATGCAGGATAAAAAATTTTAAGATTTTTTTGCTAGTATCTCTTCAATTAAAAAGTGGCACTTTGGATTCCAAACAAGATCAACAAGGACCACTAAAGCCTCCCTCCCCAACAGACTGACACTAAAAATTCTGGATAGAATACAAAAAGCAACAATATAAAAGTAAAAAATAGCAGGCCGACTAAGGAGGGAGCCAAAATGTAAAAAATGGCCCATCCTTACAAAGATCCATTTTGCCATTTTTTTTTGTATTCTGTCTTAACTTTTCCTGAGGATGGTGCCAACTGCAAAACTATGCTATTGGTGTGCGCGCAGCAATGACTTCCAAGCGTAAAGGAGGGAAGGTAAATGAACCTATGTGGTTGTAAAGCTTGGCATTTTACGTGAAGTATAATATTAACTCAGGTATGTATATTTTAAGCTGCAGAGCAACCACTAAAATATATATTTAAATATAATGATATTAAATAAATACCCAGTAGATAAAATGAAATACTAATAAACATAAAGTAATACACAAGAAAGGAGAAAACGAAAAAAACTGAAGAGAAAAACAGTAAGCAAATAAAATGGTAGATCTAATCTAGCCACATCAATAATTAAATAAACAGCCTAAACATACCCATTAGGAAACAGAGATGGCTAGACTGGATATAAAAATAACTACACATGTTGCCTAAAAAAAACCTGCTTTAAAGACATATTAAATAAGTTAAAAGTAAAACAATAAAAAAGATATGTCATGCAGACAATCTACAAGAAAGCTGTTGTGCTAAACATCAGAAGGTGTAAACTTCAGAATAAGAAATATTACCATCAATAAAAAGGGACATTATATGATAAAAGGGTCAATTTACCAAGAAGACAAAACAATCCTAAGCATCTATGTAACAAAATAGCTTCAAAATACATAAAAGAAAAACTAAGTGAACTAAAACAAGAAATAAAAATTAAAAATATACAATTATCTTGGAGACTTCAACACTTTTCTCTCAGTAATTGATAAAACAAGTAAATAGGTAACAGGAAAAGATAGAAAAATATCAACCAACTTGACCTAACATTTATAGGACACTCCACCCAACAAAACAGACTATACATTCTTTTCAAAAGTGCACACAGAACACTCACCATAATAGAACATGTTCTGGGCCATAAACCAGACTTTAACAAATTAAAAACATGAAAAGCATAAAACATTCTCTTACCATCACCAAATGAAACCAGAAATCAGTAATAGCTATCTGGAATATCCTCAAATTTTGGAAATTAAATAATGTACTTCTAAATAACTCATAGATCAACTAAGAGGTCACAAGAGAAACTAGAAATTATTTTAAATTGAATGAAAACAAAAACACATTTATCAAAATTTGTGGAATGCAGCCAAAGTCATGCTTAGAGGGAAATACATAGCTAAACAGCAAGAGAAGGGAAAAAAGTCTCAAATCCATGATCCAAGCTTCTACTTTAATAAGAAACTAGAAAACCAGGCTCGGTGCAGTGGCTCACACTTTCAATTCCAGCATTTTGGGAGGCCAAGGTAAGTGGCTCACTTGGGGCCAGGAGTTCGAGAGCAGCCTGGGCAACATAGTGTGACTCCCCATCTCTACAAAAAATAAAAAATAAAAATAAAAAATTAAAATTAACAAAAAAAAAACTAGAAGAGCAAATTAAACACAAAGCAAGCAGAAGAAAGAAAACAAAGAGCAGAAATCAATGAAATTCGCAACAGAAACAACAGGAGAAAAAAAATCAATGAAAGCAAAAGGTAATTGTTTGAGAAGATCCTAAGAGGATATCAAACCTCTACCAAATCAAAATACATAAATAAACAGAAGATGTAAATTACCAGTATCAGGAAAAAAAGAGAAAAGTTTACCATCCACAGACTCCACAAACATGTTAACAGGATGATAAGTACTACAAAAAACAGTATGCCCATAAATTTCGCAACTGAGACTGAACGGATAAATTCCTTAAAAGATACATACTTCCAAAGTTCACCATGAAATAGTCCTGTATTTTAAAAATTGAATTTGTCATTAAAAGCCTTCCAACAAACAAAACTACAATTCAGATGACTTCATTAGTAAATTCTATCAAAATTTAGGGAAGACATAAGACTAATTCCACACAACCTCTTCAAGAATATGAAATAAGAGGAAACACTCGCCAAATCACTTAATGAAGCTAGCATTTCTCATATGAAAACCAAAGACACATGAAAAAGAAAACACAAGTATCTGTCGTGAACACAGACACAAAAGCCTAAACAAAATCTAGCAAATTGCATCCAGCAATATATAAAAAGGATAAATACATTATGATTGTGTGGGGCTTATCCCAGGAATGCAATGCTGATTCAACCTTTTTGAATCAGTTTGAAAAACATTCTAAGGGTGGGGCTTAAAAAAAAAAAGAAAAAATCAATATAATCTACCTTATCAATAAACTAAAGAAGAAAACTATATGATTATCATAATGAATGCAGAAAAAGCATTTGTCAAAATTAACATCCGTTCATGGATAAAAACTCAGAAAACTAGAAACAGAGAACTTCTTTCATTTGATTAAGCTCATTAAAAAAAAAAAACCTTACAGATAACATCTTATATCCTGAGATCATGAAAAAGGAAAGACTATTCACTATCACCACTTTTATTCAATATTATACTGGTGGTCCTACCCAGCCATTAGGACAAGAGAAAAAAAAAAAAGGTATAAAGACTGAAAGAAGGAAATAAAACTCCAATCACAAACAATATGATTATCTACACAGAAAATCATCTAGCACATAATAAAATGTGCTAGATCTGTATGCTGAAAGCTACAAACATTAGTGAAAGAAAATCAAGTAAGATCTAACTAAATAAATAGAGATTATGCTTATAGCTTGAAGGCTCAATATTGTTAATGGGTTAATTCCCCTGAAACTAATTTATGAATTCCACACAGTCCCAATTAAAATCTCAGCAGGATTTTTCAGTAGAAATCAACAAGTTGATTCTAAAATTATAAGAAAAAGCAAAAGAACTAGAATAGCCAAGGCAATTTTTAAAATAACAAAGAGGAGTCATTCGACTTGATTTCAAGATTCAGATTAAATAATCAAGACAGTTTAGACTGGGAAAGGATTCTCAATAGATCAATGAAACAAAACTGAAATAGGTCAACCCACACATATATGGTCAGTTCATTTCTGAAAAAGACAGCCCAATAAAGAAAAGCTAGACTTTCAACAAATGGTGCTGGAATAATTATCTGTATTTTTAAAAAAGAATGTCAACCCATATCTCATACAAAAATTAACTCAACATGAATCCCAAATGTACAATATAAAATTCCAAATTCTTTTGGAAGAAACTATAAGCAAAATCTTTGTGACTGTGGGTTAAAGTTAGCAAAGGATTTCATATATGCAACATCTAAAATACTATCAATAAAAAAAAGAAAAGATAGCTTTCCTTTAAATGTTAATGTTAAACATCTGCTCTGAGAAAGATACTGTTAATCAAACAAAAAAACAAGTCACCGGGCAGGTGTGGTGGCTCACGCCTATAATCCCAGCAGTCTGGGAGGCCGAGATGGGCGAATCACGAGGTCAAGAGATTGAGACCATCCTGGCTAACATGGTGAAATCTTGTCTCTGCTAAAAATACAAAAAAAAATTAGCTGGGCATGGTGGCACGTGCGTGTAGTCCTAGCTACTCAGGAGGTTGAGGCAGGAGAATCGCTTCAACTGGGGAGGTGGAGGTTGCAGTGAGCTGAGATCACGCCACTGCACTCCAACCTAGTGACAGAGCGAGACTCCATCTCAACAAAAACAAAAAACAAAAACAAAGAAACAAAACAAAAAACCCAAGTCACCGACTGGGAAAAAAAATATTCAGAACATAAATAATTCTCAAAATTCAATATTTTAAATGAGCAAAACAGGTCAGGTGCAGTAGCTCATGCCTGTAATCCCAACACTTTGGGAGGCCAAGGCAGGTAGATCACTTCAGGTCAGGAGTTCAAGACCAGCCTGGCTAACATGGTGAAACCCTATCTCTACTAAAAATACAAAAATCAGCTGGGCATGGTGGTGGGCACCTGTAATCCCAGCTACTAGGGAGACTGAGGCAGGAGAATCACTTGAACTGGGGAGGTGGAGGTTGCAGTGAGCAGAGATTGCGCCAACTGCTCTCTAGCCTGGGCAGCAGAGTGAGACTCCATCTCAAATAAAATAAAATAAAATAAAATAGGCCGGGCGTGGTGGCTCATGCCTGTAATCTCAGCACTTTGGGAGGCTGAGGAGGGCGAACTGAGGTTAGGAGTTCGAGACCAACCTGGATAACATGGTGAAACCCTGTCTCTACTAAAAATACAAAAATTAGCTGGGAGTGGGGGTGGGCGCCTGTAATCCCAGCTATTCAGGAGGCTGAGGCAGGAGAATCTTTCGAACCCAGGAGGTGGAGGTTGCAGTGAACCGAGATCACACCACGGCACTCCAAGCCTGGGCAACAGAGCAAGACTCTGTCTCAAATAAAATAAAATAAAAAAAAAGCAAAAGATGTAAAAGGACACATAACCAAAAAAGATAATATTCAGATGGTATGTACATAAAAAGATACTCAGCAACATTAGTCATTAGTGAATATACATTAAAGGCACGAGGTAACACTAAACACCTCTTAGAATGGCTAAAAATCAGTGTTGTGCTGGTAAATGTTTAGCAATCAGATCTGCAGAGGAGAAGATCCAGATTTTTAGCTTTTGCTGATTTCTGTGGTAGAGTTGGGAAGACACATACCTTCCAACATACAGACACAACAGACATAATTAATCTCAAGAGCATAGGTAATACTGAAATGTAGTAAAGGAATTAGAAAGCAAGGAGCTTTATATATTTATTATTTTTACATATTTATAACATTAATAAAAATTTTATAAAATTATTTATAATCTTTACATATGTATATATTTAATATTAAATTCATTGCATTTAATTTTTAATAATGGCTGTTTATTAACTAGTTCATAAAATTCCTAAAAATGTAACATGCAGTTCTTGCTAGCAACACCAGCCTTAAGCTCACCACTGCCTAAAATTAAAATTGATAATAACAAGTGCTAACAAGGATATGGAAAAACTGTCATTCTTAGTCATTACTGATGCAATGCAAAATGGTACAGCCACTTTGGAAAATAGTTTGGCAGTTTATTTAAAATTAAGCTTATATTTACCACACAACCCAGCCACCCTACTTTGTAAGTATGTCCGCTGCAAAACTGAAAACTCATGCTCACACAAAAGCCTGTAAATACATGTTTATATTGCTTTATTCATAAATACCCCAAACTGGAAACAACTGAAATGTCCTTCAGCTGACCAACATTGTTACATACAAACAATGGAATACTAAATTCAATCATAAACAAGCCATTAACAATTGATACATAGAACAAACTTAATGACTCTCAAATGCTTTCTGTTAAGTTAAAGAAAGTCAAACTCTAAAAGTTTCATAATGTATGATTCCACCTATATGACATTCTAGAAAAGACAAAACTTTAGGCAGAAAACAGATCAGTGGTTGCCAGAGGCTGGGAAGAGGCTAAGAAAATCTCTTCAAGAAAAGCTGAGCATCCCTGTCTCAAGCAACTTCATAAAATAACATATTTTTATAGGATCTAAAAATAATTCATTCAAAACTCCTTAAATTTAATGGTTTCAAAAGAAAGTGGTCAACTTGAATTATGCTTCTTCATAAATCTCTTTCTAGTAATTTTCCATGCTTAATGCATTTAAATACCTGTTCACAAATTTTTCCCTCTGAAACAGATAATTCATAATGAAATCTTCAAAAATTTCATACATTTAAAGTTGAAGGCCCAATGATTAGAAAACAGAATTAAGAAAACAAGGCTGGGCGCGGTGGCTCAGGCCTGTAATCCCAGCACTTTGGGGGGCCGAGGTGGACAGTTCACGAGGTCAGGAGCTCAAGACCTGCTTGGTCAACATGGTGAAACCTCGTCTCCACTAAAAATACAAAAATTAGCCAGGCACGGTGGCGTGCAGCTGTAATCCCAGCTACTTGGAAGGCTGAGGCAGGAGAATCGCTTGAACCTGGGAGGCAGAGGCTGCAGTGAGCTGAGGTTGCGCCACTGCACTTCAGCCTGGGACAGAGCAAGATTCCGTCTCAAAAAAAAAAAAAAGAAAAGAAAAGAAGTTATATACACTTTTACCACCTGTTACGTTAGAACAGCAGATACTAAACTTGCTCTCAGTTCCTCTTTATCAAAAGTGTCTCTTGTCTTATTCTACTTTCTCTTGATAATTCTCAACCACTTTCAGGGCCTCAAAGATCATCTCTATGCAATCAAGTCACCCCAGTCTTCTATACTATTTCTATTTTAATTACACATATATCACCTGTTTCTGTACCTTGTGCAGATTTTTAATTACACATATATCACCTGGTATGGCAGGTATTTATTCACACGGTTGTATTTATTATATTGACTTCTGTTGGTTCATACACTCCACTAGAGGAGGACTAGATTTCCACAAAGATCTCAGTTTAGTGTTTTCAATAAGTTTAAGATAGACTCCCAAAGCTACATCTCTAGCCCATCCAGCAGTCCTAGCTGCCTAATGCTATCCTCACTGATATAACATAACCTCAAGTGAAATAAACTTATTATTCCCTCCCCTAAGAATCATCTGAAGGGAGGCATTATAAGTCTTCTGAATATTATCTTTTAATCTGCTATTACATAAGTTCTCTTTTCTCCTTTATTATTTGCACTTTCTTTCTTTAGGCCTTTAACCTCAGACTGTTTAAAGTGCCTCCAACTCAGAACAACACAAACTGGGGCCTGTAAGGGGAGGGCGGGAGAGCATTACGGAAAAGACCTAATACATGCTGGGCTTAATACCTAGGTGATGGGTTGATAGGAGCAGCAAACCACCATGGCACACATTTACCTATTAGCAAACCTGCAAATCCTGCACATGTACCCCAGAACTTGAAAAAATAAAATAACTTTTTAAAAAAGTGCCTCCAACTCATCCCATTTTGGGAAACCAGTCTGGCAACTCTTCAAATGATTAAACATGGAGTTACCACATAACCCAGCAATTCCACTTGTACACGAATGTTAACAGCATTATTCACAATAGCTGAATACTCACGGTCATATTCATAACCACCTAAATGTCCATCAACAAATGGTTAAACAAACTGTGGTACAGCCATACTACAGAATATTATTTGGTCATAAAAAGGAATGAAGTATTGATACATGCTACAGACCTAGAAACCATTGTACTAAAGGAAAAATGCCCATCACAAAAGACCATGTATTATACGATTCATTCATGTAAAGTCTAGAATAGGGAAATCTAGAGACAGAAAGTATATTAGTGGTTGCTTAGAGTTGAGGGCAGAGGGGATGAGGGAATTAAGGCGTGGGATGATAGCTAAAGGGTACAGGGTATCTTTCTGATGTGATGAAAATGCTCTAAAACTGAGGTGATGTTGGACATATCTGTGAATACACTAGAAACCATCAAATTGTACATACTAAATGGGTAAATTATATGATATATAAATCATATCTCAACACAGCTGTTTTTAAAAAAGAACCAGGTAGTTAATATAAATTCCTGACCTTTTTTAAAAAATGTACTATCTACTACTCCATGCAAAACTGTATTTAAAGATCAAGCATCATTAAGCTTAGGTTTGTACCATTTAAGGAATAAAACAGTATTCATAAACAAGTTAAAGCCTTGCCTCTCAGGTACCATAAAAGAACAGGCTTTTGCCAGATTTTTTCCCTTCTCATCCCCTTCTCTGTCTCCATCCCTTTTTTGTTTCACAGTCACAACAGAAACATACAGTAGGAGTTTGAAATGTTTTATTTACTGATATAGCTTTATGTGGCTGTTATTAATTTTGAAAGGGGAGGAGTTTAATATTGAGTTAAAAAATATATACATAAGAAAAAAATTCTCAACATCATTAATCATCAAGGAAATGCAAATCAAAACCACAATAAGATATTATCTCACCACAGTCAGAGTAGCTATTAAAAAGTCAAAAAATAGGGCATGGTGGTGCATGCTTGTAGTCCCAGCTACTCTGGAGGCTGAGGCAGGAGAACTGCTTGAACCTGGGAGGTGGAGACTGCAGTGAGCCAAGATCGAATCACCACACTCCACCCTGGGTGACAGAGCGAGACTGTCTCAAAAAAATAAAAATAAAAATAAATAAAAAGTCAAAAAATAACAAATGCTAGCAAAGATGTGGAGAAAGGAGTTATCTTATATACTGCTGATGGGAACGTAATTAGTATAGCCATTATGGAAAACAGTATGGAGTTTATTCAGAAAACTAAAAATACAACTACCGTATGATTCAGCAATCCTACTACTGGGTAAATATCCAAAGGAAAGGAAATAAGTATGTTGGAGATATCTGTGCCCCCATGCTTACTGCAGCATTATTCACAATAGCCAAGATTTGGAAGCAATCTAGGTATCCGCCAACAGACGAATGAATCAAGAGCATGTGGTATATATCCATGATGGAATACTATTCAACTATAAAAAGGAATGAAATCCTGTCATTTTCAACAACATGGATGAGCTTGGAGGACATTATGTTAAGTAAAATAAGCCAGGCACAGAAAGACAAATACTGCATGTTCTTACTCATATGTAAAAGCTAAAAAAGTTGATCTTGCAGAAGTAGAAAGTAGACTAGTGATTACTAGAGTCTGGGAAGGGGCCAACAGTCAAAAATGGGTTAACATACAAAATTACAGCCAAATAGGAGGAATAAACTCTAGTGTTCTAGAACACCATACATTGACTAAAATTAACAATTTATTGTATATTTTCAAAGGGCTAGATGAGCAGATTTTGAATGTTCCCAACACAAAGAACTGATAAACATCTGAGGTAATGGATAAGCTAATTATCCTGATTTGATCATTACACATTGTACACAGGTATTGAAACATCACACTGTACTCCCTAAATATGTACATTGTGTCAATTAAAAATAATAAATGTAAAAATATACACATAAATGTACAGATATAGTAATGCATAGGCGTTACAAGCTTAACAATTATGCCATTGAAGCTTTATTCTATAATTTGATTTTCACTTAAATTTCAATTGATCCCCCTGCAAATTAAATGCTCTTAAATGAAAAAGTTCCTATATGAATAATATAATAAACTCTGACTTACTTTAAGTTAAAAGACATTAATTTATATGTCTTACTTTCGATTTTATGGTTTAAGTAGTATATATTTTCTTAGGTAATAACTATTCAAGCCTGATGATCTATATCAGAATCACGTAGGGCCTTGCAACTCAATGTTGTCTATAGACCAGAAGCATTGATATCAGGAAAACTTGTTAAAAATGCAGAATATTGGGCTCTACACAGTCCTACAGAATCCGAATTTGCACTTCAACAAGATCCCTATTTATAAAGATTGCAAAACATGGATCTAGAACACTTATTAAACATGCAGTTTCCAGTGAAGCACAGGCATCTGCATTTTAAAGATGAATACTGTGGATACTCCGGCACACCACAGTTTGAGAAGCACTGTTTAAAAGAAAAGTGAAGCACTGAAAGAACATTCCTTTAAAGCAGTTTTGGTATACGAGGAAATACTGCTATTTATCCTTCCCAAATTTGAAAAGAAAAAAAAAAATCTGACTACAAATCTCACAGCCACACCACCTTCTGAAAATTAGTACCCTAAATGAGTACATTAAATAAGGTGCTGAGATGAACAATCAAAAACAAATGTGTTTACAACTTTTACAGTGCGTTAACCAAGATAAATTATTCATAATCGAACTTTGCAGACTTACTGAAAAAAGGTTGTAACACTGTTTTTTAAAAAGTTTTATTCACATGGGAAATACAGATTATAGTTCTTTCTACTCAACTCTAAACTACCCCCACAGAATGCTTAGCCTTCACAGTATTCTAGTTCACACTAGGGTCAATCAAGTTTGTTCTGATGCTCGCTGGTAGAAAAACTGTATCCTCCAAAAGGAATACAGGTCTTAGGATCCTGCAGACACTTTCAACACATGTACATGTTAAAGTAGCTGTATAGTAAGTAGAAAGGGCTAAAAGGATACTAATCCCCGAAAATATATTCTGCAAGATAATTTTTATTAATTTTAGGAGGTGCTGGTTTTAACTCAGGCAAACATTTACTATTAGGTTTGTGCAAAAGTAATTGCGGCTTTTGACTATTAAAAGGGATGGCAAAAACCGCAATTACTTTTGCACCAACCTAATAAATACACATGTTCAAGATTTTGTGAGAGACACAAAGATGATCAGGAAACTAACACTAAGCTGCAGGAAACCTATAACCTGAGGGGAGATGGGGTTTGGCTGCGACACTGCACATGCAATTAGCAGAATGTGATCAGTGCTGAAAACGGTTTCCGGGTTTCCAGTTTCAGGTAACTGAATTTCAGATAATGGATATTTCACAGTAATTTCCAATTGATTTGGTGCAGAGTTGAACAAGCCAAGAAAGCTTATTAAAAGTACTTTAAAAGCAAGTGTAGCCCACGGTAAACAATCCTCTGGGAAATTTCGTACATTTTAATTCACAAACACACACTTAAAATTAGGCTGTGAGGTGCGGGTGCTCTCATCAAACGCAAAGCAATTCAAATGTGAACTGGATATAGGAGGGCCCAAAACAGTTAAGTTTATAGAGGGTGTTTCCTTTGACAAAAACAGGAACACACAGCTTCAGAGATCGCTGATCAAGCGAGAAAAGAGGAAAAAGGAGTGGAGATCGGTTTCTACTTCTCCCTTGGTAACTTAGAAGAAAACACACACACAGCAGTTTCCTGGACTAATCCTGCCTTCAGCTTTACATTTTATAAATACTATAACCTTTTAAAAGTCTAGGAACTAAAGACAAACAAAAACAGGCAAACGCATTTACCAATTTAACAGTCCAAATCAGAAGCAGCTCCCTCAAGAGGAACCAGCAGTCCGTGAAGGGCCATTCCTGGGAAAGTGCACCCACTCGTTCCCCACAGACCCTCGGCCCCTCAGCGCTCACTTCATTGCGCTCCCCTGGCAGCGGCACACCCTCCCTCGGGAAAGGAAAAGCGAGCACCCCTTCAAAAGGGCCACTGAAGCCCCCGGAGAGCTCGGTGGAGGTTTACTGGGATGCAGAGCAAACCCTTCTCTGGCTTGAAGAGGAGGAGGTGCAAGTGACACCCAGGAAGGCCAGCTGAGCTGGGAAAGGGCCGCTGCAATGCTCGGTTCGGTCCTGGCCCCTCTGAGGATTAGGTCGGCACCCCCGGGCCGCAGGCTGCTCTCCTGAGGAGGCCCTGCGCTCAGCCCAAGCACAGCCCTCTGACAGGCACCAGAGGTGGGGCTCGCGTCACAGGTGTCACCCCAAGACGGTCCTTGCAAACCCGGGGGGTGGGGAGGGACAAGTCGGCGAAGGGGAAAGGTGAGACGCGCGGCAGCGACGCAGCGCAGCACCCACAGCGACGCGGTCTCACCTCTAGGGTGGAGACAGTGCTGGTGAACAAGTCCTCTCCGTCCTCCAGATCCTCAAAGTCGGTGGGCTTCCCGTCCCCCAGCGGAGGAGGTTCCCTCTCGGCCGCCATCTTCGCTCACCCGAACGACTGCGCGAGCTGGGCCTCGCGGACCCGTCACGTGAGCACGCACGGCTGGGCCCGCGCCGACCCGACAGCTGCCCCGCCCCTGGCCTGCCTCTCAAGGCCCCGCCCAGCCGCGCTAGGCCCCGCCCCCGGCCTCTTCTCGGCGCCCACCCGGAGCGCGCTGCGCTCGCCCCGCCCCTTTGTCCCGTCTCCTCCCAGCAAGTCTGGGACGTGGCCCTCTTTTCGCCGCCGACTTGCTGACCCGACTTATGTGGCAGAATCTTGGACTTTATTACCACATCACCTTCTTGGCGGGACTAGGCTAAATAATTTCTGTTGGCACTACCAGTTTTTAAATCTTCTGTAGGAAGTGGTAGAGCCTGGGGACCAGTCTCTGGGCTTGGATTGCACACAGGCTGAGGCGAGATGGAGTATTGGTGAGTGAGAGACACGTACTGTCTCTTAGATCTCTCTAGAACTGTCCAATAGAACTTTCTGACATGATGGAAATGTTCGCTATCTGTGCTGTCCAATACAGTAGCTACTGGCCACCTGTGACCCCTGAACACTTGAAATGTGGCCGGTGTGTGGAACTGAGTTTTAAAATTTTATTTAATTTTGATTAATTTAAATCTAATTAGCCACATGTGGCCAGTGGTTACCTATTTAGTGATTGCAGCTCTAGATAACGAAAGGGCCCTGAATAATTTCTCGTCTGCGATTCACTCCAATTTTATCATGAGCCACATAATTTTTTTCTCAATAAGTCAAAAGGTCTAGAAAAATGATAGGAAAATCAATGGATGATTCTTAAGAACACATAGTCACATTCCCTGGCCTGCAAATCCACCACCTTATGGAAAGTCTGGAGTCTGTCATGGGTCAGAAACTTTAACCTCTTATGAAAGCTCCCAGCCTGACTTGAGGTGATGATTATACACATCCTTAATTTTTACATGTGTCTCTATTTATTGCTTACTACTTTCTGTCTTATGCTATGGTCATATATATTCCCAGCTTATCTTTTTTAGTGGACATCTGAAATAGGTGAAATATAGGTCCTGATGCTTGTTACAGAGACCCACATCAAAAGTGGTTTGAAAAATTAACAAGTTTAATTGTCCCTCATGTAGTACTAGGGCTGGTGTGAAGGTTCTATGAGATCGTTCAGGGACATGGGCCCCTTCTGTTGTTCTGCCCTCCCTAGGACGTAGTCTCTTCCTCATGGTTCAAGTCAGCTCACCACCACAGTTACACCACATTCCAGCCAGCAGAAAAAGAGTGAAAGGAAAACAATAATGTCACCTTCTTCTTAAGGGCACAGTTCAGAAGTTGCACACACCACTTTTGTCCACATTCCTTTGACCAGCTCGTTAGCTGCATGGCCATCTCTAGCTACAGAAGACATTAGGAAATGAAGTTGTTATTTCTCCCCCTAAAAATTAGTGGCTCACTTACCCTAGAAGAAAGTAGGGAACTAGTGGTCTCTGCTAGTGCATTCATGGTTTTCATGGTAGCATACCTGAACTTTCTTCTCAGCTGTGAGTTTTCTCCACCTCAGGGAGGGAATACATCACCTAGGCTTAAACCAAACATAGCATTGACTCCTTAGTCTCAGTGATTTGTGGTGGGTCAGAATCACGTGCCTTTTCCCTAAACTCTCAGAAGCTTTGATTGTCTTTCTTTCCCTAGTCAGCCTAAACCCTATGAGCCAGAACTGCAATAATTGTCTTGCTATTTTTCTCAGCTCATCTTCTTCCTTGGTTCCTTGCTTTTCTGTTTCATCTTCTATGAAATCCCAAATTCAGCCATCAATTTCTCTAATCGTATATCCAGATTGCTAAAGTATTTGCATAATAAATCCCAACCTCAGATTGAAGATCCTTTAAGTCCATTATTTCCAATTCTGACTTCTACACTGCCTAAATACCGTTAGTTGTTTCATTTCCAATTCCTTCAACTATTCTTCCCAGCATAGGTGCTAAAAAGTCATTTTCTCCTCAAGTATCCCACCATCTTTTTCTCTTCATTTTCATCAAATGATTTAGTCTCCTCATTCAATGACAAAATAAAATCACTGAGTGAATCACTTCACTTTCAAGTATGATTGAAATTATCTTCTCTTTGTGCACCCACCGGTTGTTGTGTGTATTTTAACACCTACCATGTTGTGCTGTGGTCACAGACACTGTTCTATCACCCCTAATGGACTGAAGGATCGTTGATGTCAGGGAGCATTCATTATTTGAGGATGGATCCTGAGTAGCCAGCCCTGTATACGTTATTTATTGCAGTAAAACAAATTACATAAACACATAGCAGCTTGTAACCATAAATATTTATTTTCTCATGGTTTTTGTGGATCAAGAATCCTCACAGTTCAAGTCAGCTCACCACAACAATTACACTGCATTCCAGCCAGCAGAAAAGGAGTCAAAGGGAAACATGATGTTACCGTCCTTTTAAGGGCACATTCCAGAAGTTGCACACACCACTTATGTCCACATCCCTTTGACCAGCTCATTAGTTTATACAACTTAACTGGGTGCCCCTGACTCAGGGTCTCTCAGAAGGCTGCAATCAAGGTATTGACCAGGTAGGCAGTCATCTCAAGACTCAACTGGAGAGGACCTGCTTCCAAGCTCACTAGCATAGCTGGTGGCAGGCCTCAAGTTATTTCTGGCTATTGGCCTGAAACCTGAGCTCCTTGCCACATAAGCCTCTTCGTAAGGCTTCCCACACAACATGTCAGCTTGCTTTTCCCAGAGCAAAGACTTTTGAGAAAGACAGAAGGAGACAGGTCTAAGAGAGGGTAAGAGGGAGTTAATAAGAAAACAAGCCAGAGTATTTTTGTAACCTAATCTCATAAGTAACATCTCATTACTTTAGCTGTATTCTATTCATTGGAAGCCCACACTCAAAGGAAGGAGTAAAACAAGGGTGTGAATAACAGGAGGCAGGGTTTTGGGGGGACATTTTAAAAGTTGCCACAAGGCCCCATAGTGCATTGCATTCATTAAGATAGATACCCTATTAACACCCTCAATGAAAGAATGAATGAAATGAAGCTCAGAAGAGCGAGCTAAGTGGAAGATATAGATTTGGTAGCTGGAGCCACTGTTACATGAGAAGGCCCAGGTAGTCTGGGAAGCACAGCCCTAAGGATGATTTACAGTTGTAGACCTGTAATCTCAGGTACTTGAGAGGCTGAGGCAGGAGGACGCCTTGAATCCAGGAGTTTGAGACCAGGCTGGGTAACACAGAGAGACCCTGTCTCAAAAAAAAAAAAAAAAAAAAAAAAGACAGAGAAAGAAAGAAGGAAGGAAGGAAGGAGAAAGATCATAAATAAACCTGAAGAGCAGCAGTCAGAGAGATAGGAAGCAATCTATGAGAGAGGGCTGTAAAGAAAGTAAAAGGACAAAGAAGAGAGCATTTGTAGTATCACATACCTTGGGTAGATTAATAAGATGATAACTGAAAAGGTGAATGGTTAATGGAAATAAAAAGAGTGTAGCAAGTTGTGATGGTTAATTTTATACGTCAGCTTGGCTGTACTATGGTGCCCAGATATTTGGTCAAACATTATAGTGTTTGTTTCTGTGAAGTTGTTTTTTGGATAAGATTAACATAGAAATTGGAAAACTTTGAGTAAAACAGATTACCCTCCATCGTGTAGGTGTGTCTCATCTAATAAATTGAAGGCCATAGTAGGACAAAGACTGGCCTCCTCTAAGCAAGAAAAAAATTCTGCCAGCAGACTGCCTGTGGACTCCAATTGTAACTTTTCTCTGAGTCTCTAGCCTGCTAGCCTACATCATCAGATTTTAAATTCACTGAGCCTCCACAATTGCATAAACCGATTGCTTAAAATAAATCTCTCTCTATAACTATATACATCCTGTTGGTGCTGTTTCTCTGGAGAACCCTAACTAATGCATTAGTATAAATTATTATCGTTTCAAGGAATATAAATGAAAAGAATGACAGAATAGGTCAATAACTTATGGAAGACACAGGTTTATTTTTGTACGTTTGTTTTATTTTAATGGGAAAGATTTGAACATGCTTATATTAATATATAAGGGAAAGAGGTCAAAAGGGAGCAAGAGGTTGAAAATGCAGTATAGAGAGAGATAATCAAAAGGATGAGATCTGAAATGCAGCAATGGGATAAAGGGCAAGTAGATAAATTTGTCTTAAAAAGGAGAAAGGATTCTTCTTCCTCTGAGAGCGGAGAGATGGAGGTGAGAGTTTGTATTAGTCAGCCATTGTTACATAACTAACCATCCCAAAATGTAGTGGTTGAAAACAACCGCTACTTATTATTTCTCATGAGTCTGCAGATTAAGTAGGCAGTTCTACTGAACCAGATTTGGCAACTCTTATCTTCAGGCTTGTTCATGCTCTGTGGTCAGCTGATAGATTGGCTGAGACTGGCTGGACTAGGACAGTCTTGGCTAGGACAATTCAGCTCTGCTCCATGTGCTCTCACCCTCCAGCAGGTTAGCTTGGGCTTCTGTTCAAGGTCCTAGCAGAGCTCCAAACAGAAGGCAGAAATAGGCAAGCACTTCTTCAAGCCTCCACAAAAGGAAGTTACATGGGCAAGCACAGGATCAGAATGGGAAGGGACTACAAAATTGTAGGGCAAAGGGTGTGGAAAAGGGAGGTGGTTAATTGGGGCAATGAATGCAATCAGTGTACCTCAGTGGATGTATTCATAGACTTGTTTGTAAATATAGGGGCAAGAAATGGAAAAAGTCAATACCCAAAAGCAATATTTTTCGGGGGTAGAGGGGAAGTTGATTACTAAGAGAAAAGAAATTAATGTCAGCATAAGTGACATGAGGAAGAGCATTTTCAGTAGATTGTGAGTAGAATTGGAGAGAACATTCGCTAGGGACATATAAGGGATTGAAAAGTAGTATTGAAAGCCCAAATGAGGTAGAGACAATGTGATAGAAATAATCTCCACATTTATGAGATTTTCTCCAGTAGCCTAGCAATGTTGGTGTAGGAGTGGAGGTGGATAGTTGGACTGATTCAATGTTAGGCTTTTTAAGGATGATCTTGGTGGAGAACAAGGGAACTAAGGATTTTGAAGCCTGTCAGTAGGAGTGACCAGAAATATGTGGTTTCCAATGACAAGGAGAGATAGCAGGTGTCATATATTTCAAAGAAGGAGGATTTTTTTTCAAGAGTATTGATGGATTAGCCAGGTGTGGTGGCACGCACTTCTAGTCCCAGCTACTTGGGAGGCCAAGGCAGGAGGATCCCTTGAGTCCAGGAGATTGAGGCTGCAATGAGCTATGATTGTGCCACTGCACTTCAGTCTAGGCAAAACAGCAAGACTCCATCTCTTAAGAAAAAAAAGTGACGGTATAAAAGTGATATTTGGAACCCAACACAAGCTGTATTTAGGGGATAGAGTGACCTATTACCCTAGGCAGAAGGGTTGAGGGAACTTTCTGTGAAAAATTAGAAAATATATAGAAAGAGAAGGGAGGGAACTTATCTTTGAACATAGCTCCTGGTGAGTGAGGTTACATATAGGACGGCAGCCTTGAACAAATAAGAATTTATTATGGTCTTGTTTGCAATGGTATTGGGAAAAATAATCATTTGATTGCTTAAATAAGTATGATTGGTTATCATTAAGTGAAGATGTTTTAAGATTCTTATTGGAAAATAATGAAAGTCTTCACAATTGTTTGAAAGAAAGCAAAGGAAAGAAGGAAAGATGAAAGGAAGGGAGGAAGAGAGGGCAGGAAGAAAAGAGGGCTGGATGAAGGGAGGGAGGGATGGAGAGAGGAAAGGAGGGAGATAGATGGCCAAGTATAATGTTGTTGTTTTTTTCCACAGGCCATAAATGCAAACAAATAAATTCCTATTACTATAAAAGTGTGGGCCAACCCTTAATCAGTGACATTACTAAGAACTGTGAAATGGTTATACATTTGACCCTTCAACAGCATGGGTTTGAACTTTGTGGATCCACTTAATCTTGGATTTTCTTCTGCCTCTGCTACCCCAAGACAGCAAGACCAACTCCTCTTGTTCCTCCTCCTCTACCTATCCAACGTGAAGATGATGAGGATTAAGAACTTTATGACAATCTACTTGCACTTAATAAATAGTAAATATATTTTTTCTTCTTTACAATTTTCTTAATAACATTTTCTTTTCTCTAGCTTACTTGACTGTAAGAATACAGTATATAATACATAAACAAAATGTGTGTTAATCACCTGTTACGTTATTGATAAGGCTTCTGGTCAGCAGGAGGCAATTCGTAGTTAAGTTTTTGCAGAGTCACAACTTATATGCCAATTTTGTTTTGTGGGGGAGGGAGGTCAGGGCTCCTAATCCCTGCACTGTCCAAGGGTCCATTGTGTAGTGTGACTCCTATGTCTCAGTGCCTGAATGACAGTGGAGTGCTGCAGATTAATGAATCCTTTAATAATAACTGTTTCTTCTGCTTCTCCTTTTTTTTTTTTTTTTTTTTTGAGACGGAGTTTTCCTTTTGTTGCCCAGGCTGGAGTGCAATGGCACGATCTCGGCTCTCTGCAATCTCCGCCTCCCGGGTTCAAGCTGATTCTCCTGTCTCAGCCTCCTGAGTAGCTGCGATTACAGGTGCCCGCCACCACACCTGGTTGATTTTTGTATTTTTAGTAGAGACGGGGTTTCCCCATGTTGGCCAGGCTGGCCTCGAACTCCTGACCTCAGGTGATCCACCCACCTCGGCCTCCCAAAGTGTTGGAATTACAGGCATGAGCCACCACGCCCGGCCACATTTCTTGAACACCATAAAGGGGGACATGCACATCATAGGAACACTTCAACAAACAAGGAAAAAAGAAAACCCTGATCCCCCTCCATTAAAAAGAAAAAATCTCATACTGTAAACTGCACCTGTGCTTCTGTCACTCCCAGATTCCCCAGAAACAAAAGCTTCACCCTACAACTCTGAGCCTATGTTTTCCTGCTGCCCACTTGCTCCCCACTTCCCTGGCCAGAAGTGTCCAGTGATGCAGCTCTACAGTCACCGCCAACTGTGCAGCAACACAAGACCCACGCTCAGAAGAGCTTCATGCTTGGCTTAATGCTCTGCTATAACCGACTTGAAATTCTTAATAATTATGAACAAGGGGACCCACATTTTCATTTTGTACTGGGCCTTGCAAATTATGGAGCTGGTCCTGATTCCCATCTGCCAGTCATGACAGCACCAGACGACACCAGGAATGTTTAGTGACTCATCACCCTAGGGCAGGGGAAGACTAGCTGGTGTTCCACTCACTGCTTTTCCCCAAGAGAATTGATGGGGTGACTTTGGTCTTTGCCATCAATACCTCTCACTCTCTACTTCTGGGAGGAGCAGGAATGAATGTTATAGACATTTACATATTAATAATTTTTGTCCCATCACACATCCTTTTGAGGACAATAAGTCAAGTTCAGACATAAATTATGATATGTATATGTATATGGTTATCTTTACAAGGACTAGCACATGTAAAGAAAGGCTTAAAACAATTTTTCTGTCAACCAAAACATTAGCAACAAAATAAGGAAGAGGAGACTCAGTATTTCCAAGAGATACATTTTAGAAGTATGGAATTCTAGGGACAGATTCATTTACTTGAGTGAGTTAAAATGAGAATGGAAACTATTAAACACTGAGAAAAGACCTAAGGAAATAAGATACAGTGTTAGGGGCTAGGTAAAGAAACTGGACCAGAACCAAAACAAAATGAAGCAAAACTAAAGAGTAGTTTACTGCAACCTCTTTTTTTCAATTCTAGTCATGAACCCTGTCTCCTACATGAGAGACTTTCTTGTTCCAGTGAAAGATTATATCTTTCTGTCCTTCATCACCCTTGACATGGTACTTTATACACTGTAGACCTCAATCAATATTTGTTGTTTGATTGAAAATAGTAAATCTCAAAGAGAAACAGAGTCCGTTGTTTCAGATCAAAGGAAGCAAATTGTCAGCCTGTAGGTTTGACACAGATGGCTTTTATTTGGCCAGCACTGTTTTTTTATATTTTAATCAACTGGCAATATTTAAGAATCAAGAAACCTTACATAAAAATTTAGATTTCTGGCTTCTCTTTAAATCTGGCTGCATGTAGCCCATATCTCTGTGAGCATATGCTCTCCAGTATACCGTGGTCCCCAGTTCACCCTGTGTCCATTCAACATGAATGCATTTTCCTCTCCTGTGGCGAAGACTTGGTTGATTCCCCAAATCCATTCCTACCCCATTCTTACTTCACCCAGGTTTTGGCAGGCATCATGGCAACACAGAACAAAGGGAACTTTTCCTCCTTCCTTACAGCCAGGGGTGGCCATGTGAATAAGTATGGCCTGCCTATTTAATACAAACGGAGTTATACGTGTAAATTCTGGAAAATGTCTTAAAAAAGGAAGGCCTGCCCTTCCCACACTTTCTCCTTCTGCAGGCTGGAATTCAAATGTAATTGCTAGGGCTCCAGCAGCTATCTTGGACCATAAAGTAAACCTGGGACTGGTATAGCAACAAAGTAGGCAGGGCCTGAGTCCCTGGTTCTGAGAATCTGCTGCAGCAGCCCAGAGATGCCTGCCTTAGGCTTTTACATGAGATAGAAACAAACTGAGATCTTCCTTAAGCCATTGTTTGAGAACTTCTGTCACATGCAGCCAAATCTAATCCTAAATAATACAACTACATATCACTGCTGAGAAGCAGAATTCTTCTTTATCACAGTTGCTACTATCGAAACGTAAATACTATAAAAAAAGTCTTTGGAAAGAAGAGTGTATGCAGGCCATTCCATAGCTTAAAACTGGTAGTTGTGCATTCCATGAGTGTAAATGGGTTGGGGTTCCTCTATCTCTGGTAATATTGTGTGGTGGAGAAGCATGCAGGCTTTGGAGTTTCTGTGACTCAGTCTCATCATCTATAAGATGAGGATAATAAAAATAGTAACTTTCTTAATGGATTCTTGGGAAAATTAGACAACATAATGTGCATAACCAATAGGAAAATCTCAATCCTTAAATTCTGGGCAGATGAGACAGAATGGTGGCCTGGAGGTGGTAAGGCATATGGAGCTAGAGGTTCATTTTACTTTCTGCTTAATCTGCTCTTCCTACACCATAAACTATTCTTTTTTTTTTTTTTTTTTTTGAGACAAATTCTCACTCTGTTGCCCAGGCTGGATGCAGTGGTGGGATCTTGGCTCACCACTGCAAACTCCGCCTGCCAGGTTCAAGTGATTCTCCTGTTTCAGCCTCCTGAGTAGCTGGGATTACAGGCGTGTGCCACCATGCCCAGCTAATTTTTGTATTTTTAGTAGAAATGGGGTTTCATCATGTTGGCCAGGCTGGTCTGGAACTCCTGACCTCAAGTTATCCACCCGCCTCGGCCTCGCAAAGTGTTGGGATTACAGGCATGAGCCACCGCACCCAGCCCCACCATGAACTATTAAAATGGGTGGAAATAACAGTGGTATGTTTTTATGTGATCATGAAAGAGCTCGGTATTTCAGTATTGTCATTTCAAGCCAGCATGTATAGGATCTATTGGAAGGCTAAGACTAACAACGGAATCTCAGATCCTACTGTTTTTATATCACACATGAAATCATCTCGAAAATCAGTGAGCCTGATGGCATTTGAATGGGAATTATGTTTCTTTCAAGGCATCATTATTAGACAAATAAAATTTCAAAATAGCTCTGAGTTTACCAAGAAACTTAATTTCTGGTATTGGAGTGAGCTCCTTGTCAGAACAGGGTTCATGAAACAAGAATAATGAACATAGATATTTTTCCTATTAAAAGAATCATTTCCATACATTTGCATACCTTAAAAAAAAAAGCCAATGCTTTTCTAGTTTCTAGCAAACTAGAAACAGAGAAAAATTGTATCCATTGGAAAGAATTTTTATAAAATTGTTTTTTAAAGTTTCCTAGGGCAATACTAATCCTTTCATAAAATAATATCCAGCAAAGCCTAAAACTTAAAAAAAAATTATTACTTGGAAGTAAATATAGGTATTTGAGGAAATAAAGAAGATGGTATAATTTTAAGGAGATGGTATAATTTTAAGGAAGTATTTTTAAAATGGTTTTATTTTTGAAAATATGGAATAAATGGAAAATATTTGCATAAGTGGGAAATGAATGTTATACCAAGAGTCAATATGTTATTTACATAGATTAAGACTTTGACTTTTTATTTTTCTTTTTCAGAGAGATGGGGTCTTGCTCTACCACCCAGGCTGGTCTTGAACTTTTGGCCTCAAGTGATCCTCCTACCTTGGCTTCCCAAAAATGCTGAGATTACAGGTGTGAGCCACCATGACTGGCCTAGACTGTGACATTTTTGTTCATTATTATTTATAGTGTCCGTAGTGAGAACATCTTATTCTTTAGTATGTTTTTGTATTAAAGTTGTCGTTTTACCAATGAAGAAATAGCCTTGACATGTTCCCTAGCTGCCCTCCATATTTAAGGGCATATTCTAATTAAATAATCTTTATGTTTAATTATGACATAATGTTTAATGAATAAATTACACAAAAGAGGCCTAAAATGATCTGAGAAATTATATTGTAATTGGTAGGGATTATACTAACAATTTTTTTCCCAAATTTTAAAAACTCTATTAGGGTGCAATTATGGGCATATTCTTTTATTATAGTTATCAGTTTGATTTTATGAGAATTTCCTAGGATAGCCACTTTGGATGGGGCCGGGGCATGCTGCTCCAGACAAATACTAATTGTAATGACTCTCCCTTAAAATGTTTTAAACCATATCTTTTAGATAGAAAGCAGGCTAATGGGAGTCAGTTAAATGCAGCATTTTTAGTACCAATGTTCTGTTTAAAATGTTAGTGTGTGATATGTTTTTAAAAGGGAGAGTCCCCTTTGCCTGGCAGCCTTTCCCTGATGCCTGATTTCTCTTGATGTGACTGGGCAGTGCCTCTAGTTTCCTGCCCCTGTCAATAAGAGGATTACATCTAGCCAGCCCAATGGGAGGAGGGTCCAATAATCATCTCTCTGGGACAGCATAACACAGTAGAGCACATACCCAGTTGGCTACCAGTTAATTCATGTTGACCTTTTTTTTCTTGAGACAGAGTCTCACTCTGTCGCCCAGGCTGGAGTGCAGTGGCACGATCTCAGCTCGCTGCAACCTCCACCTCCTAAGTTCAAGCAATTCTCCTGCCTCAGCCTCCTGCATAGCTGGGATTACAAGCGTGTGCCACAATGCCGGCTAATTATTATTATTATTATTGTATTTTTAGTAGACATGAGGCTTCACCATGTTGGCCAGGCTGGTCTTGAACTACTGACCTCAGGTGATCCGCCCACCTCAGCCTCCCAAAGTGCTGGGATTACAGGCATGAGCCACCATGCCTGGCCCATGTTGACCTTTTTGTTATGGCATGGTCAAGCTCAACTTTCCTGAAGACTTGTTGGCTGTAGGAATGCTTCCACCCATCCGTCTCTTCCATTTGCCCAGGGTGGTGAGAGAAACGAACCCTTAACCTTCTCTTAGTTAAGGATTCTTTTGTTTCTCTCCCATTTGTTCGTGAGAGCATGGGCAGATGACAATCAATTTGTTTATGCTTTTTCCACACTCCGTGGGACTATGTCTTTGTGTAGAAGTCAACTTATGGTGAGTAATGATTCTCAAACTTTAGCGTGCATCAGAATCCCCTGCAGGGCTTGAGAAAACACAGATTTCTGGGCTCTGTCCTCAGCTTTTCTGGTTCAAATTATCTGGATGGGATAAGTCCAAGAATGTGCTTTTCTTAAAAGGTCTACATAAGATTGACGCTATGGATTCTTACTGTGTTATTCAAATAGGTGCTCTTGGATAAGACTCAAAGCCTAAATCTCCGGATGGAGACTTGACTTTATTCGTAGTGGGAGTGAACAGCTACCCTCATGATTTGCCTCTTTAAGTATTTAAAATTTAATTTCCAAACATAATTAAACTCTATGCATACAAATTAGAAAATGCAGACACTCCCCCAGACACATATACCCCCACCCATAATCTTGCTATTAAGGAATAATCACTACTCATATATACATTCTCTCAGTCTTTTCTATCTACCTATGTATCTGTATTATCTATTTCAAATGCTATTCTAATATACATATTGTTGTACAGCCTGACTTTTTATTTAAGAATATGTTGTTAACATCCTCTTGTGTCAATAGTTTTCTACAGATGAATATTTATCACCTGTGGAATTTTCCTTCATGAGGCTCCACCATGATTATTTAAATCTGAAAGGGTGAAAGGGGATGGAATTCAGCACACAGGTGAGGGATTGGCTTTAGGTTGCCGGAGAAACATTTCTCCCACTTTCCACTGTAACAAGAAGAAAGGCTGTGTGCAGATGAAAGTAGATTGTAAAGACTTATCTCTGCGTGTGTGTGTGTGTGTGTTGTGTTTGTGTTTGTTTTGTTTGTTTTGTTGTTGTTCTTTTGCTTTGACCACAAGGTAAAAAGAAGCATGAGGATAGCAAAAGAGATTTTCCTCTGGAGATCTGAAAGCAAAAAGCAGTCAAATCTCCTTTTCTACGGGCATATTCAGAGGAAAATATGGCAGCAGCTTGAATGGAATTTTGTGGATAAACCTAATCAAGAGCCTAGGAGTCATCTTAAAAAAAAAAAAAAAAAAGGAAGGCCTACTCAAGACTGGAAATTCAACTTGATTTAAAATGTCAAAATAGGCCACACATGGTGGCTCACACTTGTAATCCTAGCACTTTGCAAGACCAAAGCAGGACAACAGCTTGAGCCCAGTAGTTCAAGATCAGCCTGGGCAACATAGTGAAACCCTGTCTCTACAAAAAAATTTAAAAAATTAGCCAGGCATGGTGGCACATGCCTGTGGTCCCAGATACTCAGGAAGGTGAGGTGGGAGGATCACTTGAGCCTGGGAGGTTGAGGCTGCAGTGAGCCATGATTGTGCCACTGCACTCCAGACTGGGTGACAGAGCAAGCCCCTGTCTCAAAAATAAAAAAAAAATTAAAAAAAAATATATATATATAAATAGATTTTTTAAATATCAGAATACGAAATTACAACAATTTAAAGGTCTTAAATGGCTTTAGTCATCATCATTCTAGAAATGGGCAACACTCATTCTAAAAAATAGAAGTTTCCCCACGAGCTGTGAGTAGAGGAGCTTGGTTTTATAGACAGAGAAGGGCTGAAAGCAAAAACAAAGAAAGAACAGCACATTGGTTGTTTCAAAGTTATAGCCCTTGTAAGGCAGGAACAGGAAGACAGAACAATAGAAAAATAACTGACTGACTAACATTGGTTACTTCTGGTTATTTATTTATTTATTTTGGTAAGGATTAAAGCAGAGAGAATTTCATTTTTATGTCCATTGAAACTGGTCTGTCTGGGAAATTTGGCCTGATCTTTCACTACCAATTTCTCAGAAGACCAGATAACAACTCAGTTTCAGTTTGGTGACATGGAACTTTGACCTGAGTGACTCTTTTGGTTTTTAGTTTCATCTGATGGAGCCTGGTATAGGAGCTCAGTCCAAAAAATGGCCTCCTACAATTTCTGTTTAACAAAAGTGAGCATTTATTTAGGACATTAGAGTGAGTGATACAATGTAATGGTATCTAGGAATTTGCATTTTGCTGTATTCTTATATAGTATTTAGAAATAATCCTATTTTAAAATAAGCTTCATAAATTTAATAAATTTGTATAAAATCCTGTGGAGTGGAAAAGCGTTCTATGTATTTTTACTCAGATTAGCACTTGTATGAGAAATGCCAGCTCTCTATTCTAGCTCTAACTCCATCCAAGCTCTTTGCTCTAAGTACCCCATTATTTGTAGTTTGCTCTGTCTCTCCTCAGTAAAGAAAGGTGATCAGGCATTAGATTTCTCCCTGCTAATAAGGAATTTGAAATATTGCTGCAATTGCTACTTAATCGAGATTTGAAGCTTTGAGCATTCTGGCTGTGCTCTTGGCTGGCAGCCATGTTGTTGGGCCCCATAACACGTCTGAGGAGATGGCAGGATTGCTTGGCCTCCTTAATGCCCAGGACTCTAGGGTACCTGTGTTCTCCTTCACCTTTCCTAAAAAGAGAAACTCACCTTCATCCCCACTAGCCAGTTTTCTGTGTCATTCCTGCAGCCATTTCCAGAGAACTGGGCTCTGATTTATCTCTTCCACGTAGTTGGTTTTTTTTTTTTTTTTCCCCACCTACTTTCTCTGCTCTGTAGGACCTTCCACTATCTCCAGGGCAAATCCCTGAAACTATACCTCTTATCTGATCCTAGATCAGGCCCTCCTACTCACTACTCTTTCATTAGATTTCCAATTACCTATCTGCCTTGAAATCTCTCCAACCACTCCCACATCACCCCAGGACATTTTGCTAAAGGGATCAGGAGGCTGTACCTAAATTTCAGGTCAAATGCCCATTAGGAAATATCTTCAGGAGCATAAATGTAGAGATGCAAACTCACAAAGAGCAAAGACACAAGACACATCAGAACAGTGAAGCATCACACAGCAAATAGAAGCCACTGCATCACCATGACCAGGAGATCTATCCAGAAAGATTGTGAACAGTGCAGTGATGTATGGGACACGACAGTCATGTATGTCCTTGAGTTGCATCAGAGATGAAGATTAAAATGTCTGTATTTATGCAAAATTCAGTCTATTCAAGTTAATGTTAAATGAAAAGGGCAAATTTCCAGCTGAATGAGGAAAGTCTACAGCAATAAAATGTCCTCACCCTCTGTTTTTGTAACATCCTGTATCCCAGGTGAATTCTTTCTGTAGATAATATCTACATTACTTGCTTATTTACTGCATAGTGAATAGTTTCAAGTGTAAACATGTGAGACAAGCAGTCACATGGTTAAAGGTCTTAAATGATAACGTAATTCTTTAATGACATTAGGTTTGTCAAATGTAGCAATAAAAGATAAAAATCAACCAACAGATATTCAAGCAAAAAGCAAAATCAGTTTCTATGTTTATGAATACTACTCTGTAAGTAAATGTGTTTATTTCTTAACAAAAGGTGTGTATTTGATCTATAGAAATGTGGAAAGCATCATAAATGACAATAATTACATACCACTAATTTAAAATGATACAGATGTAATCAATTAAGTGGAAAAGGCTACCTACCTCACAGTGGGTGTTTAGGATAAACCAATAAATAAAATATGTGGTTCTTGCCCTCAAAGAATTTACAATATGAAATTTATGATATGTGAAAACTTAAACAGAAGTATAACAATGTTGAAAGTGCTGGAAAGTCCCCTTAATGAGCTAAAGGCTTCTCCAGAGACATTTTGGAAAAAGCGATGATGGTGGGGGTGGAAGGATTAGCCAGCAAAGGACTTAAGGGTGACAGAGAGAAAAGATGAACATAAATTCGTGTTAGCAGTAAAAGATACTAGATAAGCAGGCAAAAGGAAGTTAATATGTAGTAATCTAAGAGTCACAAGGCCCAGAGGTTTCAAGAATAGGAATTTATAGAGCTTGAAGGTCAAGTTACAAGGCCAAAGAAGAGGGACAACCTTTCTGTGGTATTTGCTGATATCCAGAAAATGTTACATTTCTTTTTTTTTTTTTTTTTTTTGAGACGGAGTCTCACTCTGTCGCCCAGGCTGGAGTGCAGTGGTGCCATCTCAGCTCACTGCAAGGTCCGCCTCCCGGGTTCGTGCCATTCTTCTGCCTCAGCCACCTGAGTAGCTGGGACTACAGGTGCCCGCCACCACATCCGGCTGATTTTTTGTGTATTTAGTAGAGACGGGGTTTCACTGTGTTAGCCAGGATGGTCTGGATCTCCTGACCTCGTGATCTGCCCACCTCGGCCTCCCCAGGAATTACAGGCGTGCTGGGATTACAGGCGTGAGCCACTGCGCCCGATCCAGAAAATTTTACATTTCTAATAATGTCACCGCCTCATTAAGGTCCGTAATTAGAGTCCAGAAGAACAGCTATGACTGATGAGATTGCTTAATCAGAATTTTATAATGAATATGTTGATGACATAATTTTATTTTTAAAATATTTAATTTTTTTTTTTTTTTTTTGAGACAGAGTCTCGTTCTGTCACCAGGTTGGAGTGAAGTGGCGCAATCTTGACTCACTGCAACCTCCGCCTCCCAGGTTCAAGCGATTCCCCTGCCTCTCCCGAGTAGCTGGGACTACAGCACGCACCACCACACCCAGCTAATTTTTTTTGTATTTTTAGTAGAGACAGGGTTTCACCATTTTGGCCAGGATGGTCTCAATCTCTTGACCTCGTGATCCACCCTCCTCAGCCTCCCAAAGTGCTGGGATTACAGACGTGAGCCACCGCACTCGGCCTTTTTTTTTTTTTTTTTTTTTTTTTTTTGACAGAGTCTTACTCTGTCACCCAGGCTGGAGTGCAGTGGCACTATCTCGGCTCACTGCAACCTCCTCCTCCCTCGTTCAAGTGATTCTCGTTCCTCAGCCTCTCAAGTAGCTGGGACCACAGGCGTGTGCCACCATGCCTGGCTAATAAATTTTTTTTTTTGACACAGGGTCTTGCTGTGTCATCCTGGCTGGAGTGTAGTGGCATGATCATAGTGCACTGCAACCTTTAACTCCTCAGCCTCCTGAGTAGCTGGGACTATAGGTGTGTGCGACCACACCTGGCTAATTTTTTTTTTTTTTTTTAGTAGAGACGAGGTCTTGCTATGTTACCTAGGCTGATCTCAAACTCCTGGGCTCGAGTCATTCTCCCACCTCTGCTTCCCAAAGTGCTAGGATTACAGGCATATGCCACTGTGCTCTGCCCAAATTTTCCCTTTTTATAAGGAAACCAGTCATGTTGAATTAAGAGCCACCCTAATTAGCTCATTTTAACTTTATTACCTCTGTAAAGATCCTATCTCCAAATAATGTCACATTGTGAGGAAGTGGGGTTAGGACTTCAACACATGAACTTTTGGAAGTATATAATTCAGCCCATAACACTATATTTACCCACTTGGTTTCATATGTACTTCACGATTGCATAAAGATAGGGAAAAAACTCAACACATTCTGAAGTAGAAAGCTGATCATATTGTCATTGTGTTAAAATATTGGGCATAATTTACGTGAAAGTTGAGAAGCAATTTCAAAATGAATCTCCTTTCTTTGCAAGGAATGCCACATTCTTGGTTTTCACTGTGCAGCTGACATGGCCTATACCGAGGCCCAAAAGAACTTCTCCACTCTGTTGAGAAACGCTTTTTCATATGAAGAAGGGCAATGCAGAGGATGCTGTGTTCCTCGGCAAAAGAACAAAGCAAACTCATTATGATAGTTCTGCTCAATCTTGCATGAATATTTCTTCTTTCCCAGGCAGAAATTAATGTAATTGTCCATCTACACCTCCTATCCCCAAAGCAGTTGAGAAGCCACACAGATATTCAGTAGACTGTCAAGTCTGTTAACTGCAGGAATCGTTCTGCAGAGCTAGGTATAAAATGCCACCAAAATTTAATTTGTGGTAAATTTAATGGCTTACCGAGGTTGTGTGAAGAGTTACTAACCGCGATACACATTTTTTCAACTTCTCTCACTAGGCATTCACAGACTTCTCTGTGGGGGAGTTGGCGGCTTTCTAGGTAGGACAAATGCTAGGCATGGCCAGGATAACCATGGTGGTTCGAGTGAAAGAGCTCCCAGAAGCTAGGGCACAGTGTCACGAAGCACAGCTCGCTCTTTTTCCTTTGTATCCCTTTACTAACAAAACACCTAGGCAGAGAGGAAAATAAAAGTGACATTGCTTCTCAAAAATCTGTTTTATACTTAGGGGCTCAAGGTGCCAAACCCAAATAGCCTGGTTTACATACAAAGGGCTATTTATGTAATTAATATTAGAAGTATCTTTATTAAAAGTGGGAAATAAGGCCCAATTTTTGAGTCTTCATGATGATAAGTAGCCAGTTTATCTGTTTCTATTATTTTCAGCCAGTGATTTGACTGACTTCACCAAACAGACCAGATGTTTGGGGCTACATAAGCACAGCCCCACATGAAACACTGTTTAAAGTCTTTATACAAAGCCAAATCAGAGGGTTATGAAGATAAACAATTCTTATGAAAAACTGACAGAACATTCCATTTAATTACAAAGACCCAAATTCAAAATTCTTGGGGCTGTTGATGCAATTCAAGGGAAGTAAGTAGGTGCTGGAGCAGCCAAATGATTCATTTCCTCCCTCATGACATGAGGGGCTGAAACCTTCTTTCATCAGCATTGGTAAAAAAGGAGAATGTAGAAATTCTTTCCTTTGGTTGCTGAGCTGCTGAGTAGCTGAATGTAACTGTGTAGAATTCTATAACTCAGCATAAATTCGATACTCAATGACTTCTTAGAAACAATGATAGGAAATAAGCCATCATCTCTTCTCCATATTTTTTCTCTATTTCATTTACTTTTAAGGAATAAACTTTCCTTAAGAAGCATGTGGTTACATTCTCCTTTAACTCAAGTCTCTGCTGCCTGGGGGTTCTGAAGTCCTTCATCCTTCACCCTTTCCTATAATAGCCAAATAACTTGGCCCAAGCCTCCATCCCACTCACAGCAGTCAGAGCCCTCTCTAATAAACCAAGGATATTTTGGAAAGGGGATTGCTCTCTGCAACTGCATCAACTTACATTGCTGCCTGCATCAATGCTTACATTGCTGATGCTTCCGTACATCACTCTTGGCTATCCAGTTGTCCTCTTATGTTTCAAACAAAACTATATTATACTTCTGCTGAAGGATGGATGACAACAATACAGAGTAATTACAACACAAAATGTTACACATTCCTGTCCGAAAATTCCTCAGCTTCTTTCATCATATAAAATTTCTTTTTGTACAAGGTTCTGGGCTCTGCCTGCCACCATATGACTTGGGCCTCTCTGTCTTCTAGGTTATTCCAAACTCCCTTCCTTCAGCTACCGCTAAGCCACCAACGGCCACTTCTCTTGATATAGTGTCTATCAAATTGGGCGTGACTTGTCACTCACCATTATGAGATAAGTTGTTCTGAGTGTGTTTCTAGTTCTAGATCTCAAACCCTGGCCAAAATATCTTATTGGTATGCATTTTCATCTAGCGAAGAAAATATTTCCCCAAACTTGCTCTAGAAAGCTAATCTCAAATTATGTTTGTTTGACATAATTTTTCTTTAGTGGGCAGGTGTATTTTTAGCTCAGGGAAGATTTGGAATTAAATGTAAAAATGATGAAGTAAATCAAAACCATGTTATTAATTTTTTTTGTCAAGGAATAGTCTATACTTAGATGTTTATAATGTCTTAGGTATTTTGGCCTATTAGAAGGGGCCCATGATTCCAATTTAAAATGAGTAGCCGGACTGAGCGCGGTGGCGCACACCTGTAATCCCAGCACTTTGGGAGGCCAAGGCAGGCAGATCACCTGAGGTAGGGAGTTCAAGACCAGCTTGACCAACATGGAGAAACCCTGTCTCTACTAAAAATACAAAATTAGTTGGGTGTGGTGGCGCATGCCTGTAATCCCAGCTACTAGGGAGGCTGAGGCAGGAGAATCGCTTGAACTCGGGAGGTGGAGGTTGTAGTAAGCCGAGATTGTGCCATTGCACTCCAGCCTGGGCAACAAGAGTGAAACTCCATCTCAAAATAATAATAATAATAATAATATTAATAATAATAATAAAATAAATAAAATGAGTAGCCAGGCACGGTGGCTCACACCTGTAATCTCAGCACTTTGGGAGGCCGAGGCAGGCAGATCATGAGGTAAGGAGTTCGAGACCAGCCTGATCAACATGGTGAAACCCTGTCTCTACTAAAAATACAAATATTAGCCGAGCATGGTGGCATGCGCCTGTAATCCCAGCTACTCAGGAGGCTGAGGCAGGAGAATTGCTTGAACCTGGGAGGTGGACATTGCAGTGAGCCAAGATCACCCCACTGCACTCCAGCCTGGGTGACAGAGCGAGACTCCATCTTAAAATAAATAAATAAATAAATAAAATGAGTAATTGGGTAATGGTTTTATAATTGTGATTTTAAGTTAAAATCTTACTAAGTTCATGGAGTATTAGCACAATTAAGAGAATTTAAGATTAACCTTATCTATAAATTTAACTCAGCTGAGTTATAAGAATCACTTGACTAAGCAGTGAGGAATTTCTTTGTGAGGTGATGAAAATGTCCTAAAATTGATTGCAATAATGGTTACATATCTCTAGAAATATAGTAAAGTCACTTAATTATGTACTTTGAGTTGCACACCTTAATTTTATACTTTAAATGGATGAATTGTATGGCATGTGAGTCATATCTCAACGAAACTGTTAAAAAATAATTACTTGATATAGAGATTTTTGAGTCAATTGTAATACTAAAAGTTAAAAAAAGTAATATACTTTTAAGTTCAGTTTAAAAATATTTTACAGCATTAGATTAACTAACATATAAAAGCTCCCTTAAAAGTGAGTGTTAAAATTCACTAAATAGAATATAGAATTTATGAATTATAATTAAAAGCTTAAGGAAAAAGTAGGTTTTTAAATTTTAACTTTAACAAATAATATAAAATAAAATATCTTGTACAGCTTAGAACCCTCCTATGTAATGAAGGATGAGATTTATGCTATACAGTTAGTCACTACAATATAAATTAGCAGTACTGGGATTATTGCTTGATGGATTCATAAAAATTCCAGCAAAGTTCCCCCTAAATTAGCAAAATCGGTGTTGAAAATCTAGTAGTTCTGATATTAGAGTCAAACCTCTAACTAGATCCATCTCTGGTCAGTTACAGTTTACAGGAGAAAATAGAGAAAGAAAAGTACCTACCTCCCATGATTATTGTGTGGATTAAATATGATAGTACATATAAATTCTGAGTTACTGGCACAGAGAAGATACTGAATAAATTTTGTCTATTATTATTAGCTAGTCAGTGACACAGAACATAGTGGGTAAATGCATAGGCTGGACACTTGATATTCTTGTTATTTTTGGCCCCTTAGCATCCATTCCCTTTTCTCTAGCCTTAATTTCCTTTCCCAGGAGTTACCTATTTCTCAATATGCAATCCCTTGTATATCAAAGTGCTTGTCCTCATGGGAAGGCAAGTAAGCCAAGCTAGACTGACTGGATTCCCACCCCCCACCTCTGGAGGATTTGATTCTTGAGTAAGGTGGTACAGGAGAAAATATTTTCTTATCCAAGATATAGGCTGTGTTAGTCCACAGGCAAGCATCGCATGGTGAGCCTGGGGCCACAGCTGGTCAGGGGACAGAGAAGACAAGTTGGGACCTGCTGGGCACCTCTGCATCTGTTTCTTATTGTGTCTGACGATCTCCCAAGAGTCACTGTTGTTGCTTGCTCTGCCTTCCAAATCTTAAACAAGCTCTTTGCCCAACCCTAATTTGTAACAATACAGAGAAGGTGATTCTGTGAAAGAGAATGTCCAATAAGTTGACAACTGCACATTCCAGCACAGTTTTAAAGAAAATAAATGGAGATGATATACATGAACACATCAGCACAGGGCCTGGCCTATTGTTAGTATTTACTAAAAGCTCATTTATTTATCTAGTGTTTGTAAATCAAGTGACCTGTGCTAATAGTGTTTAGACTTGAAGTCATTGTTTATGACAATTTCAAACATGTGAATTGCTGACAACATATTGTTAGAATGAATAATATTGCTAGTTCACTGTATCTCTTCCCAGGAACATGTTTAGGAACTGTTTATGTGGATACAATAACAGTTAATTTGGTTAAACATCAAAAACACTAAATACAAGTCCAGTTCTTGTATTTAGATTTCTTTTGACTAGCCTTGTAATTGTATCTTCAGCTTTAGAAATAAGAATGATCTTTATCTCATTTCCCTATCAAACTTTTGACTTGTATTTATAAGCTCAATTTTTTCTTTCTTTCTTTCTTTCTTTCTTTCTTTTTCTTTTCTTTCTTTCTTTCTTTCTTTCTTTCTTTCTTTCTTTCTTTCTTTCTTTCTTTCTTTCTTTCTTTCTTTCTTTCTTTCTTTCTTTCCTTCCTTCCTTCCATCCTTCCTTCCTTCCTTCCCTTCTTCCCTTCTTCCCCTCTTTCTCTCCTTCCTTCCTCTCTTCTTTTCTTTTCTTTCTTTCTCCCTGACAGAGTCTCACTCTCTTCCCTAGGCTGAAGTACAGTGGCACAATTTCCGTTCACTGCAGCCTCGACCTCCCAAGCTCAAGCAATCCTCCCACCTCAGCCTCCCAAGTAGCTGGGACTACAGGTACGTGCAACCATGCTTGACTAATTTTTGTATTTTTTATAGAGACAGGGTTTCACCATGTTGTCCAGCTTGGTCTTAAACTCCTGAGCTGAAGAGATCCTATCCCCTTGGCCGCCCAAAGTGTTGGGATTACAGGCATGCGCCACCATGCCCGGCCCAACCAATATCTTTTTCTTTCTTTCTTTTTTTTTATTTTTGAAACAGAATCATGCTCTGTCACCCAAGCTGGCGTGCAGTGGCACAATCTTGGCTCACTGCATCCTCCGCCTCCTGGGTTCAAGCATTTTTCCTGCCTCAGCCTCCCGAGTGGCTGGGATTACAGTCTCCCGCCACCACACCCAGCTAATTTTTGAAATTTTTAGTAGAGACAGGGTTTCACCATGTTGGCCAGGGTGGCCTCGAACTCCTGACCACAGGTGATCCACCCACCTTGGCCTCCCAAAGTGCTGGGATTACAGGCATGAGCCACCGTGCCCGGCCCCAATATCTTTTTCTTATGATATACTTTCTTCAACCTGATTTCTTTCTTTCAGCTTTCTAGCATAGAGTTCATTGATTAAACTATGCTAATTTATTACTTGTATTCTTTTTGCCTGTACTTTTCTTACAAAGGAGGTAGCTTATTAGCTCTTAAAAGACTGTCTGTAATTGTAACAGAAGGAATGCTAAGCTGAGATTTTGAAGATAATTTAGTAAGAGAGCTATTTACAGAGGTGTAGGTAGGGCTAAGGGAACCAGCAAGGATTGCTGAGGCATCCAGGGACTAGCAACAGTGGAATGTTATCACTGCCCCGCCTGAAGGGACCAGGGGAGGAAATGGCCTGTTACATGCTGACGTGCTGACGCAAGCAAGAGGGATTGCCCACAGGAGCTGTAGTTATAAAGCGACAGAGTCACCATGGGAACTTTCTGCTGGAACAGGACAGGAATGAAAGAAGAAATGATCCACGTTTTTTTTTGCTCGCTGATCTCCTGCCATTGCCTCTCACTGGGTGAACACAATTAGCCAGAGGGCAAGAGGGGGTGGATGTTGCAGTCTCTAGAGGGCACCTCCCCTGGGGAGCAGAAGACACACATGTGCAGTTGTATTCGTGTGAGTGCTAAGTGAGTTCTGTGAATGTCCTCTGGGACAGTGTCAGAGAGACCCCGGGATAGGGAGTAAGAGGTACTTAAAACAGGCTGAGGTGAGGTGCTGTTGCTGACAGGCTGAGCATGAAGGTGGTAGAACTTGCTACTGGTCACCAAAGCTGTGACAGGATTAAGAATCGAGGAAAAGAGGCTAAGAAGCAGCGCACAGGAGGTGTCTCATACAATTCTCTAACAGCTCTCTCTAATCATGAGCTATGATCTTTCTTTCCAACTAGGTGACTATAAATTGTGTTAGTAGAGAGATCATGTTTGTTTTGTTTTGTTTATTAGTGTATATCCCATTTGTCTTTTGATGATTTCTTGCACTGGGTGAAAACTACAAAAACAAAAAACAAAAAAACAAAAACAAAAACTTAGAAAAAGACTGTTTTCTATTAGAATAGTCTTAACCTTTTCACCATAAAATCATTCTCAGTAGAATAGTAGTCAATTAGCAGGTAATACACATTTGTTTTATCTCTGGTTATTAAAGAGTTAACCTCAGCAACAGAAAGGAAGGAGGAAATAAAAGAAGCAATGGACAGGATTTTTCCACAATTGATTAATGAACTGAAAAGTTGAAAGTTATTCTTTAAATAATTTTTAGCCAAACCAGTAGTGTTTTACATATTTATTAATCCAATAAATGTTTATGAAGCAGCTTTTAGGTTTTTTAAAAAGATCATTTTATTTTACGTTGGAGAAGCTTCTAGTCATTTTGCTTTCTTGATACAGTTCTGCTTATCTCTTTATATTTTTCCCTAAGTTTTGTGATCTAATTCATTGATTTTCTGCCATATTCAACCTGCTTTTAACAGTCTGTATTTGTAGGCAGAAAAGCATCAACCATTAAGAAACCAGACTCTGGCTGGGTGCGGTGGCTCACGCCTGTAATCCCAGCACTTTGGGAGGCCAAGGCGGGTGGATCACGAGGTCAGGAGATCAAGACCATCCTGGCTAACACGGTGAAACCCCGTCTCTACTAAAAATACAAAAAAAATTGGCCAGGCATGGTGGCGGGCACCTGTAGTCCCAGCTACTTGGGAGGCTGAGGCAGGAGAATGGCGTGAACCCGGGAGGCGGAGCTTGCAGTGAGCCGAGATCGCGCCATTGCACTCCAGCCTGGGCAAGAGAGTGAGACTCTGTCTCAAAAAAAAAAAAAAAAAAAGAACAGACTCTGAGTCAGGCTACTTTGGATTGAATTCAGGGTGAACCACTTCCTAGTGTTATCTTGGGCAAGATATTTAATATAATAAATGGTTAAATTTATCATTTACAGCCTGAGGAGAAAATGGAGAACATGGCTTGCCCAACCTATAAGGATGTTGAAAGGATTAAGTGAGCTAACAAATGTTAAGTGCTCAGTGCATTGACTGGCACATGGAAAACACTAAATAAATGGTTGATGCTATTATAATGAGACTTTCAGGTCAGCATTGATGACTTTAATTTGCTCCCTTTTAATTTATCATGTCAATACATGTTTGAAAATAAAAATATGGAAAACGTGCTGGGCGTGGCGGCTCACACCTGTAATCCCAGCACTTTGGGAGGCCAAGTTGGGTGGATCACCTCATATTGGGAGTTTGAGGCCAGCCTGATCAACATGGAGAAGCCCCATCTCTACAAAAAATACAAAAATATTAGCCAGGTATGGTGGCACATGCCTGTAATCCCAGCTACTCGGGAGGCTGAGGCAGGAGAATCGCTTGAACCCGGGAGGCGGAGCTTGCGGTGAGCCGAGATCATGCCATTGCACTCCAGCCGGGGCAACAAGAGCAAAACTCTGTCTCGGAAAAAAAAAAAAAAAAAAAAAATTCTGGACAACAGAGGGGATAAAAACCTCACTCCAAATCATAACATCTAGGAAAAATTACTGTTAATAGTTTAGTGTGCAGTGCCTTATGCTCATAATCCCAACATTTTGGAAGGCCAAAATGGGAGGATTGCTTGAGCCCAGGAGTTGGAGACCAGCTTGGGCAACATAGTGAGACCCAGCTTTTACAAAAAATAAAATTATTATAACTGGGCATGGTGGTGTGTGCCTGTAGTCCCAGCTACTCAGGGTAAGGTGGGAGAATTTCTTGAGTTCAGGAGGTTGAGGAAGCAGTGAGCTGTGATCATGCCACTGCATTCTAACCTGGGTGACAGAGCGAGACCCTGTCTGAAAAACAAACAACAACAACAAAACAGTTTGGTGTTATTCATATGTGATAAAAAGTTACTAGAGGCCAGCACGGTGGCCCACGTCTGCCTGTAATCCCAGCACTTTGGGAGGCTGAAGCAGGTGGATCACTTGAGGTCAGGAGTTCGAGACCAGCCTGGCCAACAAGGTCAAACCACCGTCTCTACTAAAAATACAAAAATTAGCAGGCTGTGGTGGCATGCGCCTATGATCCCAGCTACTCGGGAGGCTGAGGCAGGAGAATCGCTTGAACTCTGGAGGTGGAAGCTGCAGTGAGCTGAGATCACGCCACTGCACTCCAGCCTGGACAACAGAGCGAGACTCCATCTCAATTAAAAAAAAAAGGAGTCATTAGAGGGTTTCCATGCTGCTTTGTTTCCATACTATTAAATTTAGTATTATTACATCATTAACATTTTTACAAATAAATATTATTTCACATAATTATGTTTAATGACTATTCAATATTCTAAATAATAACTAAACAGCATAATTTTGTGGGGGGTGGGGAACAGGTTCTTGCTCTGTTGTCCAGGCTGGAGTGCAGAGGCACAATCACTGCTCACTGCAGCCTTGACCTCCCAGGCTCAAGTGATCCACTGAGTAGCCGGGACTACAGGTGTGTGCCATAACACCCAGCTGATGTTTAAAATTTTTTTTGTAGAGATGAGATCTCACTATGTTGCCCAGGCTGGTCTTGAACTCCTGGGCTCAAGGGATCCTACACCTTTGCTTTCCAAACTTAGAATTACAGGTATGAGCCACCGTGCCTGGCCTAGCATAATTATTTTTAATGATTATCTATACAGATACACAATTTTCTCTCCTAGCTAGGTCTCTGATTTTTGAACATTTAGACTGTATTCAATTTTTCCCTGTTATAGACTATTGTGGTGAGTGGCTACTTAATGAATAGTTTTGCATCCATGTTTACCTATTTTTTTTTTTTCAGGATAACTTTCAAGAAACTGGGTTGTTCTTTCAGGCTATCAAAAATTGATGTTTTATATTTTAAAATTATTACCCATTATTAAAATGTCTTTCATATGAGGCACATCCTACTAGTAACACCATGTAAACCCCATAAGTGCAGGAATTTTGGTCTGTTTTGTTCACAATTGTATTCAAAGTACATAGAAAAGTGTGGATTAAAAAATGCTTTTCAGTGAAGAAAAACAAAATATTGTGAGTACATAATAATATGAACTAACATGAGTGAGATAATCATGAAGACCTCTGCTGACAATACAAAAAGAGAAAAAAGTGAACAAGCATTTTTGAAACATTATTTTTAGAAAACAACAACATCTTAATTGTTTCAGAAACATCTTCCTACATTCTCATGGGGCAATTAAGAATATTGCTGGCCGGGCACAGTGGCTGATGCCTGTAATCCTAGCACTTTGGGAGGCCAAGGCAAATGGATCACCAGAGGTCAGGAGTTTGAGACCAGCCTGACCAATATGGTGAAACCCCGTCTCTACTAAAAATACAAAAATTAGCTGGGCATGGTGGCATGGGCCTGTAATCCCAGCTACTTGGGAGGCTGAGGCAGGGAAATCGCTTGAACTCGAGAGGCGGAGGTTGCAGCGAGCCGAGATCGCACCACTGCACTCCAGCCTGAGCAACAGAGTGAGACTTTGTCTCAAAAAAAAAAAAAAAAAAAGAAAGAAAGAAAGAAAAAAGAATATTGCTAACCTCTCTTTGCCTGCTGCCATCCACATAAGATGTGACTTGCTCCTCCTTGCCTTCCGCCATGATTGTGAGGACTCCCCAGCCATGTGGAGCTGTCACTCTGGCTACAATATGAAGAGCAGATTGTGGGAGCAATAGCAAGATTAGTTAAGAGACACCAGCAAATGGTCCAGGAAGAAAGGATGGACCCTTCCCTAGGATGTGGAGAGAAGCTGATGGGTTTGAAACATATTTTGGAGGTTCCTGCCAGTGCCATTGAACCCTGACCCTTTATGCAACATCCAGGGTGATCTGAGGCTCCCAGCCACCCCTAGCTCCAGGGTCCACACATGTCGTGGCTCCCACTGAACCCCAGAGAAGACAGAAACTCAAAGGAGACCAGAGAGTTTCTGCAAGCGGAAAGATGTGGAATGGACGCTGAGGTGGGGAGTGCTAGAAGATGGGAACAGACACCTGCAAGTTTTTGCCACCAGCACCAACTTGTAGATTCAAGTTTGAGCCCTCATTTGCAAATGTCTTGTGTAAAAGACTCCATCTCCCATGACCTCAACGGGACATGATTTGGCTGGCAGGACAAAGCATCCTGAGGGAAAAGTAGCTTGCCCAGGACTTCACAGGAAACTTACAGGAGCCCTAAATGGGCCACACTGCTCAGAGGGAGGAGGACTATGTGGAGAGCAGGGATCCCGCAGCCACACCAAGGAAGCCCCTTTAGACCTCGAGAAAGAAGAGCTGGGGAGAGAGAGCACAATGGGCTCCTGAAGGATTGCAGAGCACTGCAGAAGCACTCCATGTGCTGGAACAGCTGAACCACGAGAGGAGTTCCCTGAAGCTCTTGCCTCTGGCCAAAACTGCTCAAGTGACATGTAACGCATTCCAAACTCCCTCTTTCCTTGTCTTTTTCTTACACATACAGGTGTGTGTGGGTGTAGATACAAATGTAGATATGTAGTATATAAAATCCCGCAACACAACACAGTATAACATAAGAGATAATACCATACAGTATAATATCCTTATATGACACCATTGAGATCAAGACTCTTGAGACCGACTTTTTGACAACATTCCATTTTATCAACTCCAGCTCGCTGGAAGTCAGTTCAGAGCAGGGTTGCTCTGAGATCTCTGCCCCTACCATTATTCTCTGAGGAGACACCACTTGTACTTCCCATTTGTACTTCCAAATGTTATGGGTAGATTTTTTGCTCAATTCACAGAACCAGAAGCTTCCAGGTTACATGTACAGCCAATAATCAGCAGGCTCGCCAGGTTGGGCAAACAGTTCATCCCAGATCAAGTCTTTTGTCCAGCAAAAGCTGGCTCACACTTGCAGATGGCAGAAAACTCTCCTCTAAGTGCTACAGGCCCTTCTGCCTCCCTTTTTTGACCCCCTATTTGCCTTCTCATTTTCTCCTGCTGCTAATGTTGTAAAGAATGAGCTGATCTCCACAGTCTCGCTTCCATCCATGCCTAGATGTTGACCCCTAACTCTCCTTATATAATAAAAAGATAAAATTCTGCCAGAAAAGAATATTGCTAAAAATTTAATTGTGACTAATATATTCATTATAATTAAAGATTTTAAAAAGCTATATTTTTACTCCTGTAGTAGAATGCCTGCCCAACGACCATTTCCCCTTCCTCCATCTTTGTAAAATCCTCATTTTGTTCAGGTGTCCTTCTTTCCCGCCTGGCCACATATTCTGCATCTTGGCAGGTGTGGGAATGTGGTAATCCTGATTGCTCTAAACCACCAATAGCAGTCTTATCACCATTGATAATGATTGGTCCAGGAAAAGCATGTGACGCACTTCTGGCCAATGAGACTTGTGGAGAAGTTTGATGGATGTGTGAATGGTTGATTCTGGGAAAATTTTCCGTGATCCTAAAAGGAAACTCGGACTTTCCCTTCTGTCTCTGAATGTTCTATTAATTCCTGGAATTATCCATTGGCAGGGTTGGGGAGTTAGTCTGAGGATGAGACTGATATACTGAAGGGGCAGAGCAGAAACATGAGAAAGCATCCTTGGAAATATCATTGGGCTGCTGAATTTACCAGCCCTGAACCCACCCTACCTCATGACTTCTTACCATGTGAAAATGTTTCTTCGTATTGTTTTAACAAAGTAAGACAAACCTTTCTGTTCCTAGCAGCTGAAAGCATTCTAATCAGTACAATGTGCTACTGACATCTCAAATATTTTGGTGTAAGCCATGTGTGTAGTACATTTACAGTCATTTGATAATTATTAGAGTGTGCCTTTAAATAACAACACAGGCATGTAGCTACATATTTCGTGTATATGCCATATAGTCATATGCCGTGTTGGTCAGTTGGTATGTTAACCAGAAGGTGCCAACACAGTCCTCTACGTGGGAGACATAGGTGGGAGGCATGGGAATGGCTGAACACTGAACTCTCAGAGCAATAAAACAGTTCCTCCAGCAGTATGCCCTGTGGTAAAATACTACAAAGTATGAATTCCTGGACTGGGCCTCATGGCACAACACAGGTTAAAAACATTTATAAAACACTTATGATATGCCAGGCACTAGCCTTAACTTTGAGAACTCAAAGCTAAATAAAACACTGCCCCACTTCTGGGAGAAAAATATGATCATTTCATAGTAATTTTAATTTTCATCATGTTTCCAGGAATGAAAAAATGAGCTTTGTTTAATGCATGTTGATGCTGTTATACTGTTATACTGTTTCTTTCTTTCTTTAAGATCTTTAAGGGATTATAAATAAATTATGCTACTTTAAAACCCTAGAAAGAGAACTAAAGACATGTGTGAAAGGCTCGAGGATAAATCCTGATTTATGAAAACTGCCATATATATATATATATATATTTTTTTTTCTGCAGTTCTATGCTAGAATGCTACTTTTGAAAAGACCAAAGGAATCATCTTGTTTTGGATTCACAGCTCATCCCACTAGAGAGGTAAACTTGTATGTTAATATCCTAATACAGTTTTTAGCATGTATTTTATGAGAAAGGTGAAATACTATAATATTTTTGATGGCTTATCAATAAGGTACACATTTAGTTTTACTACTTTCCAGGTTATTAGGCTGTTGAGTAAAAGCAATATTGCTAGGTAAAGGAGGTATCCATTTGATAACAGGCATGTAGAATGCAAATTGGTCTTTAAGATATATGTTCCTAGGTGCCCTGTCTGATTTCTTTAAGTTGATATTTAAAAACTTAAGTTCCAAAGTTCTTAGGCATCATTCTCCTTCCTTTATTGATCTTCCTTTAAACCTATCACTGACCAACATTTAAAGAGAACACATAAATCATACATATAAAGTTATAAGGTTACAAGAGTAATGTAATAATAAGATAAACCTGTCAGCTGGGTACAGTGGCTCATGCCTGTAATCCCAGGACTTTGGGAGGCCAAGGTGGGTGGATCACCAGGTCAGGAGTTTGAGATCAGCTTGGCCAACATGGTAAAACCCCATCTCTACTAAAAATACAAAAATTAGCTGGGCATGGTGGCAGACACCTGTAATCCCAGCTACTCAGGAGGCTGAGGCAGGACAATTACTTGAACCCAGGAGGTGGAGGTTGCAGTGAGCTGAGATTGTGCCACTGCACTCCAGCCTGGGCGACAGAGCAAGACTCTATCTCAAAACAAAACAAAACAACAACAACAAAAAAGATAAACCTGTGAGACCCTGGTCAAAGCCCTCTTTGAGGGAGGAGTTTGCCAGTGACCTGTGCCATACTGTGAAGCCCAGTCTAGGAATTCACATCCCATAGTATTTCACCACAAGGCATGTTACTGTAGGAACAGTTTTATTCCTCTGAGAGTGCAGTGCACCATTCCCATGCCTCTCACCTATGTCTCCCATGAGGAGGACTGTGTTGGCACCTTCTGGTCAGCATACCAACTGACCAATGAATATTTCAGAGGTCGGTTTTACCCTTCAACCCTACCCCCAACCTCCCACATGACTTAGCGGAAGATTCTTGCCTTCCAGGCTGATTCTTGATTCGTTACACTCAAGACCCGTTGCAGTAATTACAGTAAAACTGATCACTTCCACAGAGATGACAGATTAACTACCCTGAGAGGTCACCCTAAGCTGGCTATTACAAAGGTTGCAGCTACACCTTAAGCTGGCTGTTACAAAGGTCTCAGCTGCTCAGAAGGCTGAGGTGGGAGCATGACTTCAGCCTGGGAGGTGGAGGTTGCAGTGAGCTGAGATTGCACCACTCTACTCCAGCCTGGGTGAGAGAACACAGACCCTGTCTCAAAAAAAGGAAAAAAAAAGCAGCAGCCAAGTAAATTTTTTAAGTGCCTAATTATTTAATGTGAGAAGTCTGGTGATAAGCAGCCCTTTTTATTTAACAAAGTATTATCTTCACTATTCCATATATTACATGAAAGATCTTACAAAACCTTTTTGCTCTTCTGCTATTGTCTATAAACTTGTTCCCTGTTTCCAAGGAACAGGGAGTGAAAATAATTATAGGCCATTAGTTCTTTACCTCCCTTATTATTTTATAGATTGTGAATTTATTTCCTATATCTGTAATGCTCACTTGCTTCATTTAGAAAATCTGTGTGTAAATGTTTTATTGACAAATAATCATAATTATAGGCTATTAAAATTTTTCATCTAAATGCTTACATAATTCATTTATTCTTCTATTTAACAAATATTTACAGATATTTACTGTGTGTTAGACACTTTTCTGGGCATGAGACACCGAGCAGTGAATAAACATGAAAAAAAAAAATCTCTATCCTCATGAAGCTCACATTGAAGTAGGACAAGACTGATGCTAAATAAAACAAATAAGTAAAATATATGGAATGTTAGTGGCATGGAGAAGAAATAACACAGAAGAGAAGGATACTGAATGCTGGAGGCAGGGCTGCAATTTTAGACTGAGCAATCATAAAAGAGGCGGTGGCTTTGTAATGTGTAACTTGACTAGGCTGAATTATGTCTCTCCTGTGTGTTTTTTTGTGCAATATTTGGAGGGAAGATGTGAAACAGCCACCACGTTGTTTTTTATGTTTAGAAAGTCAGGACAGGTAATGCTGTGGCCCTTCTACTGGCTCACTTCATTAATATAGCACAGAAGCTGGGCCTGCAACTGTTCACCTTCCCTGGCATGCTCCTGCAGCTTCTCTGACTCCTGGGCCAGGTGTGTGTTTAGTTCTGTGATGAAGGGAGCTGGCTTCTTATGTAGGACAGCCCCATCATCTGGTTGGAGGCAATGAGAACTGATAGGGGGTCCAGCGTGCCCTGTTGGATTCCGGCCCACTGACCAGGCTCTCCTCAACTTTATATCCATCTCTCCTTCCTACTCTCTAATCTATAGACTTCAAACTCCAGCATGAAATGCAAAGAAAACAGCCTTACAGAGTCTGGTTAATGAGCTCCTACAATTGACTAAGTCAAATCCATGTAACAAATTCATTTTCTCTCTCTCCTTCTCTCTTCAACTAATTCTGCTTCTTTGATTGAAACATGTCTAAAACAGAAGTCCTGTCTGAAAATGTGATATCTGAACAAAGATCTAAAGGAGGTGAGCTGTGCATATCTAAAGGAGCAAGCTATACAGATAGAGATCTGGCAGAGAACAGCAAAGGCAGAGGCCCTAAAGCAGAAGCATGCCTGGTGTGGTTGAAGAATAGCAAGGAAGCCAGTGAGGTGAGATCACAATCAGGGTGGGGAGAGGAGCTGGTGATGAGTTCAGGGGGTGGGGGTGGCAACTATAGACTGCATAGATCTTTGGCCATTGAGCGCATTGACTTTTACTGTGAGTAAGATGGGGAGCTATTAGAGGATTTTGGAGCAGAGAAGTGAACGATTTGGCTGACATTTTAGCAGAATGCCTATGACAACTGTGTGGAGAATCAACTGCAAAGTGGAAAGAATGGAAGCTGAGGGAACAGTTGAGAGGCTATTTTAGGATTCAGGCAAAGATAGTGATGGTTTGGAGCAGTGGGAGCATTGGTGGTGATAGGTGTTGGGTTTGGAATATTATTCCAAGGTAGAGTTGACAGAATTTGCTGATGAAAATTTTGAAGAATGTAAGGTAAAGAGAAGAATGAAGGATGATTCTTGATTTTTGGCCTGAGCAGCAAGGTGAATAGTAGGATGGAGGAATGGCCATGGAGGAAGATTTGTGAAAGAAAATTGAAGATTTAGTTTTAGATATAATTTTGAAACATTTATTTTACACTCCAATGAATGGTCTAGAGTTCAGATGAGGAAAGATTCAGGGTGGAGAAACACACTTGTGAGATGTTACAATGAAATTTAAACCACAGGCACACTGAGATTACCTAGGGACCCAGTGACCCTGACAAGACCTGTTTCAGTAGAGCTGTGAGGATTAAAGCCTACCTGGCGTGTATTTGAGACAAAATGGGAGAAGAGGAATTGAAGGTAGCAAACCTAGACAATACTACTGAGGAGTTTTCCTGCCACCAATGTGAATTTATATCCCCAGTCCAAGTATATTTGAAATACCGCCAGTCATTTGTATCTTACAGATACATTCATGAGGAACAAATATTTTATTTTTGTTCATATGTATGTCTTTCCCACTAGCCAACCAGCACCCAGAGGGAAGAATCTGTATTTTTCTCATCTTTCTATTCTTGCCAAACACAATGCATGAGCTAGATATTTATTGAATAATAAACACCTTTAATTAAGTGCTTCTCTGAGTTAAATGCTTTGTCTATCTCTATAAGGTTCTTGGAAATATTTAAGACTTCAACTGGGCATGGTTTTCAAATGATCATAGCAGTCAAAAAATACATTAGCATTTAAGGACTAGGGGGAAAGGCTGTTCATATTCTTCATAATTGTTGTTAGTCATGGATTGAAAATAGGTAATGGCTTTTTTTTTTTTTTTGAGACAAAGTCTCGCTCTCTCGCCCAGGCCAGGGTGCAGTGGCTTGATCTCAGCTCACAGCAACCTCCGCCTCCTGGGTTCAAACGATTTTCTTGCCTCAGCCTCCCAAGTAGCTGGGATTACAGGTGCCCACCACGATGCCCAGCTAATTTTTGTATTTTTAGTAGAGATGGGGGTTTCACCATGTTGGCCAGGTTGATCTCCTGATCTGAAGTGATCCACCCACTTCAGCCTCTCACAGTGCTGGGATTACAGGCATGAGCCACGGTGCCCAGTTGGTAATGGCTCTTTTTTTTTTTTTTTTTTTCGAGACGGAATCTCATTCTGTCACCCAGGCTGGAGTGCAGTGGCGCGATCTCGGCTCACTGCAACCTCCGCCTCCTGGGTTCAAGCAGTTCTCCTGTCTTAGCCTCCTGAGTAGCTGGGATTACAGGCGCCCACCACCACTCCCAGCTAATTTTTGTATTTTTAGTAGAGATGGGGTTTCACCATGTTGGTCATGCTGGTCTCGAACTCCAGACTTCTTGATCTGCCCACCTTGGCCTCCCAAAGTGCTGGGATTACAGGTGTGAGCCACCACGCCCAGCTGGTAATGGCTCTTTTTAAAGAATTATGCAGTTTTGCACTGGAATAAGGAAGCAGAAGGAAAGTCAGAAATGAATTCAGAAAGTAAAGGAGAGGATGCTAGATTGCCTAATCCTTTTGAAAGTAAGTTGCTGGGCGCAGTGGCTCACACCTGTAATCTCAGCACTTTAAGAGGCTGAGGCGGGTGGATCACCTGAGGTCAGGAGTTCTAGACCAGCCTGGCCAACATGGTGAAACCCCATCTCTGCTAAAAATACAAAAATTAGCCAGGCGTGGTGGTGCACGCCTCTAATTCCAGCTACTTGGGAGGCTGAGGCAGGAGAATCGCTTGAACCCAGGAGGCAGAGGTTGCAGTGAGATGAGACCGCGCCATTGCACTCCAGCCTGGGCAACAAGAGACAAGAGCAAAACTCCATCTCAATAAAAGCAAGAAAGAAAGGAAGGAAGAAAGAAAGAAAAGAAAGAAAGAGAGAGAAAAAGAGAAAGAGAGAAAGAAAGGAAGGAAAGAAAGAATTTTTCTAATAACATATTTAACCAAAGAAAGAAAGAAACAAAGAAAGAATTTTTCTAATCATATATTTAACCTATTTTTATCTTGATGCGCTGTAAGAAAATGCTTATAAGTATCGCTTGTATTTCTGGCAGTTTATTGACTTAATCAAAGGTTTAAGGATTTTAAGAAGCATAAAAACAGTTTTCTAGAAAAAACAGTTTTCTAGAAGAATAAACAGTTTTCTAGAAAAAAAATGGTAATAATTATTAGAGGAGAGACCCAAATAGACTCTATATTAAGATGGGTAAAGAATGCCGAGGAAACCGAAAAACTTAAATAAAGGGAATATCAGGACATTATAGGGCCAAAGAAATAATAGCATTGCTATAAGGAATGTAAATCTGTCTAACACAGAAGTTTTTTGTTACAACTGTTAACACTGCAATGCTATGTATTGGAGATACTACGGACTGAATTGTGTCTCCTCAAAATTCAAATGTTGAAGCCCCAATGTGACTGTATTTGGATACAGAGCCTTTAGGAGGTAGTTATGAGTAGGTAAGTTCATGAAGGTGGAGCCCTAATCCTAATGGTTTGGTGTCTTTATAAGAGGAGGAAAAGAGCTCTCTCTCTCTGTCTGCCATGTGAGGAGAAGGCAAGAAGAAGGCTGACTGCAAGCCAGGAAGAGAGCCCTAGCTAGAAACCGAACCTGCGTGACTTAAGCAAATTAATTTTCTCCCAATTTTGGAGGCTGGAAAGTCCAAGGTAAAAATTTTGGTGGTCTATGGTATTTTGTTATGGCAGCCTAAGTAAACTAAACAGGAAGGAGACAACAGTTAAAAATGGAAAAACAGTACTATTTTATTAATACATGAAAAAACCCAGACCCCTTAGAATGAAATATGTACATAATGCTAGGTACATTCAGTTTTCTTCAATCCTCAGTAGAATTCATTGAGATAGGATTATGATTCCCATTTTAGTGAAGTTCAGTGAAATTAAGTAATTTATTCAAGGTTATGCAGCTAGTAAGTGGAAGAGTTAGGTTTTGTACTTAGCTCAGTTTGATATCAAAGGCCATGTTCTTATCTATCATTTATTAATTCTTCAAAAAGTACTTGAGTCTCTGCTGTGTGGCAGGTCCTGAAATGGATGTAGACATTCTTTCAACTTGTGCCCTGCCCTCAAGGGACTCCCAACCTTAGGTTCTAGGATTTGAGCCAGGATTAATTATCCTGAAAGCCTAGGTCAGATGTAGTGGTAGCACCTACCTCAGGGCTGGAGGGCATGGAGCCAAGAAGGAAACATCTCAGCGAACCAGATGGAAACATCAGATAGGTGAGATTTGAAGTGAAAGGTGAGCATTGGAATCTGAAACATTCTTGTGTGTTCTAGAACAATACTTCTCACAATATAGTGTGCATATGAGTCACCTGGAGATCTTGTTAAAATATAGTTTCTGATTCAGTAGGTTTTGAGTAGGCGCTAAGAGTCTGCATTTCTTTCTGTCTTTCTTTCTTTCTCTTTCTTTCTTTCTTTCTTTCTTTCTTTCTCTTTCTTTCTCTTTCTTTCTTTCTTTCTTTCTTTCTTTCTTTCTTTCTTTCTTTCTTTCTTTCTTTCTTTCTTTCTTTCTTTCTTTCTTTCTTTCTTTCTTTCTTTTTCTTTGAGACAGAGTCTTGCTCTGTCACCCAGGCCACAGTGCAGTGACATGATCTCAGCTCACTGCAACCTCTGCCTCCCAGGTTCAAGCAATTCTCCTGCCTCAGCCTCCTGAGTAGCTGGGATTACAGGCACGCACCACCACGCCCGGCAAAGTTTTGTATTTTTAGTAGAGACGGGGTTTCATCATGTTGGCCAGGCTGGTCTCCAATTCCTGATCTCATGATCTGCTCCCCTTGGCCTCCCAAAGTGCTGGGATTACAGGAGTGAGCCACCGTGCCCGTCTGAGTCTGCATTTCTTAAAGAAAACAACTCCCAGGTAGCATGGTAGCTGCTGATCCAGGGGCCACACTGAAAGTGCAAGAAGTTAGAAAGCAGCAGTAATACTTGTTTTTTTGGGCACCTCCACCCTTCAGCCCAGAGAGAGCACAGATAGAGACATCGGTCCTTCATGGCCACACATAATCTAGCTCACTGTGGGGTAAGGAAACAGGGGCCTTTGGTAAGAAAATACAGGTTCTTTTAAAAAACCTGTTCTTTATTGAGCACCCTGGTATAATTAAATCAGGTTTTATCGTTCTATATAGCCCCAAGTGATCAGTTTGACATAATTTTGAATTTTACAACTTGTGCTTTGATTTTCATAGGGGTTCAGATTTTTAACTTCTTTATTTGAAATCATTGTGACATCCTTGTTGTAGAAGGTATAGAAAGAAATTAAAACAAATTTCCCAAACAAAAGCATTATATATACAATAAGGTATTTTTATATGTTCTGAACAGTCATGTAATTAACTTTATTTCAGTTATGGACACTGAAACTTGATAACTTTTCTTATTGCTTCACTCCCATATTTAATTACAAATTATATCTGAGGCTGACCAACAAGATGATTTGTTTTTTCTGAGCCATGAATAGCTAGGTAACCCTATTCTATTTTGGGATAAAATACAGTCTTTTAGTAGCAAGAATTTGATAAAACAACTTCTGTGATGATTTCTTCTGAGGCTTTCCAATCCCTTAGACAATACTTTATTCTTCTCCATGAATAATTTGGAGTTTTTTAATTGCTAATGTTTCCATCCAGGAAAGCCTGAGAAGATATAAACATTTTAAACAACCTTCTAAAATTGGCTCTGAGTCCTTTCGTTCAACTCAAATACAAGTACTTTTAAAATGTGAGGATTTAAAAGAGTTATAAAAATCAAAGTCTTTCTTTGTCTTCTTTTGTAATCCCTGCTCTATCCTCATGATACTTATCACTTCATATTTATACGGTGACTTTCTCCAACTTTCCCAACATGTATCATATGCTTTAAAAGATTGTTGAAATATTCCTATGGCAAAGATAGATTAAAAGGAAGAGCAAAAACAAGTTTTATCCTCTTTCCCTGCCCTGGCCTTTTTAGCACCCTCACAAACAAACCTTAAACTCTAAACAGAACAAAAAACTTTTATGAAGTTAAGGAAATTGGAGTTGGAACAGTAACAGATTTACTAAAAGGGAAAAATATATAAGTGTTGCTCCAGGAAGGGAAGTTACACAGGAAATAGTGGGGATCTGACAGGAAGCAACTGCAGATTATTGTAGGCTGTGGCCAAGCACCAGTTTAGGATTTTTCCTTCCTTTCTAGTTTTGCTGCCACTTCCCCAGAAGAGACCATTATCATCAATTTGTGCAGACTTTGCAATTTACTCCCACTTGACCGCCCTACCTCCCCCATCATTCCCTGGCATTGCAGTTCATCTTCTGTCCTGCCACAGACTCTAAGTTCATGAAAGTATAGAACCACAGCTGCAGACCCGCCTCATCCCCAAACACAGCTAACCACCTTGCAGTTCCTCTAGATATCTCTGCGTAATGCTAACTGCTGTGACTAATCCCAAACTTTTTATGGCTTAAAATTGTGGAGATTTAAAAAACATATTCAGAACTGGAAAGAGTGGTAAAATGAACTCCCTTTACCCTGTCAGTCAGCGATGACAATTTTTAAATTTTTGTCAGTCTCATATCATCTATTCCCAACTATCTGTTATTTTTGTTGAATTATTTTAAAAGAAATCTCAGACATCACAGCATTTCAACTGTAAATGCTTCAGCATATAAGAAATAAGGATATTAAACACACCCACCCACAATGCCATTATCCTCCTGAACATGCCTAACAATTCCTTAATATAAGCTAATATCCAGTCCTTGACATTTTCACAACTGTACAGAAGAAGTACTTTCCAATTGGTTTGTTTGAATCATTATCTTCTGGTTGTTACATCTCTTAAATCTCTTTCACTCTGTAACTGTTCCCCACCTTCCCCTACCCCCGTATCATTTATTGGCTGAGGAAATCAGAGCTTGCTCTTTAAATAGTCCCACATCGTGGAAGAGACTGATTGCTTCCCTGTGGTGTTGTTTAATTTGTTCCTCTACCCATTCCTCTTGCCTTCCATTTGCTATAACTAATGGGTAGTTAGACCTACAGGTTGGATTAGATCCTGGAATTGTTTTACAGAGGATAGGGCAAGAATACTTCATAGGATTACTTCCTATTTGTGGTAGCCAGCCTCCAAGATGGCCCCAGTAATCTTCACTTTCTCATATTCATGTCCTTGTGTAGTCCTTTACCACAATGACTAGGAAGAATGACTTGTGAGCCAATAGGACATAGCAGAAATAATGACATGGGACTTAGGAGGCCAAGTCATAAAAAGCATGTGACTTCTTTCTCTCTCCCTGTTGGATCACTCAATCTGGGGGAAGCCAATCAAGACAGCTGCAAACTCAAGCAGCCTTATGGAGAAGGCCACGGGGTCGAGGCCCCCTGCTGACAGCCATATGGGTGAGCCATCTTAGAAATGGATCCTCCAACCCTAGTCAAAGCCCTCAGATGACAATAACCTTAGCTGACACCTAAACTGCAACCTCATGAGATTCCTTGAGCTAGAACCACCAGCTAAACTGCTCCAGAATTCCTAACACAGAGAAATTGTGGGTGATGATAAATGTTTACTGTTGTTTCAAACCACTCAGTTTTGGAGTAATTTATTATGCAGCAATAGATAAAACATTTACCAGTTTATCACATACAGTTTGCTTGACATACTTTTAATAATGCTAAGATCGATCAATATGTTCAGGTATTATCAACCTGATCTATCCATTATAAAGTTCCCCATGAACATTTCACCTAGTGGTATTAGTACCCATTGATGTTTCATTGACTAGATTTATTATTTCGTTGGGGGTTCTGTTACCATTTCTTCTGCCTTTATTAGTTGAGATTCTTCTGTAAAGCACTTTGGGAGGCCGAGGCAGGCGGATCACGAGGACAGGAGATCGAGACCATCCTGGCTAATGTGGTGAAACCCTGTGTCTACTAAAAATGCAAAAAATTAGCCGGGCATGGTAACAGACGCCTGTAGTCCCAGCTACTCGGGAGGCTGAGGCAGGAGAATGGCGTGAACCCAGGAGGCGGAGTTTGCAGCGAGCCGAGATTGCGCCACTGCACTCCAACCTGGGCAACAGAGAGAGATTCCATCTCAAAAAAAAGAAAAGAAAAAAAAAGTTCTTTAATCAACTACATGGATACACTGAAATGCCATTTGTGTAGGAAAACCATGATAAATGTCCTACTTAGAAGTTTCTTAATAATAAATGTAGAAAAATGACAAGGAACTAATTATTTGATATTAAAAACTGCTTAAAACTTGGGAGTTTCATATAGCTTGAATTGAAAGACGTTTTGAAGGCCGGGCGCTGTGGCTCAAGCCTGTAATTCCAACACGTTGGGAGGCCGAGGCGGGTGGATCACCTGAGGTCAGGAGTTCGAGACCAGCCTGGCCAACATGGTGTAAACCCCATCTCTACTAAAAATACAAAAAATTAGCTGGGCGTGGTGGTGCGCGCGCCTGTTGTCCCAGCTGCTTAGGAGGCTGAGGCAGGAAAATCGCTTGAATTCGGGAGGTGGAGGATGCAGTGAGCCGAGATCGCGCTATAGCACTCCAGCCTGGGTGCCAGAGGGAGACTTAGTCACAAAAAAAAAAAAAAAAAAAGACGTTTTGAAATTTGTAATTTTTACATTTTTATATTCCCTTCACTGACTATTCTAAATGAATTAAAAACCAGTGTTTTCAAATCAGAACTTTTTAAATTAAAAATGACAGGGGAGTGGGTGAGGGGCGGTTGGGCGCGGTGGCTCACGCTTGTAAACCCACCACTTTGGGAGGCCGAGGAGGGCAGATCACCTGAGGTCAGGAATTCAAGATCAGCGTGGCCAACATGGGGAAACCCCATCTCTACAAAAATACAAAAATTAGCCGGGCATGATGGTGGGTGCCTATAATCCCAGCTACTCTGGAGGCTGAGGCGGGAGAATCGCTTGAACCCAGGAGATGGAGATTGCAGTGAGCCGAGATCACGCCACTGCACTCCAGTCTGAGCGACAGGGTGAGGCTCCGTCTCAAAAACAAACAAACAAAGAAACATAATAAAATAAAAATAAAAATGATAGGGAGATGAAGGAAGAGGCACTTATGCTGCTAAATTGCTAATCTGTCTTGTTTTACAAGGATGTAACTGGCTGTTTTGATGTTCAGTAGTAGATGAGATGTGAGATTCAAAGAAAATGTTGCCAGGTTGTGGTTGCTAGTGAGTGTGGACTTTTACTGGAGGAACAGGTCTAATATGACTACCAGCATTTTCTGTTCCATTCAGCTTTAAAGAGTCTCCTGGGCAAAGTGTTCTGCAGAGCAGCAAACATTACTGCCTTCGTAGTTCTTATTATAATCACTTTAACATGATTTTATGTAATCACTTCTGGGCTATAAAATGCTATAATTCCCAACACTATAAGGCCATCTGAAACCGTAGCTAAAAATATACACAATAATTGTTCACAATTCCAGAAATCATTCCCCAACCAGATCTGGTTGTGAGGATGGATTTTTTTTTTCTCTCCTCAAATATATCACCTACCACAGATTGTGTTTTCTAAATAAGTGAATCTGCTGAAATATTTTATTTCTTAGAATCAAAAATAGTTAAATGTCAGTATTTTGCTTTAAATGGTTTCCGACCATTTCCTCAGGGAAAGCTTTCATGTACATTAAAATTTTATTTCCTACTTTGTGAAAACATATTGTTTGGGGAAAGGAAACCTGGAGTGCTCACATTTTAAATGCTCATCACAGAAGTGTATATCCTTAATACATAATTAGCTTTTGTACCAGTTACCACCATCATTTAGTTTACCCTTAGATTTTGCACTCCATTCCATTAAGTGCCATCTGCCAAACATTTACTGAACATTTTCTTTTCTTTTCTTTTCTTTTTTTTTTTTTTTGGTGACGGAGTCTCACTCTGTCACCCAGGCTGGAGTGCAATGACACAATCTTGGCTCACTGCAACCTCTGCCTCGTGGGTTCAAGCAATTCTCTGCCACAGCCTCCCGAGTAGCTTGGATTACAAGCACCCACCACTATGCCCGGCTAATTTTTTTGTATTTTTTTTTAGTAGAGACAGGGTTTCACTATCTTGACCAGGCTGCTCTTGAGCCCCTGACCTCATGATCTACCCGCCTTGGCCTCCCAAAGTGCCGGGATTACAGGCGTGAGCCACCATGCCCGGCCCATTTATTGAACATTTTCTAGGGACAAAGCTTTATATACTCATAACATACAAGCTGTTAGGGTTATAAATGAAAAGAATGAGAATGTAATACCCAGTGTTCATGCAAAGCGGCCAGTAAGTTTCATTTTATGAGCAAACTTTGATTGATTGATTGATAGGGACTTCCAGAAGTGCTCTATGGAGAATAAACTTAGGATCATATCAAGGTCAGCTGGCATGACTTCCACCATCAAAATAATATCGTCCATGATCTAGAGAGTGGGAATTGGTAGTAAATCGCAAATTTTAACCTAAAAATTATGAGAAAATGTAGGAGAAACGGTCATTATTTCTAAATTGCTTCAGAGAGAAAGTAGCTATGAATCAGGCTTTGGAAAAGGAGAATTTAGAATATTAGAGGATGAAGAGGGGAAGGGACATTCCAGACACTAGGAATTGGGAAGATCAAGGTATAGAAGTAAGCAATCCAGATAAGCCAATGGATGAGGCTACAGCAAAGTTTGCATGGATGGATGTTGTGGGAGACAAAGTTGAAAAAAACACACAGAGAATGAAAGAGCAACAAAATCATTATCTCATTAGGTATCAAAGTGGCTGGGCTGAACATTTTGTTTACTTGCATATTAAACCATCTTATAAACCTAAATGACTTTACTTCTCATTTACACATATACAAACAATACTCAAAATGTCTTTTACTACTTTTACACACTATTGGAATGTAAATTAGTTTAGCCATTATGGAAGACAGTATGAGGTTTTCTCAAATAACTAAAAATAGAACTATCCATATGATCTCAGCAATCCCACTACTGGGTATTTATCTGAAGGAAATAAAATCAGTATATTAAAGAGATGCCTGCACTTCCATGTTTATTGCAGCATGATTCACAGTAGCAAAGATCTGGAATCAGCCTAAGGGTCCAGGATGGACAAATGGATAAAGAAAATATGATGATACATATATATATATATGACATATATGTGATGATATATATTATATATACTATGGAATACTATTCTGCCATAAAAAGAATAAAATCCTGTCATTTGCAGCAACATGGATGGCACTGAAAGTCACTATGTTAAGTGAAATAAGCCAGGCACAGAAAGACAAATACCATGTTCTCACTCACATGCGGGAGCTAAAAAACTTGATCTTGTGGAGGGAGAGATAATGATAATTATCAGAGGCTGGGAAGGGTGTGTGTGTGTGGCAAGGGGAGATGAAGAGAGGTTGGTTAATGGATACAAACCTACAGTTAGATAGAAGGAATAATTTCTAATGTTAGTTAGCAGAGTAGGGTGACTAGTTATCAACAATGTATTGCGTATCTCAAAATGGCTAGAAGAGAGGTCTTGAAATGTTCTCAACACATAGAAATCATAAATGCTCGAAGTGATGAATATCCTAAATATTCTCACATTCTATGCTTGTAATGAAATAGCACATATACCCCGTAAATTTATACAAATAACATGTATCAATAAAAAATGTCTCGTACTAACATCTGATACCAGTTTATTACAGTGGACACTATTGCCTAACAAACATTCACACTTTCTAATACATTAAATTTCCCTTGGGAAACTACCCCGCTATGTTCTGCCATATTTGTATGGGTGTGACTGTTTCCTTGGTGCCAGGGAGAAACTGGGAAAACCAATTAGCATATCCCATTCTTCTGGTCAAGTAATGGGGTTGATGATGGGCATCTAACCCAATCAGAGACAGGGAGACATGGGGAGACCTTGGCTGGGCTCCTGAGAAAGAAGAGCATTCACATTTCCACAGAATCCAGTGATGTAAGGACATGAGGCTTGACATTGCTACTGTCACAATGGGAGACAGCCTCAGGATGAAGCCAACACTCAGAGAATGACAAAATCAAAATTTGGAGATTAACTGACCTCATATAGCATTGCATAAGCCCCTGAATCAGGTTATGCCTGAAGCTTAGTCCTTGAGCCTTCAGCTATATGAACCAATATATTTCTCTAATTAACTAGGCAAGTTTGAGTTGGATTTTCCATCATTTACTACAGAGTGCTAACTGGTAGAGTTATTTTACACCTTCACAGTTTTCTTTTCTTTTCTTTTTTTTTTGGAGCCCAACAAAATAATTTGTATCCTTATTAGCTCACTCCTGCAGCCTGTAGGGAAACAGACCAGTTACTCTGTCACCCAGTGACTTTTTAATCTTTGTATATTGAAAGGTTTCCCCAAGTGTTCTTGGAAGTCCTTTTTACTTTCCTAATAATGAAAGCCTAGTTTCAAATACTATTTTTGTTTTATTTTTGATTCACACTATCAATTCTCCTTATTTGGTAAAATTGCAATAAGAACACAAAAATTCAATTGAGACTTGGTTTACAGGGAAATACATTCATGTATGCTTCATATATGAGCAATATTTATAAACACTCAATATTTGGTGCAAAGGTCTTTATTACATGGAAAGATAACCACTGCTAATGATCTGGATGATGTCCTTCCAGACTTATTACCATAAGGCTTATATACATGAGACAAAAATGGGACCATGTTGTAGATACCACACAGCACCATAAAACATAAATTTTATATTTTATGTTTATCTTTTTAACAAATAACACCTTGTGATATATTTTCCCTGCTATCTCTTCTGACTCACAGCTACACTTCTGGGAGTATCACAGAGATTTGAATCAAAAGGCTACTTGGTTCATTATATTCTGAAGTTAAACATGCTTGCACCTAATCTGTGTTTGGATTGGTAGGCCAGAGGGAGTTTCTCTGGGGTTTGAAATATCTCTCACTGGTTTCACTTAGGAGAAATGGACTTTCTTTAAATCATCGGTCTTTAAAAACATCAAGAAATGGTGGTCTTCAACAAATGAGGAGGAATGAAGGAGAATGATCCTATTTTCCAGTCAATTATCACTTTACTTTGGAGACTTTGTGGGAAGACTTACTATGAAAGTTCCTTTTGAAGAACTGAAGTGATCTTATCCCTGACTGAAAATGTAACTCTCTTTCTCTAGTTAATATAATGACCAGTGAAGAGTGTTATTTCAGCTGATTAAAATAGCTTTGTTGTAAAACTGAATTGCTAAATATAATTATTTCCAGGATAACTACTTTCACTGCCACTAATTTAAAAGGGCATTTATGGTTCCACTGAAAAAAGATACTTAAACATAGAAAATTAAATCTGTGAAACATCTTCAAGTAAGTTAAAACAAGAGGCTTAGGCATTCATAAAAATGTTTGATAGCCTACTAAAAAGTTGTTAATTTTGCTGTTGTGTACTATTAACTTTTTAAGTAGTCATTATTTTTAAGAATGATATGTTTGGATTTTAATATGTTGACATTGAAGTAATGGTATGTGTAAGAACCTCTTCTTGGAGAAAGAAAGAGAAGTGGTGGTCAACAATGTCACCACTGAGAATGAGGACAGAGAAAAGACCACATGGGGTTTGATGCAAAGAGAGCACTTGAAACCCCTGGGAGAGCAGATTCAGGGGGTGGCAAGGAGATAAGTGATGTCCAGGAAGCCTGCAGGGGGGAATGGCTGGTGACATTTTGACCATGAAGGTTTTCACAGTGAAAAATGTCATACCAGAGCCAAGTAATTGAACTTTTTGGGTCACTTGGAAAGATTAATTATCCTGAGCTTAATTTTATTGTTCTAGTTATCTATCACGGAGGAAAAAACCAACCCAAAACACAGTGGTTTTTGAACTATAATTCATTTTGCTCATAAATGTGCAATTTGGAAAGGGCTCTGTGTTAGTCTTCTATTATGTGACAAATTATCACAAATTTAGTGGCTTAAAACAACACATATTTGTTATCTTACAGTTTTGTAGGCAAGCAATCCAACACAGTTCTCACTGAGCTAAAATCAAGGTGTCAGCATGGGTATATATCTTTCTGGAAGATCCGGGGGCAGAATCTGTTTTCTTGCCTTTTCCAGCTTCTAGAGGATGCCTGTATTCCTTGGCTCACAGTCTCTTCCTCCATCTTCAAAGCCAGCAACAGCTGGTCAGGTTGTTTTCCCACTGAATCACTCTGACCTTCTCTCCTGCTTCTCTTTTCCTCTTTTAAGGACCTTTTTATTGCATTGGGCCCATCTGGATATCCCAGGATAATCTCCCTACTTCAAGGTCAGCTGATTAGCAATTCTATCTGCAACTTGAATTCACCTTTGCCATGTAATGTAACATATTCATAGGTTCTCGGAATTAGGATATGTACATCTTCCCATTATTCTGCCTACCACAGGCTCATTGGGGATAATGGCTCATCTCTATGCCACACAGCATCACCTGGGGCAGCTGGAGTGGGACTGGAACATCGACTTCCATGACAGCCCATCTATGTGGCTGGCAGGTTGGTGAGCTCAGCTCCTCTCTGTGTGGGCATCTCCAGGGGGCTGCTTTGGCTTTTTCACAATGTGATGGCTGGCTTTGAAGAGCTATTATTCCAAAGGACATTAACTGGAAGATGCCTGTGTCTTAAGTCCTGAGCCTGGAAATTGACACAGTGTCACTTCCAACATATTCAGTTAGTTAACGTAGTCACAGAGCCCATCTAGACTCAAGGGGAAGGAGCGTCGCGCCCCAACTCTCAATGGAAGGAGTGTCAAAGAATTTGTAGACACCTTTGCCAGGCGTGGTGGCTCACACCTGTAATCCCAGCACTTTGGGAGGCAGAGGAGGGCGGATCACGAGGTGAAGAAATTGAGACTATCCTAGCCAATATGGTGAAAACCCATCTTTACTAAAAATACAAAAATTAGCTGGGCATGGTGGTGCATGCCTGTAGTCCCAGCTACTCAGGAGGCTGAGGCAGGAGAATCACTTGAACCTGAGAGATGGAGGTTGCAGTGAGCCGAGATCATGCCATTGCACTCTAGCCTGGGGACAGAGACTCCGTCTCAAAAAAAAAAAAAGAATTTGTAGACACCTTTAATTCTCCATATTCCCCTCTGGTAAAAAAGGGATAATCTTTACTTGCAGTATTGCTGGCAGAATTAGAAATGATGTGTGTAGAGTGACTCATAATATTCCTACCGCATGTATAACAATGCACGGAAGAAATCAATTCTCAAGTGTTTGTAGAATGAATATGTGTGAATACATGAATACTGTGGTTCTTAATATTCGTAGGTTTGGATGAAGATTATAGTTCCTTTCCCCAGAAAACTGTACACATGCACTATGTATACCTTTTGGTATATTTCAGGGGATTCCCAGACAAGGTTAAGATCCTTAGGACTAAGATACCAAGTAACAGCGGATTAAAACGCTGCAGGGCTATTGTGCATGTGCTGTGAGACATAATTTGGATTTGTTTCCTTTTTAGATATGGGGCTGGGAAGAGTTTTTATACTTGCTTCCAAGATAGCCTGCTTTGCATTTTTTTAATTTAGTTAGGGATGTGGGGAAAAGATATTCCATTTTAAGTGCTTGCCTCTGTTGTTTTATTTTTATTTTTTATTTTTGCTCATATTGCTCACATAAAGGAAATGCAATAATCTTCAAGAAAGGGGGTGAATATTTTCATTCTTCTTGCCAAAGCTCTTAATCTTTCGTAATACTGAATAATTGCACTTTCATGCAATTGATCTTTATTTCAAAAGTTTTTTTTTTTACTTAAGAAGGATTTATTTTTCCTAATGATCAAAATCTGAGAATTTAAATAATACAGAAATAAAATAGAAAAGGAAAGGTCTTTATTATATGGAAGGATAACCACTGCTAATGATCAGGATGATGTCCTTCCAGACTTACTACCATAAGACTTACATACATGAAACAAAAATGGGATCATGTTGTAGATACCACGCAGCACCTTTTGCCCTTAAATATTGGGCACACCTTTCTATGCTAGTGCTTATGGGTCTACTTCAGACTCTTTGGTGGCTGGATAATCTTCCATTATGTGATGTATCAGAATATATTTTATCAAATTATAAAACTTTCATTAGAAGATTTGTGTGATGTATATAGCTATAATAGCCCACTGAACCATGAGAAAAGGAGTTTATTTTGTTTTTCCTTCCCTTCCTTGCCCCTCATTTCATTCTCATACTGGTTTCACTGAAAGACTCTACTGGGAAACACGCCTGGATGATTTCCCCCTTGATCATTTATTTGTTTTGATACTGCCGCAATCTGCAGTGGAAAGAGCTCTGAGAGTCCAGAAACCTGGGATCTAAATCTGCTGCTCTATGCTTAACTGCACAGTTTCCTCACTTCTCAGCACTGGTTCCTCAACTGCATAAGAGAAGTGGATTAGATGGCCTCTGATTGCTTTTGCCCATCTCTAGTTGGATTTATTGAGTTGACCTTATGCTAAGCATTGCACCAGGAGCTTTCTAGGTTGCCCTTATACCAATTGCATTAGGTAGATAATATAATTCCAATTTCTTACACAGAGAGAATGAAGGCAAGGAGAATGTAAGAACTCAGAAGGCAAGAAGAGAAGCTGGCATTAGAATGCCGTTGAACAAGAGAAAGAGTTGGAGATGCTGAGTTCTGGAGGCAGCTCTACCTAAGCTAAAGGCCTGGAGTCTACCAGCATTTGAGTTTATGGTATAGTTTCACATGTATTCTTTCTTTTTCTTTTTTTTTTTAGAGATAGAGTCTCGCTCTGTCGCCCAGGCTGGAGTGCAGTGGCGCGATCTTGGCTCACTGCAAGCTCCGCCTCCCAGGTTCATGCCATTCTCCTGCCTCAGCCTCCTGAGTAGATGGCACTACAGGCGCCCACCACCATGCCCGGCTAATTTTTTTGTATTTTTAGTAGAGTCGGGTTTTCACCATGTTAGCCAGGATGGTCTGGATCTCCTGACCTCGTGATCCACCCTCCTTGGTCTCCCAAAGTGCTGGGATTACAGGCGTGAGCCACCACGCCTGGCCTCACATGTATTCTTTCAATTGTGCTTCCCTATGTAGATAAGAAAATAATTTTATTTATTTACTTTTATTTATTTGATTTTTTCGAGATGGAGTCTCACTCTGTCACCCAGGCTGGAGTGCCGTGGCGCGATCTTGGTTCACTGCAACCTCAGCCTCCCGGGTTCAAGCAATTCTCCTGCCTCAGCCTCCTGAATAGCTGGGACTACAGGCGCCCGCCACCATGCCTGGCTAATTTTTTGTATTTTTATTAGAGACAGGGTTTCACCGTGTTAGCCAGGATGGTCTCGATCTCCTGACCTCGTTATCCGTCTGCCTCGGCCTTCCAAAGTGCTGAAATTACAGGCGTGAGCCACTGCACACGGCCTTATTTTTAAAATTAATTTAATTTAATTTTTTTTTTTTTTTTTTTTTTTTTTGAGACAGAGTCTTGCTCTGGTTCCCCGGGATGGAGTGCAGTGGTGCTACCTCAGCTCACTACAGCCTCTGTCCCTAGGGTTCAAGCGATTTTATGCCTCAGCCTCTGAAGTAGATGGGATTACAGGCGTGTGCAACCACACCCAGCTAATTTTTGTATTTTTAGTAGAGATGGGGTTTCACCATGTTGGCCAGGCTGGTCTCGAACTCCTGGCCTCAAGTGATCTGCCCGTCTAGGCCTCCCAAAGTGCTGGGATTACAAGTATGAGCCACTGCACTCGGCCTTTGTTCCCATTTTATTTATTTATTTATTTATTTATTTTTGTTTTATTATTATTATTATTATTTTTTGAGAGGGAGTTTCGCTCTTGTTGCCCAGGCTGGAGTGCAATGGTGCGATCTTGGCTCACTGCAACCTCCGCCTCCCCGGTTCAAGTGATTCTCCTGCCTCAGACTCCCTAGTAGCTGGGATTATAGGCGACTGCCACCACGCCCAGCTAATTTTTGAGCTGTTTATTCTCGTTTTAAACATAATAAAACAGAGAGGTTTAGAGGCTTGTATGAGACCATATAGATAGGAAGTAGTATTAGAGAGAATTAATTTCTTGGTTAGCAGATAACAAATTGGGCCTTCTGATTCAGTTCTATTGACCATTGAGAATTCATATAGCATTACTTAAATTCCCTGTGCTAATTTTCCAGTTAATGTAGATGAGGGAAAAGATCCCGAAACCCAAAATTGAGAAGCAGCCATTGGGAAGAAAATATTTTTAGAAATCAATATACAACATCTGCATAGATATTTCCATCTTACAGTCTTAAAATTAACTTAAAGTTTTATTGACATTTTCAAAAAATGTACTCATCTTTTAATAATAGTATACTTAGGAAACTGGCAATGAGCATCCTTTAAAATGAGTAATGGACTCTGTCAAGCAGGCAAACATTTGTCAAGGGAATAAGAAGAAAAAGATATTTACCAATCCTGTGAGTCTCTAGTTTTAGTTCTGCTTGTGAACAACAGGCCGTAAGTCCCTAAGGGGATCATCTTCCTTCCTGGGTATTTAAGGTATTCCAAATCACCTTAGTTAAACAAACTCCATAGTCAAGTAAAACTCATTGTTTCTAGTGCAAGACTTTAATAGTTGCTTCTTATCTTAATTTCATTTCCATAGTTGCATTTCAAAAGAAAACTTCAAACTATATAAAGCACATGGGAATTTCCCATCTGATAGGAAGATCAAATGGGGATGTACTTACTCATTGCCCTCAAGTGTCCCTGCTGGGCATTAGAATGAGTCTTGCTTAGAAAACAGGCAAGAGATCTCCTAAGGCTCTTAGGATCCATTCCATCTCTACATATAAACACTGTGGCTACTTGGAATTGGTTTTGTGATCTCACTTTTAAACTTGTACTTTTGTCCTAACTAGTTCTGGTTTCAATTACACATTTGGCTCAGCTCTGAATCAACTTCCACCATGCCTCTCTCTCTTGGTAATAGTCCTGCTTGCCTCTTCCTCCTTTCCCCCTTCACTGGTCATTGTAGAGACTCCTTCCTTGCCCTGGGTTTCACACGATTTTCTCCAATCTCAATAAAGTACTCTTTGTCATTTCCAAGTGTATTTTTTCCTCCCCCTATGCTTTGTATGCCAGAAAGAAAAAAATCACTCTTTGTCCCCTCAAAGAAGGGAGAATTTGCTGTTTGCCCAAGTAATTCTTGGTTTTAGGGCCATGCTGGACCCTTTTTGTATATGGGGCCACCTCAGTTTAGGAGCAGAAAATAAATATCTGGTAAGTGTCCGGACTGAGTATCTGATAGATTCTTTCACTTGCAATTCCAATGAGGAAATGTCTAGGGTTTTCATATCAACATATATTTGCAATATTCTCCCAAATGGTCATGGTCTTGGAGAGTGTTCTGGGTGTGAGAGAAGGCATAGTCCTCCCTAAATGTTGAGTAGGTTCCTTTCTCTTGGCTTTCTCCAGGGTGACTGCATTTCCTGTTCTCTTTAGTTACACCTGGTTTAAGTATTAGTTAAGGTAGAGGTTTCAGCCTCTGTAATGTATACTCAAAATAATTGAGACTTTTTCTTTTATCCTTAAATAACATTCAAGAATAAGTTGTCTGGGGATAATTGTGGTTTCATAATGTTGGGACCCATGTTTCATCCATCTCATTGCTCTGCCATTTCCAACATGTGGCTCCTACCTATAGCCAGATATGACTGCTCTCATTGTTGCACATGTCCGTCCACATCACAGTCAGTAGGAAGGAAGAAAAGAGGGAAGCAGAGATCTTTTCCTTTACTTTAAGGACATAAGAATGAATTCCAACATTACCACTGCTTAGATTTTATTGGCCAAGACTTAGTCAAATGACCAAAGTTGGCTGCAAAGGAGACTGATGGCCATGTGCCCAGATATAATTTTGGGATTCTATTTCTAAAGGAAGATGGGGAGAATAGATATTGAAGGATAATTAACAACCTCTGCCACAGTCAGTGCCTTTAACTACATCAATATCTGTGCACACGCTTTTTCTCACAAACAAAGCATATTTATTTCCTTTCCTATCAAAGAGGAGATAACTCAAAGGTCCTATCTAATTACCACATCTTGAGCAAAGTCTATGTGTAATGCTCTCATTTTGTCTGGGTATGTTTCCTCGTGGCCTAGCAACCTATGAACCAAAAAATAAGTTATCTCTCCTTCACAACATAATAACCACAGTTAAGACTCCATTTGGAAAAGGAAAGAGGCTGTCACTGGTCCAGATGAACAGAAACTGCTAGGACCCCTTCCCTGGGAATAGATCTTCACATGGCAACATTTTGTTCTGTTTTCTAGGAGGAACTCTGTTTATAGTCTCCCATGGCCTCATCTGTGGTGGACACTGGAGAATAAACCTTTCTTAAAGGCTGCATAGCATTGTACCCCATTTTCCTGCTGGTGTAGGTGTGCAGTTATGTGGAATATTATTTATTTACTCCTCTAAATTATTTATTTTTCTCCTTCTCTACCCTAATATTTTTTTCTGGGAGACTGACAGGATTACCTCAATAGAACTTCCTTGTTCTGTTCTCAATTGGGTTCAGCCAATGGGGAGCCCTGGAGGAAGATCAGAGGAAGGGAAATGTTGGGGTATTTCTTCCCCTGGCTCTCTCCTTCACAGGGTTGCCCTAGGCTTTTGGTGTCCCTCAAGCAAAGGTCTTGTTGCCTGTCAGGCATCTCTTTTTGTCTGCTACTTTCAATAACTGTTTTCTCTCCTCACTAAAGGATGGTAATAGCACCCCACTGTTCCAAGCTGAAGGGGTGACCTACTCTTCCTTTCCGTCTGCTACTTCTTCTCACCATGTACAAATAATTCCTTAATTAAACTCTCCTCAAATTACAGAATTTAAGTCCTTCCTAATGGGACTCTGACTAATACAGGAGCAGAAGCCAAAAAACAACAGGACTATAATTTCCTTGGAAATAAAATATCCCCCTCCTTGCCTGCCCCAGTTAAATTTTCTGGTTTACTTGCATCATTAGTTTCAGGTACAAGTAACCACAAACATAGATCTGACCCTAATACAGTTTTGAAACTAAAGTATCTGACCTACTTACTGCCCTCTGTGCTCTGTCCATTTGCCCTCTCAATTTTAATATGGCCATCTTCAGGCCATTTAAAACAATGGACTGAGTGGGAGGCCACAGCCATCATCTGATATTTGGACTGAGTTGGCACTCACTGACTGTCAGGGACTTTATCAAAAGTGCTCAAAAAAGGTTTGCAGGCCACATTCTCCTCCTCCTCCTCTCTTTCTTTCTCTTTCTTTCTTTCTTTCGTTCTTCTTTCTTTCTTTCCTTCTGTCTCTTTTTCTTTTTTTCTTCTTTCTCTCCTTCCTTCCTTCCTTCCTTCCTTCCTTCCTTCCTTCCTTCCTTTCCTTCTCCATTTTATGGGGGACCACATTCTAATTTCCACTTACAGCTGCTCTTGAGAGCTGCCTTTTATTCTTGCTTGTGTTCAGTAAAGAAGAATTGGCTTTTTTGGCTGGGCACGGTGGCTCACACCTGTAACCCCAGCACTTTAGGAGGCTGAGGCAGGAGGATTGCTTGAAGCCAGGAGCTTGAAATCAGCCTGAGCAATATGGTAAGAATCCGTCTCTACCCCCCAAATTAGCGAGATATGGTGGCCCAAGGCTGAGGTAGAAGGATCGCTTGAGCCCAGGAGGCTGGGGGTGCAGTGAGCTCTGTCTGCACCACTGCCTGGGTGACAGAGCGACACCGTTTCTCCAAAAAACAAAACAAACAAAAAACCAAAAAGACTTTTTTTAAAGCTTTGAGCACCCAAATTACTGCACTTTCACTCAATTTATATTTCAGGCAAGACAGAAAATGCCTCTTTTCATAAAATAGAGTTCTCCTCCTTTAGGGGAAACTATTTCAGACTTTATCTCTTCTGTAAGATTTTGCTTCAAGTGGCAAGAAGCAGCCAACACACACCAAGATCCTGAGTTTTTCCAACTAGTTGCCTTAGAGTTACAGACTCTGACAGTTTATGGCTTACCGTCCAATGTATGGCAGGTAACAGTTTAGCCAAAGTTTCATTATGACATAATAAGTCACCAGCTTTCCACCCTGGCTTATCTGAATATTTGCTGTTTCCTGTTCAATTGCTATATTAATATTACATATGTCTTTTGTTGCGGAAGTCCCCCTTCCAGATACTGCTTCTATATTAGTTAGATATAGGTTTAACTGTTATAACAAAGATCCCCAAATACCAGTGGCTGAAGAAAAACAGAAGTTAATTTCTTTCTCATGTTTCAACCTAAGTGTAAGCTGACCATACCTAACATGGCAGCTCCATGATGTCAAGGCTGTAGCTTGTCGTCTTTAATGTGTGACCTCTTTAGCATGTGACTTCCATGTTTTTTGTGTTAAGATGACTTCTCTAGCTTTTGCTAGAATGTCCATGTCTCAATCATGAGGAAGCAGAAAAAAGGAAAGTGGTGGGCATGACCCATTTCTTTAAGAATATAACTGGGGAGTTATAAATGTCACTTACTCATCTCATTGGCCAGACCATGGTGACACCGTCACACCTGGCTTTAAAGAAGCTTGGAAAGTATAGCTCTACTACTGTGGGTGGCTATGTTACAGGAAAGGAGTCCTGATCCAGACCCCAAGAGAGGGCTCTTGGATCTCGCTCAAGAAGGAATTCAGGGTGAGTTGACAGTGCAAAGTGAAAGCAAGTTTATTAAGAAAGTAAAGAAATAAAATAATGGCTACTCCATAGACAGAGCAGCCTTGAGGGCTGCTGGTTGCCCATTTTTATGGTTATTTCTTGATGACATGTTAAACAAGGGGTTGATTATTTATGCCTCCCCTTTTTAGTCCATATAGGATAACTTCCTGACATTGCTATGGCATTTCTAAACTGTCATGGTGCTGGTGGGAGGGTAGCAGTGAGGACGACCGGAGGTCACTCTTGTCGCCATTTTGGTTTTGGTGGGTTTTGGCGATCTTCTTCACTGCAACATGTGTTACCAGCAAGGTCTTTATGACCTGTATTTTGTGCTGACCTCTTATCTCATCCTGTGACTGAGAATGCCTTAACCGTCTGGGAATGCAGCCCAGTAGGTTTCAGCCTCATTTTATCCAGCTCCTATTTAAGATGGAATTGCTCTGGTTAACCTACTTCTGAGAAATTTTGGGGCTTTACTAATTAAGAAAGAAGAGGAGCTGGCGTGGTGGCTCATGCCTGTAATCCCAGCACTTCGGGAGGATGAGGTGGGTGGATCACCTGAGGTCAGGAGTTCACAACCAGCCTGGCCAACATGGTGAAACCCTGCCTCTACTAAAAATACAACAATTAGCCATGCATGATGGCGGGTGCCTGTAATCCCAGCTATTTGGGAGGCTGAGGCAGAAGAATCACTTGAACCCAGGAGGCAGAGGTTGCAGTAAGCTGAGACAACGCCATTGCACTCCAGCCTGGGCAACAAGAGTGAAACTCCATCTCAGAAAAAAAAAAAAAAAAAAAAAAGGAGAATGAATATTGGAAAGAGTCAGCAATCTTTGTCACGTTAAACCTGAATCTGAATCATATTTCTCTAAAAAGTCTGATGTCTGTAACCCTACAATAATGAGTTACGTTGGCTCCTCAGTTTTCTTCAGTGGGTCTGAAATATTTTATCCCCCAGAAAACTCAGACTAGAGATCTAGCTAGCCTTTTGGAACTCTCTGAATGTTGAAAAAACTCCCTTAAAAAAAAGACTTCTGTTACTCTCTACCAAGAATCACATAATTCAATATTTTGTTAAAATGGTAGATGGAGTTCTCCAGTCTCCAAGGGAACTTTATTTCTGATGTATGTGGAACTTATAATAACAAGGAGACCAGAAGTTAGATGGGGAAATTACATCTGAGTTTGCCTCAGCCAAAGTTTAAAAATGGTCCTGTAAGCCTTTTAAATTTTTTTCAAATAACTTACTTTCTGGCAAGTATCTCCAAGTAGTAGAATCAGAAAGAGACTTGAAAAAGCCCAGGACTGACTCTAGAGTTAAAAATATTCTGCTTAACTCTCTCCCTTTCTGCACAAACAGAAAATGGTTATTTGAAGAAGTGATTGACTCCAGGGCGAGAGCAAGAAAAGTACAATAAAAATTTGAAACATCTTCCACAGCCGGAAAGTAAGAAGTATTCAAAAGGTGATGTGGAGTCTTACCAAAAGGATATAGGAGTTAATTGGGAAAAGTACTCGGCCAAATCTAGAACAATTGAGCAAAAAAAAATTTTTTTAGGTAATTGATTATAAACCATAAAATAAACATTCATGAGTCTATATTGATATAAATAAATAATAAATAAACAAAAACAGGAATAGGTAGACAGTTCTTTTTTTTTTCTTTTTTTTTTGAGACAGTGTCTCACTCTGTCACCCAGGCTGGAGTGCAGTGGCATGATCTCAGCTCACTGCAACCTCCATCTCCCAGGTTCAAGCAATTATCCCTGCCTCAGCCTCCCGAGTATCTGGGATTACAAGTGCCCGCCATCGTGCTCTGCTAATTTTTGTATTTTTAGTAGAGACAGGGTTTCACCATGTTAGCCAGGCTGGTCTTAAACTCCTGATCTCTGGTGATCCACCTGCTTTAGCCTCTCAAAGTGCTGCTGAGATTTCAGGCATGAGCCACTGTGCCTGGCCGACAGTTTTTTCTTATTTTAAAATCGCGATTAATAAATGTTGAAGCAGGCCTGGTGTGGTGGCTCATGCTTCTAATCCTAGCACTTTGGGAGACTGAGGTGGGTAGATTGCTTCAGCTCACAAGTTTGAGACCAGCCTGGGCAACATGGCAAAATCCTATCTCTACGAAAAATACAAAAATTAGCTGGGTGTGGTGGCATGCACTTGTAGTCTCAGCTACTCGGGAGGCTGAGGTGGGGAGGAGAACCCGAGCCTGGGAAGTCAAGGCTGCAGTAAGCTGTGATTGTGCCATTGCACTCCAGCCTGGGTGATGGAGTGAGACCCCACCAAAAAAAAAAAAAAAAAAAAAAAAAAAAAAAAAAAAAAAAGAGAAACAATGAGGAAATAGAAAATCATCGTTTGACAAACACCTCAGTAATAGATACTATAGGTAAGATTTATTAATGGATGCTTAAAATGAATGAGTAAAAGTGATGAGAAAAAGGATATTCACAGAAGCTCAAAGTATCTTTCCATGAAATACTCATTAGTTACAGTGAGAAATTATTACAGAGGGGAAACTTGGTAGACTTGACTTTAAACAAGAAATCAAAGTTAGCATCAGTAATGAGACACATTGGCATCACGTTCTTTTAGATAAGATGCACTGAGAAGGGCTCAACAGAACTTCTATGGGCATTCTTTTTCGTAATTTTTCTATATATATTTCTATCTTATAGCCAGACATTCTTGCCAAAAATGTATAAATAGCATTTAATCATGAGGGAACATCAGACAAACTAAGGTTAAGAGATATTTTACAAAAAAAAACTAGCCAATACTCTTAAAAAATGTAAAGGTCAAGAAAGATAGAGAAAGGCTACAGAAGTGTCCAGACTGAGGAGACAAAGGAGATATGACAACTATGTGCAGTGTCAGATTCTGGATTGGATCCTGGACCAGGAAAAAGGGTATTAGTGGGACAATTGGTGAAATTTGAATAAATACTGTACACTAGTTAATAGTATAATATCAATGTTAATTTCCTGGGTTTGATAATTTTACTGTGGTTAGGAGAGATATTAACATTTAGGGAAGCTGGGTAGAGGGTATATGTGAAGTCTTTGTATACTACTTATATACATTTTTTCTATTTTAAGTCTAAAACTATCTCAAAATAAGCTTCTTTCTCCTCCCTTCCCCTCCTCTCCTCTCCCCTCCCCTCTCCTCTCCTCTCCTTTCCTTTCCTTTCTTTCCTTGACTGAGTCTCACTCTGTAGCCCAGGCTGGAGTGCAGTGGCATGATCTTGGCTCACTGCAACCTCCCCGTCCCGGGTTCAAGTGACTCTCCTGCCTCAGCCTCCTGAGTAGCTGGGATTACAGGCGCCCACCATCACATCTGGCTAATTTTTGTATTTTTCGTAGAGACAGGGTTTCACCACGTTGACCAGGTTGGTCTCGAACTCCTGACCTCAGGTGATCCGCCCTCTTTGGCCTCCTGAAGTGCTGGGATTACAGGTGTGAGCCCCCATGCCCCACCCAAAATAAGCATTTTTCTCAAAACAAATAAAATGCTGACAAGGCTTGGGAGGTAATCACAGGTATTGAGTAGGTTCTTCCTTCCCTCATATGTAACTGAGTTGGATTTTGAAAGCATTCTTATTGCGTTCATATGCTTTATTAGCAAAACTTATATATTGCTAACTTCTTATCCATCCTTCCCTGGAATTTTATTTTTCTTGACTCTATGTTGTAGTTTAGCAACCCGAACTGTATGCAGTATTCCATATATGACAATACTGGAATGAGCTACTGTTTTGTATTCAATACCTTATTCTGACAAAGCATGGCTTTACCTTTGGCTACAGCACCATACTGGCTCTATACTTTTAGAGAACTATAGTGTTTTTAAGATCCAGCTTCAGTCAGGCACAGTGACTTATTCCTGTAATCCCAGTACTTTGAGAGGTTGAGGCAGGAGGATAGCTTGAGGCCAGCTGTTGGAGACCAGCCCGATCAACATAAGTGAGACCCTGTCTCCACAAAAAAAATTAAAAAAAAAAATCAGTCTCCTGATTATGACAAAAGAAGAGCATTAAAATTGTGTTGGGGGGGGGCTTGGATTATCTGTGCCCAACCAACACGCCATGGATTACCCCAATTTACATGAATCCTTCTGCCTTAAATTTTTTTTAATCTTAAAAAATTTTTATAGATGTAGGGGGTACATTTGCAGGTATGTTACCTGAATATATTGTGTTATGGCGGAGTTTGGGCTTCCAGTGTATCCATCACCTGAATAGTGAACACTGTACCCAATAGATAATTTTTTAACCCTCACTTGTTTCCCACCCTTTCTCCTCTTGGAGTCCCCTATGTCTATTATTTCCCTCTATACGTCCACGTGTACCCATTGTTTAGCTGCCTCTTATAAGGCAGAACATGATTTTTTTGTTTTTTACTTTTTTGTTCACTAACAGTGATTTCTCTGCAGTGCAGGAAGTGGTTGAATCTGGCATCTCAGACATGGTTGGAGCTATCTATTTAATAATGGGCTGGAAACTTATTTGCATGGGGGTTGAAGAGCTTCCTGGAAAAGTACTCCTGTGAGTCCTTGCTTGATCCTCAGACAAATCAGCATTTCTGACAGTAGAGTGGAGCAATCTTACAGAAGGCTGTTGGCAAAATTTAATGAAAGTTCTTCCAGAAGAGAGTTCCTATGGGTGAAGCTCCAGACATGTGAGCATGACTCAGGATACAAGTTCTAGGGAGGAGGACAGAAAAATCTGAGTGCCATATGCTGTCAGTCATCAGGATTTGTCTTTCAGCAAAGCCCCTTCAGCAGAGCAAGAAGATTTTGAGTGAAATGACTAAGAGCTGCCCTACTGAATTATGTCACATATATTCAACACCATGGTATTGGAGTTCTTGCAATAATGTTACACAAAAATGTAGGGAGCCCCTCTTCTGCAGTTTGAAAGCTAAGGGCTAGAGGGTCACTAGGGTAGAATTACAGAATCTGGTCCAGGAATGAGGAAGATCATGACACCCAGGAGAACACTGTATATTTGAGGTTAAATAAAATGCATCTTTTTTCCTTGTTACTTACCTCTTTAGCCTCTCTATTACCATACTCAGATATGGTTCTTGATTACAAAATAATGTTTATTTTCCTTCAGTCAAGTATATATTCAGTAATTCTATTAGATTGTTTAGTTTGGATGTTAAATTTCTGCAGTCCTTATTAGAAGTTTAAAAATGAAACAATAAGACTTTTACTTTTTAATATATTACCTTTCTTTACCATTTACTGCCTATAATAGTTAATTCTGCCATTAACTGACATTTTTCTTTAAGTTTTTCAAGACTTATGGGTATATGTCATCTCTAAAACATACTAATGTAATTAATTAAATAGGATTAGAACCTCATGTAATTTACAATTTGATCTAATATCTCTGACTTCAAAACAGTTTATGAATATAATTTTGCTTAAAGCTCCTTAAGTGGCTTTCTGTTTTCTCTTTTTAATATAATATGCGAGAGTGACCCTTATATTCTATACATTTAAATATATTATCTTCAATCTTTTGAGGAATTAGTATACCCATTTTTTTAAATGAAAAAAAAAATACTGAGATCCAAAGAGTTTACATAAACCTAGAAAACTGTGACTTTGAACTTTGTCTACAAACTTTAGAGTTTGTAGTTTTTCCTGTATGCCATGATTCTTAAACCTTCAGGTAAATCCCAGAAAATCTCCAACAGATACTAGCTGCCTTTTGCTTTCTGATGCATATAGTAACTTCTACAAAATTGAATAGGAGTCCCATTCCCTCTAGAATCAGATTTCTTTGAACATCAACCAAAAAGGAGTAAAATGAGAAGAAAGTATACTCACTAGCTCTTTTTTTTTTTTTTGGATAATTGATTAATTTTCTATAGATCTCTGGCCTAATTTGGAGTCAGGCCTTTTCGAATTACTTTTGGTTTGAGCATATGCTTATTTTAATGTTTTATTTTTTATTTATTTTTTGAGATGAGCTCTTACTATATTGCCCAGGCTGATCTTGAACTCCTGGGCACAAATGATCCTCCCATCTCAGCCTCCTGAGTAGCTAGGGTTGCAGGCATGTGCCATTGTGCCTGGCTCATTTTCATGCTTTTAAAAAAAGTTCTAAGGAGCCACTTCTAGATCTCAGTTTAAGAAACTACATCCTGGCTGGGTGCAGTGGCTCACACCTGTAATCCCAGCACTTTGGGAGGTCAAGGTGGGCAGATCACTTGAGGTCAGGAGTTTGAGACCAACCTGGCCAACATGGTGAAACCCAGTCTCTACCAAAAAGTACAAAAATTAGCCAGGCATGGTGGCATGTGCCTGTAGTCCCAGGCACTCGGAGTCTGAGGTGGGAGAATCACCTGGACCCAGGAGGCGAAGGTTACAGTGAGCCGAGATTGTGCCACTGCAGTCCAGTCTGAGTGATGAAGTGAGACCATGTCTCAAAATAAAGAAAGAAAGAAAGAAAGAAATTTTAAAAATAAAAAAATAAAAAAAACTACACCCTCTTTGACATCCAATAAATAGTACTTTTTGAATCTCTACATACTGCCTGGGAATGGGAAAATTTAAGCTATTAGACTAAACTTCAAAATAGTTACAAATCAACAAATTTTGCTTCTTTTACAATGTAATCTTTAGAGCAGCTTTGGCTTCTATTCAGTTGGCTTGGTAATGCAAGGAATTATGGACTTAAGTAATTGTATCCATAGTGGGGAGAGCATTTCCTATCAGGAAATAGTGCTTTTCATTCATGTATTAGGAGTTACTGTGCCACATGGAGCATAGATATTTATGGAATTTAATTTTGTTAAATAATTTTTTCTATTCATACAGTATCTTTCTGTTTCATTCAATCTCTGTGCATCCTAGAAGAGAAATATTCATAGCATTTAAGGTAAAGAGGGATCTTAAAATAATTTGGAGCAGAAATTAATTCTTATCTAGAAATTTTCAGTTATCAGCAACATAATCATTGTTTCACATTTCAAACAATGCAATATGATCATTATATACAGGGCGTAGCATAATTTTTTTCTTTTAAAATGTCCAGTTTTCCCTCTTTTTATTTTCTTACCCATGGTAAGAAGTTAGAAATATATATATATATAGAAATATATATATATAATTATATATATAGAAATATATATATAATTATATATATAGAAATATATAAAATTATATATAGAAATATATATAATTATATATATAGAAATATATATAATTATATATCTAGAAATATATAATTATATATCTAGAAATATATATAATTATATCTAGAAATATATATAATTATATATAGAAATATATATATAATTATATATATAGAAATATATATATAATTATATATATAATTATATATATAGAAATATATATAATTATATATATAGAAATATATATATAATTATATATATAGAAATATATATATAATTATATATATAGAAATATATATATAATTATATATATAGAAATATATATATAATTATATATATAGAAATATATATATAATTATATATATAGAAATATATATATAATTATATATATAGAAATATATATATAATTATATATATAGAAATATATATATATATCATGTAAGAAGTAAATAGTGTATACACACACACACACACACACACACACACAATAGTATATATATATATTTCACCAGGCTGGAATGCAGTGGTGCGATCTCAGCTTACTGCAACCTCCGCCTCCTAGGTTCAAGCGATTCCCCTGCCTCAGCCTCCCGAGTAGCTGGGACTACAGGTACGCACCAACATGCCCAGCTATTTTTGTATTTTTAGTAGAGACAGGGTTTCACCATGTTGGCCAGGATGGTCTCGATCTCCTGACCTCGTGATCTGCCTGCCTCAGCCTCCCAAAGTGCTGGGATTACAGGCATGAGCCACTGCGCCTGGCCCCAAGTTATGTAGTTTCTTTAAGGGAGCAAGCCCTATGTAGATCTCTGCAAAAAAGAGAAAATATTTCCATTAATTTGGCGAGACATGGGTATCACCAGATCTTTGAGAGCTCAGCATGTGCTTTCTAATCCACTTTCCTAAACACTGCTTAGAGAGTCATGTAAGAAGTAAATAGTATATATATATATATACATATTCACACACACTTACTATAGTATATATAGTAATATATACTGTAGTAATAGTATATATTACTAAATATACTATTGTATACTATACTAACAGTATATAATACCACATATACTATTGTATACTATGCTAACAGTATATATTACCACATATACTATTGTATACTATCCTAACAGTATATATTATCACATATACTATTGTATACTATACTAACAGTATATATTACCACATATACTATTGTATACTATACTAACAGTATATATTACCACATATACTATTGTATACTATACTAACAGTATATATTACCACATATACTATTGTATACTATCTTAACAGTATATATATTACTACATATACTATTGTATACTATCCTAACAGTATATATTACTATACATATACTGTTAGGATATATATATATATATATATATATATATATAACTATATATACTATTATATACCATACTAATAGTATATATTACTATATATACTATTACATACCATATAATAGTATATATTACTATACATACTATTATATACTATATAATAGTATAAAATATATGCTATTACTATATATACTATAGTATACTATATACTATAGTGTGTATATATGATAGTATATATACTATTATAAACTATATATGCTATATATACTATGCTAATAGTATGTTATATACTATTACTATATATACTATACAGTATATATAGTATACATACTATATTATGGTGTTCTATATAGTATATATAGTGTATATATATCTCATATATACAGTATATACTATATCTGTAGTATATAGTGTGTGTATATATGTATATAAGCAAATTCATGACATCTCAAATCTATAGCACCAGATTCTAACAATTAACAATTCAGATATTTTGTTTTTATCTCAGTAAATTTGCTTTTATTGGTTGGTAATCTGTTACCAAAAGGAACATTTTGTTAACTATTACTATTGTATTCAATACCACTGTATTCACTGTATCTGATATTTTCTGCCTTGGCTTGTTTTCTAACATCTGTCAAAAGCAAAAATGCTGTAGTAACATTTGACTGGGACATTAGAAGCTGGAGTTAAAGTACTGAAATATCTTAGGTCTTTTTTGGAGACAAATACTGTGGAACATTTTTCCTGTGCTTTATTTTGTATTTACAGCTAAAGCTTTAATTAGAAAACAGAAAGAAAATGTCTAAAACAAAACAAATCAAAAAACGAGTCCAAAAGAAAGTAATTTATATTTACCTTAGAAATTGCTAATTTCCTTTTAGGATTTCACCAGTTTTTATGGTGCTTAGATGATTTTAGCTGTCCTTTAGAGAAATAGATAAAGCTCTTAGAGAAAAAAGAGCAATTTGCCTCTCCTATATTTTAATTGCTCATGTTAATAATTAAGGCAATATGTTCATTGTTAGAGATTATTCAGGTGCCACAGCCCTTGGGGTTTCTTTTAGAAATTAAGAACAATATTGTGATGTTATAAACAGGATTTTATTTTAATATGTACAGTGTTAATATTTTTTAATCAATACTATTTTTATGATCCATTATATAAAAATGACTGCTTCACTCTTTTGATTACAATCAATTCTATTGTGATAATACTGTTATTTATGGAAACTTTATAGAGTCCAGTGCTACAACAAAGGTCCTGTTTTGTTTTCTACTTGTAATAGAATCTTAGAGTTGGAAAGGACTTTAGAGATCACCCTACTTTCCTTCTTAGTGTTGAATCTCTTCTATAGAGTCCCAGGTAGATTATGACTGATGGTTTCACTGAATACCTCCAAAAAGCACTCTGCTTTTTCTGGAAGCTCCTTGCCACTCACAGAGAGCACTAGCTTTTGCTGGTCCTCCACATCCCCTTTTCTCCCCCTCTCCGCAAACACACAAACAAAACACTACTTTGTCGCTTCTACATGTTGGTCTTCTTTCTGTCTTCCAGTCTAGAGCATTTACGATGAACTCAAATCAATACTAATACAGCCTAAACGTTGACAGATTTTGGGAAAGTGCTTTGACATCTTTTTGAATTTTCAAAGATTCTAGGCAGGTAGGAAATTGGAATTGTGCTCATAGTTAATGAGTAAGTCAAAATGAAAGAAGTTAGGAGGGATAAACTATAAAGTCAAGCTCATGAATCTAATAACATCCTTTGCTGTTTGCTATAGGAATACTTTTCCTTTAAATGTAATTAAATGGGAGGTGTAGAACTTTCAAGTCAGAAATGACCATAGATTTGGAGTTCAAATTCCTCTTTCTGGCCAGGCACGGTGGCTCACGCCTGTAATCCCAGCACTTTGGGAGGCTGAGGCGGGTGGATCACGAGGTCAGGAGATCGAGACCAGCCTGGCCAACATGGTGAAATCCCGTCTCTACTAAAAATACAAAAATTAGCTGGGCATGGTGGCACGTGCCTGTCACCCTAGCTATTCGGGAAGCTGAGGCAGGAGAATCGCTTGAACCCAGGAGGCGGAGCTTGCAGTGAGCCGAGATTGCGCCACTGCACACCAGCCTGGGCGACAGAGTGAGACTCTGTCTCAAAAAAAAAAAAAAAAAAAAAAAAAAAAAAATTCCTCTTTCTATGTTTGGAATAACTGTAGCCCAAGTATTTTTTAATGTTCCTCAAGTGTCCATGGACTACTGGGGGTCTCAGTGACCTATTAAATTTTCCACAGACAGTGTGAAGGCTTCAGGGGGAAAAATGGAACAATTTTGTTCATATATATTTTGTAAATTTTGAAATTTAACATTTTCACAGGAATCTTTTGTATCTCAATAAGTATGACATTCTTAAAAATGTGCATGTATGACAAGAATTGTGCTAGTCAGTTCATCAAGTGAGGCATATTTACACACAATGTGCTTGTTATCCATGTGCTAAATTTGTCTTTTTATAGTTATTATATATTGTCATATGTTCAATTCATAAAAATGAATAAATGGATCAAAAGTGACAAACACAGCCATACAAAGGCTCCACATCTGTGTCACTATTAAATGTGACTCATGGCCTGAGACAAATAAATTAGTAACTGTGCTGATTTCACACAGGCAGTAGGAATAAAAAAGGGTGAATCAGAAGTAAAAAAAGGCTGGATACAGTGGCCTGTATGCTAGCACTTTGGGAGGCCAACTTGGGAGGACTGCTGGAGGCCAGAAGTTTGAGACCAGCCTGGGCAATATAATGAGACCTCATATCTACAAAAAATAATAAAAAAAATTAACCGGCTGTGGTGATGTATGCCTGTAGTCCCACCTACTCCAGAGGTTGAGGCGGGAGGAATACTTGAGCCCCGGAGCTTGAGGTTACAGTTAGTAATGATTGTGGTACTACACTCCAACCTGAGCCTGGGTGACAGAGTGAGACCCTGTCTCAAAAAAAAAAAAAAAAAAAAGTAAAAAATTTAAATATTTGAATATTAGATTTAATCAGACTGGCAGTCCATTTGCTCCTAATTCCTGGTACATTGTCAATTATGAAACTTTTATATAGTGGCATAAAGCCATTGATGTAGTTCAAGAAAAATAGTGATTTTGTTGATATACCAGTAGAAAATCTCAAGAACAATGGTAAAATAATGTTTCCAGGACAAAATTTCTAGTTTAAGAAGAGAACAGATACACAAATGCTTTATTGAAAGCTTCAACCCTGATAGAAAAATAAGTACAAATTACACTACTATTAAAGTTTTAAATGCACTTATGATAGTAAAGATAATTATTATGATCAGAAGTAAAGCAGAAAGAACAATTGACAGAATCCCTTTGTCGGCTGGGCATGGTGGCTCACACCTGTAATTCCAGCACTTTGGGAGGCCGAGGCAGGTGGATCACCTGAGGTGAGGAGTTCAAAACCAGCCTGGCCAACATGGTGAAACCCCGTCTCTACTAAAAATACAAAAAATTAGCCGGGCGTGGTGGCATGCGCCTGCAATCTCAGCTACTCAGGAGGCTGAGGCAGGAGAATCGTTTGAACCCAGGAGGTGGAGGTTGCAGGGAGCTGAGATTACACCACTGCACTCCAGCCTACAGAGTAAGACTCTGTCTCAGAAAATAAAAGAAAAAAAAGAATCCCTTTGTCAACCGATAAGGTTGGATATTGTATCAGCAGCATATAATATGGAAGAACAATTACTGTCTGGAGAGTGCTAGCAGATATTTCACTCTATGGTTGAGTGAAATTTCTTTCAGTATATGTGAGGGACATAAAAGAAGGGAGAAGTGTATGAGGTTGCTTGTTTTGTTTATACTGAAATACCAAGCTTCAGAGAAAGTTTTTTTCCATTGACATGACAATGACTATAAATGTTATCATGGAGAATGGAAAAGGCTCATTGGTTTAGTACCCACAGAATTTTATGTGTAGCAGGGAAGAGCATCTCAAAGTTAATCAGAGAATCCACACATTGATTTCGTCACAGAAAAGAGTAGGTGGTTGATTTAATATTCAGGAAAATTGAAAAAAATTGCGAATATAACTAAATGATGACCACTGAAATTGCATACTTTCAGAAATATATAGAGAAATGAGTAGGAAGGGAAAGTCTGCTTTTCTGGGGAAAGATGCTCACACACATTTTTAAAAAGGATTTGACTCTTTCCTAGGGACTGATGACTTTCTGTACTTATCAGAGACAGAAATCAATGACATATTACTAGGCATATTTAAAAATCATGTCGAATATATTTGGCGGAACATGAAAAGGGTAGATTATAGAAGAAAGCTGTGGCCAGTGCTGTTAATTGCCTACCCAATAGTTATTATTTCCTTTCCCCTCACTTATAGAGCCATCATTTGTTCAGGGCAGCCCCAGGAGATGCATAGCAACTGTTGGCGGTGGAATGACATACACAGATTGTATACAACAAAATCTTCCTAACCATTTGCCCTTGTCCTGGATCTAAGATAATGATAGTAATTCCATTCCCCTTTGCTTGCAGATAGAGGTGGCCATGTGATACTGCTCTGGCAACAAGATATAGGGTGAGGTATTTGGGGCCTCTGGGAAAGCCTAAGGATGAAAAGCTAGTGTACTAAGGATAATAGAAGAAAGATATAGAGTCTGCATTCTTGATAATGCCCCTGAGCCACTGAACCAAACCCAGAACAACCTCTGGAAGAACTGCTTGTTATATGAGAAAAATAAAGCACTCTTTGTTTAAGCCAGCCTTATTGAGTATTTATTACTTGCAGCCAAAACCCTTTTTTAACAGATACATAAGTGTACCAATTATTTAGGAGGAAAATACTTGCCCAACTGTCTAAATAGAGCAGCTATTATCTATTAATATTGTTGTTTTTACTCCCAGATTTTTCTGTATGTGTCATGGTATGTAAAATTAGGTTCATCCCATATCGACATACAGTGGGCAGCTGGGGAGCTGAGACTTTTAATAGTGTATCTGGCATTGCTATGTTGTAAGTGGAGAAAGCAAGTCAATATGAAGTAATTTTGTCATAAGCTCAGAATCATTTGAGTAATCTTCCTTTTTTTATTATAAGTAAGGCAGGATATTTACATTGCTCTACCCAAAGTTTGTAACAACACATTTTTTTCTTTCTTAGGATGTCTCTCCATCCTGACAATTCCAGAATGCAGAGCATGTGGAGTGAGTGTACTGCTTTGCTAAGAATTCCAGAGGTCCTCTGACAGGGGAGTTATCAAGGCCCCAACTTTTTTTTCCTGAGACTCAAGTTAGGGAAATCTGTTGGGATGGACTGAGGTAGCTCAGACCAAAGCCCAGTTGTAAGGAAAGGTAACAAAGCCAGTGGAATAAAATGACCAGACGCTTAAAATTGACAGAAGCAATGCCTGGGGCCAGAATTAAGAAGAAAACAAAGGGGGGTGATGGTAGAACCTGACCTTCCCAGTCCTCCTGGGAGCTCATGTATACCTGAAGCAATAGCTGTGTAAATGAATCAAAATTTCTGTAGCCTTGAGAACCCTGGCCAGGTTGGTGTGGAGCCATTTTGATCTGAAAAAACACTAAAGAATGAGTATTTCTTCTCAAGAACAAACACCACAAAGGTAGGAGTCTTACAAAGGGAATCTGCCGAGTGACTCCCTTTGTGGATTGTTAAAATGCTTTTCTATCCATATAGGCCTAAAGTTTTTGATGTAAGTTCATCTGCTAGCTAGTTATAAGACTTTGGATAATTTGATGAACTACTCTGGGTCTCTTTTTCTTCAAGCGTAAAATGATGACTCACTAAAGTTTCTCCTGAAATTTTGAAATGAGGAATGAGATACATTTAATGTATGATTTTTTATTGAAAATTCTAAAATACAACAGTAAGATTGAGCTGTTGACTTGGTTAGCATATACTAAGTTGCCATTTAGGACTGAATGGCACAGAACTGCAAATGCCTACATTTAATATTTTTAAAAGTTCACAGCATAAACTAGTGTTTAAATTTTGCTTTTATTTGGTGAGAAATAGCTTAATTTGACATATTCCATACAGCCTATCTTTTAAAAGTATTTACTTTTTTTTTTTTAAAGAAGAATCTTGCCTGGTCATAGATTTATGGTTATCAATTAAATATTATAGCACAATTTGTATCCTATTTCATTCATTCCTGTACACACTCCCTCTAGTGGTTCAAGCTACTTATTTACTGAACATTTCAGAGCCACTTAGTTTCTAGCTGTCCTGTATTGATGCTTAAATTTGTTCTCTCATAGCCTTTCCTCATCTATTCAGAACCAATATTACTTTTAAATACACTGTTTAAGAAGAGTCAAGGAAAAAAAGATGGAGGGATGATTTTTGTGCCATTTCAGGGTGACAGAAAAGGAAACAAGGTAATCAATAAATTCAGCTGAAATTTATCAATCTGTATCTGTAAAGCACTAAGCTAGATAAAGAACAGTAGGATGGTCTCTGTCCTCAGGGAGCTGACAGTCTAGGTGGGGCTTTGTTTTGCCTATCATTTTTTCTTCTGTGTGGCATGTAGCTTATGGGCCACTGGGAGAGATGTGGGGCCGGCCTGGTAGGATTTCACACTGGCACCATGGTCATGGGTTTTGGTAGCTGGCTTACATCCTCGCTAGCATCCTCTGAGATGTTTGTGATCCCAGAGGGTTTCTAGTCCCATGGTCTATGCTGCCCTCCACAGTGGAGTCCTTTCAGCATGTCCATGAGACCCCTGGGGATTTTCTGGTCTTACTCTCAGTATTTCCTTATCCCTCTGGGGAAAGGGGAATGAGGAGCCTAGGAAACTTCCTGTTGCTTTACTGTGACACTCTGGGGCCATAAAAAATTTTGTTGGGGGCCTGTGTCATCCTGTGATGGCTTCATTTCCAGTTCACTGCTCTTTGTATATTCAGCCTTGATGGGTGTAGGTGGGGGACATGTTCCATACCTCCTTCCAGAGGGCTCCCATACTTAACTAACTTGCATTTCCCTCTGGATTTCCTTACCTCCTCAACTCTGAGGACCAAATTGAGGCAAGGGGTGAAGAATCACACAAACTTTCTGCCAAGACTTTTGACTAAAAGACCCAAATTAGTGTCTGTTCCTAGTTCCTTCCTGAAACTTCCCTCTTGCCCCCTTGGAGCAGTGCTAGTGTCAAGTCTCATGGCCTGGATAGGAGAGGGTCATAGGAAAAACATATCAGTTACTTCCTTCCTTGTCCCAAGACAATGGATGTTCCAGTAGGAGGGATGTTAGCTTTGTCAAAGCTGCACGAAGGTTAAGAAGAATGAGAGGGGAAAGTGGGAAATGATGTTTCATTTTGAGATTATGAAGCCATCAGAATCCTTAAGAAATAAGTTGCCAGCCTCTGGGGATGGAGGAGTGGCAAGAAGGCAGCGGGTATAAGCAATGGGCGAGGAGACCCACATTATTGAGCACTTATTATGAACTAGGTAAGCATTGTTTTAGGTGCTTGGATGAATTAACTCATTTAGTCATAAAAACAAACCTATTCCCTCCCACCTATCTTACAGATGAAAAAGCTAAGGCACAGACAGGTTCAGTGATTTGTCCAAGGACACACAGCTGGTAAAGGGAAGGGGAAGCCTGATTCTTGATCCCTACCTGCTGCCGCAGTGTGTGTGGACCTGGTGGCAAAAGATCAGAGTACTAGCTCAAGAAGACAGAAGAACCCAGAGATGTATTTTAGAATAAGAATACTTGAAGAACTGTAGAGAGTGGAGAAGGAACTGGTGGAGTGGGAAGAAAACCTACATTAATAAATATTCATTAACTTACTAACACACAAGAGATAAATAAAAGAAGATATGATAGAAACATCAGGCATGAGACAAGACCAAGGAAAGAAGTAAGCCTGGGTATGGTATGAAGATGCCTCTCAGTCTGAGACAGCTACAAGGACACATCTGAGTGAAGGTGCTGAGCAGCTCTGGGCTTTGAGGAGTGTGTCGGGACAGCAGAAGAGGGAGGAGGCTAAGAACCATGCATGAGATGGCTGATCTCAATGTGTACTGATCAAATGGGTTGAGAGTGAGAAAACTGAGGATCTTAAGGCTATAAAAGCTTTCTGAAGTAGCTTCTTTAAAAATTTTTAATAATATTTTTATTTCTAGAGAAGGTGTCTCACTATGTTGCCCAGGCTGGATTTGAACTCCTGGGCTTATGTGATCCTCTGGTCTCAGCCTTCTGGGGAGCTGGGACTATAGGTGCACGCCACCATGCCTAGCTCTGGAGTAGCTTCTGTGAGAAATGCATTAAGGAGTCAAACAGAAAGCAGGGGAAAAAAATGGCTAAGTCATGTTGGAGTTTTTCTTCTTCTACTATGTCCTAGACACCATACTATGTATACTATATATACATTGTTTCCGATTAGCCTTGCATAATAAAGATTATTACCCTGATTTAACTGAGGGGGAAAGTGACAAGCAGAGAATTTAAGTAATTTGCTCATGGTTACTCAGCTGGTAAGTGGTGGAACTCAAATTTAGAGGTTATGACACTCAGGGGACTTTCCAGCCCAGCACAGGCAGCTGTGGCATAAGGCACCAAGAGAAGAAACTTGAAGCTGTGAGGAAGGATGAGATGGCCAGGGGCTGCCTGTAAGAGGCTGGAGATGAGGCTCTGACTGTCGCCAGAGCCCAGGAGTGTCTCCTACCCAACAGCAGAGTAGAATGAGCCTGCAGTAGGCCCCATCAACATACTTTGTGTCTTTCTCATGATCGTCTTGGCAACTTAAGAGCAGAAAAAATAGATAAGAGGCAGCAGAGTTGGGGACTGATGTGGAGACAATGGCTAGGAGGGTAAGGCATCCTGGAGGGGATTCCTGGCAACTTCAAGTCCTCTTGAAGTGTAGTAATGTGTTGTATCACTTCAGGTCAGTTGACATTCAGCACCTGATATGATTTGGCTGTGTCTCCACCCAAAATCTCATCCTGAATTATAATCCTTATAATCCCCACAATTCCCACGTGTCCAGGGAGAAACAGGTGGAGGTAACTGAATCATGGGAGCAGTTTCCCCCTTGCTGTTCTCATGAGAGTGAGTTCTTATGAGATCCAATGTTTTTATAACTATTTGGTAGTTAGTTCCTTCTGCATTCATTCTCTTTCCTGCCACCTTGTGAGGAAGGTGCTTGCTTCCACTTTGCCTTCTGCCATGATTGTAAGTTTCCTGAGGCCTTTCCAGCCATCCTGAACTGTGAGTCGATTAAGCCTCTTTCCTTTATAAATTACCCAGTCTCTGGCAGTTTCTTACAGCAGTGTGAAAACAGATTAATATAGCACCTTTGAACTTTAAACCTTTGGTCTAAATTTTTTCATTGTGTAAAGAAAAGTCTTGATGCTTTTAATTCCTTTCTCTGAATTTTTTCAACCTCTTTTGATATCACACCGCAGAGTGGGACAGCATAGGTTTAGTAGCCGTGTACATTCTTAGCGGCAAAGTCTGCATCTTTGCCACTAAGTGGTTGGGTGTATGTTTTTCTAAAAATTCTGTTGTTGATGTCTATTTTCTTCTCACGGCCATGTAGATGAATAAATTCTCACCCTTTATTTTACCTTTCTAAACAAAATAAAATGTGATATCTGTTCAAAAACATTTAATAAGGAAAAGGAAAAGCCAGTTTGAAAAAAAGGTCAGCAAGACGCAGGAAAATGTGATATTTGCTGAAAGCTCCTGTCAGAAGAATGTGAATAATGTAGATGAGCCAAGAGAAATAAGATACAATTAAGATGAAATTTATTCCCCCACGTTTGCAAAAATGTGAGTTTATGAATCCTGAGAGGTAGGAGGCCAAATGAGATCTAATTATGTCTTATTTAACTTGGCCTTTTGCATGGATAATCCTTGGCTTTCTCTGCAAATATCACACTTTTGTCGAACTAACCGGACTCCAATATGTTTTTCTTTGTGTAAATGCAAAGTATTTTTTATCATTCAATAGTAACTCAACTAATAAAGTTTTCAACTTTAACTGGAGACTATATCTAATGGAAACCATATTATCAGTGGAAAGAGTCCCATTACTTATGATCATATTCTAGTTCAAATAGTTCACACAGCAGGACATCTAAAGAGGCCCCAAAAAATAGTCCAAGAAATATTACTTTTGCAAATATTCACACACTCAATTCAAATATAATGTAAAAATAAGAGACTAGGTTATCCAGATAAACAGATGTTTATGATTAGGAAAGAAAGTGTGAAATATTAACATTCACAAATATCTTCACTAAAGGGATATGAGAGGTGGGCAAAGAGTTGAAGTAAAGAAAAATCCCAAACAGACATAGCTCTCAAGCTAATTGTCTTAGGGCTTATACTGAAATATATAATATTTGCTGAAGAAGGTATAACTTCCTAATTTTATTTTTTTTGTCAGGGTGTCCATGAAATTCTTGAGGCCTTGGCTCAAGGTGACCAAGATTCTAGTCTAAACTGGCCATCAACTCACAGAGTTCACTTAGGCAAATTGCTTGTTCTCTCTGGACTCCATTCCCCACCTGAAAATGAATGTTTTGAACTAGATGTTTGTCAGGTTCTTTTCCAGCTCTAACCGCATATAACTTGATTTGAGTTTGAGCCTTGGTGAATAATCTGTAGTTGAGCTAAAGTTGAAAGGAAATTATGGTTTCTTGATGTGTTTAGTTTTGTTCTTTTTTAGCTTTAAAAAATCTTTAGGAGAAGACCATTCCCTTAAGATACCAATGTGTCATGTCCTAGGAGAGCTGGAATTGACCTGGCTTCTTGTGGGAAATACTTCAGTGATGGATGGAAGCAGAGGGAGAAAGGACCAAAATGAAGCCAGGAGGGACAAGATGGCTGGAATGTTTGGTTCTGAGGATTCATGATTGTCCTTAACTCACACAGACTGAACTCTGGTTTGCCTGTCTTCCTGGGGCTTGTATAAGAACATCCTGCAGAAAAATATTAACAACACGAGTGATCTTCACTGTGTTTAACGACTCATTGATTGTGAAAGATGTTTTACCTGGGATAACAATGAGTGTGTATTCCCGGAGCCTAAACTCACTGACCTGGAAGGGGGCCCCTGAGAAGTGTGCTAAGTGGACAAAGGAAGCCTGGCTAGAGTTTATATTTTTCTAACTAGATAACTGAGTGAACTAAAAGGTCTTTTATTATCCTTATGTGGATTACGTACTTTATAGGATATGCATAGTCAATATTAAAACCATGTGTATCCCTGTCTCACTTCTGAGCACCTTCTCTGAAATCAGTCCATATATGCTCAGGAATGCAAACCACACTCATTTCAGAGTCAGTGTAAACAAACATAATTAAGGAGGCAAATTTACTTCATAAGTTTTCTAATGCCTTCTGCATTAAATAGAAATGACTTTTGGCTGCTCCCATCTATTCATGTGTATAATTGTTAAGTTCAGATCTGATTTTCCTGGAAGAACAAGTTTGAATCTCAACAGGCTTGATCTAGTCTCCCATCTCCATGTTCCCCATAGTGACAGGTAATTCATGGAAATTACTGTCTCAGCATTTTAAATAAACCTCCTTTAGGCTGAAATCAAGATCATCTCATATAGAAAAGAGTGTAGGTAAAACTCATATTTAAGAAATGGTACAGAGTGAGCAGAAATTCTCACAGAATTTTTGAGTCAGAAATATTTTTGTTATACGGGAAAAAGGGACTTGCAGTTGTGCTCTTGATTATAAAAAGAAAGGAAATCAAATAGCTTTGAAATGTTCTATGAAAACCTTATTTTAATATATTCTTGCCACAACATAAGGACCTATGTAAACTAAGTAAAATTTCATGACTCACAGTGTTGCATTTTGTATCATTTTCTTGTCTTCATTACTATTTCTTTTCTTTTCTTTTTTTTTTTTCGAGACAGAGTCTCACTTTGTTGTCAGGCTGGAGTGCAGTAGCGTGATCTCGGCTCACTGCAACCTCCACCTCACAGGTTCAAGCAATTCTCCTGCCTCAGCCTCCCGAGTAGCTGGGATTACAGGCATGTGCCACCATGCCCAGCTAATTTTTGTATTCTTAGTAGAGACGGGGTTTCACCATGTTGGCCAGGCTGGTCTCGAATTCTTGACCTCATGATCCACCAGCATCAGCTTCCCAAAGTGCTAGGATTACAGGCGTGAGCCATGGTGCCTGGCCCCATTGCTATTTCTTAAAGCTGGAAATGCCTCTACTTATTTCGTGCTACTACAAAAATGTGTCCACAGTACTAATGCTTTCCTGTGGCCAGAGACACTTTGGTATTTCTAAATACCTAAATATTTCTAATATATTCTAAAATATTCTACCTAATATATTCTAACATATTCTTTTAGAAAATATTAATAAATTGATAAAATATGAAAGTGAAACCTGTGGTAGTAATTTTTATGAAACAGTATTTTAGGATAATTTAAGAATATTGCATCACTCTCTTAATAGTCATTTATTATTCTTGTTCATTCTATTGTAGGTATAAAAATTCAACTAGTATGTCAATGTCCTTTATATTTTACTTTAAAGGTATTAAAATATTTACAGTTAATTTTTGATTATACAAGCAGTAAATGAATATATTCTTAGGGTAAAAATTAAAACTCTGATGATATAGATACAATCCTTTTTGACTAGCACCTAGAAACTAGGTCTCCTTCCTAGATGATGTTTATGCTACTATCTGCTTAGTGTACATCCTCCCAGATCATTATCTGTACATATATAATTCCTGGTAAAATATAGAGTGTTTTGAGATATCTTTAATATAACTGGTGTGAAATGGCTGTTATTCTATAGTTTGTTTTTCACTCAATAATATGTCTTGAGGAGTTTTCCCTGTTAGTACATATAATAAACTTAATTATTTTAAACTGTTGCTTGGTACTTTATGATACAGCTATTACAAAATTTATTTTCCATTCTAATTTTGGTAGATATTTAGGTTGCTTTCATTTTTTACGATGACAAAGAATTCTGAAATGAATTGTTGTATGTCTCTTTACAACTGTGAAGTCTGACCAGTATCCTAAATGATTTTGCGTTCTTCTGTGTAGCTTTGACACCAGCTAATTCTAAGTTCCTTAATGATATAGTTTGGCTGTGTCCCCACCCACAACTCATCTTGAATTGTGGCTCCCATAATTCCCACGTGTTGTGAAAGGGACCTGGTGGGAGACAATTGAATCATAAGAGCAGTTTCCCCCATACCGTTTTTGTGGTAGTGAATAAGTCTCATGAGATCTAATGGTTTTATAGAGTCCTGCCAATGAGATATAGACAGAAGTCTACTGAGACTGGCTTCCTTTCACCAACAAAAAGACAAAGCCCTTCAAGAAGTCTTTAGGCCTAATTGCCTCATTTTTGCCTGGAACATGGATGTGATTTCTGGAGGCACACCAGCCACTGCAGGGCCCTGTTCATAAAGTTATGCCAAGGATGCAGAGTAGGGAGAGAGAAAGTTTCTGGTGAGGTTGGTCTTGGTGGCTCCAGCCTGGGCAACAGAACGAGACTCTGTCACACAAAAAAAGAAATTTCTGGTGGACCTTGGTACATCCACACTGAAAAGCTGATTTTTTTGTGGTATTTTCTATTATTTGCTACAGAAAGCAATCCATATATACTGAATATCTTACTTCCCCTTTTCTCTCTTCCTCCTCCCCTCCCTTCCTTCCTTCTTCCCCCACTTCTCTCTTTTTCTTATTTATTTATTTATTTATTTATTTGAGATGCTGTCTCACTCTGTCACCCAAGCTGGAGTGCAGTGGCATGGTCTCGGCTCAATGCAACCTCCGCCTCCTGGGTTCAAGTGATTCTCTTGCCTCAGCCTCCTGGGTAGCTGGGATTACAGGCACTTGCCACCACGCATGGCTACTTTTTTTATTTTTAGTAGAGTCAGGGTTTCACCAAGTTGGCCAGGCTGGTTTCGAACTTCTAATCTCAAGTAATCCTCCTGCCTTGGCCTCCCAAAGTGCTGGGGTTACAAGCATGAGCCACCACGCTCAGCCTCTCTTTTTCTTATTTTTTTGACTTCAGACAAGGCAATGGCAACCTGAGATCAATCCAAAAGTTAATATTTGTTTTTAACTCTGTGCTTAAAGTGCAGCAAATATTTCTTTCTTTCTTTCTTTCTTTTTTTTTTTTTTTTTTTTTTGAGACAGAGTCTCAAGTCTCGCTCTTTCTCCCAGGCTGGAGTGAAGTAGCGAAATCTTGGCTCACGGCAACCTCCGCACCCGGGGTTCAAGTGATTCTCCTGCCTCAGCCTCACGAGTAGCTGGAATTACAGGTGCCCCCCACCACGCCCGGCTAATTTTTGTATTTTTAATAGAGGCGGAGTTTCGCCATGTTGGCCAGGCTGGTCTCTAACTCCTGACCTCAGGTGATCCACCTGCCTTGGCCTCCCAAAGTGCTGGGATTACAGGTGTGAGCCACCGTGCCCAGCCAAAGTGCAGCAAGTATTTCAGCGGGGAGGGGGCAAAGGATTGTAGTGTGGTAGGGGATGAAAGAAACTGCTCCTGTTCTCCTTTTTTTCTTTGCAGGCCCTAGGGATTATAATCCTTATCTCTCCAGCCATCTTTGTATAATAATTTTAACAGGGAGGCCAATTATTTACTTTTAAGATCTAGGAATGGAAGTTAAGAAATGAGTTCTAGGCCAGGCGTGGTGGCTCACACCTGTAATTCCAGCATTTCTGGGAGGCTGAGGTGCACAGATCCTCTGAGCTCAAGAGTTTGAGACCAGCCTGGGCAACATTGCAAAAACCCTGTCTCTACAAATAATATAAAAATTAGCTGGCATGATGGTGTGTGTCTGTAGTCCTAGCTACTTGGAAGGCTGAAGCCAGAGGATCACTTGAGCCTGGGAGGTTGAGGCTGCAGTAAGCTGAGATCGCACCATTGCATTCTAACCTGGGTGACAGAGTGCGACCCTGTTTCAAAAAAGAAAAAAAAAAAAAAAAAAAACAGAGAGAAAGAATCCTCCGTCTGGTTGGTAGGGCATCTTTCCTCAAATAGTGAGTAGCTATTTGATTACTTTGTGATAAACATGAAAAACAAAAACAACCTCCCCTTCTGAGAGAATTTCCGTCAAATGAGTTCTAAAGCCTTCTTTCTTGGAGGCAGAAATTCTGTATGAGAAGAAGTCATTTGAGTTTGTAAAGTTAACTTGGTTCCTGTGTGTGTGTGTGTGTGTGTGTGTGTGTGTGTGTTTCTGTTTGTGAAGCTGTACTCATAAACCATGCAAGGACACTGAGGTGAGGATTGAGAGAAAAGAAGCAGCTAGGGCTCATGGGGATGGGAGCTGATTCCTCTATGCCTTCAAGGCAGTTATCCTTGTGTGTTTCTGACGAGGAAAACTCCATGCTCCAACAGAAGAGAATGGCACTATGCCTGGTTTCTCTTCTTTGGTTTATGTGATTAGAGGTTCTCAGTTTCTGGAGATGGAATCTGGACATTCCACTAGACATACTTCTGGGCAGCCATTTTTGTACCTCTCTCTACACTGTGCATTTCCTCCAGGCTATCACAGAATAGTGTTCAGGCTGACAAGCATGCGGGCTGTTTACCTCAAGAGACTGATTGGGTTCTGGACCAAGTGCGTGGTCAGCTACTTGAATGAATACACTCTCATTCTCTGGCTTTTCCTTGTGCTTGTTTTGGTTAAGGAAAATGTCTAAGAAGACACAGTACAGAAAATGCTTTGGTTTTCTCATGTGTAAAAATTCTTTCTTATTTTGCACTTCAGACAACACATATTCATGTTTTTCTACATAAGTTGTGGATATTGGGACAAAAAGGAAAAAGAAAAAATAGGCCTAAGCAGAGTGTAATAATAATGCTAGCAAAATACCAGCACTATTATTTGAGCTTGCACGTTGTACCCTGCGTAACTCTAGGGTGTGGCATTCACATAGCTTTTCATGTGACTACTGTTCCTTAGAGCTATGCAACCCAGTGGCCCTGCAATCACTTCAATAGCATTTACTATGTGTTATGCACTATACTAAGAATATTGTACCTAATTAATCTTTACCACAATCAGTCTGGGCGTGGTGGCTCACGCCTGTAATCCCAGCACTTTGGGAGGCTGAGGCAGGCAGATCACATGAGGTTGGGAGTTCGAGACCAGCTTGACCAACATGGAGAAACCCCGTCTTTACTAATAATACAAAATTAGCGAGGCATGGTGGTGCATGCCTGTAATCCCAGTTACTCGGGAGGCTGAGGCAGAAGAATCGCTTGAACGAGGGGAGCGGAGGTTGTGGTGAGCTGAGATCGCACCATCGCACTCTAGCCTGGGCAACAAGAGCAAAACTCTGTCTCAAAACAAAAAAACAAAAAAACTTTCCCACAATCCTAATATCCTCATTTTACAAATAAGGTAACTGAGGTGCAACGAAGTACAAAGTCAAAGAAGTGGCAGAACTGAGATTTGAGACCACATTTGGTTTCAGAGTTGGGGCTCATAACCACCACATCATACTGTCCCTAAACTACTTAGATTAGACCCAAAGAAACATTCTGCATTCACTTATTTATCACTTCAAGATGACTTTTCAGTTGTTCAGGGCATTGTGCTAGGTGCTGGAGTAAAATGGCTCAACAACCTAGTTATGGGCCCAAAATAAGAACATTGCAGGATTGCCTTTTCCTGAGGTTTTGAAACAGTGTGTTGTCATGAATTTTTGAGGGGACCTAAAGAAAGGAGATGGTCTGGCTGATTGTCAGGGTCCTTCTGAGGCACAGGAACTATGCTGGGATGTGATTCATGAAACACTGAAATGCCCCTCACTGCAAGCTCTTACTGTCCTGGATTCCAAAGTAAAAAAGCATGACTTTTACCTACTTCCTTGTCCATGTCTTCCTCCTCCTCCTGTTCTAATAGTGTCTCTCTCTCCTGCTCCTTCTCCCAACTGTCTGTGCCCATGTATTTTCATCTTGTTGCCTGAATGGGAACTCAGAAGAATAACCCGTATCTTCCCTATTAGAGAAATGTGTTAATTCAATCATCTCATTAAATTTATAAGAAACAATGCTAAATGAGATATATAAACATTTTAATTCTAAAGGTAGAGACTCCAATTGTATTTTATTAAACAAATTGAATGACCTAAACTCACTTTTTTTATGGTCAAGTAAGTCAGATATGAGCCAAATGAACTCACAGAGGAGGCAGTGTAGGAAAAGAATGGAAACATTTAAAGAGGCAAAAATCCATCTGTAATCACCATGTTCCTTGTGTGTTATAGTCACAGGCCAAAGAACTTCTCAGTGAACATATTTTTCCCCTTATGTTGATCTATGTTGACAGCCACCCATGGACACTAATTTCTTAAGGGTAGACTGTGGCTCGAAAGAGGTGGAGGCAACCATGTACTATATTTCATTGAAGCACATTTGCCATGAAAATAACTGTTATTGCTGTTGCCACTCAATGGTCAATGCCTTACAGTATGAAGAGGGGAATTACATAAATTATGTTTATACCAGGTTCCTTGAAACTGACAAGGTGGAGGTGGGGGGTGGTGGGGAAACCCAGGTTAAATTATCCCCATGTTCAGTAGTTGTTGTTAGGGGGAAAAAGCTGAAATGGCAGTGCACATCAGGGTGCAAATGTAAGCAATCTTTCACCCAGTCTGTTAATAAAGAGCAAGGTTTGCTTGCTGGTGCCCCAGTAAGCCATGCCTCATAAGCATTGTGGTTTCCAAAATTATTTCAAGTTAGGCACTGCTACAAGTAAAATATGCTGCTGGCTGTGAAATAATGAGAGGGATAATAAATATATAAAACTTGGAATCTCCTGATGAAAAATGAAAGAGATTTTATGAACCCAAGCAGTCAACTCAGATGAAAAACCCCCAGTGTGCTCACCATGATTAATGCCCTGGCCTTCCATGGGAGAAGCTCAGATTCAATTTCCTATTCTGATATCTTGTTCTGGAGGCAGCTATAGTTGGGATCATTACAGAGATAGTGAGTTCGTCTAGTGCTGGTAAATGTGTGGCTCGATGGTCCTGGTGGGAGAGATTGAAAGGTCAAAGCTATGGTATGTCAGTGTGTACCCAAGAATAATGACCATGTGTCTCTACAGAACCTGGTGCAAATATTAGAAGGGACACTGAGTGACAGTAATATTGAACTTTGATATATCAATGCAGACTACTCTCGTTAATTATCCTTCTGCTTATCATGACCCTGGGTGGTAGTTGAATGGGTCTTAAAAGATCATCTAACAGACGAGGAAACAGAGGCTTAGGGAGTTATGCCTAAGGTCACATGATTGGTAAGTGGTGGGGCCTAGAGGAAAAGCTCGATTCTACTGCCAGTGCAGAGTGCTTTCCATTAATCTCTTTAGTGTTACTGTTTCCCTAACCTGCTGTTAAACACACATGCACATGCACACACACACTTACACATACACTCCGTGGGGTACTAACAAACCAGTCATCCTGTCTAAATTAATTTATTTCGTGAGATCATTTCTCCACACTCCATTTCACATTGCCTGTGGAGACATAAACTTAGTCTTGAGTAAAAGAATGAGGACTTTGGTCCCTAATTTGGCCCTAAATGTCATGCAGAATATGTTTTCTTAACTCAATGTGAGCCCTGGAAGGCTTGTTTGCTTGACTTTCAAACGCTGCCACAGCCAGAAGACACATCACGCTAACAGGTTTTACAGGGAAGGCTGAGTCCTGATGGAAAATTTAAGCCCGGGAGAACGTTACTGCCCAGGAAAGATTTGGGGGATGCATAAGTTTTAGGAAAAATTCCTCCTCAGCTGGAAATTTTGGCCCATGGGTTCCCAAGCAAGCTTAATTTTGCAGACATTAGATTTTATGAATTACCGTAAGGGTTGGTACAACCTCGTCTCAAATTTTTTAAGTAAAGGAATGTCTCTTAATTAATCATTAAGTAAAAAAATGGAATAAAGCCAGAGGAAAATTACATGTTTGTCTTATTCTAGATAACATTTTAAGCTCTTTGACCTGCTGAGCCCACAGAAACATGTCTGTGACACCAAGAAGTAAAATAAATTGCCAGGTCATTGCACCTTGCCCATATCAGACCTCCTTTCACATTCAATAAATGATGTGTGATTAGAGGTGGGCCATTAACATCCCGAGGGAGGATGTTTTAGGAGATCTTTTTCTCTCTCTTCTGAACACTGGGGCTGTAGCTGAGAGCCACAGTATTCTAATCTACCTGTCATCTCATATCAAGCGGGATGTTCTGATGGCTTCTGAATGTACATTCAGAGGTCTTTGTCTGAAACTAGCTTCCTTGCCATCATTCCTGGTAGCCACTGTGAATTTAATAATATGCTTTGCGATACACAATGGAACACCCTATTCCCACACAGAGGTTCCTGCAATTTTCACACAGTCGTGTTTTGAGAAAAAGACTTAAAAGACCCCTTTAAAAAAGCAAATACACGACACGTTAAAGTGACAATAATCATCTTTAGTGTTCCCAAGAATCACCTGACACCTGAAGAGCACGTAAAGGCCCTGACTATGAGCCCCCACCCCCCAATTCATTAGGTCAGTTACAGGCAGAGAATTTGCATTATTTTAGTTTTATGAAATAGAAGACATGTCCTGGAATCTGCATTTTTAACAAGCATCTTGGTGACTCTCATACATTTTAGCCTAAAGATGAAGAATGTTTGTCTTGAAGATAGTTTTTCTCTGTTTTAAATCTTTGGATTTGCCCTTGACCATTAACATCTGTTAATGTTCTAATGAAGAAACTGGAGTGAAAATTAATGCTATCAGAAGAAAAACACTGAATAAGCTTTATTATGAATTAACAGTATGTTTTTAAGTTTAATAACCAGATAAAGTTAATTAGGGATGTAGTCTCTTGTTTTGATATTTCTGGTATTAGCAGATCTAAAGCCAGAAAGATAACTTTTCTGAAACCCATAAAAATCTTAGAGAAAGGGCCCTAACTTATGTTGGACAAGATCCTCGTTTTCTCATGTTATTATTTTCCCACCCAATTATTTTTCTATCAAGAATATAAAATGTTATAAAAAATTGAAAATGGGATTCAGGAGAACTCATCCTTTCATTTTTGCTCATGACTTCCTCTCTTCATTTCGTTGAGGTTGTGGGAGAGCTGCCAAGAAATCCACACTGGTTAACAAATGGCTAATTGACAGTCACCCATCTGTTGATGCGATTTTGGCTGTTTTCAGATAGAGTCAATGATCATTAAGTTTTGTCTCCCCTCATGGGGGAAAGCTGTGACATACTGATTACCTGTCAGTGTTAGAAAGATTTCTGACTTGTTACTTATGCAGACTAAACAAATCTTTCTTTAGGTTAGTGGCCCTGTCCCACATCTAGTTTCTATCTAAATCCATAAAGTTTAATTATTTTTATAATAGCAAGCAAATATTGCATTTTTTTGTTGTTGTTAGAAAAATGCGGCTGTGCGTGGAGAGGTATTGCAATTTTTAACAGTAGTGGCATATACCTTGTGGTTCATATTTTGAAATATTGCAGAAATAAGTAAATGGCAAATCATGATTTCCCCTTCTAATTTTAAGCATTTTACCCTGTCTGCATCCTGTGTTTTCTCATATGCCTTGTGATCTCTCTAGTATATAAAATATACAAAAGCATTTCCAGGGTGAGAGGGGAAAGATGCAAGAGTGATGCTGTAATCTTTTCATGGTTGAGAGCCTTGACTAGATATAGCCCAGAGAGATTAGTTTTGAAGCAAGACACAGTTAATGACAACCAAGCTTTGAGGCTTTGTATGAACATAACTTTTCCTTTTGGACGTGTCTCTGTGGCAATGTGGAATATCAGTGTGGCTGTGTGCTCCATTCTTGTTTCATTTCTCTATCTTTTTTTTTTTTTTTTTTTGAGACAGTCTTACTCTGTTGCCCAGGCTGGAGAGCAGTGGCATGATCTCAGCTCACTGCAACCTCCGCCTCTCAGGTTGAAGGGATTCTCCTGCCTCAGCCTCCTGAGTAGCTAGGATTACAGGCATGAACCGTGGTGCCCAGCTATTTTTTTGTATTTTTAGTAGGGACCGGGTTTCACCATGTTGGCCAGGCTGGTCTCTAACTCCTCACTTCAAGTGATCTGCCAGCCTTGGCCTCCAAAAGTGCTGGAATTACAGGTGTGAGCTACTGCGCCCAGCCTCACTACCTTCTTGTACTTAACTAATGACTACTTCTCCTTGTGAAGTTGAAGTTGGCCTCATGTTAAGTCTGTGATCCATATGCAATCAGTCTACTTTTCAGCAATTTTCTGTCTCTAGGAATGAACATATAGGTCTTATCTAAGTCTTTTTTGTTTTTGAGATGGAGTTTCACTCTTGTTGCCCAGGCTGGAGTGCAATGGCGCAATCTCGGCTTACCACAACCTCTGCCTCCTAGGTTCAAGTGATTCTCCTGCCTCAGCCTCCCAAGTAGCTGGGATTACAGGCATGCGCCACCATGCCCAGCTAATTTTGTATTTTTAGTAGAGATGGGGTTTCTCCATGTTGGTCAGGCTAGTTTCGAACTCCTGACCTCAGGTAATCCACCCGCCTCAGCCTCCAAAAGTGCTGAGATTACAGGTGTGAGCCACTGTACCCGGCCTTATCTAAGTCTTTAGAGTGATTTAGGTTAATTAAAAACATTTAGGATGATTACTTCTGAGACAAAGTAAGCAAAATCTGCCACGTATAAACACTAAATTATCTTATAACCATAAATTCCGTGGGTTTATTGTGTACATACTATATACTAGGAACTGTGCTAAGTACTGGGGATATCATGTTTAGCAAATCAGATATGGTCTTTGTTTCCATGTAACTTAGATTATAATAGGAGAGATGGGCGTTAATAAAATGATCATACAAATAAATATAGTTTTAACATGATGAGTGTCAGGCTGGTTCAGGAAGATTTCTTTAAAGAAGAGATGTTCGAATTGATATTTGAAGGAAGGGTGAGTTAATTCGGTGAAGGAGAAAAGAAAACCAATTCAGGCAGGACAAAGAGAATGATGGTACTTTTTTTAATTAAAAAAAAAAAGAAATACTGGGGCCAGGTGTGGTGTCTCATGCCTGTAATCTCAGCACTTTGGGAGGCAAAGGTCAGAGGATTGCTTGAGTCCAGGAGTTTGAGACCAGCCTAGGCAACATAGAAAAACCCTGTCTCTACAAAGAAATTAGCCAGGTATGGTGGCATGTGCTTATAGTCCCAGATGTCAGGGAGGCCGAGATGGGAGGATCCATTGAGCCCAGGGGTTTGAGGCTAAAGTAAGCTATAATAATATCACTGCGCTCCAGCCTGGGTGAAAGAGCTGGAGCCTGTCTCTTATTTAAAAAAAGAAAAGAAAGAAAGAATAAAAAAAGGAATACTGTGGAGTGCCTTGTTTTGGTTGGAGAGGATCATCAGTTAAATTTCAAACATGTAGAATTGGAAATACCATGGGGATACTTAAGAAATGTGACGTGGGCAGATTTTTAGATTGTTAAAATAAATTTGTGATTCCATATGAATTTTAGGATTATTTCTGCTATTTCTGTGAAAAATGCCATTGCAATTTTGATAGGGATTGCATTAAATTTGTAGATTGCTTTGGGTGGTATAGACATTTTAACAATATTAACTCTTTCAGTCTATGAACATGGGATATCTATTCATTGAGGTGCCTTCTTCAATTTCTTTCATTAAAGTTTTATAGTTTTCAATGCATAGGTCTTTCACCTCCCTGGTTAAATTTATTCCTATTTTATTTTGGGGATGCTATTGTAAATGGGATTGTTTTCTTGATTTCTTTTTTGGATGGTTCATTGCTAGTGTATAGAAAGGCTACCGATTTTTGAATGTGGATTTCATGTCCTGTAACTATACCGAATTTATTTATTAGTTCTAACCATTTTTATGGAGTCTTTGGGGTTTTCTATATATTAGATTATGTCATCTGTAAGCAGAGACAACTTTTTCCTTTCCAATTTTAGATGCCTTTTCTTTCTTTTTCTTGCCTAATTGCTCTGGCTAGGACTACACTACTATGCCTAGTACTATGTTGAATGGAAGTGGTGAGAGTGGGCACCCTTTTCTTGTTCCTGATTCAATTTTTTTTTCAAAGTGAAAGTAAGTTTATTAAGAAAATAAAGGAATAAAAGAACGGCTACTCTATAGACAGAGCAGCCCTGATTCAACATGTTGAATGAATTCTTGAACATTACAGCTAAAGTCATCAGGATGACAGGAAGACTTGCGTTGCAGAGCCAGTGGTGAACCAGAGCCAAGGCTTTGGTGATGGAGGAAGAATGACAAGGGAAGTTGATGAGAATGGCAAAGACAGAAGCAGAGAATTAATGAGCCAAACACCACCAGCCTCAGGATTTTTTTTTTTTTTTTTTTTTTAAATAAGACTGGAGGAGCACTAGTCTGAGTGAAGTGTTCTTACCTGAGATCCAGGCTTTATTTAGAGCCAATGGTAAAGGGCGCTGGGAGAAGAGATTTAGGATTTGTGAGTGTTTACTGGTTCTGAAGTGTCATTCATTGAGAAGAAAGCAGAATAGGTACCATTATCTCTATTATTTTCTCTTTTAACAGATGAAGAAACAGAGGCTTGGAAAGAAAAAATGATTTCTCAAGTCTACTGAGCTAATAGATAGTGAAGCCAGGACAAGAATCTAGGTCATCTGATTTCTAGCCCAATTCTCTTCCCATTCCTTCATGAAGCATCAAAGCAAGGTTATTAAGCAGCAAAGCCAAGTTTTCTAAGTCTATCTGTCTTCCAGTTTGTTCAAAGACATTTGTTGTTTCATTTGTTTGGATTAAAGTTTGTGATGACAGTTTGTTTTGTTAACTATAAGCCCTTTTATTTATTTATTTTTAAAATTTTATTATTATTTTATTTTTATTTATATATATATATTTTTATTATACTTTAAGTTCTAGGGTACATGTGCACAATGTGCAGGTTTGTTACATATATATATATATATATATATACATGTGCCATGTTGGTGTGCTGCACCCATTAACTTGTCATTTACATTAGGTATATCTCCTAATGCTATCCCTCCCCTCTCCCCACCCCGCGAGAGGCCCCAGTGTGTGATGTTCCACTTCCTGTGTCCAAGTGCTCTCATTGTTCAGTTCCCACCTATGAGTGAGAACATGCAGTGTTTGGTTTTTTGTCCTTGCAATAGTTGGCTGAGAATGATGGTTTCCAGCTTCATCCACGTCCCTACAAAGGACATGAACTCATCATTTTTTATGGCTGCATAGTATTCCATGGTGTATATGTGCCACATTTTCTTAATCCAGTCTATCATTGTTGGACATTTGGGTTGGTTTCAAGTCTTTGCTATGGTGAGTAGTGCCGCAATAAACATACGTGTGTATGTGTCTTTATAGCAGCATGATTTATAATCCTTTGGGTATATACCCAGTAATGGGATGGCTGGGTCAAATGATATTTCTAGTTCTAGATCCCTGAGGAATCACCGCACTGACTTCCACAATGGTTGAACGAGTTTACAGTCCCACCAACAGTGTAAAAGCATTCCTATTTCTCCACATCCTCTCCAGCACCTGTTGTTTCCTGACTTTTTAATGATTGCCCTTCTGACTGGTATGAGATGATATCTCGTTGTGGTTTTGATTTGCATTTCTCTGATGGCCAGTGATGATGAGCATTTTTTCATGTGTCTTTTGGCTGCATAAATGTCTTCTTTTGAGAAGTGTCTGTTCATATCCTTTGCCCACTTGTTGATGGGGTTGTTTTTTTCTTGTAAATTTGCTTGAGTTCATTGTAGATTCTGGATATTAGCCCTTTGTCAGATGAGTAGATTGCAAATATTTTCTCCCATTCTGTAGATTGCCTGTTCATTCTGATGGTAGTTTCTTTTGCTGTGCAGAAGCTCTTTAGTTGAATTAGATCCCATTTGTCAATTTTGGCTTTTGTTGTCATTGCTTTTGGTGTTTTAGACATGAAGTCCTTGCCCATGCCCTTGTCCTGAATGGTATTGCCTGGGTTTTCTTCCAGGGTTTTTATGGTTTTAGGTCTAATGTTAAAGTCTTTAATCCATCTGGAATTAATTTTTGTATAAGGTGTAAGGAAGGGATCCAGTTTCAGCTTTCTACATATGGCTAGCCAGTTTTCCCAGCACCATTTGTTAAATAGGGAATCCTTTCCCCATTTCTTGTTTTTGTCAGGTCTGTCAAAGATCAGATAGTTGTAGATGTGTGGTATTATTTCTGAGGGCTCTGTTCTGTTCCATTGGTCTATATCTCTGTTTTGGTATCAGTACCATGCTGTTTTGGTTACTACAGCCTTATAGTATAGTTTGAAGCCAGGTAGCGTGATGCCTCCAGCTTTCTTCTTTTGGCTTAGGATTGACTTGGCAATGTGGGCTCTTTTTTGATTCCATATGAACTTTAAAGTAGTTTTTCCCAATTCTGTGAAGAAAGTCCTTGGTAGCTTGATGGGGATGGCATTGAATCTATAAATTACCTTGGGCAGTATGGCCATTTTCATGACATTGATTCTTCCTATCCATGAGCATAGAATATTCTTCCATTTGTTTGTGTCCTCTTTTATTTCATTGAGCAGTGGCTTGTAGTTCTCCTTGAAGAGGTCCTTCACATCCCTTGTAAGTTGGATTCCTAGGTATTTTATTCTCTTTGAAGCAATTGTGAATGGGAGTTCACTCATGATTTGGCTCTCTGTTTGTCTATTATTGGTGTATAAGAATGCTTGTGATTTTTGTACATTGATTTTGTATCCTGAGACTTTGCTGAAGTTGCTTATCAGCTTAAGGAGATTTTGGGCTGAGACGATGGGGTTTTCTAGATATACAATCATGTCATCTGCAAACAGGGACAATTTGACTTCCTCTTTTCCTAATTGAATACCCTTTATTTCTTTCTCCTGCCTGATTGCCCTGGCCAGAACTTCCAACACTATGTTGAATAGGAGTGGTGAGAGAAGGCATCCCTGTCTTGTGCCAGTTTTGAAAGGGAATGCTTCCAGTTTTTGTCCATTCAGTATGATATTGGCTGTGGGTTTGTCATAAATAGCTCTTATTATTTTGAGATACGTCTCATCAATACCTAATTTATTCAGAGTTTTTAGCATGAAGGGAGGCCCCTTTTATAAATGTTTTGGGTGGCTCCAAATGATTTTCTGAATTCTGGCATCATTTGTCTCAAACAAGCAAATTGGAAACCAGGAACTATAATACCTATGAGGTATGTCTTGGATAAGGAAGGGAAATGAACAATGAGGATAATATTTTCCCACTGAAAGGCACTTAAATTCTTGTTTTAGGAGTTCATGTGAAAACATGTGCTTAATGAATACTTTTGATGTAGCACACTCTCCCATCTCCCCAAATGAAGAGTAAACCAAATTGTGGAGAAAACATGGTAACTTAACTATTTTCTTAAGATAATTTATGTCTTATTTTTTTCTATCTCCAATTACTACATTTGAAATCGGTGCTTTCATTAGTGTCAATTTTATTTTACTAAAATGTATTTGGGAAGGCTATGTACGTGCAAAATTTAGCATTAGACTTGTCTTTCTACACCTAAATATATCTGGAAGGGTCAATAAACTGGAAAATTTTAGAATGGATTCATCCCTGATTCAAATCCTTAAGGGGTGTGTGTGTGTGTGTGTGTGTGTGTGTGTGTATGTGTCCCAAAGTGCATGTTTTAGTACAGTGAAAACCATCTGTGAAAATGTTTCCTACCTATTGATAATTAGTCATGAGTTACCTGCATTTTTGTATGCCAAGTAGGTCTAGGCTTGTTTGAAGTGCTGATAGAATCAGTTCTTATTCACAGGGGCAGTTGGTTTGTTGGAACTATTTGAATGGTTCAACTGCTTCCACAGTAAATGCATTACTGTGTGATTATGTTTAATATGCTCCTGACATTCATCAAACAACATAGCATATCACACTTTGAGAAAGAATACTCTGGATAGTCTTTCAAATTTAATTCTCCAACTGGAATGGAAATAAGAAACTACAGTTGATACAAAGAAAGTATTGAATTGGAAAGATTTCGGAAAAATCTTCTTTATGGCTTGCTGGGCAAACCGGTAGTCTAACCTTCTGGGAAAATAGTTAGGTAGCTCATTAGAGGTTCAGTTCTACACTCATTGTTCACTTGTAACTTGGAATATTAGAATCTATGTTACATCCAGCATTGAACATGAAACAGGTAAAATAAATAGAACAAAGCATTCGATTAAAAAAATCCGCACTGCCTGTTTTTATTTTAAACTGGTGATTTGGAAGCAATAAATATTTTAACTTTTACTTTATAAAAGTAAGTTCATTTCCTCTCTTTTAAAGGGCTGAACCAAGTGGATAACTTATTTTTTTTAATGTTTTAAAGATTTTTCAATGTGCTGTTTCCTTTTTTTTCCTCCCTTCAAATTTTAACTTCCAGGGTACATGTGCAGTACGTGCAGTTTTGTTACACAGGTAAAGATGTGCCGTGGTGGTTTGCTACACAGAACCTCCCATCACCTAGGTATTAACTTCAGCATCCATTAGCTATTCTTTCTGATGCTCTCCCTCCCCCACCCCCAACAGGCTCCAGTGTGTGTTGTTTCCCCCAATGCATCCATGTGCTCTCGTCGTTCATCTCCCACTTACAGTGAGAACATGTGGGGTTTGGTTTTCTGCTAATGCGTCCATTTGCTGAGGATAATGGCTTCCAGCTCCATCCATGTCCCTGGAAAGGACATGATCTTGTTCCTTTTTATGGCTGCATAGTATTTCATGGTGTACATGTACCCAAGTGGATAATTAAAAAACAGCAAGTTTATAATTGGCAAGATGATAAGATAAAATAAAAAGAACAAAATCAACACTATGAAAGATGTAAGAGGTCCAATATGCAGGAGTTAGTGTAATGTGTGTAGGGTAAGTGTGACACTAAGTATATTTATAGAACTTAGTTTGAATTGATTTTATTGTTTTACAACAAATATCCACCCTTACTGCTGAAAACTATTTAAAATTATATATATGCATATTTATCATGTAAGGTACATATTTAATTCCTTTATTAACATTAATGCATACCATTATACAAAACAAATACCCATGGTGCTTTTTATATAACCTGATTAAAAGTTGGTATGTGTGTGTGTATGTGTGTGTATGTGTGTGTATGTGTGTATGGTGTGGTTTTAAAAGTTCATTGATTTATTTGTATGCTGTATCTAGATGTATAAAAAATGTTGGGTAACCTCAGTTATTTTAATTTTAGTAACTTTTAAAATATCTTTTTTGTTCTTTTTTTCTTAGTAACATTATTGGCATTTACAGGATTTTTAGTTTTTCCCTTTTTTCTCCTTAGTATTTTTTTTTATTTATAAACATTCATATGCCATACTATTCTAATGTTGGCTATAATTTAACTTGTTACTCACTTCTTTGACTCTAGTTTCCTAATTGAATTTAGCAGAGGCTATAAAAGATGAGATTTACTCTGCTTAGCACCCTTCAGAAAAGTAGATATTGTAACTTCCTTTAATAATTTATATCTTTGTTTAACAATTCTTACTCTCAGTAAATTCTTTGTATTTCTTAATTAAATCTCAAGTGGGAATCAACCCTGTTCATATATTAATTGTCTTCTCCAATTGTTTTGGTTTGTTTTCTTTTGTGGGTTCTGACCAAGGTAATCCTATAATGGAATGTGGAAATAAATAGTCCAAATGCACACAGAAGAATCACCCTCCAGTTCTTCAGTGTTCTTTTTCTCCTTGGCATATTACAAACATGGAGTTTAAGAGGGTGAGATCTGAGGTCAAGCAGACTATATTTTCAATCCTAGCTTAGTCTCTTACCAGATGGTGATGTGATTTTGTTTAGTCTCAGTTTTCCCCTCTCAGAAATGGTGGGAATAATGATTACACTCTCATTTGGATGTAGTAAGGATTACATGACATAACGTTTAACATACTACTTGGCACTATATAAGTGCTCAGAATAAATTATACAACAATTTTAGTCCAGATATTGAAATACTTAAAATACATAATATTAAACATTTATTTTAGTTTGATGAAATATCTGAGCAGAAAAATAAGAAGTTCTTATTTAACATGTCTATGTGTGAATAAATTGAATGTGGGGAATTTGAACGTGTTAGCTCATTTTCAAATAAAACCTTTGTAAATAACTAGGACTTACACAGTAAAACAATACCCCAAGTGAAAAATTACACTCCATATATAAACTATATATTGCACAAGTTACCCAGAAGTTATGTATAAAGATATTTAATATCCTGGGGCTTATTCAACTACAACTGTGATGCTATACACAAGTTGAGTTCTTAGTCCTGGGTAATAGTACTTTCATTTTTATAGCATTTTACAAGGCCCTTTTACATACCTTAGCACATTTTATCTTCACAAAAATCTTGCAAGACAGACAGAACATGTGTTATTACCCTTACTTTGCAAGGGGAGAAAACTGAATTTGGAGAAGGAAAGTAACTTGCTTAAAGGCCACAGAGTTTCTGACAGGGTAAGAATTCCCTTTCCGCCACTAGTTCTGGGATTTCCCCCATCATGGTGCCTCTCTGCCAGCCTCAGTAATGACAAGGTTCAGAGTTGAGTATAAGAGATCAGAGAAGGGAAGGTGTTTGTACTTATTTTTGCCATCTCCCAGGCCCTGTATTTGTAAAAGGTCGTTGGCCATACAACTCTGGCACTAGTTTCCTGTTCCTTGGGACTCTACCTATATATGGAAATGTCTCAAGATGGCACCATGAGACTGACACATGAGTGCTCAGAGGTGAGAAAGATGGGGCTAGATACAGTTTCCAACATGAGGAAGGAAGAGGACCAGGGTTTGGAGAAGGGGAGATGAGAGTAGGGAGAACATGTCTGTAGTGCTCTTTCTAGCCATGAAAGAATGTCCATGCCTCCCAATTCTGAAGCATCTGCTGTTTGCTAAGGCAGATAGCAAGTAACAATGATCTACTACTTCTTGGAGAGCTGATTTTTTCTAGGATCAGTGGGAGTGAACAATTTTTTTTTTTTGAAGAAGAGAGATTTATTTCTTACAGTTCTGAAGGCTGGGAAGTCTTCCAGCCTCAGATGGAAGATGGAGGGGCCACATATGTCCAGGGCCTTAATATTTCATCCTCCCATGGCAGAAGGAAGGGAGAGGAGGAGGGAAGAGAGAGAGAGAGAGAGAGAGAGAGAGAGAGAGAGAGAGAGAGAAAGAGAGAGGGAGAGAGAGGGACAGGTGGGGATGGGGATAAAGATTTGGAGAAGAAGAGGGCCAAACTCATCCTTTTATCAGGAACCCACTTCTTAGATAACTAACCCACTCCCACAACAATGGCATTAATCCATTCATGGGGGCTCTGCCTAGTACCTCTTAAAGGTCCCACCTCTCAGCGCTGTTGCTTTGGGGATTAAGTTTCCAATGCATGAGCTGTGGAGGACACATTCATACCATAGCAAGCTCTATTCACAACATCTATTTCTTGTGGAGTCGGATTTGGTATTCTGTGTCTTCCTTGGAATTTATCCATTTCACTTAAGTTATCTAACTTGTTGGCATTCAATTCTTCATATTATTTCTTTCTAATAATTTTTATTTCTATAAGATTGGTAATAAAATCTTGACTTTTGTTTCTGATTCTAGTAATTTGAGTCTTTTGGGGGTGGTGGGCAATCTAGCTAAATGTTTGCCATTTTGTTAATCTTTTCAAAGAACCAGCTTTTGATTTCATAATTTTTCTCTCTATTGCTTTTCTATTCTCTATTTGATTTATTTCTGCTCTAGGCTTTCCTTGTTTCTGCTTTCTTTGGACTGTTATTATCAATTATTGAGTGTGTTATATGAATATACCACATTATGACTATGTATTGGTGAAGTTTTCTTAAGAACTTCAATTTTTGTTAAAATTGCCTCATATATTTTGGGTATATGTCGTTAAGTATATACAAGTTCGGAGTTATCATATATTTCAGGTTAATTGTTCCTTTTGTTGTTGCCTAATATACTTTATTTCTAAAAAACTGTTTTGGCCAGGCGAGGTGGCTCACACCTGCAATCTCAGCCCTTTGGGAGGCTGAGGTAGGAGGATCACTTGAGCTCAGGAGTTTGAGGCCAGCCTGAGCAACATGGCAAAACCCTGTCTCTACTAAAAATACAAAAACTAGCCGGGCGAGGTGGTTCACACCTGTAGTCCCAGCCACCTGGGAGGCTAAGGCAGAAGAATCGTTTGAACCCTGGAGGCGAAGGTTTCAGTGAGCCGCAATTGTACTACTGCACTCCAGCCTGGGCGACAGAGCAAGGCTCTATCTCAATAAAAAAGTTTTGCCTTAAAGTTTAATTTGGCAAATATTAATAAAACTATGCCAGCTTCCTTCCTGTATAAAACTTATTGATCTGAGACCTTTTTAAAAAATATATATAAGTATTTGAAGCTATAAATTTCCTTCTAAGTATTGATTTAGCTTCATCCCATGTTTTGGTTTGTTGTGCTTCTGGTTTTTTTTTTTTTCAGTTAGAAGTGTTTTCCAATTTTACTTATGATTTCTTCTACTTATTTATTTATTTATTTATTTATTGAGATGGTATCACTGTGTTGCTCAAGCTGGAGTGCAGTGGCACAGTTACTGCTCACTGCAGCCTCGACCTCTGTGGCTCAGGGGATAGATCCTCTCACCTCAGCCTCTTGAGTAGCTGGGAGCATGGGCTCTGGCTGCCATGCCCAGCTAATTTTCCATTTTCTGCAGAGACAGGGTTTTGCCATGTTGCTCAGACTGTGATTTCCTCTTTAACCATTGGTTATTTAGGAATGTGTTGTTTAATATCCACATATGTGTGAATTTCCCAAATTTTCTTCCACTATTGATTTCTAATTTCATTCCATCGTGTTTGGAGAACACACTGCATAATTTCAATCCTTGCGATTCTCCTGCCTCAGCCTCCTGAGTAGCTGGGACCACAGGCATGCGCCACCACTCCCAGCTAATTTATTTGGTATTTTTAGTAGAGACGGGGCTTCACCATTCTGGCCAGGATGGTCTTGATTTCCTGACCCCATGATCCACCTGCCTTCGCCTCCCAAAGTGCCAGGACCACAGGTGTGAGCCACCGCACCCAGCATATTCAAAACATTTTCTATGTCTTTTTTAAGTTTTGAAGTTTTCTCCACAGAGGTATTAATTTTCTTCGTGAATTCCTAGGTACTTTTCTATTTTTTATTGAGAGGTACTTACCTTATGTTTCTTTATTACTGGTGTTCAGAAATGATATTAATTTTGTAGATTGATCAGGTGGCTGGAAAATGTGCTAAAATGTCATTCTAAAAGTTTGACTATTTATTTTGTTAATTTTGCGAGTTTATCATCTCACCTTCAAAAATCTGTTTTTATTTCTTCCTGTGCTAGTTTTTACACCTCTTATTATGTCTGGACCATTGTACTATATATATATATTTTTCATTGTACTATATTAAAACTAGTGGTGATAGTAATTTCCCCTCAAATTTGGACTGAAAGTCCCCTTTAAAAAAACCCCAAATTCAGCCTGGGCAACATGGCGAAACACCTTCTCCACTAAAAATACAAAAATTAGCTAGGCATGGTGGCGCTCATCTGTAGTCCCAGCCACTCAGAAGGCTGAGGTGGGAGGATTGTTAGAGCCCAGGAGGCAGAGGCTGCAGTGAGCCAAGATGGTGCCACTGCACACTCCAGCCTGGAGGCAGAGTGCTGTCTCAAAAAAAAAAAAAAAAAAAAAAATTGGAAACAAAATGTAAGTTTTATAACTTTCATTAAAAGTGGATGATAGTGTATACTCACTTCCGCAACATATACTAAAATCGGAATGATACAGAGAGAAAAGTGGATGATGGCTTCTCTGGTTTCCTTGAAAAAAAAAAGTTCTTTTAAACTGGATAACCCAGCTGGGTGTGATGGTTCACTCTTGTATTCCTAGCACTTTGGGAGGCTGAGGCAGGTGGATGACGTTAAGTCCAGGAGTTCGAGACCAGCCTGGGCAACATGGCAAAACTTTGCCTCTACAAAAAATTCAAAAATTGGCTGGGCTGGGTGGCTCACACCTGCAATCCCACACCCTGGGAGGTCAAGGCGGGTGGATCACTGGAGGTCAGGAGTTCGAGACCAGCCTGGGCAACATGGTGAAACCCTGTCTCCACCAAAAACACAAAAATTAGCCGGGCATGGTGGCATGCGCCTGTAATCCCAGCCGCTCAGGGGGCTGAGGCAGGAGAATCGCCTGAACGTCGGGAGGTGGAGGTTGCAGTGAGCTGAGATCCCGCCATTGCACTCCAGCCTGGGTGACAGTGTGAGACTCTGTCTCAAAAAACAAACAAACGAAAAAACAAACAAAAAATTAGCCGAGTGTGGTGGCGGGCACTTGTAGTCCCAGCTACTCAGGAGGCTGAGGTGGGAGAATCACCTGAGCCCAGGAGGTCAAGGCTTTGGTGAGCCATGATTGTACCACTGCATTCCAGCCTGGGTGACAGAGAGAGACCTAGTTTTTAAAAAATAAAGTGGATAACTCCCAAAACCACTGTCCTACTTTTAGAAAATCCAGGATAGTTTTGGGAAGTGAATTTTGGAGTCTCATTGGCCATGTAAGAGACTAGGAAGGCTTCTCAGGAAGAATTGTGGGGCTGATTGCATAGTGCCCAGCTCTACTTGGAAAACTCTTTTTGCAACATTTCCATGGAAATCAGAGACACAGTCCCAGATGTTTGCGTTAAAATGAGACAAAGGAAAAAAAAGTCATGTACAAGAGGCAAGAAGACCTCTTTTCTAAATGGTCCATATTTATTAATACTCTGGTCAGAGAAATCCAAAGTCTACCATATTGGAGGTCTTCTGGAATTCCAGGCTGTTAGACTGTAGGCTTCAAAGCCTTGGCTTGTCATACTGGGCCAGTTTTGTGTGGCAGATAGGCCTACAGCTGGACCAACAAAGGTGCTCAGAGAGGAACCCTGTCCTCCTACCTGGTACCTTGTGGGTGAGAGATACTGATACAGACAGTGGAAAGAAGAGCTGGATATCTCATTCTCATCAGGAAGATTGTACAGTTCTATGATTTGGGATATGTCATAGGCATCAGAGTACAAAGCAGGAACTGAGGCCACCAGCCTCTCCCATTGAGTATCTTGCATTTGGAAGTCACTTGTGGGACTCTCAGTGAAGGTGGAGTTCCAGGTCCAATTGGAAGGGTCTAAGGGCTGAGGAGGAAGGGAGCTGTAGAAATCTGAAACCACAGGAGAAAAAGCATAAGGACTTGGGGATGTTCTAGGGGAGGTGGGCACATTCTTCTTGGATGAAAGGATCTGGTTTGCTTGCTTTGCTGATTGCTGCTCCTGCTGCTGCTGCTGCTGCTGCTTCAATCTGAATTGCCAGTTCCTGAACCAAGCTTTTACTGTTGACTACAGTAGGTTGAGTTTCAAAGCTAGTTTCTCCTGAAGATTTCTATCTGGGAATGTAGTCTGGCTAAACAGAGCTTCTAGCTCTTCATACTGTTGGTGGGTGAATGAAGTACATTCTTGATGCCTTCTCCATATTATTGTAGTCCCAGCTACTCGGGAGGCTGAGGTGGCAAGATCACTTGAACCTGGGAGATCGAGGCTGCAGTGAGTGGAGACCATGCCACTGCACTCCAGCTTGGATGACAGACTGAAACTGGGACTAGCTGGATCCTGTGGTGCTATCACCTTCATGTTGGAATCATTCCTGTTGATGAAAGGGTCTGGCTGGAAATTCTCTGGGGCCATTCTGTTCATCATGGTTTCTGAAATCTGTCATGAATCCCCTTAGACTAACCATTTTCAGTCCTGCATGATGTGTCTCTCTCTGGAAATGCAGTTTCCTTAGTGTGTCCAAAAATTTTTAAATAACATCTGTATCCAACTCAACAATAAAAGAACAAATAACCCAATTAAACAATGGGCAAAGGTGTGAATAGACATTTCTTCTAAGAAGGTAGATAAATGGCCAATAAGAACATGAAAAAGATGCTCAATAAATAAAATTAGTCACTAGGGAAATGCAAATCAAACCCACAACAAGATACCACTTCACCCTCACCAAGATAGCTAAAATAAAAAAGACAGACAATAACAAGTGTTGATGAGGCTGTGGAAAAATTGGGATACTCATGCTTTGCTTGTGGGAATGTAAAATGATGCAATGGCTTTGGGAAACAGTTTGGCACTTCCCCCTAAAGTTAAACAGAGTTACCATTCGATCCTGCAATTCCACTTCTGGATATATACCCAAGACAATTGGAAACATATGTTCACACAAAAACTTGTATACTAATAATGTATGCATTATATCCATACAATGGAATATCATTCAGCCATAAAAAGGAAAGAAGTATGAATACACGATACAACAGGAATGAACCTTGAAAACGTTATGCTCAGTAGACACAAAAGGCCATATATTGTATGATTCCACTTATATGACATGTCTGAAATAGACAAATCCATAGAGACAGAAAGTAGGTTAGTGGTTGCCAGGGGCTGGAGGGGAAGGGGAAGGGAAGTGACAAATGGATATGAGGCTTAGTTTTGAGCTGATAAAAATGTCCTGGAATTAGATAGCGATGGTTGTACAACTTTGTGAATGTACTGAATGCACCAAACTGCACATTTTAAAAGAGTGAATTTTATGATATCTGGATCACTGTATACCTCAGTAAAAAATCCTTATCCAAGATGATGATAACAGCTAACATTTATAGTGTAAGAAATTGTGCTATAAGTTTGATGAATTATTTTATTTAATTCTCTTAGCAGTCACAGGGGTATGTGACTTATTATTTCTACCTTACAGAGGGGGAAACTGAGGCTTACAGAGAGTTACTAATTTGTCCAAGTCACATGGGGTTTAATGCCAGACTTCAATTTTGGTTTGATAACAGACTCGGGTTTTTACCACTATGCGCTAGAGCCTCTGTAGTAAGCATGACTAGACTTTGGATAATTTCCTGTTCTCTCTGTATTTGGGTCACTGGGTTCACCTTTGGTGTTTTTGGACCTTTTGATATTTTATTCCTTCAGGATTCTATAATTGGATGCTCTAGTGACCAGGAATAGGAATAGATCTGTCTGGTGGTCCACCCGTCATCTCTCACTTCAATAAAGGACTTTGTTGGAGGCCACCTCCATCCCCTGTTTGCTCAAACACAATTCACTTGGAACAGCTCTTTGGATACATCAATCTAAATGAAAGCCCTCTTTTTAGAGGTTCTCACTGAACTGTATCCTTCTTTTTTATAGACCTATTACAGTCAAGTAAAAATTTGATTAATAGCTGTCTTCCTCACTAGCCTACAAACTTTATGAATCAGGGACAAATATAGTTTGAATATTTGTTGCCTCCAAATCTCATGTTGAAATTTTGAGCCCCAGTGTTGAAGGTGGGAGGTGTTTGGGTCATGGAGGCTGATCTTTCATGAAAAGCCTTGGGCTGTCCTCATGGTAATGAGTGTGTTCTTAGTCTATTAGTTATCAGGAGATTTGATTGTTAAAAAAGAGCCTGACACCTTCTCTCTTCCCTCTTTCTCCCTCTCTCATCCTACGACACATGGGCTCCCCTTTGCCTTCCACCATGAGTAGAAGCAGTCTGAGGTCCTTACAGGAAGCAGATGCTGGCATCATGCTTCTTCAATAAATTAGCCTCAGGTGTTCCTTTATCACAATGCGAATAAACTGAGGCAGGAACATGTCTGCTTTGCTCACTATTGTACACTCAGAAAGTAGCCCTGAGCACACAGTAAGTACTCAATAAGCATCAATTGAATGACTAAACACCAGCACAGTGTGAAGATACCTGCAATTTTCACACTTCTCTTCTGTCCTCTACTATACAGGGTTCCTTTTTAGAAATGTCTATGTTATTCCTCTGGCTTCTGGATCCAGTGCTTAAACTCAGCATGGGAGTGCTTCAAGGCCACTGCTGGCTTGCACTGTCGGAAAGTGACGCACTAGTGGAAGGCTTTGGCTTCGGTTCTAACCTCAGAGACTTCTCTAAATGTTTCCCATGTGCTGTGCTCCTCCACTCTGACTGGGATTTTGGCTATCACCTAATTCCTTGCCTCCACTAGCCCTTATGACTGTTCATAATAACATTTCCCATGAGCTCCCCCATGATGCTAAAAAATTTTACACCTGGCAAATCTATCACCACCACCTAAGTGGTTAAGCATGTACACGGCAATATTCCCAGAATAGAAGCAAAATGAACAATACTGAAATGTTAATTCCCCTAGGTTATATAGCAAACAAGTGATAGAACCAGAATGAGAAACTTACTAGATGCTGAACTTTTTAAGGGATCTGTTTTGTATATTTGTTTTCTTTACTATGCCCGACACAGTCCCTGGCACTATTAGGAATTCATTCAATATTTCTTAAATAGAACCCAAAATTCTTTCTGGAGGGGACTCACACTCCGTTCTGCTTCAACAGATTCTCAAACCCCTCAGTATATCTCCCCTCAACTACTCTTTCTAAGTTTTTATAAGTTTTTAGATGTTATTGGAGCACCCAAATTCCAAAGATACATAACCAAACCCACCAAAAGAGCCCCACTTTCTCATTTTTCATGTCACTATTGTTGGTGCCACCATTTTTTATCCACCCAAGTTTGAAGTCCACTTTTTAAAATTCCTCAATCTTTCTTATTCCACAACGAGTGGTCAAGTCCTATAGATTCTCCTTGTATAAAACCTTTGTGGTTTTCTTCATTTTCCACTGCTACCAACCCAATTTAGACTCTCATTATCTTTCAACTAGACTTACTGTGATAACAGCTTCTGACTTTCCCCACCTTTGAGCTCTCTCAACTGTGCTAGAGAATGGATATTGTTTCTGGAATAATTTTTCTCACTCCGATAGGCTTTTCTCAAAAACATTCAACAACTCCCTGTACTATTTTGTCCAAATTCAAATCCCATGGAATCCAAAGTCCTTCAAAAGTGATTACAACTTACTTTTCTGTCTTGATCTCTGCCTTCTAGGAGCACAATTCTCTGGGCAAACCAAAAGGTCCTCCTCAGCATTCCCTGGGCATTCCCTGATTCCCTACTTCATGCTACCTATGACTTATTCCTTATGCTAAAATGTCTATATCATGGCCTGAACATCTCAAATGAAAGCTCTTCCCAGAAATCTTTCTTGATTCCTGCCCCCAAATGAGGTCTTGTCATCTTTTGACTTTGGAATGAGGAGTCAAATTTTTGTCACTCTTCTGTGGCATATCTACTGTGTGTTATAATTTGTGGTGTGGACAGCATCTCCCCTAGGAGACAATCAAGTCAGATCCATGACTTACACAATTTTGTAAGTAACCTGTACCACCAAGCTAGTGCCTTTGAAATAGTAGGCAATTGTGGAATTTAAATAGCTTGTTTTTCTTCATCATCCATTTCTTCTATTTATATACTAAAAATCATTTGTTTATATTCAGCATCTTACAAAGCTGATAAAGTCATGTATCTAAAGCTCATTGCTCAGTTCCTTCATATACTCCATGCATATACAACTGTTTAATAAACAGACAACATACAGAATGGGAGAAAACTTTTGCAATCTATGCATCTGACAAACATCTAATATCCAACATCTATAAAGAACTTAAACAAATTTACAAGAAAAAACCAAAAAATTCCATTAAAAAGTAGGCAAAGGACATGAACAGACACTTTTCTAAAGAAGACATACATGTGGCCAGCAAGTATATGAAAAAAAGCCCCACATCACTGATCATTAGATAAATGCAAATCAAAACCACAATGAGATACCATCTAACATCAGTCAGAATGACTATTATTAAAAAGTAAAAAAATAGCCGGGCGTGGTGGCTCATGCCTGTAATCCCAGCACTCTGGGAGGCCGAGACGGGTGGCTCATGAGGTCAGGAGATGGTGACCATCCTGGCTAACATGGTGAAACCCCGTCTCTACTAAAAATACAAAAAACTAGCCAGGTGAGGTGGCGGGCATCTGTAGTCCCAGCTACTTGGGAGGCTGAGGCAGGAGAATGGTGTGAACCCAGGAGGCAGAGCTGGCAGTGAGCCGAGATAGCGCCACTGCACTCTAGCCTGGGTGACAGAGCAAGATTTTGTCTCAAAAAAAAAAAAAAAAAAAAAAAAAAAGTAAAAAAATAACAGATGCTGGTGAGGTTGTGGAGGAAAAAGAAACACTTGTACACTGTTGGTGGGAGTTTAAATTTATTCAGCCATTGTGGAAGACAGTGTGGCAATTTCTCAGAGACCTAAAGACAGAAATACCATATGGCCTAGCAATCCCATTACTGGGTATAAACCTGAAGGAATAGAAATCATTCTATTATAAAGACACATGCATGCCTTTGTTCATTGCAGCACTTTTCACAATAGAAAAGACATGGAATCAACCTAAATTCCCATCAATGATAGACTGGATAAAGAAAATGTGGTACGTATACACCATAGAATACTATGTAGCCATAAAAAAGAATGAGATCATGTCCTTTGCAGGGACATGGATGGAGCTGGAGACCACTATCCTTGGCAAACTAACACAGGAACAGAAAACCAAACACCACATGTTCTCACTTACAACTGGGAGCTAAATGATGAGAACACTTGGACACATAGAGAGGAACAACAACACACTCTGTCCTTTCAGAGGGTGGAAGGTGAGAGAAGGGAGAGGATCAGGAAAAATAACTAATGGGTACTAGGGTTAATACCTGGATGATGAAATAATCTGTACAACAAACCCCCATGACACAAATATACCTATGTAACAAATCTGCACATGTACCCCTGAACTTAAAATAAAAGTTAAGAAGGCCAGGCGTGGTGGCTCCCGCCTGTAATCCTAGCACTTTGGGAGGCCGAGGCAGGCGGATCACGAGGTCAGGAGATTGAGACCAACCTGGCTAACACGGTGAAACTCCGTCTCTACCAAAAATACAAAAAATTAGCCAGGCATGGTGGTGGGCGCCTGTAGTCCCAGCTACTCAGGAGGCTGAGGCAGGAGAATGGTGTGAACCTGGGAGGCAGAGCTTGCAGTGAGCCCAGATCGTGCCACTGCACTCCAGTCCGGGTGATAGAGCAAGACTCCACCTCAAAAATAAAATAAAATAAAATAAAATAAAATAAAATAAAATAAAATAAAATAAAATAAAAGTTAAAAAACTGTTTACTTTTATGCAGCCAAGAAACATGAAAAAAAACACATCATCACTGGTCATTAGGGAAATGCAAATCAAAACCACAATGAGATACCATCTCACGCCAGTTAGAATGGCAATCATTAAAAAGTCTGGAAACAACAGATGCTGGCGAGGACGCAGAGAAATAGGAACACTTTTACACTGTTGGTGGGAGTGTAAATTACTTCAACCATTGTGGAAGACAGTGTGGCAATTCCTCAAGGATCTAGCACCAGAAATACCATTTGACCCAGCCATCCCATTACTGGGTATATACCCAAAGAATTATAAATCATTCTATCATAAAGACACATGCACACATATGTTTACTGCAGCACTACTTACAATAGCAAAGACTTGGAACCAACCCAAATGCCCATCAATGATAGACTGCATAAAGCAAGTGTGGCACATATATACCATGGAATACTATGCAGCCATAAAAAAGAATGAGTTCATGTCCTTTGTAAGGACATGGATGAAGCTGGAAACCATCATCCTCAGCAAACTAACACAGGAACAGAAAAGCAAACACCACATGTTCTCACTCATAAGTGGAAGCTGAACAATGAGAACACATGGACACAGGGAGGGGAATATCAGACACCAGGGCCTGTCCGGGGGTGGGAGGCAGGGGAGGGAGAGCATTAACACAAATACCTAATGCATGTGGGGCTTAAAACCTAGATGACGAGTTGATAGGTGCAGCAAACCACTGTGGCACATGTATACCTATGTAATGAACCTGCAGGTTCTGCACATGTATTCCAGAACAAACATTCTATTGAAAAAACAAACAAACAAACAAGCTATGGAAACAAACAAACAAACATGCTATGGAAAAAAAATTAAAAAGAAAATATCAACTGTTGAAGGCATAGCATAGAATGACTAAAAACTTTAGATGGTTGGCCTGGCGCCGTGGCTCACGCCTGTAATCCCAGCACTTTGGGAGGCTGAGGTGGGCGGATCACCTGATGTCAGGAGTTCGAGACCAGCCTGCCTAACATGGCAAAACCCCGTCTCTACTAAAAATACAAAAAATTAGCCAGGCATGGTAGTGGACGCCTGTAATCCCAGCTACTTGGGAGGCTGAGGCAGGAGGATCACTTGAACCTGGGAGGAGGCAGTTGCAGTGAGCCGAGATCGCCTCATTGCACTCCAGCCTAGGCGACAAGAGTGAAACTCCGTCTCAAAAACAAAAACAAAAACAAAACAAAAAAACAAACTTTAGATAGTTATTCCTAGTTTCAATTAATTTTGAATAGAAAAATAATGAGAGGAAAACTTAATATATAACAAAGGCACAATAGAGGAGCCAAAAGACTAGTCCTAGCCTACCCCATGGAATGCAAATTTCTGGCGCCTAAAATACAGTTATCTTTTTGGCTGGTTTTGAATGGCAGTGACTGGCATTAGTGGGATTCTCCTCTCTTGGGGATGAAAAATGAAGTTTGAAAGAATGTTCATTACCATCAGGGTATGTGTTGACCAAACTAATTTTTCATCTGCCAAAATGTGTATACTGGCTTATGTCTCATCTAGAGACCTCTGGAACTGAAAGTAATTGATCAAATTAGCCCAGCTATAATCCCCCACTAGTTCTGTTATGATTGTAGCTTGTTAACCTTAGTATACTGTTTATTTAAACCATGCGGATGACATCATGAAAACCACCCCCATTTCATCAAAGCAGGATGCAGACTATAAAAAACAATTTGGTTTCTAACCACTCTGAGATAGAGTCTTTTTTCTTTTCTTTCCTATATTAAAAGATAAAACGTAAAACCTCAGTTCTCAGCCATTTGATTTTCACTCCAGCTTGCCCTCCCCCAGTGAAATGGAAGCATTTTCATGCCATTTAGAATCAAGCAAACTAAAAATATCAAACAGGTTTGCTTCAGTCCTGGAAAAGGAGAACTGATGACAGAAACTATTCTTTTGATTTTCCTCTTATCCTTCATTTGCCAAGTTCACTTTTCCATGCTATATAATGGTTTCCTGCATCACAGCCTGGCAGATAATGCCCAGCAAGGTCCTTATGCTGGAAGTAGCTACAAGACAAGCATGCTATTTCCCTTAGGCTGTGATTATTCTTCTCAGTGTTCTTCTTGTATTCCTGTACAAGTACTGATATGTTTTGATAAGAAAAATTGGTGCATATGTATACCATTCTTACCTTTTGAGGCATGCTAAGCTCCTTGGCTCCTATGGTGTTTCTGCTGTCACAGTTCCAACATCATTCCACAGACACAGCTTTCTTCTGAGTAAAATTATTAGCATCTATGAAGGCTAATTTAAAAATGTTAGTAAGAGACAAATTGGCAGTTCACAAGTAAGCCATTGCTTTACTGGGGGCATAAATATGAGCCAACACTCCAAAAGAGGAAATGAAATTCAAAAAAGTAATGGAATAAACGACCGATTTACTCTGTAGGCACAGGCAATCTTTAATACTTTTTCAGCCTCCATTTCCTTAACATCTTGGATAATAAACCTACCTTTCAGACTGTGAGAATTCATTTGACCAACTGACTTTCCATGTACTAGTAATCTTTGTTTTAGGTACTAGGAGGAGTTTAAAAATGTAGAAAGTTATGATCATTGTCCATAAGAAATTGATAATCTAGTTCAGCACTTCCAAAACTGTATTCTTTGGAACATTTGTTCTAAGACATACTCTGTGAAAAAAGAATTCCATGTAGAGAGAAGTTTGTCTTCCTTCTTGGAAGACACAACATATTAAAGGCCTTGAAAAATTCTGAAGTAAAGAAATGAGTTAAATTTGCTTAATCCAGAGTTTACCAAATTTATTTGCTCAGGAATCCCTTTTTAAATGTAATAACTATAAACATCTCATGGAAAACATTTTGGGGAATGCTGGAATGCTGGCTCAGTAGCTTGTTTACAGGGATTTCACACTTTATTTCCTTTGTATCACCAGAGACATAACCACAGTAAGTTCTTAGAAACATTTGTCTAAATGAATATACTGTCTAACCCAGGTAGTTAGAGCAGTACCTCCCAAATTCCAGTCCATAGATGGATATGTGCTGTCTTGCATTAATATTCTTGAGGAAATATATATATATTATACATATATTATATATACTTATTTATATAAATATATAATATATAAGTATATATATTATATATATTAAACTGTTATAAATACATCCTAGGTTTTGGTCCTGGAGTTTTCAACTCTATAGTTTTGGGGTTGGACCTGAGAATCTGCATTGAAAATTTCCCAGGGGATTATTAGTCATGGCTAGTTTAAGAATCACTGGTTGGTATATATATAAAAAATTAAGACCAGAGCTTAACATTTGGTCTCCCTTAACTAAAGTTTTCTATTCCATGGTCACAAACTAAATTCTAGCCTTGAAAACACATGTCCTTTGTAATCCATCACAGATGTGAATGAGCCTGGTCGAGTCCAAAGCACTGGGCCTGAAGGTTGGTCAATAAAGTTATCTTCACGTATAGAAGAAAGAGTAGTATACTTTTGTTTTTCAGATTTAGCACAAACCTGTGATTTTGAAGAATGTGGAAGAGTTTTGAAATATTTCTGAAACTGAGAAGGTTTTTTGGACTGGTCTTTAAGATTGTTGCAATGATATTCCTGACCATATGAATCCTCCCCAGACTATAAGAAGGTAGCCTTAAAATTTGGAAGGTTGGTCTGAAAGTTTGATATGACCATGAACTCAAACCTTGGGTGATAAGGCAGAGAAGATGATTTTTTTTTCTACATCAGCATTGTAGATACTATACATCAGCAATAAAAATTCCTGTAAGATCATAAACTTTATAGTCTCCCATGACAAAAAAAAGTTCTATACAGAAATATATACTGAAATGCTCTCTGTATTTTATACCACAAATATCTGAGATCAGTCTTGTTTGGTCCTCTTCTTACAAAATTCAGTTTATAAATAGCTCTGTTCCATGGTTATTTTTCATGTATTGCTGACAAGCAGGGTTAATTGAGGGACAGTTTTTCTCCTGAAACAATCTGAAGTAAGATCTTTTAGGTGATGAAATCAGCCAAAGCAAGTGGTACTAACTTAGGAGATTTTGAAGAGCCTTTGATGTTATTTTCTGAGGATAAACAATCAGGAGAACTATAGGGATTGCACATTAGTTTTTTGTTTTAAAAGAACTCTCTTTTTAAAAAATCACTGTATGCCTCCTTCTTCCCCTCTGCCTCTTCCCCACTCCCCTTCTTCCTCTTGACACTAATTTGTGAAACTAGTAAAAAACTTTAAAGATTTAGTAGCAGGATATACTTTCACTTTTTTTGCCTAATAACCCAATTTGATCTTCATGATGAGGTTATATTATGGAATGGAACCTTTACAATGGTTTCTTCTGATTGGTTACAGAATTTTATACATCTCTGCAATTTAATGCTATGTAGTGATTAAAAATGATTACACAATTCTGTATTAATTTACATGAAAAAAATTTAAAAAAGGAAAAAATGATGCTCAAGGTAATTTGTTAAGTGAAAAAGCAGGATGCCAAACAGTATGATTCCATATGTGTATATTCCATATATTTAATTTATAAATTCAAAATGGAAATAATAGCTATAGTTAACATGAGACCATGTGCCAGGCACTGTTCCAAGCACTTATATATATATATTAACCTATTTAATTCTCATAACCACCCATTAAAAGTTCTTCTCTAATAATTCCCTCCTCCCTTCTCTTGAGAAACTGACTCACAAAGCCACTTGCTTAGGGGCACAGAACTAGTAACTGGCAAATCTGGGATTTGAACCCTGGGCACTATGGTTTCACCAGCCTGCCCACTTAACCCCTTGGCTACAAGACATGTACAAAATATTCATCCTATTTGAGAATGGTATAATATGAGTTGTTTTCATTTCTTTATACCTTTATAGTGTGTTACAATGTCTTTTTAAGCCTATATGACTTTCAAATTAGAAAAACAAAATTTTGGATGAAAATGAAGAACGCTTCCCTCATCAAAGAGCACAGTAATAAATGCAACAGAGCCTCAAATGACATCATGCTATTTAGTGGTCAGTCTAGCAATTTAAACAAAACTCTTAAAGGATTACGTATTTTCTTAACATTACTGACAAGGATATAAAAACTCTGCAATGTAGTGAGTTCTCTAGTGAAAGATGAGTCAGTGGCAAAGAATTGGCAATATAATCCAGTATATTAATGGCTTGCAGATCCTATAATCCAGTATATCCAGTTTTAAAAATGAATGGTACATAATGGATAATACTAGTTAAAGTTAAACTATACAGAATGGATAGTTAAACTATGCAGAATAGATAATATAATTTTTGTATGGTGGCATCTTGGTATCTGTGGGAGATTGGTTCCAGGACCCCGCTGGATACCAAAATCCAGGGATGCACAAATCCCTCATATAAAATGGTATACTATTTGCATACAACCTACATACATCCTCCCAAATACTTTAAATCATATCCAAATTACTTATAATACTTAATGAAATGCAAATATTATGTAAATAGCTGCTATACTGTATTATTTAGGGAATAATGACAAGAAAACAAGTCTGTATATGTTCAGTACAGATGCAACCATCAACTTTTTCCTGTCTGGATATTTTTGATCTGCAGTTGGTTTGATCCATGGATGTGGAACCCACCTATATGGAGAGCCAACTGCATTTATTATGTTAAAAGATACTAGGGTGCAAGTCTACTAGGTGAACATGCCCATGCGCTGCTCACCACCTGGATACCTAAAAACACTGCCCTCCACTTGGTCTGCTTGGTGGGTTCCCAGTGTTCTAGCTGTTATCTTCTCAGTGGATGAAGAGGAAAGGTCTTGAAGGGTAGTATTCTGAATGGTAATCTTTAAGTCCAACTCTTCTACAAAGTTTTTATAAAACGCCCAAAAAATTCACATTGTCATGCTTCATGATTGCTAAGTAATGTAGAAAAACAACAGTCCCATCAGTGTGATGGCTTTGCTGTTTTATAAATTATGTCATTTGTGAATCAGAAAAATCCTTCTCTTCCGTATATTATAGTGTAGCTTTGTTTTGTGTTAATCAATTAAGGGTAGAAGAAACCTCAGGGAAGTATAATTTATTTTATTATTTTGGATAATCCAACAACTTAGTTCTTTAACTGATATCAGATTACCATGGACCACACTGGAAAGTCTCCAGGATCCTTGTGATACTACAATTGAAGCAGTGTTTGTTGAATAAATACCATATGTATTTCCAACAGAACTGTGCTAGAAGTGTTGGGAAAGGAAAAGAAACATAAATACCTGTCACTTCTGTCACTCACATTGATTTCTTGTGTTCTGCAGATTAAGGAAAAGTTAGACATTGCAATTTAGAAATTGAATATTTCCAATAGAGAGGAGGGAATTGTTAGGACAATAATTAATAATTTGAAGGCTCAGTAGTCAACAGTTTGACTTTCAGGGTCATTTTTTTTTATGCTCCTAAAACTGGGGAATTGGTGAAAAGAATATCAATAAGATAAAGTTGAGATCTTTTTCTGATTATAAACGTAATACATACACTGCCAAAAAGTTAAACTATACAGAATGGTAGCAAGAAAAAATTATATAAAATCTCATTGCCCAGAGACAACTAATGTTCTTATTTTAGCATAACTCTGAACTTTTGTTAAACACATTTCTTGCAAAAAAAGGACCAAAACTGTTTTAAAGCTTAGTTTCTCAATAATATACCTTAAAATTTTTGTTAATAAATGTAATTCTACATTTTCATTTTAAATAGTTGCTCATTTCATTGTTTGAGAGTGCCATAATAAATTATTTAATTTATTCTGTTTTTTAGAGATTTAGGTTTTTTCAAGTTTTGTGGAATCTTACATACAATACCACCACACACACACACACACACACACACACATTTATGTTTATATTTACATAACATGTATATGTATGTATTTTTGATCATTAATTTGATGATTTCCTTAGGATTAATTCCTGGAATTGGAATTGTTGCATCAAAGGGTAGGCATATTTATGTCTTGACACAATATTACCAAATTGCCCTCCAGAAAGGTATAGTCAGTTTATACCCTGACCCACAAAATGGGAGTGCTTGTATTGAGACCAATATCACCAATACTATGTATGAGGGGATTCAAAATTTCATGGAGGCTGAGTGTGGTGGCTCACATCTGTAATCCCAAGATTTTGGGTGGCCAAGGTGGGAGGACTGCTTGAGCCCAGGAGTTCGGGACCAGCATGGACAACATAGTGAGACTCCCATCTCTATATTTTAAAAAAGTTCATGGAAAGATGGAATTAAAAGATAAAAATAAAAATATATAAACTTTAGTTCTCAACATAAGCTCCATCAAATTCAAGACAATTTTGTAAGCAATGATACCAGTCATTTAGTCCATCCCTAAAGAAGTGAGTGACCTTGGAATTTAATCATGTCAAAGCAGTTTTTTTCACATTATCAACTGAAGAAAAAAGGGTGCCCTTTACAGATATTTTAAGATTAGGAAACAAAAAGGAGTCAGGAGGAGCCAAATAGAAGAGTAAGGCAGATGTCTAATGATTTTCCATTGAAATTCTTATAAAATTGTCTTTGTTTGACAAGAGGAATGAGCAGAGTAGAGAAGACCTCTTCTGGTAAAGCTTTCTTGGATGTTTTTCTGCTAAAGCTTTGGCTAACTTTCTCAAAACACTCTCATAATAGGCAGATGTTATTGTTCTTTGGCCCTCCAGAAAGTCAACAAGCAAAATGCTTTGCGCCTTCCAAAAAACTGTTGCCATGTGATATGGCTTGGCTCTGTGTCCTCGCCCAAATCTCATGTTGAATTGTAATCCCCATGTGTTGGGAGAGGGGCCTGGTGGGAGGTGATTGAATCGTGGGGGCAGTTTTCCCCTTCCTGTTCTCATGATAGTGAGTTCTCATGAGATCTGGTTGTTTGAAAGTGTGTGGCACCTCCCTCTTCTGTCTCTCTACTGCTCCGCCATGATAACACATGCTTGCTTCCCCTTCACCTTCCACCATGATTGTAAGTTTCTTGAGGCCTCCCAGCCATGCTTCCTGTATAGTATGTGGAACTGTAAGTCAATTAAAGCTCTTTTTTCATAAATTACCCAGTCTTAGGTAGTTCTTTATAGCAGTGTGAGAACAGACTAATACGCCATGACCTTTGCTCTTGACTGGTCCACTTTTGCTTTGACCAGATCACTTCCACCTCTTGGTAGCCATTGCTTTGATTGTGCTTTCTCTTCAGGATTGTACTGGTAAAGCCATGTTCCATCTCCTGTTACAATTCTTTGAAGAAATGCTTCAGGATCTTGATCCCACTTGTTTAAAATTGTCATTGAAAGCTCTGCTCTTGTCTGCAGCTGATCCGGCGCAACAGTTTTGGCACCCATCCAGTAGATGGGTCAGAATTGTGTCAGCTGAACCAATTGAGATATCTATGGTGTTGACTATTGTTTCTGCTGTTAATTGTTGGTCCTCCTCAATTAGGGCAGTAAAAAGATGAATTTTTTCCCCTCAAATTGATGTGGATTGTCTGCTGCTGTGGGCTTCATTTTCTCACCATTTCATCCCATCAGTGATTTCCCCATTCTTCCTCCCAAGCCTCACCATAAATTTGTTGTTCGTTCTTGCTTCAATTTTAGCAGAAGTCATGTTGTTCTGATACTGGATCTTTTCAAACTGATATCTTATCCTTCTTAGTGCTTCAAACTAGATCTTGTTCAGGAATGTTACAAGTTAGTATGAGGACAAAAAATTTGAAATCCATGTATGGTTTCTCTATAATTGCATTTTCCATGAGCTTTTTGAACTCTCCTCATATTACCAGTTTAAAAACACATGGGACTTTTCTAGGTCAAAAGTTTATCTCCTCTTAAAATTTGCTTTCTGTCAATTACAAGTAAGGTTGAATATCTTTTTACATGCTTAATGGACATTTTAATTATTTCTTTTGTGACTTGCCCACTCAGGGCCTTTGCCCACATTTTAATTTAGATATTAATCTTTTTCTTATAGATTTTAAATTATTATTTATATATTTATTATATTACTTTCTTGTTTGTCATATATGTCATAGATTTTTTTTCCAGTTCATTTTGTATCTTTACTTATGTGTTCTTTTTCTATACAGAACTTTTAAATTTATAATTTTAAAAAATTTAAATAGAAGTTTTTCTAGGGAGTCCCTGCCTGTTGCTAATTTTCTTTGTTGATTTAATTTACAGAAAACAAATCTAATATAAGCCTATTAATAAAATCTGGGAATACTTATAAGTTGAATAATAAATATACTCAGTATTTTATCATTGAAAGCAGATAATACTTTCTAAATTTTTAGCTGTTAATTAAAATTCGAACTAGAATGTTTTCCCCATTAATGTGTGTACTGTAAGACACATATACTTCTTTTACTTTTCTAATTTGATTGTAATTTAGTGTCTCTATACCTGGGTCTTTGTATCTATTTCTATATATCTTTACATTTTAGGCACTTGTGAAGAGTAGCACTTCTGTGGAAACACATAAACAGACATTTAACAACTTGGCAATTTGTATATTTGCATGTTCTCACACACATACACACACATATTAGAGCTCAGCTTTCTCAGACAGCATTTATTGAGCTCACAGAATGTATGTAGGAAAATATCACTGTCCTAATGTGGTTAATAGAAATGGAAGTTTGTTACAAATAGTTACTGCTAACAGAACTCACATTTGTACTTTTTAAAAAAGTGTCATGAGTGTGACCTTTTTATTTTGGTAACTGAAAGGCAGCAGGGACAATAATTCAGCTGTGGGACAATGTAAGGGGTTTTGGTGAAAACTTGCCAAATACCATTTTATATGCACCTACTTGTAAAGCAAGTAGTGACCTTGTTGCACAGCCCAACTCCATGTGTTCAGTCAAATTTCCTCCAAAAAAAATCATGAAGTGAGCTGCCACCCACAATTCAACTTGGTTAAATGTTACCTTTGTCTTTTAACAAAAATGTAAAACCCATGGGCCCAATTCACTCTACTTGGTTCTGTATGTATAAAGGGTGAGTTAAATAGAAATAATTAGGGACAGACTGGAAACACTTGAAAAAATTAAACTAGGGATTAACTCAGATGCTAAAAGTTGCTGAAGTTCTTTTTGACCTTGTCTTGTAAACATAATCTGTTTTGGTAACCTTGATTGCTTTACAAAGTTGACTGGTTGACATAACATCTCCCTGTGAGGTAGGTTCCTAAGCATTCAATCAAATATGAGACTAAGAGATAGGACTAATAGTATGCTTAATATTTGAATTATTACTTCAGGACTTGTTACATAGACTCTTTAAAAGAAAAAGTGTTTTCACACTGACATTTCTGATCCAGTTGGGGGCCATACTTTTATTGCTACATGGACTTTCAAAGACTCCAAGCTCATTTCGATTGCTGGTGCAAGGGTATAATATATCGTAGTAATTTGGCATTTGTTTATTATTATTGTCACTGAATCTGCACATTTGAAATTTATTTTTAGTTAATGAATGCTGTTGTACATGAGTGGGTCTTTCAGAAGCCAATAGGATACACCAAGACCCCAGTGTCAATTAAGAGTTGAGCAATAGTTTCTGTACTTTATTTATGTTTTCTTTTTGGCAAGTTTATAGATTTTTGAGCAAATTTTTTCAGCATTCTAAGATGTAATCCTTTTGACGGTATATACAAGATCCCCACAACTTGTAAATTTAAAACATAAATATAAATAGAATATAAATAATTTTTTGGTATAGCTTTACTAGAGTGTAGAATGATACAATCTTTTTACTTTACCATAAGTTGATGTATTAAAATTTTAAAAACGAAGTATGATCTGTCAGACAACAGAGTCTGAATTTAAGGAATTTGAAGAAGGCAATGATTCTGTATCAATAACCCTTTTAGTGGGTATGTCTTTAGAAGACATTAGCTTTTCAATAGTACCTAGAGGAATTGTGCACGGTGAAGACTATACACTTGGTTATTATATTTAAATTGGACCATACAGTTTTTAAGAGCATATAATGACATTACCCATAATGCTTCTAGCACATTGCCTTTCTAGCCTATAACAAGGGTTGAGACATATTACTGTATTAAGTTAATGACCCAGGCTTCCCTGATATTGGCACTCCCAGGAATTATCCCTATTTTAAAGATGAAGAAATCAAGTTTTAGAAACATTAAAGACCTTTCCCAGCTCACATAGTAAGTGCTAGAACTGGGCTTTACACCCAGGCTTGCTGAACACTGTGATAGTCAGTCAACAGGGTTTGCCAAATCTTGGTGCGTTTACCTCTGGTAGTACATATGCAATTATTTTAGATGGAACACAAACATATCTTTAAAAATGTAATATGTGTGTAGTTTTAAAAACCATCCTCTCCATCCATTTTTTAATTCTGTGTTTTGTTTCTGTCGTATAGTACCTGGAAAATCCTTATTCACATACAAAAAATGTTTGCCTTACAAATGAAAGAAGATATTTGCAGTATCCCTGAAGCATCTTTTAAAAACTTTCTCTTTTATTTTCTATTTTTAAAATAGCAGCTTTATTGAGATCCAATTCACGTATCATTAGGCTCATCCTTTTAAAGGTATGGATTTTGGTGGTTTTTAGTATATTCACAAAACTGACCATTGATTATTACTATCTAATTTCAGAACATTTTTATCACCTCAAAAAGAAACCCCATAGGGATTCAGCAGTCACTCCTCGTTCTTCTCTCCCGATATCTTCTGACAACCATGAATCTATTTCCTGTTTCTATGGATTTATCTATTTTGAATATTTTTTATAAACGGAATTGTGCAATATGTGGCCTTTTGTGTCTGGCTTCTTTCACTTTGCATGTTTTCAAGGTTCATCCATTTTGTATGATGTATGAGTATTTCAATCCCTTTTATGGTCAAATAATTTTCCATTATTTGGAAATTTATTTGTATGGTTGTGTCACATTTTGTTTATCCATTCGGCAGTTGGTGGACATTGGGGTTGTTTACACTTCTTGGCTATTATGAATCATGCTGCTATGAACATCCATGTACAAGTATCTGAGTCCTTATTTTCAAACTTCTGGGCAACATATCTAGGAGTGAGATTGCTGGCTGATATAATAACTCTTTGTTTAACTTTTTTAGGAACCACCAAACTGTTTTCCATGGTAGCTACAGCATTTTTTTTTTTTTTTTTGAGACTGAGTTTCGCTCTTTTGGCCCAGGCTGGAGTGCAATGGCGCGATCTCTGCTCACCACAACCTCCGCCTCCCGGGTTCAAGCGATTCTCCTGCCTCAGCCTCCCTAGTAGCTGGGATTACAGGCATGCGCCACCACCCTGTCTAATTTTGTATTTTTAGTAGAGACGGGGTTTCTCCATGTTGGTCAGGCTGGTCTTGAACTCCTGACCTCAGGTGATCCACCAGCCTTGGCCTCCCAAAGTGCTGGGATTACAGGCGTGAGCCACCATGCCCAGCCGAGCTACAGCATCTTACATCCCCACTGACAGAGTGTGAGGGTTCCAATTTCTCCCTATCCTCACCAACACTAGTTATTTTCCATTTTATTGATTGTAGCCATCCTAGTGGGTGTGATGTGATATGTGTATTTATTTTAATGTATATTTGAAAATATAATTACCATATTAAGCTCATGGTAATATTTGTTGTCCCTTTATGGAAGCAATAAGACTCCTTAAGTAGACTTTTACTTAAGGAGAAAAAAGTCACTTAAAGAAAATTAGCAGATAAATAATGTGTAGATGAGATGTGGACACCGCAAAATTTGTGAAGGTGTCATCTTGGGCAAATTACTAGATTTCTGTGAACCTCAATTTCTTGTGGCAATAAAAGAGGACATTGGATTGCTGTGAGGATTAAATGGGCTAGTATTCATCAAGTACTCAGAACAGTACCTATAAAAGTGTGTGCTAAGTAAGTAGAGAAGGTGGTGTTGAATAAGCCAAGTTTGAGAAACTCTTGCATAACTTACAGTACAGCTCTTTATTGGCAGCGACTGACTTTTTCTATAGGAGGTATTCAATGTTTAAGTAATAAAATGGATGGCCAAGTGAATGTAATTGTGTTGAATTTCCCTGTCCACTCTGAGCTTGCAAAGATAAAAGATGCTGTAGAAATGAAGAATTTTCTTGGAGTGGGGATGGCCTGGTAACACAGGCATAAGAGAGTCACTGCTGTTATTCTACTGCAGAAAAACCCAAGCTACTCTCCAACACCAGCCACCATTAAAGACTCTAGTGCTGATGCTGGAAGGTATGAAAAACACCCATCCTTCTCCTCCTGGCTTCTTGGCTTCTTTCTTATTTGTTTTTTCTTTTTCAAATAATTTTAAAATTAATAGGTGTGGCTAGATTTCAGTTCTCTTTCTTTTAGGCCATAACAAAAAGGCAAATACGCTATGATGATAAATGGTGATATTTCATGAAGTCTTTATAATGGGATTTGCACTAGATATTGTTCTCATGAAAAATCACAGTTGCAGTCAACAGTAGCCACCTGACTGCCACTTGACATTTTGGGAAGTGAAACATTATCAACAACTCCCTTCTCTTATCAAATCCATTCTCTCACACTTGGATGTTAGAGTTTAAACATTCATAAATTAAATAGCCAAATAAAAGTGATTATTTTACATTAGATCAAACATAAAGGACTTTCTTGAGTAAAGCAAGAGAGCTAATGAAAAAAAATTTCACTAAAATAAAAAAAAACTTTAATTTTCATTTACAGAATTATGAGCAGTGTAACGTTCTCTGCTCAGCAGTGCCACTGTTTTATGCATCGTTACAGTTAATAACTTATTCAAGGTATTAAATCTGTCACATTCCTTTTACTTGGGTCTGTGATGAAGAATTTACAGCAGGAGACCCAGAACTGACCCAGCAATTCGAAAACATAACACAGATATGAATCCAATTATTCCCCATCTAAATGCTGACATTTATGCCCTGCATCGATATGTGACATCTGAACCAGCCATATTTAATATCTGACTCATCAAAGCCAATCCAGAAGCACAAGCAAAAGGATTATTTCACACCCACTTTCAGAACAGAGTTCACAAACGAAAGGTAAAGAGAGCGTGTCAGCCTGCTCTATGTAATTTAGATATTGACATAAAACGTATTTTAAAAAGTTGGTTAAAGAACCGAATATGTGCTCCCCACAGTGTGCTGGTCTCTTTCCCTTTTGTGACTACATTTGCACTGAAAAAGAAAGAGTTGCTTGTACAAGTTCATGAAACAAAACAAATCACTTCTGCAGCAGGAATATATCAGTGGGTTGCTGCTCAGGTCTAATGGTTCTTGCCAAATGCTCCTATCATTTCTGTTTTTATTCTTTGTAAAATCAGCAACTGGAGCTGCTTAAAATGTTTTCCATATAAAAACTCAAATGGATTAAACAGTGGCCTTGCAAAGAGAAGGGAGGGGTGAGGGAGATTCCTTCAAAAAAAATTTGACTGAAAATTCAGGGATTGTGGTATAAATAAAAATTATGTAAAAAATATGGATTATAAAATGAGGTATTTTATTTTGTCCCTCTACAATGGAGAGGAAGGGAGATATATTCTAGAACCAGCTGAAAAGTGATAAATAAAAAAGATTGTGAATCAGTACTTCAAGCAATGAGGATGGGAGCCTTTTTCTTGTCCTCAGTGTTGAAGAAAGCAAAAGGAACCAGGAGATTAAGAGGTTAAGAGACTAAGATTCAGGAGAGAGTGAGTGAGTGTGCATCCTCAAAACACAGGTAAAGATTAAAGTAAAAGTCAAGGCTTGGGAAGCAGCTAGTCATAAAACCTTTCTTACATTTGATCAAAATTAGGTTCTATGTGGAGAAAAAAAGTTTGAAGATTTTTTTGACTTCTAATGGATTTTATGTGAGAATAAAGGGACAGATTATCTATTAATCCCCAAGGAAAATTTTTTTTAGCCAACTTTTTATATTGTATGAATTAGACTTTGCCTTTTTATTGTTATTATTTTATGAGAGACACATTCTCTCATGATCACGAAAGAGATCAATATAAAGCATCACGATAAAGCAATCCAGTATCTCCAGAACTTGAAGTAAAAACAAAAGAGAAAAATTCGATGTCAAAACTCAAGATGGCAGTAAGAATGACCCTCTTCCACTAACACACAGACTATATTTGTATGATGTGGGTATTTTAATCCATAGAAAAATGTGGCCTGGAAAAACACATACCAAAATCTTAGCAGTGATTGTATTTTAGGGAATATAAAGAATCTCCTTGACTAGCGGATTATCTTTACTTTGCATTTGCCTCTGTCAGAGCCGAATGGCTTTCACTGATTCTGAATTGTTTTTTATGCAAATTTCTTGGTGTATAAATGTATGCTACATGGGTTAAACAAGCGAGAACCTCACACATATGTGTGGTGCAGCTTCTCAAGAGTGGATCTTTTTTCTCTCCTAGCTGTTAGTGTATAGCAAGTTTCTTTACTGTTTCTCTAGACAGTAATTAGAAATTTTCTGTTCCTTGTTTCATGAACAGAGAAGTCTGTCTTTATTTCCTGGATTTCAGTAGATATCTCATTCCAGCTTCCATTTGCATAGCTGTGAACCATGGATTCTCTGCCAGGTACAGGCTTTAAAGCTCCGGGATCTAGCCCAATTAAGAGCTCTGATTGGTTTAGATATTTCTATAAATCTTCTGCAACTGCTCAGCTTCTGACTCTGAATTCCCTTTTTATATCTGTTACCTGGAGTATTTTTTGTTTGTTTTAAAACTGTCTGATAAAAAATGTTTTGCAATATTCTATCCAGTTGGTTAGAAGTCCATAGTGTATTTGTTGATGATTTGAACAACCCTGGAAGCCAGGTAGAGTTTGCTAATAATTACTACCTGACTTCCTGTAGGTAGTGTGAACATTAAAAATAGGGATATTAGTGATTCTAAGAGTGAGTGGACTCAAGGAAGATCAGGAAAACCCCAGTTTACAGGCAGTCAATTCTTTTACTTTACCTACCTTGTCTTTTATCTGGAAAACCAGACTATAATTTTTTTCTCTTCCTTTTTTTTTTTTTTCAGTTGCATTGAACTCTTTACCCCTGAAGGAATTATTTCCCCTCAAATGTTTCCTGGTAAGTATATCTGTTAATTTAAATCAGCAATTAAGATCAACAAGCTAATATGCAACATTAGTCAGGATCTGTTTAGCATTTAATTTGGTGAAAAACAAAGGAAGAAGGCAGTGCTGACACCTTAAGAACTTCAGAAAAAAAAACTTTGAGACAGCAGGGCAGAAATGTGTGCTTGTTTCCATAAGACTGCACAACATCCCTATCTGAAACTCCAATAATCTCCACTGAATGTTAAAGGTTTTTTTTTTCTTTTTTGTAAGCAGGATTGTATTTTATTCATTCTTGTATTTCCCAGTGGCATCTGGTGTATATCTTATGCTCTACATACTTGTTGACTTGGATCTCAGATAAACAGGTTTCCCATCAAAGCTGGAAACATTTTTCCTCTATGGTTATGATCTTTATATGTAGAAAGCCATTTTTGGTAGTGAATGCTTTAGTACAGATTTGTTCTTCATCAGTGGAATTCCAGCTCTACATTGTTCTGTCCCAAACAGGAAAGTCTTGTTTTGGATAGTAGGAGGAGGAACCAGTTAATGTAATGTAATGTAATGTAATGTAATGTAATGTAATGTAATGTAATGTAATAGATGATATATTTACCTTCTGTTTTTGTCATCTTTAGCTGCCTAGCATCCATTTTCCTTTTCCTAATTACATGAAATTTGTGGGGGTGAACTCCTCCCTCTGTTCTTAAAATTGTGATTTTGGTGGGATATAATTGGCTTAAACCAGTCAGCTTAATCTATCCTTGGGCCACTGTGACTAATTACAAATGAGTTAGTAATCCAGTCAGAGGTAGTGAGAGGGAAGAAAACATTTGCAGGCGTTTACATTGGAAACTTTCCACATTGGAAGGACCAGCAATTCACTGAGACAGGAACAGGCATATCTAAGATGAGTTTGCCTTTCTTTCAGTACCACCATCTGGGAGCTAACCCTGTTTAGTTAACTGGTATTGAATCACACATAATATTGCATCAGATCAGGGTACTCCCTTTAAAGAAAAGGAGGTGCAGGCAATGGGCATCCACTGGAACTATCTCATTTCACACCACCTAGAACCTGCTGGCCTGATAGAGTGTTAGAATGGCCTGGTTAAGGGAAAACTGAAGGGCCAGCTTAGAAGCAATACTTTATGAGAATCCAGTGCCATCCTTCAGGACACACAGATACTTTGAATCAAAGATATTTTTATGGTACCCATCCTCAATAGGATAATTACATGAGTCTGAGAACCAAGGGTGGAAACAGAAGTAGTTCCACTTATATCACTCTCAGTGGTACAATTCAGAGGTTTTACTAGATTCACAAAGTTGCACAGCCATCACCATTAATTACAGAACATTGTCATCACCCAAAAGAAGAAACTCTATACCCACTGGCAATTACTCCTCAAACCTCCTGCTCTCATCCCCTGGCAATCGCTAATGTGCTTTCTATCTATAGATTTCTTTATTCTGGTTATTTCATTTAAATGGAAACATACAATATATGATCTAGCTTCTTTCACTTAGCATAATATTTCCAAAGTTTATCCATGTTGAAGCATGTATCAATACTTCATTCCTTTCCATGGTGGAATAACAGTGAATTATACAAATATACCATATTTTGTTTATTTACCTATCAGTTGATGAATATTCAGGTTGTTCCCACTTTGGGCAATTAAATAATGCTGCTATGAACATTAGTGTAAAGTTTTTGTGAGGACATATGTTTTCCATTCTTTTGGTATATACCTAGGAATGGAATTGCTGGGTCACGTGGTAACTTTATGTTTAGCTTTTTGAGGAACTGTTTTCTAAACAGACAAATGTTACAAAACATTTTATTTATTTATTTATTTATTTATTTATTTATTTGTAATTGACTTGGACCTTAATTACATTGTGGTCAGACAATGTTATCTGTTCTTTAAATCTTGTTGTTTTATGATATTGCATAGATATTATTTTCATAAATGTTATATATCTACTTCAGAAGAATGTGTGTTTTCTAATTGTTGCACAAAAAGGTCTCTATGTATCCACTAGTTCGTGACCTTATTCATTACTGATATTTATTCTGCTTGATTATTAGGAACTGGGAGAGGTTGTGGCTTTGTCAGCTTCTCCCTACATTGCATCAGTTTTGCTTTATATATTTGGGGCTGTTTTTTATTAGATGTATATAATTTTATAATGCAATGTATTTCTGGTGAATTTAACCTTTTATTAAGATATTCTGTCTTAAAACCTATTGCAACTACCATTCAAATAGTTATTCCAGCTTCCGTTTTGCTAATAGCCATCTGGGATATAATTTTTCATCCTTTTATGTTCAACCTTTCTAAATTCTTATGCTTAGATGTTTTCTTCTTTACAGTATATAGCTGGACTTAAAAATGTTATCTCGTAATTTCCATCTTTTAACTAATGAGTTTAATCTATTTACATTTTTGTTGAAGTTTTGTTAGTTTATTTTTGTATTATTCTGTATTTTTATCTCTCATGCTTTGGTCTTATACACTGCAAATTTATTCTATTCTTTTGATTATTATCCTTGAGATATTATCATGCATGCTTAACTTAATGTTATCTATTAGAGTTTGAAGTTAAATAATATCTTCTCTCCTAAAATATACAAGGATCCTAGAATGTGTTAACTTTCGTCACTCCTCCTCTGACCTATATGCTATTATTTTCTAGTACTTTAATTCTGCGTGTATTATTATTATTTTATATAATGTTTGTCCTTATAGATATGTTTGCCTTTTTGAAAAATTGTTTCTTCTTGCATCTCAAACTATCATTCTGGAATGATTCTCTGTCTTGAAATATATCCTTTAGACGTTATTTTTGCTGGTTCCTTGGTGGAAATCTACTTCCTTTGGGTTAACAAGAATCTTTATTTTACCCTCATTCTCTTAAAAGAGAGTTCTTCTGGATATACAGTTTTTATTCCATTATTTTTGTTGAGAGAACTGCTGTAATTCTCATCGTCGTGCCTTTGTAGATAGCCTGTTAGATCTCATTTTGTTTCCTCTTTTGCATTCTCTTTATTCTCTCCTTTTGGGATTCTGATTAGATGTATGCAGACTTTCTCATTTTATCTTCCACTTCACTTAATGTTTTTTAAAAATATTTTTCCATCTTGTCATTTTGCACTATATGCTAGGTATTTTTTTTGATGTACATTCTGGTTTACTATTTCTCTCTTAAAATGTCTTATCTGGTCTTTAATTGTGGATTAGTTTTTAAATTTTAATAATGCCATTAAAAAATGTCTAAAGGCTGCATTTACTTATTTTCAAGTCTGTTGGGATTTTTCCTGTTGGGATTGTCTTTTATGTGATGCATCCTCAATTTTTCAAAATATTACCTACAAGGCAGGTCTGTATTTTTCTATCTGACCATTTTAATAACTGCAGTAGTTGAGAAGAGGGTCTAAAATTATTGGTTTTGTTCACTGTCTCTCAGACATAATGGATTGCTTTCTTTTGTGTTTGAGCTATTGGATTGTGAATTCACATCTTGATTTTATTCAATAGGAGTCCCTGTTTGCAAGTTGGTAACTAAGGAAGCTTTCTTCCAGAGAAGATTCACTTTGCCTCTGCCGGTAGCCAGAAGTAGCCATTAACTGTGGGACCTTGTCAACTACTCTTGTCGGTGCTCACAGCTCACTGGGGGAAATCCTAGGATCCCTTCCCGAGGTAACTGCTAGACCAGACTTATTTTGCCAAGACTAATTTTCCAGATGGCACCACTACCATTGATAACTGCTTAGAAGCATACTAATCTCTCCCTATAGCCTATTGTTTTGGCACCACCGCCAAGCCTAGCTAATTCTGTTTTTCTTTTTCGGAAGGGGAAGTATTTTCTTTTTTTTTTTTTTTTTTTGAGACGGAGTCTCATTCTGTCGCCTAGGCTGGAGTGCCGTGGCGCGGTCTCAGTTCACTGCAAGCTCCGCCTCCCGGATTCCGGCCATTCTCCCGCCTCAGTCTCCGGAGTAGCTGGGACTACAGGTGCCCGCCACCACGACCGGCTATTTTTTTTTGTATTTTTAGTAGAGACAGGGTTTCACCGTGTTAGCCAGGATGGTCTCAATCCACTGACCTCGTGATCCGCCCGCCTCGGCCTCCCAAATTGCTGGGATTACAGGCGTGAGCCACAGTGCCTGGCCTGGAAGGGGAAGTATCTTTACACAGAAGTGGTGTCTCAAACCAGGAGTTAATTTTTCTGTAGTTGAAGGGTCTCCCAAAGCACCTAGGCAATTTCAATGTCAGAAAAAGTAGAACCGACATTGCTGAGATTTTATAAAAATAAATCCCTATAATCACAGAGACATTCCGTCCCTATGTATTCTTTACTGATGCAGAACATTGACTAAGCTAACACTTTTAAAATTGAGTCTCTCTAACTAGAAGTTTTCTCCCAAGAAGATACCTATTTAATTTGGCTGGAGAGTTTTTTTTTTTTTTTTTTTTAGAAACTAATCACAAATATGACAAAAAAGTTAATAGAAATTGCGTTCTTGTTTTTTGTTTGTTTGTTTGCTTGTTTTAGACAGGGTCTCACTCTTGTCACCTAGGCTGGAGTGCAGTGGTATGACCTTGGCTTACTTCGGCCTCCGCCTCCCAGATTCAAGTGATTCTTCTGCCTCAGCCTCCTGAGTAGATGGAACTACAGGCGTGCACCACCACAGCCAGCTAATTTTTGTATTTTTAGGAGAGACAGGGTTTCACTGTGTCAGCCAGGCTGGCTGTGAACTCCTGACCTCAAGAGATAAGCCCACCTCAGCTTCCCAAAGTGCTGGGATTACAAGAGTGAGCTACAGCACCTGGCCGAGGAATTGCATTCTTTATCGGTGGAATCACAACCATTCATCATTTAGCTATCTTGTCCTCCTTAAAACATTAGTCTTTGTGTAACTGCAAACCATTAATGGGAAGACCACTCCAGCTTTATCTTTTTGAGGACTTTCATCACATTTTGTTAACATTATAATAAAACATATTTGATTAGGGCTGCCAACTTCCAGGATTTATGAAAAGTGGTTACAGAAAATAAAGAAGAAATATGGAGGTGTCTTTACTTAACATTAGTTCATTTAACATTTAGTGAGTACCCACTTCATAATGGAATAGTAGTAGGGATTACAATGGTGAGTAGAAAGATGGTTACTATATCCTTGGAGCTTACAGTTTTTGTTTTATGTATGGGAAGGACCAGATAAAGCATTGATCAAATAATCACACAAATAAGTGAAAAATTTTAACCATGTTAACTGCCATGAAAATGAGAGACATGGTGCAAAAGACAGACATGGTACAGTGTGTGTATAGAAAACTTGCTGTAGTCAGGGAGGCTGAGAAAGGCTTCCCTGAGAAAGTGACCACTGAACTGGCAGCTGAAGGATGAATAGGAGCTTACCAAAAGAAGTGAAGTGGTAAGTGAAACACCAGGCAGAGAAACCACCACTAAGCAGGAGCATGGCATATATAAGGAACTGAAAGAACTTAGTGTCTGGCACCAACAATGCCATTGTGCAGTGAGATGAGGCTGGAGAGTTGGTCCAGACCAAGCCACGTGAAGGAGTTTTGAATTTTTCTTAAGAGCAATCGAAAATCATGCAGATGTCTAAACCCATTAATGTGTGTGCATTTGTATTTAGAAAACATGCAGAGTGGATTTCAGGATGCAAAAGTGGATGCAGGTAGGAAAGTTAGGATGCTATTGCAGTCGTGAAGGTGCTTGTCCTAATTACCTTAGACTAGGATGTCCTGTTAACTATCAACTTTGCTTCAAAAAGTATATGCCTCCTGAATCAGGTTTTAGGCTCTTTTAACTGATCAAATGTTTCAAAGTGTGCAAAGTCACATGCACAAATTTCATAGCCAAAATATCATATCTAAGAGAAGTTATGCTATGTCTGATTCAGGTGCATCAAATTTCCGTTTTTTAATTGCTCTCTAATTATGCTGTCTCCATTGATTGCATTCACTTTCTAACAACCATGCACTAGGCTCTTTCATTATCCTTTGTAGACTTCACTCGTATGCTTGTCTTACAATCACTTTCACGTCTGCTAAGGAAAAATTCTCACTACTCAGTTCACTCCTGGTTGTTCTAAAGGACCATGGAAGTTTTATCTGCAACAGGTGTATGGATCAAGTGTGTAAGTGGATAAGATCATATATCTTTGACTTGAAGATACTTTTTTATTAATACATAATAATTGCACATAATAATTATGGGGTACATGTAATATTTTGGGGGCATGCATACAATATGTAGTGATCAAATCAGGATAGTTATAATATCCACCACCTCTAATGTTTATCATATCTTTGTGTTGGGAATATTTCAAATCTTCTCTCCTAGCTATTGTGAATCTACAATAAATTATTGTTAACTATAGTCACTCTACTGTGCTATCAAATACTAAAACTTAGCTTTTCTATCTAACTGCATTCTGTAACCATTAATCAAACTGTCTTCATTTCCTTCTCCCCCTACCCTTCACAGCATCTGGTAACCATCATTCTACTCTCTACGTTCATGAGATTCACTTTTTTAGCTCCCACATATGAATGAGAACATGTGATATTCATTTTTCTGTGCCTGGCTTATTTCACTTAACATAATGCCTTCCAACGCCATCCATCTTCTTGCAAATGACAGAATTTCATTCTTTTTATGGCTGAATAGTATTCTATTTTATATATATATATATATATATATATATATATATATATATATATAATGTTTTCTTTATCCAAGCATTTGTTGATGGACACAGGTTGATTCCCTATCTTGGCTATTGTAAATAGTGCTGCAATAAACATGGGTGTGCAGATATCTCTTTAATATACTGATTTCCTTTCTTTTGGATATATACCCAGCAGTGGGATTGCTGGATCATGTGGTAGATCTATTTCTAGTTTTCTGAGGAATCTCCATATTGTTCTCCATAGTAGTTATACTAATTTACATTCCCATAAGCATTGTACTAGCATTCCCCTTTCTCTGCATCCTCACCAGCATTTGCTATTTATAGTCTTTTTGACAGTAGTCATTATAACAGGTGTGAGATGCTATCTCATTGTGGTTTTGTGTTTCCCTGATCATTAGTAACGTTGAGAATTTTTTTGATATGCCCGTTGGCCATTTATATGTCTTCTTTTGACAAATGTCTATTCAGGTCATTTGCCTATTTTGAAGTCAGATTATTTGCTATTATGTTGTTTTGAATTCTTTATATATTCTGTATTGATTTTTTGTTGGATGGATAATTTACAAATATTTATTTCCATTCTACAGGTTGACTCTTCACTCTGTTGACTGTTTACTTTGCCATGCAGAAGCTTTTTAGCTTGATACCATCTCATTTGTCTATATTTGGTTTTGTTGCCTCTGCTTTCAAGGTCTTATCCAAAAAATCATTTCCCAGACCAGTGTCCTGAAGTATTTCCCCAGTGCTTTATTCTGGTAATTTCATAGTGTCAGGTCTTACATTTAAGTCTTTAATCCATTTTGGTTTGACTTTTATATATGGTGAGAGATAGGGGTCTAGTTTCATTTTTCTGCATATGAATATCAAGTTTTGCCAGCACCATTTATTAAACAGTCTGTCTTTCCTTCACTGAATGTTCTTGGCATCTTTGTTGAAAATTAGTTGGCTGTAAATACATAGATTTACTTCTGGATTTCTATTCTGTTCTATTGGTCTATGCCTCTGTTTTTATGTCAGTACCATGCTGTTGTGGTTACTGTCTGTAACTTTGTAGTATATTTTAAAGTCAGGTAGCGTGATGCCTTCAGCTTTATTCTTTTTGCTTAGGATTGTCTTCGTTCTTCAGAGTCTTCTGTAGTTCCATATGAATTTTAGGATTAAAAAAATTTCTGTGAAGAATTCATTGGTATTTTGATAGAGATTGCATTGAATCTAAGGATCACTTTTGGTAGTGTGGTTTTTTTCACAATATTACTTCTCATCCATGAATATGTTTTCATCTCTTTGTGATTTCTTCATTTTTTCATCAGTGTTTTATTGTTTTCCTTGTAGAGATCTTTCATCTCCTTGATTAAATTTATTCCTAGGTATTTTTTAAGGCTCTTTTGTAAATGGGATTACTTTCTTGATTTCTTTTTCCACCAGTTGGTTGTGTAAAGAAATGCTACTGATTTTTGTATATTAATTTTGCATTCTGTAACTTTACTGACTTTGTTTAATCAGTTCCAAGTGTCTTTTGGTGGAGCTTTTAGGGTTTTTTATATGTAAGATCATGCCATTGGCAGGTAGGAACAATTTCATTTTCTCCTTTTCAATTTGGATGTCCTTTATTTCTTTCTGTTGCCTAATTGTTCTAGCTAGAAATTCTAGTTCTATGTTGAATAACAATGGTGAGTGTGGGCATCCTTGTCTTGTTCCAGGAAAAGGTCAAAGCTTCCGTATAAAGTTAGCTGTGGGTTTGTCATATATGGCCTTTATTGTCTTATGATATGCTCCTTTTATACCTAGTTTGTTGACAGTTCTTATCATGAAGCGATGTTGAATTTTATCAAATGCTTTTTCTGCATCTGTTGAGATGATCAGATGGGTTTTGTCCTTCATTCTGTTGATGTGATATATTATGTTTATTGATTTGCATATGTTAAACCATCTTTGCAAACCTGGGATAAATCCCACTTGATCATGGTATCATGGTTTACAGTCTTTTCTATGTACAGTTTGATTTGCTTTGCTAGTATTTTGCTGAGAATTTTTGCATGTATGTTCATCAGGGATTTGGGCCTGTAGTTTTTTTTTTTTTTTTTTTGTCCTTGTCTGGTTTTGGTATCAGGGTAATGCTGGCCTCATGGAATGAGTATAAAATGAGTTTGGAAGAATTCCTTCCTCTTCAATTTTCAAGAAGAGTTTGAGAAGAATTGGTATTAGTTTTTTAAATGTTTGGTAGAATTGAGCAGGAAAGTAATCATAGTTCTCTTAAATATGTTTGATTTCTCTTAAATACATTACTTGCCACTTGATGGTCCTTTTATACTTATCTCAGGAATAAAATGCAGCACATTTTCATGAACTTATGACACTTCTTTCCTAGGTCCTGCATTCACAAGAAAACACAGAGTGTGGTCATTACCCCAATGGCTATTATTTGCTGATTAATATCAAATGTATATCTCATTGCTCTGTTTTTGTGCTATTGCATGCCTATTATAACTTTTTGTTTTAGTAACAAATCATAGTGTAATCTTTTTGAAGAAATTTTAAAGTTAACATGAGAAATCTCAACAGTACATGTAACTCATTTGAAGTGCTGATAATATGAGCAGCAATGACCATGTTTGTGCATCTATAGGTAATGACCACCATATCATAGCTATCACCTGGCCAACAGGGATTTTAAGATCACACTGATTTTTTTTTTTAAATAATAAGGTTTAATTTTTTTTTTTTGGGGACAGTTTCTGTCTTGTTGCCCAGGCTGGAGTGCAATGGCACAATCTCAGCTCACTGCAACCTCTGCCTCCCAGGTTCAAACGATTCTCCTGCCTCCGCCTCCCAAGCAGCTGGGATTACAGGCACCCACCACCACGCCTGGCTAATTTCTTTTTTTGTATTTAGTAGAGATGGGGTTTCACCATGTTGGCCAGGCTGGTTTTGAGCTCTTGAGATGAGCCCGCCTCAGTTTCTCAAAGTGTTGGAATTACAGGCATGAGCCACCATGCCCAGCAATAAGGTTTAGTTTTTAGAGCAATTTTAGGTTCACAGTAAACTTGAGCAGAAAGTACAGAGTCTTCCTATCTACCCCACGTCCCCCACACAAACTGCCCAACTAGCAATATCTTGCACAAGGGTTAGGATGTTTGTTATAATCAATGAACCTGCACTGACACATCATTACTATCCAGAGTGCATAGTTTACAATAGGGCTCACCCTTGGTGGTGTATATTCTATGGGTTTCAACAAGTATATGACATGTATCCACTGTTATACTATCATATAGAACAGTTTTACTGCCCCAAAAGTCCTCTGTATTCTGCCTATTCATCCCTCCCTACCCACTGATATCTGGGAACCACTAATCATTTTACTGTCTCCATAGTTTTGCTTTTTTCAGAATGTCATGTATTTGGAATTATACAGTATGTAGCCTTTTCAGACAGGCTGCTTTTATTTAAGTTTTATCATAGTAATATGCATTAAGTTTCCTCTGTATCTTTTCATTTGATGGCTTATTTATTTTTAGTGCCAAATAATATTCCATCGTCTGGATATATCATAGTTTATTTATCCATTTACCTACTGAAGGACATCTTAGTTGCTTCAAAGTTTTGGCAATTATGAGTAAAGCTGCAGCAAACATCCACGTGCAGATTTTTGTGAAAACATAAGTTTTCAACTCCTTTGGGTAAATACCAACAAGTATGATTGTTGGATCATCTGGTAGGAGTATGTCTAGTTTTGTAAGGAACTCCTAGACTGTATTCCAAAGTGGCTGTACTGCTTTGCATTCCCATCAGCAATGAATGAAGAGTTTGTGTTGCTCCACATTCTCACTAGCATTTGGTGTTGACAATGTTTTGAATTTTGGCCATTCTAATAGGTACATAGTGGTAACTCATTGTTGTTTTAATTTTCAATTCCGCAATGACAGATGATGTTGAACATCTTTGTAAATGTTTATTCACCGTCTTCCTATGCTTTTTGGGTATGGTGTCTGTGTAGGTCTTTTGCCCATTTTTAAATTGGGTTGTTCATTTTCTTATTGTTAAGTTTTAAGAGTTCTTTGTATATTTTAGATAATAGCCCTTTATCAGATATGTATTTTGCAAATATTTTCTCCCATTCTGTGGCTTGTCTTCTCATTTTCTTGAAGATCCCACTGATTTTAAGCCATAATTTCAAATATGTAAAATGTGAAAGAGATATTCACTTTAGAATCAGTGAAATATAATAATTCATGCAAAAGCCTTTTTCAACTTTTATTTTAGATTCGGGGGTATAGGTGCAGGTTTGTTACATGTACAAAAGTCTTAATGAATCAGCAATGGCAACCAAGAGGGAGGCCATAGGCTTTGGTTTATTATGGAAACTAGATGACACAAGGCTGAATATAATATTAATAGCAATTTGATCCCCTAAATCATTAATATGGAATGATGAGTCATATGTAATAGGAAGAAATGTAATAGGAATAAACATAAAATCCTGTACTTAGGCTCAAACAAAACAAAACAACTCTAAAAGCATAAGATAGAGCAGAATTGATTTATATTTTTATATAAATGTGTTTATATGAAAAGACTGTTGTTAAAAATTGGCTGTAGGCCGGGTGCAGTGGCTCACACCTGTAATTCCAGCACTGAGGGATGCTGAGGTGGGTGGACCATTTGAGGTCAGGAGTTCGAGACCAGCTTGGCCAACATGGTGAGACCCCGTCTCTACTAAAAATACAAAAATTAGCCGAGCGTAGTGGTGCACACCTGTAATCCCAGCTACTCAGGAGTCTGAGGTAGGAGAATCAGGTGAATCTAGGAGGCGGAAGTTGCAGTGAGCCAAGATCGCTCCACTGCACTCCAGCCTGGGTGGCAGAGTGAGAGTCCATCTCAAAAAAAAAAAAAAAAAAAAAAAAGGGTATAAATTCAACAATGTGAGATGACTGCCAAAAAGAAAAAAAATACAGAAGACTTGAATCTCTTGTTGTTATCAAAAGTGACAAAAAGACAAAATTCTCATCAAGTCAAAGATATCTTGAAAATCTGAAATTTCCCATAAGGGCAGCAGTAAGGATGAGTGACACTCATCCTTATGCTTATGAGTGACACTCCTAAGTGTCATAAGTGACACTCATAAGCATAAGGGTGAGTGACACTTTGCCCTCACCATCAAAAGTGTTCAATTTGTGAAACATGAATGCCCCATTCACATTGCTCATTTCATGTTTACTCTGGAGCATGTGTTCACTGAGTGAGCAGTATTCTTTTCAATTTATTTTTGCTGAAACACATAGTAGAATTAGTATAAATTAAATGTAAGTATAACGTAGCTACACTGTAATTTTAGATTTGGTTAATAGAAGAATAACTTGCACAGGGCAGGTGAGGGTCCTACTCTCTTCTATGCTAGTCATTCTACATCTGGAACATCCTGTTCAATCCTGTTCATCCCATTCAATTGTATGACACAACTACAAAGAGCTGCTGACAAATGTGTAGAGGGCAGTGTCTTTAACAAGGAATTGTCCTGGTGACATAACAACTTGTTCGATTGGGAAGAGGTATGCTTAGCTTGGAAAAGGCAGCTTGGAAGCTGTCTTCAAATATTTGAAAAGCTGTCATGTTAAAGATGGATTAGATTTAAGGTGCATCCCCCTTAAGTCAATACGATACTCCACATGTGGTCAACTAGTATGGAGCATAGTGGGAAGATAACCTCCCATTTTCTTGGGGACTGAAAATGTAACTAAAGATTGCTGTTGTTTTTTGGTAGATACATCACATGATGGGCTCCTGTTGCATATTCAGTCAACAAGAAAGTACAGTTTTTTTTCCACAAGATGTATTTTCAAGACAGATCTACTTAATTCTGTGCATGGAAAGTTAAATTTTGCACCTTAGTGAAGACTTTATATTTCTCCTGGTTAAATGAAGTTTTATTAGCTTTGCTCTTCAGTTTTAGTTTAATGAAGTTTACTCGTGTGTGTGTGGGGGAGGGGGGCAGGCAACACTAATTGTCTGTATTTGCTTTCCTGTTCAGCTTTTTCTAATCCACAAACAAGGTATAATTGTTCTATGCTTTTCATCCAAGATGTTAAAGAGGAATGTTGGACAAGATGGGACTGTCTTGATAAATTTCCTGTTGCTTATAACAGAATACTTAAAATTGGGTAATTTACAAAGAAAAGGTATTTATATTTTACAGTTATGGATGCTCACATGTGCACAGTTAAGGGGCCACATCTGGTGAGGGCCTTCTTGCTGGTGAGGATTCTCTGAAGAGTATTGAGGCAGCAGAGGACATCTCATGGTAAGGAGGCCTAAGTGTGCTAACTGAGGTCTCTTTTCTACTTTTTATAGAGCCACCAGTCCCACTCCCATGATAACCCATTAATCCACTAATCCATGCATGGATTAATCCATTCATGAGGGCAGGGCCCTCATGACCTAAATAACTCTTAAAAGCCCCACCTCTCAATATTACCACCTTCAGGATTAAATTTCAACATGAGTTTTGGAGGCGACAAATATTTAAACCATGGCATTTCTAAGTGCAAAATAATAAAGGACTCCACTGAAAGCTCTCTGTAATTTGATGTAATCCGTAAATTAATGTTATTCTCTATTTTGTCTATTAGAATAGAACAAAATTAAGATATACCATCTCTATGACTTTTCCTTAAAAAACAGTGAAAGTATGGTCAAATAATTAAATTAGCCTTCTTTGCTATGAATTATTCTTAGTACAATTACATTCGCTAATTGTATTTCCCAAATGCTTCTGAATTATTTAAATATCTTAAAATTGTATTTTGTTTCTAGATATTGGTATCAAATTAATTTGATGGTTTTTAATTTCTGGACTATATTTTTATCTTTCTTTAGAAAATTGGTTCATTTTTCCATTTCTCTCTATTCTGGTATCTTTGCATTTTCTGTGATTCTTCATACATCGCTAGCGAACTTTGCATGAATGCACCTTCAGGTCCTTTCAGTTACTGCAGCTATGGTAATTTGTAATAATTAATCAAAACAGGTTAATAATTATAGTGATCATGCATGGAAGTTAACTTGTAAAGTCAGTATGTAAAATGAAAATTGAGTAAAGACAAAAGCGCTCTTGAAATCCCCTTAAATAACTGATACAGAATATGATTTGGGTATACAATGCTATATATATTATATATATACGACATGAATAGATATATAGTGTACATAAAATAAAATAAAGAGCTTCTATGAAAAAAATACAGTGCAGTCACTATGAGGGAACACAGAGCTGAGACTCATGGAGGGGCAACAGACTCAAAGGCTTCATGTCAGGCAAATTGCGGAGCTTGATGTGAACTCAGTGAATCAATGTGGGCAAGTTTGCCTACTATTAATTTCTCTGACTCAGAGTTCGTATAGCTGCGTTCCCATGAATAAACCACTCCTTAATGCAATTTCAGTGTAATGTGTCCTCCATTTTGGGCTTTATTTCTCCCTCAAACCTGCCTTATTTTGGTCTGATGGAATAGCACATACAATAAGTCTTAAAGGGTAGAAAATGAGAATATTTGGTTAATTTAAGTCCTTAAAGAATCCTGCCTGTCATGTGTGTCAGATTTTATTTTCCATCGCATTTTTTTCCCCTTGAATCTGTGGAGAATTATTTCACAAAGACTTTCTCTTTCTGGTATCATGTTGGTCTCTTCCTTGACAACCTCTAACCTGTTATTCACACTCCAAGTCCTTTCTGTTAAGAACATTTCCTCTAGCAGGAAGAGAACATGAAAGAAGAACCTGTATCCCCAATCTCTTAAAGTTCCTGGTGGTAGGGGTAAGTGGTATGAAACAAAAATCCTGAAATTTGGTTTAGAGGAAATAACTGAATGCTGGAAATTTCCAAAAAGATTCAGAATGAGAGAGCCTTGTATTCTCATTTGTACATATTTTTCTTTGATCTTTGGGCAAAGAAAAGTGACATCTTGAGAGACTACACAAATAATTCATACAAACACTCCCTACTTCCCATCCCCAACCAAGCTATTGAGAATAGTATTTAAAACCAAACCAAACCTGAGCTGTTTGCATTTCCCCTATTCCCTGTTCCTATATGTTGTGCACTCAATTCTCAGGCAGAGATGAAACAAAGAATGTACACTGTGTGCCATGCACACTGCCCCTGAGATGCAAAACAATATTATATAAAGCAAAACCTGGACGCTACTAGTAACAGTACACAAAGCTCAGGGCGGACTTAAGATATATTTGATCTCCACTGGCAAATAAGATACAGTGAGATTATAGCCGGTTATAGCTGGGGGTGATGGGGATAGGGTAGCTATGGCAGAGGTGAGCCGGAACAGGTATGGGTAAACCATCACTTCTAAAGTGTCAGTACGGCAGGAAAGAGGTAATAGAGAAAAACCTTCTGCGAAGTATTTCATTTTTGTGATTCTTTAACAATTTACAGAAGCAGTGGCACATAAGGGAAGTTTCCTTCTCTTTGGGGAATCATAAATAAAATAGTGGTGTAATCAAAGGACAGAAGAGAAAAGAGACTTCAGGTATTTAATTCTTATTTACCTCCTTCTCCATTATGTATGACTCCTGGGCAGGCAGGAGGGTTACAGAAAACAATAACTCAGCCTAACCCTGTCCGCCAGAGCCTTCCAAGTTCTGAGCCTGCTGCTCTAATTTATTGCTTTCTACTCAGTGAATAGAGAAGGGTTTGAAAAGGTCTTTAGGGGGAAAAAAAGTGGTGAGGTTTCTGCTGGATTTATTATCAGGGGAAAAAAAAAGTGGTGAGGCTTCTGCTGGATTTGCTGTCAGAGCTTGTTCATCTCTCCGATCAAGTCCTTACTGTAGTTTAGGTCTCCACCATGGTCTCCAGAGAGCCTGAGCTTCTGCTGGGGAACTTCCAGAAGCTTTTGCCTGAGGTGAGGGCTGGGAGTCAGGAATACAGATGTTTTGACTGGCTTCTCTGCAGCCTTGGGGGTGTCAGGAGCATCAAGACAACCCTGTGATTGTGGAGAGGCCCATTTTTGCCCACTCCCTAGCCAGGAATCCTGGCTGTAACTGTCAATTTCTTTATACCTATAACCACTCAAGCCACAGTCAATGCAGAATGAATGCTATGTGCTGTTATTTTAGCAGCATTTACCGACCATGCTAGGGAGGAATATTATGTGGTGAAAGGAAAGTTTAGCCAAGTGGGTTCTGCGGAAAAGGACAAATAATTGGAGACAAAGATCTCCAGAAAGTAGAGATGGACAAGCTCTCTGGGCAGGTTGTCAGGCCCACTCTCCTGAACTTCAGTTCTAAATTCTTCCCCATGGGAAAAGAGCCCATTAGTCCCAATGTAGTCTTTTTGAAATGCTTCAGAAACAAATTTCTAAGCATTTTTCTCCACAGAATTCCTTAATAAAAATTACACAATGCAAAGATACTATAACTTATATTTGTAACCTTTGACTGAAAAGCAATGATGACTTATTACAGAAGCAATTGCCAGAGGTTCCTCCTTGGCCATTTCGCTGCTATTACCAATAAGTTTACAAACCATAATTTGGTAAGTATTATTAAAATAAAATACAGGCCGGACATGGTGGCTGACACCTGTAATCCCAGCTCTTTGGGAGGCTGAGGCAGGTGGATCACCTGAGGTCAGGAGTTTGAGACCAGCCTGGCCAACATGGTGAAACCCTGTCTCTACTAAAAACACAAAAATTAGACAGGCATGGTGGTGCATGCCTGTAATCCCGGCTATTCAGTAGGCCGAGGCAAGAGAATCACTTGAACCAGGGAGGCGGAGGTTGCAGTGAGCAGAGATCGTTCCAGTGCACTCCAGCCTGGGCAACAGAGTGAGACCCCGTCTCAAAAAAAAAAACAAAAACCAAAAAAAAAATATTTTGGGATTTAGTCAAATTTTCTAAATTCCCTCAATATTACTTAATGTCTTGTTACAGCAAAAGAGTGTATTTTTTCATAGACTCATCACTATTCAGATTGTATTCCTGTACAAACAGTGCTGGATTGTTACTTGCCTGAGGTAATTCAGTGGCAGAAATAAGTTTTAGAAGGTATATTTCAGCATTAAAAGTAAGGCATACATATAAATCAATTTTAAAAACTCTAAGAATGTGGAGGGCTTTGAAAAAAAATTAAAAACATTGGCCAGATGTGTTGATGTGCTCCTGCAGTGTCAGCTACTTGGGAGGCTGAGGTGAGGGGATTACTTGAGCCCAGGAGTCTGAGGCTGCAGTCAGCCATGATCATGGCATGGCACCCCAGCCTGGGTGACAGAGTAAGACTCTGACTCAAAAAAGCAAAACAACAACAATAACAAAAACCAAAAAAACAATGTGGAGGGCTTTGAAAACCATAATGTTTTAATTTGTTTTAATCACAGTCAGTGATGGGGAAAAGTGATCATTAATCTTGTGGTCAAAGTTTCAGTTTTTGACATAGCCATAGATGACCCGAAGTCATTAGAAAAACAGATCACACAGGTGGCGGAGCCAAGATGGCCGATAGGAATGGCTCCAGTCTACAGCTCCCAGCATGAGTGACGCAGAAGATGAATGATTTCTGCATCACCAACTGAGGTACCAGGTTCATCTCACTGGGGATTGTCAGACGGTGCAGGACAGTGGGTGCAGCACACTGAGTGTGAGCCGAAGCAGGGCGAGGCATCGCCTCACCTGGGAAGTGCAAGGGGTCAGGGAATTCCCTTTCCTAGCCAAGGAAAGGGGTGACACATGGCACCTGGAAAATTGAGTCACTCCCACCCTAATACTGTGCTTTTCCAAAGGTCTTAGCAAATGACACACCAGGAGATTATATCCTGCACCTGGCTCGGAGGGTCCTACCCCCATGGAGCCTCGCTCATTGCTAGCAAAGCAGTCTGAGATCAAACTGCAAGGCGGCAGCGAGGCTGGGGGAGGGGTGCCCGCCATTGCCAAGGCTTGATTAGGTAAACAGAGCAGCTGGGAAGCTCGATCTGGGTGGAGCCCACCACAGCTCAAAAAGGCCTGCCTGCCTTAGTAGACTCCACCTCTGGGGGCAGGGCATCCCCAAACAAAAGGCAGCAGAAACCTCTGCAGACTTAAACATCCCTGTCTGACAGCTTTGAAGAGAGTAGTGGTTCTCCCAGCATGCAGCTTGAGATCTGAGAACAGACAGACTGCCTCCTCAAGTGGGTCCCTGACCCCTGAGTAGCCTAACTGGGAGGCACCCCCCAGTAGGGGCAGACTGACACTTCACAAGGCCGGGTACTCCTCTGAGACAAAACTTCCAGAGGAACGATCAGGCAACAACATTTGCTGTTCAGCAGTATCCACTGTTCTGCAGCCTCTGCTGCTGATACCCAGGCAAACAGGGTCTGGAGTGGACCTCCAGCAAATTCCAACAGACCTGCAGCTAATGGTCCTGACTGTTAGAAGGAAAACTACCAAACAGAAAGGACATCCACACCAAAACCCCATCTGTACGTCACCATCATCAAAGACTAAAGGTAGATAAAACTACAAAGATGGGGATAAAACAGAGCAGAAAAACTGAAAATTCTAAAAATTAGAGTACCTCTCCTCCTCCAAACGAACGCAGCTCCTTGAAAGCAATGGAATAAAGCTGGACGGAGAATGACTTTGACGAATTGAGAGAAGAAGGCTTCAGACGATCAAACTACTCTGAGCTAAAGGAGGAAGTTCGAACCCATGGCAAAGAAGTTAAAAACCTTGTAAAAAGATTAGACGAATGGCTAACTAGAATAACCAATGCAGAGAAGTCCTTAAAGGACCTGATGGAGCTGAAAACCATGGCACGAGAACTATGAGATGCATGCACAAGCTTCAGTAGCCGATTTGATCAACTGGAAGAAAGGGTATCAGTGATGGAAGATCAAATGAATGAAATGAAGCGAGAAGAGAAGTTTAGAGAAAAAAGAATAAAAAGAAACAAACAAAGCCTCCAATAAATATGGGACTATGTGAAAAGACCAAATCTACATCTGATTGGTGTACCTGAAAGTGATGGGGAGAATGGAACCAAGTTGGAAAACACTCTGCAGGATATTATCCAGGAGAACTTCCTCAATCTAGCAAGGCAGGCCAACATTCAAATTTCAGGAAATACAGAGAATGCCACAAAGATACTCCTCGAGAAGAACAACTCCAAGACACATAATTGTCAGATTCACCAAAGTTGAAATGAAGGAAAAAATGTTAAGAGAGAGAGAAAGGTCGGGTCCACAAAAGGAAGCCCATCAGACTAATATCTGATCTCTCAGCAGAAACTCTACAAGCCAGAAGAGAGTGGGGGCCAATATTCAACATTCTTAAAGAAAAGAATTTTCAACCCAGAATTTCATATCCAGCCAAACTAAGCTTCATAAGTGAAGGAGAAATAAAATACTTTACAGACAAGCAGATGCTGAGAGATTTTTGTCACCACCAGGCCTGCCCTACAAGAGCTCCTGAAGGAAGTACTAAACATGGAAAGGAACAACCGGTACCAGCCACTGCAAAAACATGCCAAATTGTAAAGAGCATCAATGCTAGGAAGAAACCGCATCAACTAATGAGCAAAATATTCAGCTAACATCATAATGACAGGATCAAATTCACACATAACAATATTAATCTTAAATGTAAAGGGGCTAAATGCTCCAATTAAAAGACACAGACTGGCAAATTGGATAAAGAGTCAAGACCCATCAATGTGCTGTATTCAGGAAACCCATCTCACGTGCAGAGACACACATAGGCTCAAAATAAAGGAATGGAAGAAGATCTACCAAGCAAATGGAAAACAAAAAAGGCAGGGGTTGCAATCCTAGTCTCTGATAAAACAGACTTTAAACCAACAAAGATCAAAAGAGACAAAGAAGGCCATTACATAATGGTAAAGGGATCAATTCAACAAGAAGGGCTAACTGTCCTAAATATATATGCACCCAATACAGGAGCACCCAGATTCATAAAGCAAGTCCTGAGTGACCTACAAAGAGACTTAGACTTCCACACAATAAAAATGGGAGACTTTAACACCCCACTGTCAACATTAGACAGATCAATGAGACAGAAAGTCAACAAGGATATCCAGGATTTGAACTCAGCTCTGCACCAAGTGGACCTAATAGACATCTACAGAACTCTCCACCCCAAATCAACAGAATATACATTCTTTTCAGCACCACACCAGACCTATTGCAAAATTGACCACACAGTTGGAAGTAAAGCACTCCTCAGCAAATGTAAAAGAACAGAAATTATAACAAACTGTCTCTCAGACCACAGTGCAATCAAACTAGAACTCAGGATTAAGAAACTCACTCAAAACTGCTCAACTACATGGAAACTGAACAATCTGCTCCTGAATGACTACTGGGTACATAACAAAATGAAGGCAGAAATAAAGATGTTCTTTGAAACCAACGAGAACAAAGACACAACATACCAGAATCTCTGGGACACATTTAAAGCAGTGTGTAGAGGGAAATTTATAGCACTAAATGCCCACAAGAGAAAGCAGGAAAGATCCAAAATTGACACCCTAACATCACAATTAAAAGAACTAGAGAAGCAAGAGCAATCGCATTGAAAAGCTAGCAGAAGGCAAGAAATAACTAAGATCAGAGAAGAACTGAAGGAGATAGAGACACAAAAAACCCTTCAAAAAAACAGTGAATCCAGGAGCTGGTTTTTTGAAAAGATCAACAAAATTGAAGACCACTAGCAAGACTAATAAAGAAGAAAAGAGAGAAGAATCAAATAGACACAATAAAAAATGATAAAGGGGATATCACCACCGATCCCACAGAAATGCAAACTACCATCAGAGAATACTATAAACACCTCTATGCAAAAAAAATAGAAAATCTAGAAGAAATGGATAAATTCCTTGACACATACACCCTTCGAAGACTAAACAAGGAAAAAGTTGAATCTCTGAATAGACCAATAACAGGCTCTGAAATTGAGGCAATAATTAATAGCTTACCAACCAAAAAAAGTCCAGGACCAGACGGATTCACAGCCAAATTCTACCAGAGGTACAAAGAGGAGCTGGTACCATTCCTTCTGAAACTATCCCAATCAAGAGAAAAAGAGGCAATCCTCCCTAACTCATTTTATGAGGCCAGCATCAACCTGATACCAAAGCCTGGCAGAGACACAACAAAAAAAAGAGAATTTTAGATCAATATCCCTGATGAACATCCATGCAAAAATCCTCAATAAAATACTGGCAAACAGAATCCAGCAGCACAACAAAAAGCTTATCCACCATGATCAAGTGGGCTTCATCCCTGGGATGCAAGGCTGGTTCAACATACGCAAATCAATAAACGTAATCCAGCATATAAACAGAACCAATGACAGAAACCACATGATTATCTCAATAGATGCAGAAAAGGCCTTTGACGAAATTCAACAACCTTCATGCTAAAAACTCTCAAGAAATTAGGTATTGATGGGAGGTATCTCAAAATAATAAGAGCTATCTATGACAAACCCACAGCCAATATTATACCGAATGGGCAAAAACTGGAAGCATTCCCTTTGAAAACTGACACAAAACAGGGATGCCCTCTCTCACCACTCCTATTCAACGTAGTGTTGGAAGTTCTGGCCAGGCAATCAGGCAGGAGAAGGAAATAAAGGGTATTCAATTAGGAAAAGAGGAAGTCAAATTGTCCCTGTTTGCAGATGACATGATTGTATATCTAGAAAACCCCATCGTCTCAGCCCAAAATCTCCTTAAGCTGATAAGCAACTTCAGCAGTCTCAGGATACAAAATCAATGTGTAAAAATCACAAGCATTCTTATACACCAATAATGGACAAACAGAGAGCCAAATCATGAGTGAACTCCCATTCACAATTGCTTCAAAGAGAATAAAATACTTAGGAATCCAACTTACAAGGGATGTGAAGGACCTCTTCAAGGAGAACTACAAACCACTGCTCAATGAAATAAAAGAGGATACAAACAAATGGAAGAACATTCCATGCTCACGAATAGGAAGAGTCAATATCATGAAAATGGGCATACAGCCCAATGTAATTTATAGATTCAATGCCATTCCCATCAAGCTACCAATGACTTTCTTCACAGAATTGGAAAAAACTACTTTAAAGTTCATATGGAACTAAAAAAGAGCCCACATTGCAAAGTCAATCCTAAGCCAAAAGAACAAAGCTGGAGGCATCACACTACCTGACTTCAAACTATACTACAAGGCTACGGTAACCAAAACAGCATGGTACTGGTACCAAAACAGAGATATAGACCAATGGAACAGAACAGAGCCCTCAGAAATAATGCCACATATCTACAACTATCTGATCTTTGACAAACCTGACAAAAACAAGAAATGGGGAAAGGATTCCCTATTTAATAAATGGTGCTGGGAAATCTGGCTAGCCATATGTAGAAAGCTGAAACTAGATCCCTTCCTTACACCTTATACAAAAATTAATTCAAGATGGATTAAAGACTTAAATGTTAGACCTAAAACCATAAAAACCCTAGAAGAAAACCTAGGCAATACCATTCAGGACACAGGCGTGGGCAAGGACTTCATGTCTAAAACACCAAAAGCAATGACAACAAAAGCCAAAATTGACAAATGGGATCTCATTAAACTAAAGGGCTTCTGCACAGCAAAAGAAACTACCATCAGAGTGAACAGGCAACCTACAGAATGGGAGAAAATTTTTGCAATCTACTCATCTGACAAAGGGCTAATATCCAGAATCTACAATGAACTCAAACAAATTTACAAGAAAAAAACAAACAATCCCATCAACAAGTGGGTGAAGGGTATGAACAGAGACTTCTCAAAAGAAGATATTTATGTAGCCAACAGACACATGAAAAAATGCTAATCATCACTGGCCATCAGAGAAATGCAAATCAAAACCACAATGAAATACCATCTCACACCAGTTAGAATGGCGATCATTAAAAAGTCAGGAAACAACAGGTGCTGGAGAGGATGTGGAGAAATAGGAACAGTTTTACACTGTTGGTGGGACTGTAAACTCATTCAACCATTGTGGAAGTCAGTGTGGCGATTCCTCAGGGATCTAGAACTAGAAATACCATTTGACCCAGCCATCCCATTACTGGGTATATACCCAAAGGATTATAAATCATGCTGCTGTAAAGACACATGCACACATATGTTTATTGTGGCACTATTTATAATAGCAAAGACTTGGAACCAACCCAAATGTCCAACAATGATAGACTGGATTAAGAAAATGTGGCACATATACACCACGGAATACTATGCAGCCATAAAAAATGATGAGTTCATGTTCTTTGTAGGGACATGGATGAAGCTGGAAACCATCATTCTCAGCAAACTATCGCAAGAACAAAAAAATGAGACACCACATGTTCTCACTCATAAGTGGGAATTGAACAATGAGAACACATGGACACAGGAAGGGGAACATCACACACTGTGCCTGTTCTGGGGTGGGGGGAGGGGGAGGGATAGCATTAGGAGATATACCTTATGTTAAATGACGAGTTAATGGGTGCACCACACCAACATGGCACATGTATACATATGTAACAAACCTGCACATTGGGCACATGTACCCTAAAACTTAAAGTATAATAATAAAAAAAGAATTACAGTAATAACAATGAACACTAAGAAAATAAAATATTTTGAATCCAAAAAAAAAGAAAAACAAACCATACAATAATAATATGCACTCAGGATCTTTTCTATGCAAAAATTAAGAAGAAATTTATATTAGTAAAATGGCATGAATTTTCTGTCAACATAAAATAGAGATTATTTCTATAATTCTTAGTCTGGAATTAGAATCTGCAAAGAGACATCAATTATTATCTTTCAGGTGAATGGAGAGTTAGGAAGCAACTATGTCCAGACACTTGTGATTGGACAAAACAACAGCTATCTGAATATGAATGTGGCAGATTGGCTGTTACTCCCATGGGACTAGGAGCAGGAGTACTAGGATAAGCATGAGGCAGGTGAGGCATTTCAGATGCAAAGTATAAGTGTATGATAGGACCCCGAATCCCTCTATCTCCTTAAGTTTTGTGCCTTACGCATCTCACTTGCCTCCCCAACTCCTAGCTCTGAAAAATAAGATTAGTTATATGAGTTAGGTGTATTGTATATGTTGAAGAATATTTGTATATAAGAGATCTAAAAACTAAAATGAAAGCATAGCCTTGGAAACTGTAATTATTTTACTTTATTCTGCACTTACGTTAATTTTTTTCTCCACCATGTACAAAAAGTGCTCATATTACACAAATTAAATATTTAAGAAATGTAAAATCATGCTGTTTTGGGAGAGTTGATGCAGAATCAATGGTAGGAAAATGATTTTATGATCTTCCTTACATAATCTTTCTTACAAAGAGCTATTTTTGCTGGCAAAAATATGCGGTAACAGAAAAATATGTGCTGGCAAAAATAGGTGGTAATCACCACATATTGTGGTTAGACAGCAAGTTGATTTCAAATCACACTTTTGTAGGTAGAAAGTGATTTTATTTGCTTTATAAGTTCTTACCATAATAGTATAAGCAAATTGGCAGCTGATGAAATCAATTTTGAAGTGACTGAAAATTTCTTCCTTAATGTCATACAATGTTGGGATATAAATTGATCAGGAATCTCGCTAATGCCTTTCCAATGGTCTAAGAAGAAGATAGTAAGATATGCACTATTTAGTAGTGAAGGATTGATGGAAAATCTTTGAGGAGCTTTTGAAGGTGAAAAAAAGTCTTCTTGCAAATGGCTGATTTTGTAGTCACCAACTGCACCCACAGCTATATGCCAGAGCTATATTGGCACAAGTGACTTATATCCATAAATTTTCTTTCATCAGCACAATTACTACAATTGTCCTTGGAGTACAAAAGATGCAGGCCGAAGTTTACAGATGCTCTCAGCATTTTTCTTCCGTTTTCTGTTTTTCTTTATGTGTGTACTTAGCCTTAAACCAAGGATTACCTAGTTTTCTTTGGAGCAACAAAGATGTTTTCTATGTAAGTCTTTTTTTTTCTTTTTTTTTAAATTTTAGGTTCAGCCCAATTAAAATAGACATTTCTAATGGTACTTTCTTAAAATAAATAATAAGTTGGTAATTACCAAAGTTTTAAGGTGACTTACTTGAGTATCAGTTTGCTAATTTCCTTTTCATTAAATTTACAGACAAATATTTTCTGCTTCCTTCAAAGCCCCAAACAACTATGACTATCTATATTTCATTCTACCCAAAGCAAATTACAAATATTGTAACTACGTATAAGCAAACTGTTTCAATGTCAAAGGTTCAATACAAGGGGGAAAGCAATGTGCTGATTACAGCAATAATTCAAATTTCCAAGTATGCTTGCCATCTCCTTTCTGCAGACAGATTTCTTCCGAGTCACCGGTGGGAGCTTCCCAGGGAGATGCGGCTTTATTCCCTCATGGCAGACAGGAGGAGGATGCTGAGCAGGAGCTGATGCCACCTGGCAGCAATGGTGGCACAGACTGCTGGAGAGGCACAGATTGGAACCCAAGCCTCATCAGACGGCAGCTGTGACAGCGGCATATTTCAAAAATGTATTGCAAATTTCACATAAGGGGTCTTTAAAAAAATTTGAAAGTCTCGTTGGCTTTCACAGACTTTTAATTAAGAGAGAACTCCTCTTCTTTGAAAATCAAAACGCTTTTTGCCTATTTTATGTATCTGAAGGTAGATGGGAACTTACAGCCACATTTAAAAAATTTGCAGTTGATTATGTGGTTTTCAAATTTAATAACCTACTATGAATAATTAACTCAACAAGAAGAAAAGGGCACGTTGGCACCTCACAATTAAAAGAGTAAGAGTGAAATTATGCTACCTTTGAAGACTTTATTTATTTATTTATTTATTTATATGGAGTTTCACTCTTGTTGCCCAGGCTGGAGTGCAGTGGCGCGACCTCGGCTCACTGCAACCTCCGTCTCCCTGGTTCAAGCGATTCTCCTGCCTCAGCCTCCCAAGTAACTGGGATTACAGGCATGCACCACCACACCCAACTAATTTTGTATTTTTTAGTAGAGACAGGGTGTCACCATGTTGGTCAAGCTGGTCTCAAACTCCTGACCTCAGGGTGATCCACCTGCCTTGGCTTCCCAAAGTGATAGGATTATAGGCGTGAGCCACTGCACCCGACCTGAAGACTTCCTGTATTCGAGTATTCAGCCTCTACTTGCCATGTTAGCAAATGAAAGGGTAGTGATCATGGAAGAAGTTTATCTTTTGGGATCTCACATGCAAACTTGAGAACTTCTTTCCTGCTAACTGCAGAAGAAAAGGTCTAGGTTCTATTTCCTTAGTTAGCCTCTTTCAGAGAGAGTTTCTGGATCCAGATTAAGCCACAATTGAGAAGGATCAATGCATATAGCTCTTCAGGCCATAGAATCACAGATGAGAGCAGAAACTAAGAAGCATCCATCTCTCTTTCTCTCTGCCTCTGTGTAAATATCTCTGAAAGAGGAACATCAATCATGGGCTCTGAGGCTTACTAGAGATAAGAATATCTACCTCGTTTGCTCTAGTGACTTTGTTCTTGGTGGGTCCAGGTTGTGTGGAATCTGAAGTTTTCACAATTATGGGGTTCTTTTTTAAGCAAAATACTACAGAATTACAAATAAGAAATCAAGTTCAGGGCTTTAAGATTCTAAAGCTAAGCTTCATTAGCTTCGTGGTGAGTCCACCTCAGGGTCTTACACATCCGTGCAAGTTCCACTTCTGACAGGTAGTGCAGTGGGCCAGGTTGAGTCTCCACATGATGAGTGTGGAGAGGGTTTTGTCTGCATAAGATTCCTATGGGTTTCAGAAGGACAATATGGCTTCTTCACCACAGAAATCTAAACCCCATGAAGTCAACTTTTAGGGATGTGTAGAGTAGCTGGTAAAATATGAATGACTAGACTTTTATTTCTTTCCATACAGTCTGCACAAGATGCAGTTTTGAACAGTCAGTAAAGCCAAAGAAATGGATCATTTTGAAAGGCCATTTGACCCTTTTTTTTAATCAGTTATATGACCGCATGTTTTATCCCTTTCTCATGTACTTACCAGCCCTTCCAACCTGAAAGGGTGATTCTCAATTTTAGCTATAAGGCTGTGAATTGAGTCTGAAGCAGAGGTTAAGCTTGATCATTACAGGTTGACAGTGTATCTACAAATGACTTCAATGGCCTTTGTAAAAGAGTGCCATCTCCACACAGAAGCTACAGAAGCCCAGCATCACACAAGGGAGTCATCTCCCAGTGAGTGATGATAAGTCTGTTCAGGGCACGACACATTCAAATGCTATCTTAATCCATTCAAAATCACTGTATCTAATTTAAAAATTTTATTTTTATTTTTATTTTTGGCTAGCCTCGACTCCTAGTTCAAGGTGATGGAAATATTTCCCAAAATTGGTAGATATAAAGTATATTAAACTTCAGTCAGGATGGGGTCAGTACCAGGGCATTATATATAGGAAGAAAGAGCTCTTTCTATTCACCACATTTAATCAGTTCCCTTGATGCGTCAGTGGAATTTGACAGGTCTGTGTTTTCAATTCTTTCTTCCACACTTCCTGCCTCTTTGCTTTCTCTTAGGGAGCTCTTTTACACAAATCTCTCTTCATCTTTTGCTCTCACTTTAAAAATAACTATTCAATAAAATATGTGTACACATTCCTTTTCTTTAGTATATATATTTAAAAGAATAAAAACCCCACAAGAATTATATCATTGCTCTGAACATTATTCACTAAGTACTATATTTTAATGCTTTACAGTAGAGATGAGCGATATCAGTTGGCCCAATTCAAAAACGAGATCAGGGCCATAGGATGTTAAGGGAAATTAAATAGACATTCATAATTTACAGAATGCTGTCAGAAATAAATTCTAGCTAATCTCGGAAGCTGGCCAATGTTGAGAATCCAGCAATCTACTGACACTTACCAGTCCCGGAACAGTACAGAAATGAAGCTGTACTTCAGCAAAATTCATGATTGGACTTAAAGGCCAGGAAGACAAAAGAAGGACAAGGTTGCTTTAAATTGATAGACTCCCTCTTACCTCACAGAATTGTTATGAGAATTAATTGAGATTATCTACATGACTACTTTTATAGGTGATAAATCCTTGTTTAAAATTTTAGACATTATTATTGCCTGAGGCTGAGACATATTCAAAGGGCTACAGGAGAAGGTGAGGGGAAGAACTGTCCTTAAACTCGAATTCCATTGTAATATTGATGGATTAAAATAAAAGTTAACTTGCCTGTGGGCAGGATCAATTAGAAAACTTCTGCCGTGGTGGATTTTCTTTTTTTTTGAGATGGAGTCTTGCTCTGTCACCCAGGCTGGACTGCAATGGTACTATCTTGGATCATTGCAATCTCTGCCTCCAGGGTTCAAGTGATACTCCCCCTTAAGCCTCCCAAGTAGCTGGGATTACAGGCACCCACCACCACACCCAGCTAATTTTTGTATTTTTGTAGAGATGGGGTTTTACCACATTGGCCAGGCTGGTCTTGAACTCCTAACCTCAGGTGACCTACCCACCTCAGCCTCCCAAAGTGCTGGGATTACAGGTGTGAGCCACCGTGCCCAGCCTTGCTGTGGTGGATTTTAATGTTGAATAAGATGCAGGGTGAATTAAGCAGTGAGTTTTACAATCTGCTTTGGTGTGGATCTCACATATGAATTTCACATGACGAATTTCTTGATCCAAATAGACATTAAGGGCTTACAGCATGTACTATACTAGCACAGGGATAAGCACATAGCAGGGACACAGATGTATTTGCTTTTTAAAATGTTTTTAAAATTTTTTTTTTTTTTGAGATGGAGTTTTGCTCTTGTTGCCCAGGTTGGAGTGCAATGGCATGATGTGGGCTTGTTGAAATCTCTGCCTCCCAGGTTCAAGTGATTCTCCTGTCTCAGCCTCCCGAGTAGCTGGGATTATAGGGGCCCGCCAACACGACCAGCTAATTTTTTGTATTTTTTTAGTAGAGATGGGGTTTCACCATGTTGGCTAGGCTTGTCTTGAACTCCTGACCTCAGGTGATCTGCCCGACTTGGCCTCCCAAAGTGCTGGGATTACAGGCATGAGCCATCGCACCCAGCCAGATGTGTTTGTTAAGCAAATGAATACATATATATAGTCCTTCTTGTCCTACTATCTAGTAGGAAGTACTCCAAGAGAAATCCAAACAATTAGAACTAAAGAAAATAATTTACTTTAAAGACAGATTTTTCCCCAATGAGAGACTGCAGTACAATAATTAGCTTGGTTGAGGTAAGGAACACTGAAAGGGCTTTCGATGTCCTCTATCATTCATTCACTCAATAAATACTGAACAACTGTCATATCCCAGACTCTAAGCTATATTCAGGAAATACAAAGATGAATGAGGCATAATTCCTACCTTTTGTTACCCACTTAAAGTACCTGTTTTTGCTGCAACCATCACTACCACTGTGAGGAAGGCAGTCAGAAAGGAACATGCAAATTAATATGAGCGCACAGAGAAAGCAGGTGCCTCGAGTGGTGCCAGACCCTTTTGGGGCTGATAACTAAAGTCTTATGCAATGGACACCTTCAACAGGGTAGATAATTAAAGGTATCAGGTATGATAGAGGGTTTGACATCAGATGTGGGCCTAATTGTAAAGAGAAAACATGTTTATGTTACACACATATATGTACACACACACACACAGACACTATGTGAGAAATGATGGGGCACAAACAAAGACAGAAAGATTAACCATTTCAGATTCATTTTCTGCCTTTCCATCTATGGGTAGACAGCAGGGCTAGAGAGTGATGCTCTACACTTTCCCACTATGTGCATATCTCATTAAAGGACCTTAAGTTCTACTTAGCATCTGTGAAAGAAAAAATTCTTCCATAATATTTGTTAAACCATGGTAACAAAGACTTTATTCAGGATCATCAAGATAAGCACAGAGATTACTGCAACCAGGTCTTGAAGTGGGAGAGAGAGATTGGGCTCAACTCCAAATACAGAATGGGCAAGTGGGAATTTATAGCTAAGGAGCAATGGAAGGTGTCAGGCCTCTGAGCCCAAGCTAAGGCATTGCATCCTCTGTGACCTGCACGTATACACCCAGCTGGCCTGACGTAACTGAAGAATCACAAAAGAAGTGAAAATGGCCCATTCCTGCCTTAACTGATGACATTCCACCACAAAAAAGTGAAAATGGCCAGTCCTTGCCTTAAGTGATGACATTACCTTGTGAAATTCCTTTTCCTGGCTCATCCTGGCTCAAAAAAGCTCCCCCACTGAGCACCTTGTGATCCCCACTCCTGCCCACCAGAGAACAACTCCCTTTTGACTGTAATTTTCCTTTTCCTACCCAAATCTTATAAAATGGCCCCACCCCTGTCTCCCTTCGCTGACTCTCTTTTCAGACTCAGCCCGTTTGCACCCAGGTGATTAAAAAGCTTTATTCCTCACACAAAGTCTGTTTGGTGGTCTCTTCACATGAACATGAGTAAAATTTGGTGCCGTGACTCAGATCAGGGGACCTCCCTTGGGAGATCAATCCCCTGTCCTCCTGCTCTTTGCTCCATGAGAAAGATCCACCTATGACCTCGGGTCCTCAGACCAACTAGCCCAAGGAACATCTCACCAATTTTAAATCCAGTAAGCAGCCTCTTTTTACTCTCTTCTCCAACCTCTCTCACTATCCCTCAACCTCTTTCTCCTTTCAGTCTTTGCACCACACTTCAATCTTTCCCGTCTCTTAGTTTAAGTTCCTTTCCTTTTCTGGTAGAGACAAAGGAGACGTGTTTTATCCATGGACCCAAAACTCTGGTGCCGGTCATGGATGCAGGAAGGCAGGCTTCCCTTGGTGTTTAATCATTGCAGGGATGCCTGCCTGATTATTCACCCACGTTTCAGAGGTGTCTGACCACGTGGGGATGCCTGCCTTGGTCCTTCACCCTTAGTGGCAAGTCCCACTTTTCTGGATGGCAAGAATCCCCGACCCCTTCTCTCCATGTCTCTACTCTCTCTTTTCTCTGGGCTTGCCTCCTTCACTATGGGCAGCCTTCCACCCTCCATTCCTCCTTCTTCTCCCTTAGCCTGTGTTCTCAAGAACTTAAAACCTCTTCAACTCACACCTGACCTAAAACCTAAACACCTTATTTTCTTCCATAATGCCACTTGACCCCAATACAAACTCGACAGTGGTTCCAAATAGCCAGAAAATGGCACTTTTGATTTTTCCATCCTGCAAGCTCTAGATAATTCTTGTCATAAAATAGGCAAACGGTCTGAGGTGCCTGACATCCAGGCATTCTTTTACATATTGTTCCCTCCTTACTCTCTGTTCCCAATGTGACTCATCCCAGATCCTCCTTCTTTCCCTCCCGCCTGATCTCTCAGTCCCAACCCCAAGTGTCGCTGAGTCTTTCTAATCTTCCTTTTCTATATACCCATCTGACCTCTCCCCTCCTCCCCAGGCTGCCCCTTGCCAGGCTGAGCCAGGTCCCAACTCTTCCTCAGCCTCTGCTCCCCCACCTATAATCCTTTTATTACCTCCCCTCCTCACACCCGGTCTGGCTTACAGTTTCATTCCGTGACTAGCCCTCCCACAACTGCCCAGCAATTTCCTCTTAAAAAGGTGGCTGGAGCTAAAGGCATAGTCAAGGTTAATGCTCCTTTTTCTTTATCCGACCTCTCCCAAATCAGTTAGTGTTTAGGCTCTTTCATCAAATATGAGAAACCGAGCCCAGTTCATGGCTCGTTTGGCAGCAACCCTGAGACGCTTTACAGCCCTAGACCCTGAAAGGTCAGAAGGCCATCTTATTCTCAATATGCATTTTATTTTATTACCCAATCTGCTCCCAACATTAAATAAAGCTCCAAAAATTAAATTCCAGCCCTCAAACCCCACAACAGGACTTAATTAACCTCACCTTCCAGGTGTACAATAATAAAGTAGAGGCAGCCAGGTAGCAATGTATTTCTGAGTTGCAATTCCTTGCCTGCACTGTGAGACAAACCCCAGCCATATCTCCAGCACACAAGAACTCCAAATGCCTGAACCGCAGCTGCCAGGGGTTCCTCCAGAACCTCCTCCCCCAGGAGCTTGCTATAAGTGATGGAAATCTGGCCACTGGGCCAAGGAATGCCCGCAGACCAGGATTCCTCCTAAGCCATGTCCCATCTGTGTGGGACCCCACTGAAAATCGGACTGTTCAACTCACCTGGCAGCCACTCCCAGAGCCCCTGGAACTCTGGCTCAAGGTTCTCTGACTCCTTCCCAGATTTTCTTGGCTTAGCGGCTGAAGACTGATGTTGCCCGATCACCTTGGAAGCCCCTAGACCATCACGGACGCTGAGCTTTGGGTAACTCTCAGAGTGGAGGGTAAGTCCATCCTCTTCTTAATCAATACGGAGGCTACCCACTCCACATTACCTTCTTTTCAAAGGCCTGTTTCCCTTGCCTCCGTAACTGTTGTGGGTATTGACGGCCAGGCTTCTAAACCTCTTAAAACTCCCCAACTCTGGTGCCAACTTAGACAACACTCTTAAGCACTCCTTTTAGTTATCCCTACCTGCCCAGTTCCCTTATTAGGCTGAGATATTTTAAATAATTATCTGCTTCCCTGACTATTCCTGGGCTACAGCCACATCTCATTGCCACCCTTCTTCCCAACCCAAAGCCTCCTTTGCGTCTTCCTCTCGTCTTCCCCCAGCCTTAACCCACAAGTATAGGACATCTCTACCCCCTCCCTGGCAACCAATCACATGCCCATTACCATCCCATTAAAACCTAATCACCCTTACCCTGCTCAATGCCAATATCCCATCCCACAGCGCTCTTTAAAAGGATTAAAGCCTGTTATCACTTGCCTGCTACAGCATGGCCTTTTAAAGCCTATAAACTCCACTTATAGTTCCCCCATTTCACCTGTCCTAAAACCAGACAAGGCTTACAGGTTAGTTCAGGATCTGTGCCTTATCAACCAAATTGTTTTGCCTATCCACCCTGTGGTGCCAAACCCATATACTCTCCTATCCTCAATGCCTCCCTCCACAATCCATTATTCTTTTCTGGATCTCAAACATGCTTTCTTTACCATTCCTTTGCACCCTTCATCCCAGCCTCTCTTCGCTTTCACTTGGACTGACCCTGACAGCCTTCAGGCTCAGCAAATTGCCTAGGCTATACTGCTGCAAAGCTTCACAGACAGCCCCCATTACTTCAGTCAAGCCCAAATTTCTTCCTCATCTGTTACCTATCTCGGCATAATTCTCATAAAAACACACGTGCTCTCCTTGGCTGATCATGTCCAGCTAATCTCCCAAACCCCAATCCCTTCTACAAAACAACAACTCCTTTTCTTCCTAGGCATGGTTAGTGCAGTCAGAATTCTTACACAAGAGCCAGGACCACGCCCTAAAGCTTTCTGTCCAAACAACTTGACCTTGCTGTTTTAGCCTAGCCGTCATGTCTGCGTGCAGCAGCTCCTGCTGCCTTAATACTTTTAGAGGCCCTCAAAATCACAAACTGTGCTCAACTCACTCTCTACAGTTCTCATAACTTCCAAAATCTATTTTCTTCCTGATACCTGATGCACGTACTTTCTGCTCCCCAGCTTCTTCAGCTCTACTCACTCTTTGTTGAGTCTCCCACAGTTACCATTGTTCCTGGCCTGGACTTCAATCCGGCCTCCCACACCTGACCCTCATGAGTGTATCTCTCTGATCCACCTGACATTCACCCCATTTGCCCATATTTCCTTCTTCCCTGTTCCTCACCCTGATCACATTTGGTTTATTGATGGCATTTCCACCAGGCCTAATAGCCACACACCAGCAAAGGCAGGCTATACTATAGTACAAGCCACCAGCCCACCTCTTAGAACCTCTCATTTCCTTTCCACCGTGGAAATCTATCCTCAAGGAAATCACTTCTCAGTGTTCCATCTGCTATTCTACTACCCCTCAGGGATTGTTCAGGCCCCCTCCCTTTCCTACACATCAATCCTGGGGATTTGCCCCCACCCAGGACTGGCAAATTGACTATACTCACATGCCCCAAGTCAGAAAACTAAAATACCTCTTAGTCTGGGTAGACACTTTCACTGGATGGGTAGACGCCTTTCCCACAGGGTCTGAGAAAGCCACCGCCATCATTTCTTCCTTTCTGTCAGATTTAATTCCTCGGTTTGGCCTTCCCACCTCTATACAGTCTGATAATGGACTGGCCTTTACTAGTCAAATCACCCAAGCAGTTTCTCAGGCTCTTGGTATTCAGTGGAACCTTCATATCCCTTACCGTCCTCCATCTTCAGGAAAGGTAGAACGGACTAATGTTCTTTTAAAGACACACCTCCCCAAGCTCAGCCTCCAACTTAAAAAGGATTAGACAGTACTTTTACCTCTTGCCCTTCTCAGAATTAGAGCCTGTCCTCGACATGCCAGAGGGTACAGTCCATTTGAACTTTTATATGGATGCACTTTCTTGCTCGGCCCCAACCTCGTCCCAGATACCAGCCCTCTAGGCAACTATCTTCCAGTCCTCCAGCAGGCTAGACAGGAAATTCACCAGGCTGCTAATCTTCTCTTGCCTACTCCAGATTCCCAGCCATATGAAGACACCCTAGCTGGACGATCAGTTCTTGTTAAGAATCTGACCCCTCATATGCTACAACCTTGATGGACCGGACCCTACTTAGTCATCTGTAGTACCCCAACTGCCGTCTGCCTGCAGGATCCTCCCCAATGGGTTCACCATTCCAGAATAAAGCTGTGTCCATTGGACAGCCAGCCTAATCCCCCCTCTTCCTCCTGGAAGTCGCAAGCACTCTCCCCTACTTCCCTTAAACTCACTCGTATTTCTGAAGAACAGTAGTAACCCTTATGAGCCTAATACATCCCTTCATTCTATTAGGTCTGTTCATCGTTACCCTACTTTTTGCAACAGGGCTTTACAAAGTCACCCCCACTACTCGGACCAAGCCCCAAAAACTGGTCATCCCTACTATCTTCTGTCTAGTCATACTCCTATTCTCCATTCTCAACTACTGATAAATGCCCTATTCTTGTTTACACTGCCGGTTTACACTGTTTCTTCAAGCCATCACAGCTGATATCTCTTAGTGCTATCCCCAAACTGCCACTCTTAACTCTCTCTTAGAGTGGATAGATAATCTTTGCTGGCAGGGGACTCTCCAATACTTTCACCCTGATGAAGTTCTATTCTTTACTTTTATACTCACTCTTATTGTCATTCCCATTCTTATGCCACCCTCTACCTCTCCCCAGCTATCTCCACCACACTATCAATGTTACCCATTCTCTCCTAGCTCTTTCTAATCCCTCCTTAGAAAACAACTGCTAGCTTTGCATTTCCCTTTCTTCCAGCACCTACACAGCTGTCCCCGCCTTACATGCAGACTGGGCAACATCTCCTGTCTCCTTACACCTCTGAACTTCCTTTAACAGCCCTCACCTTTACCCTCCTGAAGAGCTCATTTACTTTCTAGACAGGTGCAGCAAGACTTCCCCAGACATTTCACATCAGCAAGCTTCCGACCTCCTCCGCACTTACTTAAAAAACCTTTCTCCTTATATCAACTCTACTCCCCCTGTATTTGGACCTCTCACAACACAAACTACTATTCCTATGGCCGCTCCTTTATGTGTCTCTCGGCAAAGACCCACTGGAATTCCCCTAGGTAACCTTTCACCTTCTCGATGTTCCTTTACTCTTCATCTCCAAAGCCCAACTACATACATCACTAAAACAGTTGGAGCCTTCCAGCTCCATATTACAGACAAGCCCTCTATCAATACTGGCAAACTTAAAAACATTAGCAGTAATAATTGCTTAGGAAGACACTTACCCTGTATTTCACTCCATCCTTGGCTACCTTCCGCTTGCTCGTCAGACTCTTCTCCCAGGCCCTCTTCTTGTTTACTTATACCCAGCCCCAAAAATAACAGCAAAAGGTTGCTTGTAGATACTCAACATTTTCTCATACACCATGAAAATCGAACCTTCCCCTCTATGCAGTTACCCCATCAGTCCCCATTACAACCTCTGACGGCTGCTGCCCTAGCTGGATCCCTAGGAGTCTGGGTACAAGACACCCCTTTCAGCACTCCTTCTCATCTTTTTACTTTGCAACTCCAGTTTTGCCTCGCACAAGGTCTTTTCTTCCTCTGTGGATCCTCTATCTATATGTGTCTACCTGTTGATTGGACAGGCACATATACACTAGTTTTCCTTGCTCCCAAAATTCAATTTGCAAATGGGACCGAAGAGCTCCCTGTTCCCCTCATGACACCGACATGACAAAAAAGAGTTATTCCACTAATTCCCTTGCTTGTCGGTTTAGGACTTTCTGCCTCCACTATTGTTCTCAGTACTGGAATAGCAGGCATTTCAACCTCCGTCATGACCTTCTGTAGCCTCTCTAATGACTTCTCTGCTAGCATCACAGACATATCACAAACTTTATGAGTCGCTCCAGGCCCAAGTTGACTCTTTAGCTGCAGTTGTCTTCCAAAACCGCTGAGGCCTTGACTTACTCACTGCTGAAAAAGGAGGACTCTGTATATTCTTAAATGAAGAGTGTTGTTTTTACCTAAATCAATCCAGCCTGGTGTGTGACACCATAAAAAAACTCAAGGATAGAGCCCAAAAACTTGCCAACCAAGCAAGTAATTATGCTGAACCCCCTTGGGCACTCTGTAATTGGATGTCCTGGGTCCTCCCAATTCTTAGTCCTTTAATACCTATTTTTCTCCTTTTATTCGGACCTTGTATTTTCCGTTTAGTTTCTCAATTCATCCAAAACCGTATCCAGGCCATCACCAATCATTCTATATGACAAATGTTTCTTCTAACAACCCCACAATATCACCCCTTACCACAAAATAATCCTTCAGCTTAATCTTTCCCACTCTAGGTTCTGACGGCACCCCTAATCCTGCTCGAAGCAGCCCTGAGAAACATCACCCATTATCTCTCCATGCCACTGCCCCCAAAAAAATTTCTTTCTGCTGTCCCAACACTTCAATACTACTTTATGTTATTTTTCTTATTAATATAAGAAGGCAGGAATGTCAGGCCTCTGAGCCCAAGCTAAGCCATCGCATCCCTTGTGACCTGCACATGTATGCCCAGATGGCCTGAAGTAACAGAAGAATCACAAAACAAGTGAAAATGGCCTGTTCCTGCCTTAACTGACATTCCACCACAAAAGAAGTGAAAATGGCCGGTCCTTGCCTTAAGTGAAAATGGCCGGCCATACGAATAGTAGTTTGTGTTGTGAGAGGTCCAAATATGAGGGGAGTAGAGTTGATATAAAGAGAAAGGTTTTTTAAGTAAGAGCGGAGGAGGTCGGCAGCTTGCTGATGTGAAATGTCTGGGGAGGTCTTGCTGTACCTGTCTAGAAAGTAAATGAGTTCTTCAGGAGGGTAAAGGTGAGGGCTGTTAAAGGAAGTTCAGAGGTGTATGGAGACAGGAGATGTAGCCCAGTCTGCATGTAAGGCGGGGACCGCTGTGTAGGTGCTGGAAGAAAGGGAAATGCAAAGCTAGCAGTTGTTCGCTAAGGAGGGATTAGAAAGAGCTAGGAGAGAATGGGTAACATTGATAGTGTGGTGGAGATAGCTGGGGAGAGGTAGAGGGTGGCATAAGAATGGGAATGACAATAAGAATGAGTATAAAAGTAAAGTGTGAAATTCCTTTTCCTGGCTCATCCTGGCTCAAAAAGCTCCCCCCTGAGCACCTTGTGACCCCCCCACTCCTGTCCACCAGAGAACAACCCCCCTTTGACTGTAATTTTCCTTTACCTACCAAAATCTTATAAAATGGCCCCACCCCTATCTCCCTTCGCTGACTCTCTTTTCGGACTCAGCCTGCATGCACCCAAGTGATTAAAAAGCTTTATTTATTGCTCACACAAAGCCTATTTGGTGGTCTCTTCATGCGAACGCAAGTGAACGAATGGTCAGTGGATGGAAAATTACTAGTAGGAAACGACAGAGGTAAGGAAGATTCTGGCTAAACTGATCCAACAGGATCCTTGTTGAAGACGGGCCAGGCCAATCAGATATTTCATGGGGGATGGTAGAGGATGAGGAACCCAATCAAATATGAGAGTGATAAGATATTGAGAGTGAGAGTGGGAGTGGGAGGGTTTCTTATTAAATTGACTTAGTAAAGATTGCTAAAACTAGATTTTATGAGGAAGTATACAGATGGGCCTAGAAGAATATTCAGAGCCTAAGTTTGGCCAAGTGAAGAATCTTTGTCACATTCTTGTCTACATCTAAATGAGCATGTAAAGTCTCATATGTGGTAGGCATTTCATTGTTTATACCACACACCTTCATTCTGTTCCATGGACTTGGCAGTCTTGAAACTGTATTGAGCAAGTTAGTGGTCTGTGTGTGTGTATATATATATATATAGATTGGGATTATTTTTTAAACCACAGATAGTGAATCATTGGGTCTTGAAATCAACTTAGTGGGTCAAACCCAGAAATTTAAAATTCAAATAAAATAAACTGGAAAAATTTGGAGCACTGTGCATATTGTAAGTATAATCATTACTTTTGGGTAAAACTTTGGTCTTGGTTTTATGACTATTTGTGTGTGTGTGTGTGTGTTTACAGTGTTTGTTACTGAATAGCATGAAGTATTTCTTACTGTGTCAAGGTAAAAACAAATTGAAAGCCCTTGGTGTCAATCCTCCTGATAAAGTCTCAGAACAGGTCTCAGGCTTGGCTTTGACTGGTGTCTGGCTTCATGGTCTGGCAATGACAAAGGCATGCCACAGTTGCTGATGTAGGCTGTAAGCTAAGTGTTATATGACAGAAAACCTGAGCCGAAAGTCATGTGTCTGGGACACTATGCAGCCATTCTAATCACAACACTGAGAGCCCTTGAGAGTTAGCTTTGATATTCTAGAATTTTTCAAGGAGAGTAGGGTTGCTGTCTTAGCTCATTTGTACTGATATGACAACAGAATGTCACAGACTGTATAATTTATAATAACCAGAAATTTATTTGTTTACAGTTCTGGAGGCTGGGATGTCCAATATCAAGGTGCTGGTATCTGGCAAGGGCCTTCTTGCTACATCATAACATTGCAGAAATCATCACATGGCAGAAGGGAAAAGAGGGTGATAGAGAGCAAGAGGGGTTGAATGGATTCCTGAAGTAATGACATTACTTCATTCATGAGGGTGGAACTCTCATCATCTAAGCGCCTCTTAAAGTGCCCACCTCCCAATACTCTTGCAATGGCAATTAAATTTCAACATGAATTTTTGGAGAAAACAAGTATTCAAACCATAGCAGTGGCCTTGGCTTTTGAGAATTATATTTTAATCAGGGACTGACATATGTGCATAGTAATGCATTGGTACTTTTGCTCAGTTTCTCCTTTGCCATGTTGTGATGAGGCAGGTTGGTTCTGAAGCCTGGCTCCCAGCTGCACTGGAAGCCCTCTGGAGTCACTCAGTGGCAAAACCCTGCAGGAGTCACATTTTCCATTTGGCTCATGCTCCCTGTCCCAGTCAGTCTCAGATTATGTGTCCTTGGGTTAATGAATTGGACTGGAGTTATCCCCTTAGCAGGTGAGTTGAAGTGGAGCCAAATGGGACAATGATGTACTCTGTCCATGAATGTTCATGAGTTCAGACGCAGGCACATATTTATGTGTAAAGACCTAGGTTTAATGGGAGGACCAAACCAAAAAATGTTCTTTATTCTCTAGCTCAGCAGTTACCACTTTGTGTTTCTTTTTTTTTCTTTTTCTTTTTTTTTTTGGGGTGCAGGGTGTGGGGGCGTGGAATGGGGTGGGGGAAGTTCTTACTCTTGTAGCCCAGGCTGGAGTGCATTGGCACAATCACAGCTCACTGCAGCCTTGACTTTCTGAGCTCAGGTGATTTTCCCACACCAGCCTCCTGGGTAGCTGGGACCACAAATGCACACCACCACGCCTGGCTAATTTTTTTGGTATGTTTTTAGTAGAGACAGTGTTTCACCAGGTTTCCCAGGCTGCATTGTGTGTTTCTACAATTTTTTTTTTGTTAGAAACTATGATAAATGATTTTATCCTAGTAGATGTGATGTAATGGAGAGCACAAAGGTGAAAGAAAGAAGATAACACAAGTTCCCCACCTCCATCCCAACAATTTTTGCCCTTAGGAAGGTGGAATCCTTTAATGCAGGCACCCATCACACATTCCTTTGAGTAACTGATAATTCCAGAGACATTAAGAGGCTCTCAGAGTCTCTTATTATTATGCTTTACTGTACTATGTCATGTAAGCACTTCAAACCTACTTTTAAAAAATAGGTTTGATAGATCTAAAAAAGACTTCTTTCTCCTACTCAGACTGCTCCAAGGCACCCCAATAGTGCATTGAATTACTAAATTACTTAAAAGTGCTGAGCTTAGTGGGGGTAGATTCAAATGTGAGGTCTCTGTAGAAATTATGGAAATATGAGACTCTAATAGTTAGAAATAGAATACCTTGTGATTGCTTCATGTATGAGAGTTTCCTTTTATAGCTATGAATGCAGTTCATGTGTTTTGGTGAACTGGATCCGGCCTTGTAACTGTCCTCTTTCAGGTTCTTCCTTTCTGAAGGCAACACCTTGGTCTTATTTGACTTTATAATCCCAGTACAATTATTGATACTAAATAATTTTTTGGTGAATGAATGTTACATCAACTCCAAGAGAAAAAAATATTTTGATTAGTCGATATATGTTAAGATAAAAAGTATAACCCTAATAAGCCTCCGTGTAATTAAAAGTTTAACAATCTCTTCACTCAAATATCTTTACTTTGGGTAAAATATAATTAATATTATAATATTCATTATAATATCTGAGATAATGAGTATCTCAGAGTGCATTGTTGGGATGTGATTTGTTCTCTTTTTTTAATGTGTAAAAGAATACAGCTTTTCAAGATGTAACAAATGATATGGAGAAAGAAAAAAAAATCTACCCAAAGAAGCAAAATTTTAACTTCTTAGTAATTTGTGTATATGTATGTGTTTGTGTGTGTATTTGTGTATGCGTGTGCATAGGAAAGGGTGAGGAAAAAAATTCAACAAATGGCTGAAAAGAGAGATAAATAAGGAGACAGACAACGTTTCATTTACATCAAGCTGTGAGACCAGATATTTGTTATTGAATCCTTGGAATGAGAGTACAGGTCTTGTTTATTTACATTTGTTCTCAGTTTGAAAGACAGCCCAAGAGGTAAAATAAAATAAGAGTGCCTCAAATGCCTTCTAAATTTCCCCTTAAATTGAATTTCTTGTTTTATCAAGGAACAATACTTGCACTGATGTTAGGCAGACAGCTAAAAGGTCAACAAGTTCCCTTGGTTGCCTTTTGTCAAGGGTTTTTGACTTGTCTGTGAATAAAGATCTCCCAGGAGGAAGGCAGACCTGAATTTCCTGTCATCTAGAAGACAGCAATGAATTTGAAAATGTTACAAAAAGCATAAGGGACTTCAGGCACACCTTCAGACCCACTGCGGTGCCAATCGCTGCCCATGTAAACATGTACACAGAAATGTTTTGGATTTGTTCTGTCAACTTTTGGTTGTGAAACAAATTGTTCAACAGCAGCCCACCTTGAATACCGAATGAACCCAAGAGGTTTTTTTGTTGTTGTTGTTACTGCCTCATGCCTAATCAGAAGACACCATGTTCTCTGCTCACTCACAATGTAAGAACATGCTCTGTGAGGGGGAGCTGAGGGCTACAGGACTGGTGGAACTCCATTTTCCTTATCACATTTCTGTTACTTGACCCTCTGCAGATCTTCTTCATGTATTTTTCAGTGTCTGAGATTTCTGTATGCAAGTTAACAGGTAAGTCTTCACTACCAACATCTAGACATAAATAAATAGGTCTCTCCTGATAAGTGTTAGTCATTTTTTGAGATAAATTGTTTTTCTCCAAAACAGACCCAACAAAAAATACTTACCTCCTAAATTTTTTAATGAAAGTTTGTTCTTAGAAAAGGGGAGATTTTTGTCACTCTTTATAAGCTGGGAATTTATTGTTGTCTGCCCTGAGCCCCATTTTGGTAACTGGAAACACTCTCCGGGATAGGAGAGTAGAGTGGCAGCACATTTTCCTTCAGGCCAAGCTTGTCCAATCCCTGGCCCATGGGCTGCATGTGGTCCAGGATGGCTCTGAAGTGGTTCAACACAAGTTTGTAAACTTTCTTTCTTTCTTTTTTATTTTGAGACAGAGTTTTACTTTGTTGCCCAGGCTGGAGTGCAGTGGCAAGATCTCGACTCCTTGCAAACTGTGCTTCCTGTGTTCAAGCAATTCTCCTGTCTCAGCCTCCCAAGTAGCTGGGATTACGGGCACACACCATCACACCCGGCTAATTTTTGTATTTTTAGTAGAGACGGGGTTTCACCATGTTGGCCAGGCTGGTCTTGAACTCCTGACCTCAAGTGATCCATCCACCTCAGCCTCCCAAAGTGCTGGGATTACAGGCATGAGCCGCCGTGCCCAGCCTGTAAACTTTCTTAAAACATTATAAGATCTATCGTTAGTGTTAGTGTATGTTATGTGTGGCCCAAGACAATTCTTCTTCCAGTGTGGCCCAGGGAAGCCAAAAGATTGGACATTCCTGCTTTAGGCTATCAAGAAAGCACACGGCTCATTCCATGAAATGTTTTCAGTATAACTGCAAGTGGAGTAAAGAGAATTTTAATTTCTTATGTCAAATGTCACTGAGCAAAACATACGCATTCACATCATTTGCCAAACATTTATTGAGTGCGTTTGTTACTGGAAAGGGGTCTTGTCCCAGACACCACAAGCAGGTTCTTAGATCATGCACAGGAAATAATTCAGAGTGAGTCACACACTATTGTAAAGTTAAAATAGTTTATTAGAAACTACTGGGTAGGGTGTCTTCAGAAAGCAAGAGGAGGAACGCCCCTACCTCAAACTTAATGCTTGCTTATTACATAGTGTATTAGGGCCAAGCATAGTATACTTTATCATAAAGGCTTGTGATCAGCTTGTGACAGACTATTAGTATTATTATTCTTTTGTGTAATTATTAATTTCAGCAAGAATTTATGTGTGTACTATTATCTTTAAAGTGAAATCTGCTTTCAAACTAAGAATGTCTTTTTCTATTAACTTGTTCCCTCAACCATAAACATCTTGTGATCACACGAATGCCTAGCGTCCTGGGAATGTAACCCAGCAGGTCGAACCTTATCCAGTTCCAATGCCTTTGACACCTTCTTGTAAAAGAAGTTGAATTGAGGTTGTAGAGAATAAAGGTAACAACAATGGCAGCTAGTATGATTTGAGTTGCTAAGAACTTTGTATACAGTCTCTTTTAATTCTCAGAAAAAAAAAATAAAAAGAATTTTCTATGAGGAAATTGAAGCTTAGAAAGATTGCTTACATATATTCCATGGTCACATAGGTAGAAAGCAATGGAGCTATGATTTGAATCTAGGACTTTTTAAATAAAAACCCTGTATGAATTAGTTAAGGTTCTTATTACAAAGAACGATTTAGTATTTATTTATTTTATTTTATTTTTTTTAGACAGAGTCTCACTGTGTCACTCAGGCTGGAATGTAGTGGCACAATCTCTGCTCACTGCAACCTCCGCTTTCTGGGTTCAAGCGATTCTCTTGCCTCAGCCTCCCAAGTAGCTGGGATTACAGGCATGCATTACCCTTCATGGCTAATTTTTGTACTTTTAGTAGAGATGGGGTTTCACCATGTTGGCCAGGTTGGTCTCAAACTCCTGATTTCAAATGATCTGCCCGCCTGGGCCTCCCAAAGTGCTGGGATTACAGGCATGAGCCCCCACGCCTGGCCTTTATGATTAAGTAATTTTAAGTTCCTGTTTTAACATGGCTCATATTGAGTTTCCAAGAATAGCAAGTTGTACTATATATTACTGATTCAACATCATACATAAGCCTCAAATTCTCCCCTCTTGAGGTTTCCTGACAGGATTTTTTTCACTTCCAATTGAAAAAAAAATACTCTGGTAGTTTGAGAATTGTAAACAATTCTCAAAACAACAAGAGTACTATAAAGCTCATTTCAAACAGCAAACAAACAGAAATAGCCAAGAAGTTAAAAAATGCAGTAATGATGGAATTGTCTTCTTGGATACTGAAATATATTATAAAGCTATGCTAAATAAAATTTATGGGAAGCCATTGTTTTGGGCTGAGCTTCTGAAGTAAGCCCCAACAGACAAACCATAATGGAGTTACTCATGTTAAGTGCTATAAAGTCAAACTGAAACTTAAACAAAAACAAAAAAAAAAAAGAAAAATCTGCAAACAAGACAGTTTTTACAAAACAAACAACGAACCAACCAACCTCAGGAGATTAAGATTAACCAGTTGGGAAGGACTCAGTCAGCCTAAACTGGCATGAGAAGGATGTCCCCTCTGCTTTATCCCTAGAAGAAAAGTAATCTGAAGTAACCTGATGTTAACTCATCCACTTTTTTGTATTATGCTGTTTCCTTGTTCCTGTTGAATCCACCTTACAAAAACCAATTATTTTGCCACGCTCAATGAACATTTTTCTTTTTTTAAGATGGAATGTTGACCAATTCATGATTCACTAATGAAAGTCAATTAGATCATTAAACTAAATTGCTTGAAATTTTGTTTTCTAACATCTATACTAGTTGTTAGCTATACTAAAAGCTATACTAGTTTTGAGTATTTATAATATTAGACTAACCAGTGGAACAAGCCCAGAAACAGCCTCAAGAATAAACAAAATCTTAGGGTATGTGAAATGTGACATTTCAGATCAGCAAAGGAATATCCAGTTTATGCTAAAACAGTTTTTTTCACTAATTGGAAAAAATTAAATTAAATCTTTACCTCACATCTTATGCCAAAACCGATCCCAGATGGATTCAAGAAGTTTTCTTTAATTTCCTTCAATAATATTGTATAACTTCTGTGCACAGGACATTTATTATATCTTTCACTATGTCTGTTTTGAGGTATTTAGGAATTTTGACTGTATTAAATATGGTATCTTTAATTTTTTTAATTTTCTAATTGCTTGTTCTTGTCCCACAAAAATATAATTGCAATTGATCTTGTATCCACTGACCTTGCAAACTTATTAATTCTAATATTTTATATATAGATGTCTTAATTTATATATACATAATTATGCTATCAGATTAAGGAAACTCCCCTCTATTCCTATTTGCTAATAATTTTTATTATTAATATAAACAGGAGATTTTCTGAATTTATTGAGATGTTTGCAGTTTTGTCTTCTTTATCCTGTTAATGTGAAGAGTTATACAGAATGATTTTCAAATTTTAAACCAACTTTTCATTCTTGAAATAAACTCAACTTGGTTGTGTTATATTGCATCAACCTTTTTCTATATTTCTGGGTTCAGTTTGCTAACATATAAGATTATTGTGTCTATTATTAGTGAAGTGGGCCTACAATTATCCTTTTTGTAATGTTCACGTCAAATTATGTAGAATGAAAATGAGTTAAAAACTATTCTCTCCATTTAAATTCTCTGGAACAGTTTGTGCAACACTGGCATTCTTTCTTTAGTATTTGTTACAATTCACCAATGAAGTTCTCTGGGCCAAAGGTTTTAGTAGAAAGGTTTTAAATGATAAATTTAATATTTAAAATAGTTATGTTTTATGACCATTCATATATTCTATTTCTCCTTATGTCAGTTTCTGTAAGTTATGCTTTTCTAGGAATTTGTCCAGCTTATTTAAATTTATAATTTATTGACATTATATTCATAATATAATGTTAATACTATCCACTTATAATATTTTGCTAAATAAAGCTATTATTTTAAAATAGTTTAGATTGACAAAAAAGTTGAAAAGCTAGTACAGAGATTTCCCATAATACTTCATCCTCACTTCCCCCATTGCTAAAAATTTATGTTATTGTGGTACATTTGTCATCCCCAATTAGCCAATATTGACACATTTATATTAACTAAACTCCGTACTATATTTAAATTTCATTAGTTTTTCGTGTGTGTGTGTGTGTGTGTTTCAGATGGGGTCTTGCTCTGTCACCCAGGCCAGAGGCCGTGGCACAGTGTTGGCTCACTGAAGCCTCTACCTCCCAGGCTCAAAAAATCCTCCCACCTCATCCTCCAGAGTAGCTGGGAATACAGGCATGCACCATCATGCTTGGCTAATTTTTAATTTTTTCTGTAGAGACGTGGTCTCACTATATTACCCAGGCTGGTCTCAAACTCCTGGGCTCAAGTTATCCTCCCACTTTGGCCTTCCAAAATGTTGGGATTACAGGTGTGAGTCACTGCACTCTGCCCCTAGTGTGTTTTTAAAAATTGAGGTATGACTTGACATATAAAAATGTTTGCATATTAAATGTATACTTACTAATGTGCTCAAAGACAAGTATACATCTGTGTAACCCTTACTGTAAACAAGGCCATAGACAAGGCCATCACTCCTAAAAGTTTTCTCCCTTCTTCTTTTCTTTTGTTTTCTGGTAGTAAGAACATTTAACATCAGAGCTACTCTCTTAACAAAATTTTAAGTATACAACACAGTGTTGTTAATGTATTGTATGACTAATGCCTTTTTTTTTTTCTGTTTAAAGATTTCATCGAGTATTATATTACATTTAGTTGCCAAATCTCTGCTTTCTTAGACTTTCCTTGTTTTTGATGACCTTGACAGTTTTGAAGAGTACTGGTCAGGCCTTTTGCAGAATGTTACTTAATTTGGATTTTCTAATGTTTTTCTCATGGTTGGACTGAAGTTACTTGTTTTTAAGAGGAAGACCAGAGAGGCTAAATGCCATTCTCATCACATCATATCAAGGGAACATGTTATCCACTTTTAATTTTTAAAATATTTGCAGGATCTATAATAATATCCTCTTCTTTTCATTCTTGATATTGGTGATGTGTTATTTTTCTCATTTTTTTCTTGATAGTTTTGACAAGAATTTTTCAATTTTATTAGTCAAATAAAAAGTCAGTCAAAGAACTGACTTTTGGCTTCGCTAATTCTATTATATGTTTGTTTTATATTTATATTTATTTACCTGGTTCATCCTATGGTATTGTGTATTGTTAACATTTGTTTTAATACAAGCTGAATTAGTCATTGTTGTATAAAAACTGTCTTTATTATTTCCTTTCTTTTCTGTCTTTGGGTTTAATTTCCTATTCATTTTCCAGTTATCTCCTAATGGATAATTAGCTAATTCATGTTTCACTTTTCTTGTTTTCTAATATTTTTAATATTTAATATTCTAAACTTGGGGCTACACATTTCTCTCTAAGCAATATTTTAGCTGCAAGATTTGATATGTAGCATTTTATTACCATTCATTTAAAAATATTGTCCAATTTTTCTTGTGCTTTCATCTTTGACCCACTGATGATTTAGAAGTTTTTTTTCTTATTACTGAAAAAATATGAGGATTCCATAGCAGTGTGTGTGTGCGTGTGTGTGTGTGTGTGTGATACATTTCTAGCCTAATTCTGCTGTATTCAGAGAATGTATTCTGTAAAATTTAAATACTTTGAAATTCATTGAGAGTTGCTTGATGGCCAGCCTAGCATATGGTCAATATTAGTTAATGTTCCATGTATGTTTACAAAGAGCAGAGATCTCATTACCAGCTATCTGCTTTACATAGACTGTGTGACATTCCCACAGGCCTTTTGTGGTTATGAAACCTCCAGCCTCCTTCCAGGTTCCCTAAGCCACAGGCTCCACCAAAGTCCTCTTCCAGGCTGATACCCTCCCTGAGCCTCTACAATGTCAGTTAAAATCACTGTATTGCCTTTTTATTGTCTAGTACACTGTGATTTCCCTTTTTATTCAACATCAGTTATTTATGGAAAAAAATGTTTTCTGTTCTACTCTATGCAGAATTTCTATGTTCTTTTAGCGGGAAGTGTTCTTGCTATATTGCCGCAAATGCCCCTCACCTTCAATAAAACATATTGTCTTGTATGCAAATATTAGTTTAAGCTAAATTAGGAAGTTTTGGGGTCAGACTGAAAGAAGTTTCATTATACATATAAATGAAACCAATGCCACCTCCTTTAAAACGCTTAGTCCTACCAAAAGGATCCTTCATGTCAACACTTATCTAAATTGACAGCTGAAAGTTTGAAATAAAGCCTTGTTCCTTTTAAGTTAGCAAATGTTCTTTCAAGTATATCAGAGACTACAATATACTTCCCTAAAGGAAATAAAAATCTGTAAGAAATCTAAAAAGGAGATGCCTACACAGATTTTTAAAGTAGTAGCCTATTTCAAAGTAACAGTGTTTATATCAGGAGTGATAATAACATTGTTACTCCTAAAGGCTTTGTAAACACTGTGCTAAGTGCTTTACTGGATTCCGTTACCAATTTCTCACAGCAACACTTAGGTTCTTACTATAATGTTACATTATAGTAAGATGTTACATTGAAACCTATAACTGAAATACTAAGATATTACAATAGGTGTTGTGTTTCAGAGGAGCAAATACGAGGGAAAGAAGAGAGGGAATTGTGAAGGCAGATTGCTTTGGAGCGAGCCAAATGCTATGATGCCTGGTCCTGCTTCAAGGAGGAAGGATGGAGATTTTCTGTCCCTCACCTCTGGTCCGGTGAGAGGGGCTTAAGGAAGCCCCTGAAGAGCTTACTACACGTCCCTAGTGGTTGGGAGGACATAGAGTTGAATGTTGCCACAGTGGAGTTAACAATTCCTCATTTGACATAGCTTGAGGAGCTTAAGGTCAAAAATCTGTGACTAAGGCCAGAGGTGGCAGAGGGAAAGGAACTAGTCACACTCTCACAATGGTGGGCAGCAGGAAGCCCTGAGCTTTCTTACAAACCTGATGTGGGGCAGGTAGAGAGAGCTGGACTGAAGCTCTTTTATCTCTTGTTTAAGAGTTCTGGCTGGGTGCGGTGGCTCACGCCTGTAATCCCAACACTTTGGGAGGCCAAGGCAGGCGGATCATGAGGTCAAGAGATCGAGACCATCCTAGCCAACGTGGTGAAACCCTGTCTCTACTAAAAATACAAAAATTAGCCAAGTGTGGTGGCACACGCCTGTAGTCCCAGCTACTAGAGAGGCTGAGGCTGAGGTTCAGGAGAATCGCTCGAATCCAGGAGGCAGAGATTGCAGTGAGCTGAGATCGTGTCACTGCACTCCAGCCTTGTGACAGAGCGAGACTCTGTCTTGAAAAAAAAAAAAGAGTTCTGCCTGGGAGAGTAGAATGCTGGATACCAAGGGCTGGGTGGGGATGGGGTCAGGGGTGAGCACTGGAGAGATGCTGGTCAAAGATATAAAAACCTCAGTTAGACAGGAGAAATAAATTTAGAAGAGCTACTAAGCAGCGTGTTGACCACAGTCAATAACACTGCATTGTATACTTGAAAACTGATGACAGTAGATTTTAAATGTTCTCCCCACAAAAATAGTTTGATTGAGCCATTCCACAAGGCATAAATATATCAAAACATCATGTTGTACATCATTAATACATACACTTTTTATCAGTTAAAAAATAAAATAAAAAAATACTGTCTGGAAAGGCCATGGGATCACAGTAGTCTGTGTGGGATGAAATGCTGAAAAAATAGGGATGGAGGCTGAGCAGCAACCAGAGGGAGATGCATCCCCTGCAGCCCAGCAGTACAGTAACGAGCTCCCAGTGGGGACTGCAAGAGAAGACATGAAATGCCCAAGAGAGTAGAGGTCATCTTTAAATATGCATGGGGCAGATCTTCAGAGACTATGAAACCACCTTACAAATGGGACAGTCAAGAAAGAACTTCTATGCTCCCCTTTTTACTCTCCCTCCTTCCGGTACTCAAACTATGTTGGGGTCCAAAATAATGCTTACTAAGATGGGAAAGGGAGGTGAAAGTGTAAGTTTGAAAATAAGGAAAGGATGCTGTCCTTAATATGTATACTAAAGGAAGTTTTCAGACATCCAGTTTTTGTACCTGCAGTTCACCTGGACGATACCAGTACTTCATAGATGCAAACACCCACCCAAGTGTCCTGCCATTTTTCCATCCTATGCTCATCATCCCGTATTAGGAAATCATATAGTTAGGGAGGATTATAAACACCCTCTGTCCCAGAATCAGAGACTGAAATACTGGTCTGTGTCACCCACTTAAACGACTTGTTCATTCTCATGCTACTTGGCCCTTTGGCCTCTATCCCTTGTTTGCCTAGACCCACAGAATATTCAATTCACCTAATATTGAATGGTCCCCACTCGTGTACCAGACAATGGGGACCAATGGATGAATAACAGTTTTTGAATTCAAGGAGCTCACAATTTAATAGGGAGGCAGGTGTCTATACAGTGCAGTATGATGAGAGCATATGGGGCAGATAGAAGTTGAGGTACAAGGGAAGGGTCACTCTATGAGAAAATTCAAGTAAACCTTCCTATATTGTGTCTTAAAGAATGAGTGGAAGTTTATGAGGTGAAGGGCCTTTCAAGGAGGGCTGTGCTGTGTACAGAATCACAGGGCATGGTACTATAAATGCATTAAATATTTTGGTCTGACATAACTGGGTGTCAGATTGGAAGTGATGAGAGATCTGGCTGAAGAAATGGCAGAAACAGACCATGAAGCACCTTGAGCCGTGGGCTCGGCTTCTCATTGCAGACGTCAGGGATACATGATTGCACATTTTCAAGAGGGGTATATCATTCTGTTGGATCTATGTTTTAGGATGATGATTATTTACATCCTTTGTGAAGAATTTACATCCTTTGTAAAGAAGAGTTTGGGAGGTGACCACTGCCCATTAATGTTTTACCCAGCATAAGTAGGTGGAAACCAGATGAGAAATTCAACAAATTTGTTTACTTTCTACCTCATTTCTAATATCAGTGGAAGTGCCACAGAAATTAGCCTAGTAATTCCTGGTATGCTGTTGTATTTTAGGTATAGGTCTTGACAGTAGTTTTGGTGTTGATCTGGCTATTATATATATATATCCTTAACTTCTGAGAATTATCTGAATGCAATTACTCTCCCTAATGCATAATGTGCTAGATGATTACTCAATACTCAATGACCTTCCAGGATTCTTGAACAAAATGAATTATGCTAGAGTCTAGAGATCCACAGATCTTACAAATTTCTTGAACATAGATTCCTTTGAGAATTCCCAGAAAATTGCATGTGCATGAGTGCACATGCATGCCTGCACATGTTGCTTATATTTTCAGGAGTTCATAGACCCACTTAAAGCCAACCATTGATCTCCCAGGACCATAAACTCCAGCTAAAAGATGGTTACTCTAAAATCACTCAACAAACTGGAGGTTAAAGTCTTTAGTTGGCGATGAAGCTCAGAGGAACTAAATTTCAAAGTTCTTCTAGGAACTTTCACAGTTCACCAGAAGTCTCCTTGCAGGCTGGAGCTGAGAATAGCAGCAGGGCTTTATGTTTGGGAGATTTTTGTTAACTGATATCAACTTTAGAGGTATTGATATTAGATATAAACTGAGTGGCTTTCTTCTTTCTACTTCAGGTACACAGCAGTCAGAGTAGACTTGAGCCAGGTTGAGGACTTCCAAGGCAAGGCCATAAACTCTGGGCATAGATGCTCAAGTGAAGTCTGGTCTTCTGTCATAGTTGAGTGGCTGAGGTGGCAATAACAGTCATGATAGCTTATTAACAGGGAGCTCTTGAGGGATATTTCATGCCTTCTACAAATGCTGGCCTAGTAGACCGTCTTCGTATAAGACAAGCCAATGTAGTTCCCACATACTTTATTTTCTCATTTCATTATCACCAAAATTTTTATAGTCCCCAGTACATATTACTGGGCTCATAAAACAGCAATGTTGAACAGAAAACTAGAAAAGAAAATATGTCTAATCTCACATTACTGCCTGCCTGTAATTTGAGACCCATGAGCCACTGGAAACTCTACTTTAAGTGTCTTGCTGAGTTACTCTCTATAACTTAAATTTAATTTGTGTGTATTTTTGGCACAGTATTTGTTTTAGTAAGTATTTTTGGCACCTTGGTTTTGGCACTTCAAAATACAACTCATAGACTTTCATAAGTTTTCAGTTTGCTTCCCCACAGACTTTGTCTAAGTGGCTGGCTAAGAAATCCAGATGCAAGGAACTTCTTTAAAGCACTGCAACAACCAAAAGACTGATGTGGTGTGTGCATGTTTTAGAAAATATCTAGCATCAATATAGTACACAAGTGTTTTCTTGAGGAGAGAGAAGAAGTACATTTTTTAAAAAAAGTATACAAATACATATATCCTTTTTACATACCTACAAAAGGAAACTTTTAAAAACAATTATGCCATTTTGTGGTAAATAATAATAATTATAACTACAGCAAAAAAGAATCTTGCCTGTATGCAATCTTATCTGCTCACGTAGCCAGATTTATTACATTAATATGTGCTAAGACTTAGAAAAAGTGACCTTCTGTCTAGCAGGACTTGTTTTTATCATTGGGTCACTGTAGGGCCAAATTGAATGTGGCTCTGGAAAGAACAGATTTTGTTTAATCAGGACCCAACAAGGACTAGACCTTTCAAGACTGTGAGACTGACAAACATTTCCTATCACTTGCTTATTTGTTTATTTTTTTTTTACTTATTTTGTTTTTTTTTTTTTTTGAGGCAAGATCTCACTCTCTTGCCCAGGCTGGAGTGCAGTGGTGTGATCATGATGCTGCAGACTTGACTTTCCTGGACTCAGGTGATCCTCTGATATGGTTAGGATTTGTGTCCCTGCCCAAATCCCATCTTAAATTATAATTCCCAGGTGTTGAGAGAGAGACTTGGTGGTAGGTGATTGGATCATGGGGACAGTTTCCCCTGGACTGTTTTCATGATAGTTAGGGAGTTCTCACAAGATCTGATGGTTTTATAAATGGAAGTTTCCCCTGGGCTTTTCACTCTCTCTCTTGCCTGCTGCCACGTAAGATGTGCCTGCTTCCCCTTCTGCCATGTTGTAAGTTTCCTGAGGCCTCCCCAGCCACGGGGAATGGTGAATCAAAAACACCTCTTTCCTTTATAAATTACCTAGTCTCAGATATTTATTCATAGCAGCATGAGAAAGGACTAATAGCGTAAATTGATAATGAGATAGTGGGGTGCTACTATAAAGATACCTGAAAATGTGGAAGTGACTTCGGAACTTGGTAACAGGCAGAGGTTGGAGCAGTTTGACGGCTCAGAAGAAGACAGGGAGATGTGGGAAAGTCTGGAATTTCCTAGAGACTTGTTGAATGGTTTTGACCAAAATGCTGACAGTGATATGGACAATGAAGTCCAGGCTGAGGTGATCTCAGATGGAGAAGAAGAACTTATTGGGAACTGGAGTAAAGGTCACTTTTGCAATGCTTTAGTAAAGAGACTGTTGGCATTTTGCCCCTGCCCTAAAGATCTGTGGAACTTTGAACTTGAGAGAGATAATCTGAAATTGGAACTTATGTTGAGAAGGGAAGCATAGCATAACAGTTTGGAAAATTTGCAGCCTGATGATGTGACAGGAAAAAAAACACAACATTTTCTGGGGAGAAATTCAAGCCAGTTGCAGAAATTTGCGTAAGTTACAAAAAGTCAAGTGTTAATCACCATGACAATGAGAAAAATGTCTCCAGGGTATGTCAGAGATCTTGGCAGCAGCCCTTTCTATCACAGGCCTGGAGGCTGAGGAGGGAAAAATGGTTTCATAGGCTGGGCCCAGGATCCCCCTGCTCTGTGCAGCCTCAGGACTTGATGCTTTCTTTCCCAGATACTCCAGCTTCAGTCATGCTAAAAGGGGCCAAGATACAGCTTGGACCATTGATTCAGAGGTGCAGGCCCCAAGCCTTGGTGTATTCCACATGATGTTGGGCCTGCAAGTGCACAGCATTCAAGAACTGAGGTTTGGGAACCTCTGCCTGTAGTCAGAGGATGTCTGGAAATGCCTGGATGTCCGAGCAGAAGTTTACCGCAGGGCCAGAGCCCTCATGGAGAACCTCTGCTAGGGCAGTGTGGAAGGGAAATATGGGGTCAGAGCCCCCACAAAGAGTCCCCACTGGGACACTGCCAAGTGCAGCTGTGAGAGGAGGGCTACCATCCTCCAGACCCCAGAATGGCAGATCCACTGACAGCTTTCACCATGCTCTTGGAAAAGCCACAGACATTCAATGCCAGCTGTGAAAGCAGCCAGGAGAGGGGCTTTACCCTGCAAAGCCACAGGGGTGTGGATATGGTTTGGCTGTGTTCTCACTCAAATCTTTTCTTGAATTGTAGCTCCTGTAATTCCCACATGTTGTGGGAGGGACCTGGTGGGAGTTAATTGAATCATGAGAGTGATTTACCTCATGCTTTTCTGTGGTAGTGAATAAGTCATATGAGATCTGATGGTTTTATAAGGGAAACCCCTTCCACTTGGCTCTCATTCTCTCTTACCTGCCACCATGTAAGATGTGCCTTTTACCTTTCACCATGATTGTGAGGCCTCCCCAGCCAAGTGGAACTGTAAGTGCGTTAAACCTCTTTTTCTTTATAAATTACCCAGTCTTGGGCATGTCTTTATCAGAAGCGTGAAAACAGACTAATACAGGTGGAGCTGCCCAAGGCCATGGGAGCCCTCCCCTTGCATCATCATTCCCTGGATGTGAGACATGGAGTCAAAGGAGATTGTTTAGGAGCTTTAGGATTTTATGATGCATGAGCTGGATTTCAGACTTGCATGGGGCCTATAGCCCCTTTACTTTGGCCAATTTATCCTATTATAAATGGGAGCACTTATCCAATGCCTGTACCTTCATTGTATCTTGGAAGTAACTAACTTGCTTTTGATTTTACAGGCTCATAGGTGGAAGCGACTTGCCTTGTCTCAGATGAGACTTTGAATTTGGACTTTTGGGTTAATTCTGGAATGAATTAATACTTTGAGGGACTGTTGGGAAGGCATGATTGGTTTTGAAATGTGAAAGGGACATGAGATTTGTGAGGGTCCAGGGGCAGAATGATGTGGTAAGGCTCTGCGTCCCCAACCAAATCTTATTTTGAATTGTAATCCCCAGGTGTTGAGGGAGAGATCTGGTGGGAGGTGATTGATTGGATCATGGGGGTGATTTCCTCAATGCTGTTCTCATGATAGTGAGGGAGTTCTCACGAGATCTGATGGTTTTATAAATAGCAGTTTCCCTGGGCTTTTCACTCTCTTTCTCACCTGCTGCCATGTAAGATGTGCCTACTTCCCCTTCTGCCATGATTATAAGTTTCCTGAGGCCTCCTTAGCCATGTGGAACTGTGAGTCAATAAAATCTCTTTCCTTTATAAATTACCCAGTCCTGGGTAGTTTCTTTATAACAGTGTGAAAATGGACAAATATATTCTCCCACCTCAGCCTTCCAAGTAGCCAGAACTGTAGTCACATGCCACCATGCCTGCCTAGTTTTTTTCTTTAATGTATTTTTTGTAGAGACAAGGTCTCCCTATGTTGCCCAGGCTGGTCTTGAACTCCGGGCTCAAGCAATCTGTCCAGTTTGGCCTCCCAAAGTGCTAAGATTACAGGTGTGAGCCACTGTACCTGGTGTTTATTTTTTTTAAGTGTGAACTCAAGCTGACTTGCCCAGAAAATGGGAAGGCTCCATTAGCCATATTTACAATGAAGATCGCCCCCCTTGAGACCCACTGTGCTCAGCAGAGAGATTCTTGTTATTGTGATGTTCTATAGCCTCATTTCTTTCACTTTCTTAGTTTTCATCTTGCAAAGAAATGCTATTTTTCACTAATCCTGAATACTAGTTTAAATTTGTAAAAGCTTTGCCTGACTGAATATTAAATCTCTCTTAAGACTTAGTTTGGGCATTGCTTCCTCTAGAAAGTCATCTTTGACTGTCTTTGGGACAAGTATTTTTAGTGTGCTTTAAATATAGTATATGGATAATAACAAGCACTACAATAGGAAAGGATGATATAAAGTTGAATAAGACATAGTTCATAGTCAAAAATATTATATTCCTGTTGTATTTCCTCCAGGTTTTCTATTTCTACAAAGCATTCAATGTTATTTCCTAAAGATGGTGCTAGGTAATTTTAAAAGGAATTGGAATGGCTGAGAACATAGTTATTGAGGACAGACTGCTGGAATGGCCCTTGACTCTTTTTGATAAAAGCTGTGTGACCGAAGATGGCTGAATAGGAACAGCTCCAGTCTACAGCTCCCACTGTGAGAAACGCAGAAGATGGGTTATTTCTGCATTTCCAACTGAGGACAGTGGGTGCAGCCCAGCAAGCATGAGCTGAAGCAGGGCAAAGCATCACCTCACCCGGGAAGTGCAAGGGGTCAGGGAATTCCCTTTCCTAGCCAAGGGAAGCTGTGACAGATGGAACCTGGAAAATTGGGTCACTCCCACCCTAATACTGCGCTTTTCCAACAGTCTTAGCAAATGAAACCAGGAGATTATATCCCACGCCTGGTTCGGAGGGCCCTATGACCACAGAGCCTTGCTCATTGCTAGCACAGCAGTCTGAGATTGAACTGCAAGGCGGCAGCGAGGCTAGGGGAGGGAAAACCTGCCATTGCTGAGGCTTGAGTAGGTAAACAAAGCAGCCAGGAAGCTCGAACTGGGTGGATCCCACCGCAGCTCAAGGAGGTCTGCCTGCCTCTGTAGACTCCACCTCTGGGGGCAGGGCATAGCCAAACAAAAGGCAGCAGAAACCTCTGCAGACTTAAATGTCCCTGTCTAACAGCTTTGAAGAGAGTAGTGGTTCTCCCAGCATGGACTTTGAGATCTGAGAATGGACAGACTGCCTCCTCAAGTGGGTCCCTGACCCCAAGTAGCCTAACTGGGAGGCATCCCCCAGTAGGGGCAGACTGACACCTCACACGGCTGGGTACCCCTCTGAGACGAAGCTTCCAGAGGAACGATCAGGCAGTAACATTTGCTGTTCAGCAATATTCGCTGTTCTGCAGCTTCCACTGTTGATATCCAGGCAAACGGTCCGAAGTGGACCTCCAGAAAACTCCAACAGACCTGCAGCTGAGGGTCCTGACTGTTAGAAGGAAAACTAACAAAGAAAAAGGACATCCACACCAAAACCCCATCTATACATCACCATCATCAAAGACCAAAGGTAGATAAAACCACAAAGATGGGGAAAAAACAGAGCAGAAAAGCTGAACATTCTAAAAATCAGAGCACCTCTCCCCCTCCAAAGGAATGCAGCTCTTTGCCAGCAATGGAACAAAGCTGGACAGAGAGTGACTTTGACGAGTTGAGAGAAGAAGGCTTCAGATGATCAAACTTCTCTGAGCTAAAGAAGGAAGTTCGAACATTGATGCAAAAATCCTCAATAAAATACTGGCAAACCGAATCCAGCAGCACATCAAAAAGCTTGTCCACCATGATCATGTGGGCTTCATCCCTGGGATGCAAGGCTGGTTCAACATACGCAAACCAATAAACGTAATCCGCTATATAAACAGAACCAAAGACAAAAACCACGTGATTATCTCAATAGATGCAGAAAAGGCCTTTGACAAAATTCAACAGCCCTTCATGCTAAAACCTCTAAGTAAATTAGGTATTGATGGAACATATTTCAAAATAATAAGAGCTATTTATGACAAACCCACAGCCAATATCATACTGAATAGGCAAAAACTGGAAGCATTCCCTTTGAAAACCGGCACAAGACAGGGATGCCCTCTCTCACCACTCCTATTCAACGTAGTGTTGGAAGTGCTGGCCAGGGCAATCAGGCAGGAGAAAGAAATAAAGGGTATTCAATTAGGAAAAGAGGAAGTCAAATTGTCCCTGTTTGCAGATGACATGATTGTATATCTAGAAAACTCCATTGTCTCAGCCCCAAATCTCCTTAAGATGATAAGCAACTTCAGCAAAGTCTCAGGATACAAAATCAATGTGTAAAAATCACAAGCATTCTTATACACCAATAACAGACAGAGAGCCGAATCATGAGTGAACTCCCATTCACAATTGCTTCAAAGAGAATAAAATACCTAGGAATCCAACTTACAAGGGACGTGAAGGACCTCTTCAAGGAAAACTACAAACCACTGCTCAATGAAATAAAAGAGGACACAAACAAATGGAAGAACATTTGATGCTCATGGGTAGGAAGAATCAATATCATGAAAATGGCCGTAGTGCCCAAGGTAATTTATAGATTCGATGCCATCCCCATCAAGCTACCCATGACTTTCTTCGCAAAATTGGAAAAAACTACTTTAAAGTTCATATGGAATCAAAAAAGAGCCCACATTGCCAAGTCAATCCTAAGCCAAAAGAAGAAAGCTGGAGGCATCACGCTACCTGACTTCAAACTATACTACAAGGCTACAGTAACCAAAACAGCATGGTACTGATACCAAAACAGAGATATAGACCAATGGAACAGAACAGAGCCCTCAGAAATAATACCACACATCTACAACCATCTGATCTTTGACAAACCTGACAAAAACAAGAAATGGGGAAAGGATTCCCTATTTCATAAATGGTGCTGGGAAAACTGGCTAGCCATATGTAGAAAGCTGAAACTGGATCCCTTCCTTACACCTTATACAAAAATTAATTCAAGGTGGATTAAAGACTTACATGTTAGACCTAAAACCATAAAAACCCTAGAAGAAAACCTAGGCAATACCATTCAGGACATAGGCATGGGCAAAGACTTCATGTCTAAAACACCAAAAGCAATGACAACAAAAGCCAAAATTGACAAATGGGATCTCATTAAACTAAAGGGCTTCTGCACAGCAAAAGAAACTACCATCAGAGTGAACAGGCAACCTACAGAATGGGAGAAAATTTTTGCAATCTACTCATCTGACAAAGGGCTAATATCCAGAATCTACAAAGAACTCAAACAAATTTACAAGAAAAAAACAAACAACCCCATCAACAAGTGGGTGAAGGATATGAACAGACACTTCTCAAAAGAAGACATTTATGCAGCCAAGAGACACATGAAAAAATGCTCATCATCACTGGCCATCAGAGAAATGCAAATCAAAACCACAATGAGATACCGTCTCACACCAGTTAGAATGGCAATCATTAAAAAGTCAGGAAACAACAGGTGCTGGAGAGGATGTGGAGAAATAGGAACACTTTTACACTGTTGGTGGGACTGTAAAGAAGTTCAACCATTGTGGAAGACAGTGTGGCGATTCCTCAGGGATCTAGAACTAGAAATACCATTTGACCCAGCCATCCCATTACTGGGTATATACCGAAAGGATTATAAACCATGTTGCTATAAAGACACATGCACACGTATGTTTATTGTGACACTATTCACAATAGCACAGACTTGGAACCAACCCAAATGTCCATCAATGATAGACTGGATTAAGAAAATGTGGCACATATACACCATGGAATACTATGCAGCCATAAAAAATGATGAGTTCATGTCCTTTGTAGGGACATGGATGAAGCTGGAAACCATCATTCTCAGCAAACTCTCACAAGGGCAAAAAAAGAAACACCATATGTTCTCACTCATAGGTGGGAATTGAACAATGAGAACTCTTGGACACAGGAAGGGGAACATCACACACTGGGTGGAGGGAGAGGGGAGGGATAGCATTAGGAGATATACCTAATGTAAATGACGAGTTAATGGGTGCAGCACACCAACATGGCACATGTATATATATATGTAACAAAGCTGCACGTTGTGCACATGTACCCTAGAACTTAAAGTATATTAAAAAAAAAAAAAAGCTGTGTGACCTTGGGCAACTTACTTAATATCTCTTATCCTTGGTTTCCTTGTTTATAAAATATGAGCAATAGTACTTACCTCATGGGTTTGTTTTCAGTATTCAATGCAATTATATATAATATAATATACCTATAATACCTGTATATTATATATAATAGGTATATAATTATAGGTATATTATACATATATTATAGGTATATTATATACCTATTAATTATATAATAGGTTTATAATTGTTTGTGACCCTGTTTAAATGCTCAAATAGCTTTGGTTATTACTAGTTTCATTTTCATCATTGGCTGCTAAGGTTGCTAATGTCCCCTTCTCACTGCTAGTTATGTTTTCTTTTGAAGCTCAATTGAAAAGGATCGCCTCCTTATTCAGGACAAGAAAACTAATTTTTTAGGCACAATACCATTCACAACATTTGTCCCCTTATTGACACAGAGTAGGTGTGCTGCAGTTCTGGTGAGGAGTGCCACCCACACCTTAGTTTGAAGGATCTGATAGCAGCATATTTTTCTTCCTTTGCATTGTGAGCCAAAGAACTGAGAATGACTTGCCAACTGGGTGCTGGACAGTGAAGGGCTGTGTAATGACCACTGTGTACCCTTCCATGGGAGGCAGGGGGAAGAGGTGGGAAATGACAAAGGTGGGCTCATACGTTCAGCATCTGGCAGTAGTGGAGCAGTAGAAAGAAGGAAAAGAAAATGGCTTGGGTGGGGTTGTGTTACAGAGTGTGGGCATTGTGGTCTACCATCTGAGGACCATAGCCAAAGAAGGTAATGTTCCAGGACATATTCCAATGCCCCAGCAGCTTCTAGGAATGCACCTAGGAAGCCAGAACTGGGAGACCGCCTCTACCTCCCTATACAGGAAGTAGACATTGATTACGGGAAGAACATTTGCTCTAATAGTGAACATTAGAACAGCGTGGCCTTCATTTTGTGCTCTCTCCATGATTCATGCTGGCTGCTAACATCAAATATACATGCAAATGGTGTATATGTGCCACATTTTCTTAATCCAGTCTATCATTGATGGACATTTGGGTTGGTTCCAAGTCTGTGCTATTGTGTATGGTGTCACAATAAACATACGTGCACATGTGTCTTTATAACAGCACGATCAAGTCAAATTGCTTTTGAAGACAGCAGGCTCACAGAGACTCAGGTTCTTTAATTATAAATTAAATTTTCTTTTTCCCAGAGCTCTTTGTGATATTTGTGTCTTTCCATCTGATTGATCCAAATATGGAGATCTGTTGGGTGAAATTGTTGAGAAATAGAGCAAGCCACTGACATCAATAAATGCTTCTGATCATAAGAGAAGATAAAACCCCTAAACAAGGAAAAAGCAAGTCAAATTTGAACCAACATGCTAAAAAGAAATCCTGATAGAAAAACCTTGAGTCTGTGTCTTTACTTCTGTTTTTACCATTGCAAATGGTTTAATGTAGAAAACTGGTTCTTACTGTCTTAAGGAACTACTTAATAATTATTCATATCAGGTGCACTTCAAATTTGGCAAGCTACAGGTGCTCTGATCACCAACCTGTAATTCTCATTGGTGAGAACCCTGCTTATAGCATAGAATCAGACCCTGCCACATACTCACTGTATGACCTGAGACAAGTTACTTAAATGGTCTGACGCTTAGACTCCTTTGTTATAAAATGAGTATAACAACGGCCGCCTAAGAATGTTTGTGTACAGACTGTGAAAAGATGGGTGCACGTGCAGAGCATGCTGGCAGGCACATCTTAGCTGGCAGCTCTGGTTGCCACCACGTGAGCACTTCCCTTCCGCACATCAATAGAAAGGCATGTATGTAGGCCTTTGAGTGTGTTGGTGTGTGCTTCTTCATTGCTTATGTAAGGATATTAAGCCTTACTCCAATCAGGAACACAGCATTTCAGATCTAGCCTCAAGAATTTTATCAGATTTCTGATTTTGTAGAAAAGTTTAAAAATGCCCATTTCCCCATGGGTTACAAAATAATAAGGTTTTTCCCTGCTTTGTTATCTTTTCAGTTAGTTATTTCAGCATATCACAGCATTAAAACACTTCCAATGTAAAGGTCACTCTTTCTCCGATCAAAACATTTCTTTGCTGTTGTGCTCCCAGAGGTGCACTGGGGAACAACAATCAATAAGAGAAGCTCATGGAACGTTTTGACTTACCTTTGAGGAATAGCCGTTAGGTCAACATGTAATGTCGTGGTTTTACCACCAATAATTTCTCTCAGAATGGCATTTTCTAATCATTGGGTGAAAAAACTTCAGTTGCAATAATAGGGTTCCATCGGGATCTTTTAAGATCTTTTTCAGAACTTTGACCTTAACATTTTTTTTTCCATTTTGGCATTTAAAAAATTATGTAATGAAAACAATTCCTGATGTTTCAGACTAAACAGATAAAACATTTTTCAATATATCAGCTGCAAAATAATTAAATATTGCCAATACACATTTACTTTCCCGTATTTCTTACTTTTTAATGGTTATGTATTTTAAACTACAAATACGGTGAATAGAGATGCATTCATTATTATAGTTCATCATGACTTTGAAGAGTGACTTTCACCAGGGTTCAAAGCTGAGAGCACAGATAACCTCTAAAGTTTCCCATCTTACTGAGAAATTAAGATAGGGCATATATAGTGAACTTCTTTTGAAGTAGAAGGGAATAGCAAATATTTTTTAAAATAGGGCTACCGTGGGTATTTTAGCAGCACACAAACTGTAGGATTGTTAGTGTGTCTGTCTCCTTAGTCTGTGAGTTTGCCTGCAAAGCTCTGTGAAATCCCTTAGAAAGGTAAAGAATATGCTGTGGAGATCTCAAATGTGGATATGTACAATTTAAGTTGATATCTTAAGCATGACAATTTTAAATAATTCCTGGAAGCTTTGTCAAGTAAATGTTACCCTCAGAAGTTCATTCATAAGCTATGATAGATGTGAAAAAGGCAAATAACATTGGAAAATTTAAAGCAAGACTTGCAGATAAACTCTGAAATAGTCCTGTGTGTTGTCTCTAAATTGCATCTCTCTACTGCTGGGCACTCAGAAATTTTGTTAGGATTAGGCCCATATATATGTGAATTGGTTTGAAGTCCACTAATCTTTTGTTTTAGGTAAGATTTTGTTTGAAATTGAGTTTTGTTTTTTAGCATGTGATATTTCATACATACAAGATGATATATGTATACCATGAGGCATGGTAATAAAATCAACACTAGCACGGCTACTACTCAACTGAAGACCACGAAAATTACTAATACTGTTATTAAAACTTAGGTGCTGCTTCCATTCACATCCCCCTGCACTGCACCAACTTCTGGAGGTAAACACTCTTATATTTTATTTTTGTATAATTTTGAGCTTTATATAAATAGTATTATTATATGTATATATGTATCCACGTATGGATGGATGTGTGTATATGTTTTTCTGACTTGTTTTTTCATGTTTCATTATGTTTTCAATATTATTATTGCATGAAGATAAGATTTACTTTCACTGCTTTATAATAATAATTCATTGTGTAAAAGTTCCACAATGTATTTATTCACTCTCCTTTTAGTATACACTGGAAACATTTTCAGTTTTTATTATCACAAACAGTGCTGCTAAGATGATTCTTGTACAGTTCTTTTGGGGCACCTGGGCAACAATCTCTCTATGGTATATATCTGGGAGTAAAATTTCTGAGTCATTCAGATTTGAATGATACAAAAGCAATGCCAAATTATTTTGTGAGAGATTCTACCAATATACCCTCCCCAGCTGGAGGCCTGCTTTGCCACCTGGAACACGAAGGTGCTGTGGTCGTCTGCCTTGCCCCTCATTTGGAATAATTTTACTTTTACATTTTACTCAGATTCTGTGGCTAAAAGGACAAATAAAACTTCTATATTGTGCTTCCTCCTGTAATAAGCGAGTAGAGGGAAAAAGCCTTTTAGAGAGAAAGAACACACCACTGGTCATATATAATCTAATATTTATAAAGAAGGCAAAACCCCTAGTTATATGGATGCTTGAGAACACCCAGAATCTCTCCCACAGTGGCATGAAGCAGAGAAACTACACAGAATTCATTGAAAAACAAATGGGTGTCCAGTGGAGTTGTGGCGGGGATCTCATGCTTCTTTCTCAGATAAAGCCAGGTATTCAAAGTGTTACAACTTAAAGTCACACATCAAAATCTTAATTGTCCTACCTCACATATACCCTGCTTAAATAAATATGTGCAGAACCAGATCTCTAAATGTTTCTAGGAAGCTAAATTCTTTTTTACAAAATCTTCATTCCTTAGGCATGTTTGCAGAGCTGTATCTTCCCAGTACACATGTCAAGATGCTTGTGTTCAGTCCAGTCAAAACCTATTAGGAAAAACTTGATACTTTGATTGAAATTGAATTCATTTATGCCCATGTGAAACATGGCAAATAGCAACCCATAATAAATTTTCCTGTCCTTAACTGAATGAAAATAGGTTTTTATAATTGAATTTCTTTGATGTTTCTCACGTTTGCATCCTGGGGAAAATGGAAAAATTTATTATAGGCATGGTATGAATTGCTCATCTGTAAAAAATATTTTAATAACAGAGGTTTCTACAATGACTAGGAAGGATAAGAAGATAAGAATAGGTTTGTCAGCCTTCCCTTATGACAAATTCAAGTAAGAAAAGGCACAACATTGGCTTTCTGTAAAGAAGATATTGGTAGAAATTTGAAGAAATCTGCAGGAATGGAGTGAGCCCTTGGATCCAAGAGTCTGAATCATTAGATTTACTTGATTTCCCATGAAGGATACATTACAGAGGAACAGAATCTAGAACCTCTCCTTGAAAACCCATCAAGAGGTTTTGCATAAACTCAGTGACTGAAGTTTTTAGTTTTGACTCTAACCCTCATGACTATTTCACTGAAGTATTTGCCATCTCTCTTGTTATTTTTCATAATGCTTATGTAGGGTAGGGCACTCAGTAAATATTGGTGGAAAGAATAAATGATGAATGTAGTCGATTTCCCCATCCTTATCCCGTCAGTACCATAATCTATGATGGAAAACTAAAGTGCCAAAATGTCTGCAAAATTTTACACACAATCTTTTCTAGAGTTTCACATATGAAATTTACACATATCTGATAATAATGAAAACAACAACAGTGGGCATTTATTTCATGCCAATGAATATTCTAGGTACTGGATTAGACACTTCATGTTTAATCTTTATAACAGGCTTACAAGTCAGGTGTCAGTATTTCCATTTTACAGAAGAGTAAACTGAGACTCGAGAGAAAAATGACAGAGCAGCTGTGAAATAAAGATACCATGAACTGGGCTGTACTGCCTCTCATGCAAAAATGTGAAAAAATCCTTTCCAGTGTTTGGTTGGTGACTGAATTTTTTTTTTTTCTTTTGAATGAGTCTTGCTCTGTCACCAGGCTGGAGTGCAGTGGCATGATCTCGGCTCACTGCAACCTCCACCTCCCGGGTTCAAGCAATTCTCCTGCTTCAGCCTCCCAAGTAGCTGGGACTACAGGTGTGTGCTACCATGCCCAGCTAATTTTTGTATTTTTAGTGGAGACGCGGTTTCACCATGTTGGCCAGGATGGTCTTGATCTCTTGACCTCATGATCCTCCTGCCTCAGCCTCCTAAAGTGCTGGGGTACAGGCATGAGCCACTGTGCCTGGCTGGTGATTGAATTTTAAAGGAAATATTTGAAAAATTAAATGTATAATTTTGATTCAAAGCAAAAGGTATCTCATACATTTTATATATTACAAGGAGTGTTTGAATACTCAGTCACCGTGAAATAAATAGACATCAGAAATGAATACTAAGTTGTATTTATTACCAGAAATACATAGAAAAATTCAGAATACTCAGGGGAAAATAGGACACTGTGGTCATGTGCTGGTTGAAAAACCACATTGTCTGCCTAAGACATTCCTGAAATATTTAAATTATGAAATGTTTAAATTATTTAGCCCATGACTGAGCTGGAAAGAAATTGTATTGTCTGGGTGAACACTCACAGCACTCTGTATGGAGCTGAGGACTTTGCATGTGACAGGGACTTAGTAAGCCCAGGGAGCTGGCTGTCTGTCATTTCAGGACACCCTGCACATCCATCTATTTCACGAAGTTTTCCCATTGAAAATGACATGACAAAAACACAACTTCCCACAATCCCCCTTTCATTACGCACCTAACATTCACGTTTCTTTTCCTCTTAATTAAACACAGTTAACCTCTTCCTGATTTAGCCAACATCCTGCACTTTTTCAGTATTGGTTTGAGTGTGTATCTTGTTGAGACGTGGCTAATTTCTGCTGGAACGTAAGTGGCTAGGGGTTCCACTGCTGTCTAGCAGTGTCCAGGACAGCATTCTCTAAAGATAAGTGCCAAACACCATAATTACTTTATAAAGTTTGGCAGTCACTGGCTCTTACCTTTGACCTGTAGTAGGACTAGAGATTCTAAAATGCCATCCGTGAGCATCGTCCTTTCCCCAAATTGGTTCCATGCTTGTAACTGGGACCAGCAAATGGCAAAATAAAGGACAGATACAGAGTACTTCTATACTGCAGCAAAATTTAGCTTGCTATCTTGAAAATAGTCATACTATTTTGGGATTTTATAGTAAACAAAATCCAGACAGCAGACCACAGGGAACATTTATGAGTTATAAAATTGCCTGGGTAAGATAAGGCAACTCATAAATGATTCAGTGAAGCTCACAGGATAAATCTTATTCCTCATACGCATGAATCCAAGGAAGATTCTGTGATGCTCTTAGCCCTTGATAATGTAAGAGAGGAACACATGTCACATTAAGAACCTGACATGGCATTAGAGTGCTATAAAATGTTCAATTAAACATGGCAACTGCAGGACAAATGGTACCCAGGATACAGTTCTTTGTTTGCCTTTAAGAACTTTAATGTGTCTTATTTATTGAGGGCAAAGAACATAAGATAGTAAAGTGACAGCCTCCAACCCATCTGAAAATATTTGTGTTAGTGTCAAGACAAATAATAAATGGGGCTGCCTCAGGATCTTAGCCTTTTCATAAGATGGACAGAGTTGTGTTTGGTGGATTGCACCTTATGGAATTAGAGCCAACTTAAGGAAAACTGCTCCAGCATCTGTCTTCTTTCAAGCAGATTGTCAAGAGGCAAAAAGACCAGGGGAGGGGGAATAAGTGGAGTGGGGGAGAAGAGGAGGGAGAGTGAAAGGTGGGGAGGAGGAGAGAGAAGAAAGTAGGGACAGCTTGCATGTTTTAAACCTTCAAGATAAGCTGTCGCTTAGAACCTTGACAGCTCCAGAACTTGACACATGTGTTTGCTCTCTGGGGGCCCTTTCTTGCTGCTCTGTGAGCTGATCACGGCCACTGAGCTGTGACGCCCCGGCACTTGCCTGACCTGACATAATGGGCAGCTATTTACTGCAAACAAGGTAGATGGAAGAACATAGGCTTAAATGATGCTCTGGTGTAAGCAGGAATCCACTGGGAGCCCTTGAAACCAGTCCATCTTCTGGGGTTTTTTTTTTTTTTACCCCCTCCTCTCCCCTCCTTCTTCTTCTAGGCTGGGACTATTTATTTCTTTCCCTCAGGACTAAACCACAGATGTCTGACTGGGAGCAAAGCTCTTCTTCCATCCAACCCCCTTCCCTTCCCACTCAAGATCAATACAGTGGGTTAGAGAAGCAATTGCATGACAATAAATAAAACAGAAAACTAAGTTTGGATACTACCACTTCCAAAATGACCGTTTCTGGGGTTGTTTTTATCCATTGCTAAGGAAAAAAAAAAAAAAAGTACAGCCCCAGGAGGCTTTCTGGTTATGCTGTCAGATCGCTTCAATGAGAAACCCAATCAGACTTGATTTGTGAAGTGTCAAAAGCTGTAGTGAATCATGTACACATCGTCGTCTATTACATGAGGCTGTTGCTTTGCAAACTGAAGGCTCCTCATGCGTGTTTCTGAAGCTGAAGCTGGTGGATGTTTATTTTTCCTGCATCTAAGAATACACATTTGCACTCTCCATTTTCTGGTCAAGGGGAATGATCAGAATAGGAGCCTTGGGTAGTGAATGTGAGTGAATGCACAACAAGGGGGATTTGCAGGTTTTGCCTCTATCCTCCAGACCTAAGCCCTTCATAATAGAGAAAATTATTAAAAAGCCTTTCTCCCATGGCATCCTACTTTTCAAAGAGCCAGAGATTTTATTTCTGTCATTGCATATATTTCCAATTAACTGAAGCAAGAAGGCAGGTATACAAAGAGGAATCTAAGGCTCATTTGCCAAAGTCAGCATGTCAATAGCACAATTTTCTCTAAATTTTCTGACTTCCAAATTGGTCCCTGACAGTCATGGATTAAAAAAGAAAAGAAAAATCCTTTTCCTAAATCTTATAAAGATTTAAATGGCACACATAAGATTAAAAACTTTTTTGTCTTCAGCCTCCAAAGACTCAATGCATACCAGTTTGGCTGTGAATTTCTTTTTCTTTCTTCCTTCCTTCCTTTCGTTCGTTCTTTCTTTCTTTCTTTCTTTCTTTCTTTCTTTCTTTCTTTCTTTCTTTCTTTCTTTCTTTCTTTCTTTCTTTCTTTCTTTCTTTCTTTCTTTCTCTCTCTTTCTTTCTTTCTCTCTCTTTCTTTTCTTTCTTTCTCTCTCTCTCTTTCTTTTCTTTCTTCTTTCTTTTTTTTTTTTTTTTTGCCAGTCTTGCTCTGTTGCTCATACTGGAGTGCAGTGGTGTGATCTCAGCTCACTGTAACCTCTGCCTCCTGGGTTCAAGTGATTCTTGTGCCTTAGCCTCCCAAATAGCTGGGATTACAGGCATGTGCCACCAATCCCAGATAATTTTTGTATTTTTTAGTAGAGATGGGGTTTCACTATGCTGCCCAGGCTGATCTTGAACTCCTGGCTTCAAGTGATCTGCCCACCTTGGCCTCCTAAAGTGCTGGGATTACAGGTGTGAGCCGCTTTGCCTAGTCATGCATTTCTTTACATAATATAAGAAACTCAAAATGAGAAGCTTGGTTCCTGAATGTCTGACAAGAATGGAAGGCAAGTTCCTTTTGGAAACTGATACTGGTGTTTTTTTTTTTTTTTTTGAAGTAAAGCCTGCATTAGCTATAGAGGAAAGAAACATTGTATAATTTTATTATTAGATTGTAATAGCTTCGTTGGACCTTTATATCATGTTTAAATATAAGGCCATGCCTCTTTTTCAAACAAGTTCATAAACCAAGAAAACCACCTTATAACTCCACCAACTCTCCTTATTCATTGTTTTAAATGCTTTTAAAAATCTTTATTGTCACTTGATAATTATTTACAGTAACATGGAAAAAAAGTGAAACAGATACTTGAAATCTACAGTTGACCTCTACCTCCAATTCAGGTGATCTTTTCTAACTCATCTTTCCCCAGAACTATGAACTGGCAGTGAAATCACTTTGTTTCAGTATCATCTACTCTTTCTCTTGTGGGGATCAGTGCAGGCGGAAGGCAGGAGATTGAACAGGTTTTTATTTTTCTTTTCTTCCTTTTTTAAAAATCTGTTATTAAAATTTTCTCTGTGTCTGATTTCTTCTTACCATCTTCAGTTGAGTTTTTTGGCGGCTGACCATGGTTTTGCAAATTGGTAACACAAAGGCCAATTCTGTTTCTTTTTTTAGGCTGCCAGGAATAATCTCATGTTTCTGGGCAACTTTCATATTTTCAGATACATGATTTCCAAAACTCTTATTATTATATCTACTTTAAGCAATTCCACTCTTGGCCATGAGAGTGATCTGTCAGCAGACTGGTCAGGGTACTTTTCACCACTACGGTTTCACCCTGGAGTAATGGAATAAAGAAGACAGTGTTTGGGCACCGTGGTAGGAAAGGAAAATGGGAGTTTTATTATCCCCCACCTATAACTAAAACTTGTTAAACAATTATGTTTTATATTAGAATGTTAACTGTAAAGAACATGGTATGTGTTGCATAGAAAGGTAGAGTTTTAGGTCATTTTCTTCTTTTCTGACAAAAAGTTAGTCTTTCCTCAGTCCTGCAGGTGATGAGAACTCTGTATGGGACACACATATCAACAGCTGGTAGACGACGCAGGACTCCGGAGTAGACGTGGCATTCTGCCTTCATGTTATTCTCAATGTGCATGTGATTTATTTCATAGACTATACACACTGAAATAAGAAATGAGGAAGGTTTGAAAGTAGAATTTTGGGTCTACAATGCTCTCCAGATGTACAGTGACATGCCACATGTGTTATCCATGTCCCCACGCTCACCTGCCCTGCCACCTTGCATTCTTTGATACAGAAAGAACGACATTCCTTGAAGTGGAATTAAGATTTTTCTATTTGATGTAAAGCAGGCTTCCTCAACCTGAGCATCACTGACATTTTAAGCCAGATAATTTTTAAATTCTTTGTGGTGGTGGGCTGTGCCATGCATTGTAAGGCATTTAGCAGCATATCTGGCTGCTACTCACTAGATGCCTCCCCCAAACCTCCCCTAGCCACCCCCCTGCCAGAGGTGACTATTGTAAATGTGAAGACATTGCCAAATATCCTCTGGGGGCAAAATTGACTTTTGATTTTTGATTGAGCACCAATGAGGTAAAGTAATACATGACATTCACTTTAAGTTTCCCTCTTAACAGCAGACTGGTGTTTGAGTAACTTACAAAGAAGTTCAGAAGCCACTGCGCCAGCCATGGAGGTACACGGCTCAGCTCTCCCTCCATACAGAAGCTGCTAGGAGGAGCTCCAGCTACCACAGCAGTCATGCTGAGGCTACGCATTCCCCAGATTGCTTCTAGCCAATAACTCTGCACAGCAGGGAGACTGGAGCTGGGACATTTCTGCCAACATGGGACCCATCGAATGGCACTCCTCTTTGGCTTGGCTAAAACATTCTCAGAACTGTACTGTCATCTGAGGCTCTTTGTACCCATTCCTCCTTCCCTCTTCCTCTTTTTTTCCCAGGTGTCAGACTTGCATCATGGCCTGGGGATCTCACAGCCTTCACCTGCTTCCTCTCATCTCTATGTTTCACAGACATTTCCCCAATAAATCTCACAAATCTCTTGCATTTCTAATTTTGTCTTGGATTTGCTTCCTGGGTTACCCGACCTGCTGCAGCTGCCATTGTGCTATTTTCTCTCCTTCTCCCCCACCTCAATTTTATAATGTATAGTTTTATAAAAAGAAATACCTATGCTGGGCATGGGATGTGGGTTAAGGGTGGCAAATGAAGAGGTTCCTGGCTCTGTCTTCAAGGCCTTCTCTTAGCCTTGTGTGGGTGATGCAGAACTCTCAGGACTCAGAGACACCCTGCTGTTTGTGATCATCAGAGAGGGAGGGAAGGAAGGTGGAGAAGGCCTCACAGTAAAACATACAAAATGGTCAGGTGAGGATCTCTTAAAATACACATATATTTAGTTTTGTATTATCCAGGTTTTGTCAAATTGGAGCATGGATTAAAACAAAAATTTCTTTACACACTTTCTTGCACTCTAATTTTCAGTTTTCTACTTGGAAAAGCAACTTTACCTCTCAAGAGGATACTCTAAGCGAAATGATTTTTTTTCCATGGAAAAATCAAAGGAAGCATTAAAGGAGGTTTAGGGAAGCAGAAGAGGAGGAGGAAGAGAAAAGAAAAGAGGGAAGGTCAAACTCTTTGGTTCCTTTCCCCCAAGTTGTGAGTTATTCCCCCAGATCCCATATCGGAGAAGAAGGAGGATTGTAGATATGATAACTAGAAGGCCTATTTATGCAACAATCTATATATATATATATTTTCCTGCAAAAAGAATGAACTATTTTGTGTGGGCATTACATTCTTAGTCAAAATATTTAACAAACATTTGAGAACCATCTGTGTGCTAAATTCTGCTAATTGTTGGTGATAGATGGAAACAAACAGGGTGTGCCTTTATAGAACTTAAAGTCTAATGGGAAATAAAAACAAATAGAAAACTATAATTCAGTTTGATACATGATCTTGAAGGAAGCTATGGGAAAACAGAGGAGGTACTAACTGGAGACAGGTGGGATCCAGGAAACACCTCCTTAGAGGTCTTAGATCTGAAGAACGAAGAGTTGCAGGGGTGAAGCAGTAGACAGAAGAGATTTTCAAGTAGAGGAAGCATCATGTACAAATGTCCACAGGTGGGAGTTCATGTTCATGAAAGCAAAAATAATTATTGTGGCTGGAGTATGTATGGTAGAGTAAGATGTTCAGGGGAAAGACCTAGGAAAGCTGTATTAAATAGTTTGTACTGGCCTCTAATCCCAGCACTTTGGGAGGCCGAGGTGGGAGAGTTGCTTGAGCCCAGGAGTTGGGCAGCATAATGAGACCCTGTCTCTACAAAAAATAAAAAAAAAAAATAGCTGGGACTGGTGGCCCATGTCTGTAGTCCCAGCTACTCAGGAGGCTGAGGTGGGAGGATCGCTCAAGTGGGGGAGGTTGGGCTGCACTGAGTTGTGATTGTGCCATAGCACTCCAGCCTGGGCAACAGAGTGAGACCCTGCCTCA